>NC_141923.1:25062500-25687500 GCF_057802395.1 Ceratotherium simum simum | reverse complement strand
TCAGTTGTGGATGTTCAGGTTGGGGGATGAGGTGGGGTTCGTGGAGATAGAACTGTTAGGCTTAGTGCAACTCAAGAGCATGGTGCTCAAAAATGGGTCCCAGTGTCACCTGGGAACTTGTGTGAAATGCACATTCTTGGGACCCACCCCAGACTTCCTGAATCTGAAACTCTGGGAGTGGGGCCCAGCAAGCTGCATTTTAAAAAGCTTCTAGATTATTCTGATGCATGTTAATGGTTGAGAACCACAGCTGTAAACTGCAGTCAGTGGAGGTGTGGTATCCTGGTCAGAGCCTACAGCTCTCATGGTGAGAAGAGAGAAAACCCTGAACTTACTGGCTTCATATGTGTAAAGAAAAATATACTTAATAAATCCTCTTTGGATTTAATCTGATTAACGGGCAGTTCTCCAATGATTTGGGCAAAGTTCCCCAGGGTCCAGCTGCCCCACCCTCCTTTGTCATACAAAAAACCTTCACTGGACTTGAATGGGAGGAAATCGATGGTTTGAAAATGGATTTTGGCTGCTGTTTCCTTAAGGTGGTACAGTGTAGTTGAATGAGACCCTGGACTGGGGCCTGGCCCTACCATGCATGAGTCTCACAGCACCTGTTCCTGGCTCCCAGACTCAGGTTCTTCATCTGTGAAATGAGCATGGATCTGGAACTCTCTAAGACCCCTTCTTGTGGTGACACTGCACGGCTCTCATGTCCCGAGTAAAGGTCATGGTTACGTCATGCTGGAGACAGAATTGTTGATGGTATTGTATTTTAAGCATTAATATTGGAAGCGACAGCCTGCTGACCATCTGGAAGAATCTCCTAGGGCACCGAAGGCCCTGGACCCCGATTTGAGAACTGCATTTTAGGACAGGTGCCTCATTAATAGAAATAACTTGCCGAGAATGTAGCCAGATCGGCTCCCTGACTTTGTACCAGGCTAAGTTCTCCACACTGCCAAGCCTTTTGAGCAAAGAGGTCAATCTACACAAAAGGGTCAGCCCCCAGCCCCAGGTCTCCCTCCCCTGACCCCTCTGGGGCTTGCAGATCTGGTGGCTTCTGCTGGGTAATATGAATGGATATGTGTGCTGAGCTTTGGAGCTGTTGTAGGAAAGGCGGCGGAGAAACACCCAGCCTGCAAGCATTCTGTCCTTCCTTGGCTGAAGACACTGTTCAGGCGTGGGGAGTGGTGGTGAAGGAGTGCAAAGCTGGGGGTGGGAGCAGGGGGAGCCTGCAGCGAGGACGGCTTGTACTCCCATTGCTTCCATGGGACTTTGGCGTCAGAGGCAGAGAACACGTACAAATCTGCTGCAACTGACCTTTTAAGCCAAAGCAACTTGTGTGTTTGCTACACGAGGGGGCTGCTGACAAGTCCTGGGCTGGAGGCAGAAGGTGGAGGAGAAAGGAGAAATATCACCGCCTCAGGAAGTGAGCTTATGGGCTGGTGAGAGATGGAGCAGCGAGCAGAGCCAGAGTGGCTGTGACATTGTCAGACACTAGGACATGCTGCTCAGAGGACGTGCTTCTGAAGTGTGACTCGAGGGCCACCAGAAGAAAGTGCAATTGAGTGTGCACCGTTAAAACCTCTCTCTGAGAGAGGTCACCAGGGCAGAAATGGGTTATAGCAACCAAGGCCATTTAATCTAAGGTCTATTTCAGGCTAGGGCCTCAACCGGGGGGAAGAAGGGCGACTGATTCAGATGCAGCTCTGAGTGGAAGCAGCAGAGACAGGAGAGACTCCCATAGCACCCCCGTTAGCCCTCCTGGATTTCCTTTTCACCGTTAATGCAGGAACGTGATGCTGCCGTGGGTGAGCCTATCACAGCTTCCAGGATCAGGAGCAGAGTGCCGTCCCGGGTGAAGGAGGTGGGGAAACAAAGGCCGGGTGATTTGAGGCTAGCATGACTCCACTTCCCTGCCTGCACATGAAGGGAACACCTGTTCTTGTCTACAGCCAGAGAGGATTTGACAGAGTTTTTGAATTAAAAAAAAAATGTGAAATGAAGGAAATTTAAATCAGCCTCTGTGAAAGGACTTTGTAGATTCCCTATTGGTTAAAGATGTTGTAGCATTATGGTTTGTGTTTCTGGGGCTGTCAAGAGTAAAGTGATCTGACATTTGTCAAGTGCTTGGGCAACCCTAACCAGAACGTGCTGCTGGGGGCTTCCCTGGAGGGTCACCTGTCAGGGCTGTAAGATGGGGACATAGGAGGTGGGGAGGAGGTTCATCTAGGTAACTTTGAAGTCCCTCCCAACTCAACTCTATGATTCTTGGGGAAAATCTGTTAGATGGGAAAAATAAATGGCAGTGGTGGACTTTCTTGTTCTATATGTGTTGGTCAAGTGGGTCAAACAGATCCCTTATATCCAGCCTGGTTCCTTCCTAACACCTAGAGAGGGAAGACTTGATTGCTGTGGGTGGGGAACATGACCCCGTCAGCCGTTAGGAGTCCCTGGCCTCCAGGGACAAAGGAAGAGAGGGAAATGGAACCAATTTCCAGGTAGTGTGTACCAGGCATGGAATGAGATTCTTAATGTGTATTATTCAATTTAATCTTTCAAAATAATCTGATGGGATAGATAGGATTATTCTTCTCCATGTTCCAGAAGAGGACCTGGAGGTGTAGAGACATCAAAACACTCAAATATAGTCACACAGCCAGCAAGTGAAGACATCCAGTACACAGCCCTGGTCGGGGCCATGACCTCCCACTCTACCTCCCTGGGTGGGCTGGGCACTTGTTGTCTCTGAAGACATTTGTGAAGAAGATCCAGGCATGCAAAGGGTCAGACCTGAGTCCCTGTGCCTTTCTCCTTACACATTAGATGTGTCCTCTCATACCTGTGTCCAGAGAGAGGGATCTTGGAGCAGAGCTGAACTGGTGGCCCTCCCAAGTGGATTATGGCGGGGGCCTGGGGTTGTTACTGGGTTGGTGTGAAGCACCAGATGTGCTGAGGGAGGCTCAGTTTGTGAGAGAGGCCCCCCCCCCTCTGCCTCAGCCTCCCCTTGTCTGAAATGAGGCTTCCTGAGGTCTGGGGGAGTATTAATTACTCATTGTTGGCATTTTGAAGCTGGATAAAGTGTTCCCCCAGCATTACTCTTCTGGGGTTAGACATCAGCGACTTACAGCCCCGTGTTTGGCTCTGACTCCCAAGTCAGATGTGTTTCTTTGATCCCAATCTTTCTCGGTGACTTGGCTCAGTTTTAGAACTGGGTGGGAAATGTCACAGGCTCCCTTTCCAGTTGTTGCTTTTCTTCTTTTGTCTCTTGGGTACGGCCAAAGGCAGAGAGGTCGAGAAAGGAGACACGGTCGGTTGGACTGACCTCCTTACAGTTTGGAAACTCAAGTTAATTTTGTTTTATTTTCTTCACTAATTTGATAGGTTTTTTTTATTACCACTTTTAACACACAGTATTTTATATCATGCAAATAGTACACAATTAATACTGGAAACTTAAAAAACTCAGAAAAGCTGAGAGACCAAAGCAAAAATCACTATTTTCCCACCATGCACCACTATTGACATTTTGATGTAAATTCTCCCAGATGTGTGTGTGTATAAGATTGTGTACTTTTATTTTTTTACTGAAGTGAAACACACTGTACATGGTCTATTTTTTCTGCTTTTAGTGTCATAATGTGAATGATTTACTGTGTCAATAAATATTCTTTAACCTTTTATTTAGAAGGTTGTAAGGATATAAAATATTCCATTATATAGAGGTAACAATTTGCGCTATGCCCTGTTGTTAGATATTTAGATCATATATTTTCTATAATTAGAAATATTATTGTTTTTCCCTCTAAAGTTTAGGGCACATTACCATTCTATCTGCAGTGTATAAGAATAAACATTTTCCACTACCCTTACAATATATTTTTGTTAATTTTTGCCTATTGGATAGGACCAAAAAAAAAGCTGTTTCACTGTTTCAACCTTGAGCAGCTCTAAGACAGAGCGTGAGCGTGTGTGGATGGGTTTGTTGGGACTGTAAGGAAAAAAGATGTCAGCTATCTCAGTTTTTTTTCTTTATTTGCCTCATTTGATTTTTCCTTTGTTAACGTAATGCAAAAGCACTAATCTCCACCCTAAGGAAAGAAGTGTATATAAATATCTTTTAAAAGACATTTGTTACACTTTTATTTATAAGAGCAAAAAGTTGAAATGGCCTAAGTGCTTACAATCAGAAATTCATTAAATTAATGATGATAATGGAATACTATGCAATCATTAAAATAATTTAATGGCATAGGGAAAAATCAGGCTATAAAATAACATGTACATTATGATCTCAATTAAATAATATGTACATAGAAAAAAGGCTATAAAGGTTAATGTTAATCATTTCTGAGTGGTATAATTATACTTTTTTCCCTGTGTTTTCAAATGTTTTTAATAGTTACATGTATTACTATTATAATCATACACAAAACAGATGTTAGTATATAGACTCTAAAATATTATGCGTGGAGATAAAGAGCTCTGAGTAACTGGGCTCTGGGTTCCTTAGATTCTCCCAAGGATTTTGTGGGTTATAGAGTCTTTTCACATTCTTTGAGGCCCATGGGGCTCTTTGGAAGTTTGCAGCACCATTTTATAACAGGGACTTCTAATGAGGCTAGAGTCAAAGTAAAGAGATCAAGAATAGCTTTCATCTGTTTTTCTGCCCTTTGTGTGGCCTTGGGGACACAAGGTGGTGGGGGAAGGAGCCTATTCATGATGCCCACTGCCCTGGACCACAGGGTATATAGCACCTGCCATCCAAGGCACCAGTGGATCTCAGGACCATTGGTGTTGGTGTTTGGAAACTGAAAGGCAGGGGAATGCCAGAGGACTGATGTCTAAATGTCATCTGGAGTGACTGATTTGGTTGTGTGTGTGTATTTCTGATAATGCAAGTATACTGGGGACAGAATCCTATGCTGGTTCTCTCACTTACTGATGAGAAAAGTCTTTTCTTCCCATCACAATGTCCCACTGGGATGGTGTAATATATCATGTGTTGGGTGTGTCTGATTGGCTGAGATGCTTTATAGCATACTTGGATGGTTTTGAAGTACTTAAAGTTGCTTTGTTAGAGTTTGGATGAAAGAGGATCATTTAACTTAATCCTACTACTCCTGAGTAGTAGGATTGGTGGGGAATTAGTATTGGTCTTTTCTCATTACATTATGATAATTATTAAATGATATTCAGAGGGAGACGAAATATTGAACTTAGTAATAAAGGGAGGTGAACTAGGATAGCTGGCAGTGAGATGGGTCAATAGTAGAATGGATTTATTTTCCCCAGACTTGAGTTTCCATGTGGAGATGCCCTTATTTTCTGAGTCGCAGGCACTCAATGGTATGGAGTTTCCTCCTGTTTTGTGTTTCATCCTGGGTGAGTGAGGAGAACTCTGAGAACTGGAGATTTCATTCACCTTTATGACTTAAAGCTCCATACTGTGTTACCCTGTTTGTCTTTGGCTATCAATGCTCTGAGCATCAAGACGTTGAGTTCACTTTGGGTATCACTCTTTAGTCTGAGGGTCTGTCCAGAGGAGGCAGTGGTTAAGGTGGGAGAGGACTGGAATTCCTGGCCAGAGAGGAGCTCTTAAAACAAGTGAAGTGTATAGTAGAAGAAAAGGTAATTGAGGGAACGAGCAGGGCATGACAGCTGCCTTCAAATGTGTGAGGGGCTGTCATAAGGAACAAAGAATAAACTTGTTCTGTGTGACTCCTGAGAGCAGAGCTATGATTGATGAAGGGGATGTTATGGGGAGACTCATTTCAGCTTAGTATAAGGGAGAACTTTCTAGAAAGTAGAGCCTCCCAAAAGTGGTCAGGGGACTAACAGAAGTGACCAGCAGAACCTCCAGATGTTTATCAGAGGAGATTCCTGCACTGGGTGAGAGGTTGTTTGAGATGGCCACTCATTATGGCTCATAAGGGCCGTTCCAAGTCTGTGCTTCTAAAACTCCATGTTTCTATGTCTACTTACTGGGTATATTTGCATTCATCATTCACTATTTATTAAGCATTTATTATGCTTGTCATATGTTCTGCTAGGTGTTGGAGATACACAATCATGCACCACATAATGATGTTTTGGTCAACGACGGACTGCATGTATGATGGTGGTCCCATAAGACTAGTACCATATTGCCTAGGTGTATAGTAGGCTATACCATCTAGGATTGTATAAGTACACTATGATGTTCACACAAAGATGAAATTGCCTAATGATACATTTCTCAGAGCATATCCCATATCCCCCCCATGATTCTAATTGTTAAGCGACCCATAACTGTAATGATGAACAAAACATAAGATCTTTGAGCTTATAATCAATTGAAGGAAATGAATGATAAGTAGATTATTGCAACAGATAAGTCTAACCTAGTAAAGTACAGGGTGTTATGAGCTCACATAGAATGGGCATCCAGCTTAGCTTGGGGTGAATCATGAAGTTTTCCTGGAAAAAGTGAGGTGAAAGAGCGTGGGGTGAATCGTGGAGTCTTCCTGGAAAGTCTTCCTGGAAAGTCTTCCTGGAAAAAGTAAGGTGAAAGACCTAAAAAATGACTATGACTTGGCCAGGCCAAGAGGGTAAAGAAGAGTATTCCAGGTAGAGGGAACAGCCTTTGCAAAGGCAGAGGGATAGCACAATGCATTAGAGACACCGATTGCTGGAGGAGAGGCAAGTGATGGGAGAGAGGAAGCTCTCTCCCATCACTTGCCTGATGAGGTAGGCAGGCAGATGATGAAGGGCCTTTTCTGCTAGGTCAGAGGCTGGACTTCATATAAAACAACCGGGAGTCATTGAAGAGCTTTAGGGAAAGGAGTTACATGATCTGTTTCAACTTTTGGAAAGACCACTTTGGTTCCAGTGGGTTAGAGGGGACCAAGACTGGCTGCAGGGAGACGAGTTAGAGTCTATTTCAGTAGTTCAGGTAAGAGATGATGTGGAAATAACCCACTGTAGTAACAGTGAGGATAGAGAGGGGTGGGCAGGTGGGAGGGAAGAGTTCGTATTGAGCAACTGGGAGGTTGGGGGCGCAGTTTGTTGAGACTGAGAAACTAGGCCAGTCAGCAGATTTTGGGGCTGGTGGGATGCTGATGAGTCCAGTTTGGGATATGTTGTGTTTGAAGTGGGACACAGAAGTGGAGACACCCTTTCTTCCTTTTTATAAACTACCCAAAAGAGGTTCATTTTGTCTCATGATACCATGGAGGAGTTTCTTTATATAGAATGGGACTTATCTTCCAAAACACTTTCATGACCACTTCTCATAGATCCTCACACCATTCCTGTGAAGTGGAGTAGGGGAGTTTTTCTCAATGCACAGTGTTCAGACTCAGTATCCCATAAAACGGTGTCTGTGTGTTCTTGGAATATAGCCACTCAGGCGCTTTTCACTCTCTCTGGTTGGGTCACTCATATTCCAGGAACACCACGGTTCCCTTTCTCTAGTGTGCCCAGAGGAGAGTGACCGGGATGGTGAAGGAACTCAATATTGTGTCGTGTGAAGAATGATTGTCTCTCTGTATGTAGAGGAACAAAGGCCCAGAGAGGCTAAGAGAGAAAGCAAAACAGCAGGTGAAAGGCCAAGATGAGATTACTTCCATTCCCTCATGGTGGCCTCTTTGGTTGGTTGGCCTGCACTCCTTCCAAGGAATTACCTTCCTGAATGTTCTAGAGTTGGTTAAATAGACCTTATTCTGGGGTCACCCCATGGTCCTGCTGTTGACCTGTTTCACAGATTCATAACTGGCAGGAACATTGAAGATCA
Organism: Ceratotherium simum simum; assembly: GCF_057802395.1. NCBI lineage: Eukaryota > Metazoa > Chordata > Mammalia > Perissodactyla > Rhinocerotidae > Ceratotherium > Ceratotherium simum. Next base: position 25,679,729 of record NC_141923.1, on the reverse strand, counting down.
TTAAGTCCAAGTTGTGGCTCAACGGGATGTAAAGCAACTTGTCCAATGTCCCACAATGAGTTGGTCTCCTGGCTTCTTCTGCCATTTCACCATGTTGGACTTTTAAAAAATCTTACTCAGCCACAGATCTTCAAGGGTTGTTTGTTTTTTAAAGGCTATAAAGACCCATCCCTTCTTTTTGATTCATTTATTCTATGTGACCCTTAAATGTCTGAGTTCTCCAGAGCCCTGCCACTTGCCCTTTTACTGTATACAGTTGTGTGTTGCTTAATGACAGGGATGCAATTCTGAGAAATGCGTTGTTAGGTGATTTCATCATGGGAACATCATAGAGTGTGCTTACACAAACCTAGATGGTATAGTCTACTACACAGCTAGGCTACATGGTACTAATCTTGTGGGACCACTGTCAGATATGTGCTCTGTCGTTGACCGAAATATCATTATGCGGTGCATGACTATCCTTTACCTCCTCTTTCTGTGTAATCTTATCTACTCATATGGATTTCACTGCTCTTCAAGTGTGGGTGACTCCCCATTTGGTACCTCCAGCCTGAACTCCCTTAACACCTTAGATCACCCATCCTGTTCCTCTCTCCCGCAGGCACATCAAAATCAGCAGCTATAAAACCAACAGTGTTGGCTTCAAACCTACATATGCAACTGCCTACTGGTTCTTGCAATTGAGAGTCAATAGTAAGTTGAGAATCAAACTTTATACACCCAAGTCTGCTTTTCATCTTTTCCTGCGTATCTGTGTGGAGGGCATCCCTGTCTACCAGGAATCTGAGCTGGAAAGGTAGGAGCCAGCTTCAGTATCCCTCTCTCCCCATCCATTAGTCATCACATCCTTTGGTTCTACCTTTTAAATATCCGTGGTCTCCATTTGCTTCCCTGTATCTTTCTTGCCAGTCAGCCGTCATCAGCTTTCACTAGAATACCTGGTGCCTTCTCAGGTGGTCTTCCTACCATCCATTCTTTCCTTCCTCCAAATTCTTTCCCTTTCCCACGTACTGTGGGATCACAAACCTGAGCACACAATTTCTTGTATAAAATACTCCCTCCTCTGTAAAATCTCTTTATTGTGCAACAGGTAGTGGCTAAATGCCTGAATTCTGGAGTCAGACTGCCTGGGTTCGAATTCCATTGACTAGCTGAATTATCTTTGGCAGATTATGTAACCTTTCTGTTCCTCAATTTCCTCACCTATAAAATGGGGGATAATTATAATACCTACTTCATAGGGTTGTTATAAGGATTAAATGAGTTAATGTTTGTGAAGCACTTAAACAGTGCTTAGCAGATAGTAAATATTACATAAAAGTTTGTTGAATAAAATAAATATATAGCTCCTTGGCTTGACATAGAGGCCTTTCAAAATTGACCCCTGTTGGCATCTCCAGGCTCAATCCTTCTGCCCTTAGCCCTGTGCCTCTAGCAATCCTCAACACTTTGCCGTCTTTCATACCATGATGCTTTTCCTAGTGTTTCCTTTTATTCCTGGATTTTTCTTCTTTCCTCTTCCTTCCAATCTCTCCATCCCCTTATGAACCTTCAAATCAGTTATTCATCTTTCAAAATCCAGAATGAACTCCCGCCTCTTATATGAAGCCATCCTCATTACACTGAACAGAGATAAAACTTCTTCGCCTGAGCTACTTCCAAGCCTGGGCGTATTTCATCAATGGTTAGTCTGGAGGGTCTGGAGTAGGATAGACATGATTCTAATTCTGATTCAACCACTTACAAGCTGTCTGACCTTGGGCAAGTTACTTAACCCCTCTGAGCCTCATCTGTAATAAGTTACCTACCTCATCGGGCTATTGTGAGGATTCCATGGCACTATGCGTACCAAGGGCTGGGTCCAACTCCCAGCACATGGTAAGCTCATGGCAAGCACTGTATTGTTAAGACGTATTTCAATTAATGCAGGCATCACACACTATTTACTTTATAGTTTACATATGTGTCTCCATGAAGGTTGAGGCCCTTCATACTCAGCTATATAATTCTGGTATCTCGCCTAGTTGATGATCTCTAATGTTGATAGTTACTTGAACCTCTGGACTTGGATGCTGGCCATCTCACTTGGAATGAAGTTGGTGTCCTGGCCATGCAGACCTCCTAAGACTTGCCTCCAGGAGGTCAGTTTTTTTTCTTGATGGATCCTGTCTGAAGGAGGTGAGTCTGTACCCGGGAGGTGGCAAGATGTTCTAAACCGAGCGGGTAGTGTGAAGCAAGGTGTGAAGGCTTGCCTGGGACCTCTGTGTCTGTGTGTGGAAGGTGCGAGCAGAGGGAAGGAGAGGAGGGCCTGGAGACCCTGGTCGGCAGGACTTGCTGGCTGTGGGAAGAAGAGGCAGACAAGGCAGGGAGAGTCTGGAGAATCTGAGGGAAATTAAGCGGCAGCCAGGGTGCAGATGTGCTTGGGAGGCAGCTTTGGGATGGAGGTTGGAGGAGAAGGGCTGAGGGAGAACACAGAGGCTGGAGGGACCTGCTCTCATGGTAGGCATGGTTACCTTACCCACTTTCCTATCTCTGCTCAGAAGCCTTGCTGAGAAGGGGTCCTTCCCTGAGCCCCTTGTCTTAAATCGCAGCCCCCTCCCTCCCAATTCCTGCTTCTCTGTTTTATTTTCTTCCAGAATACCTATCACCATTGGGTATGCTATTTGTTATACTTATGTATTTGCTTATTATCTCTCTCTCCCCAATAGAATTTACAACCCACAAAGGCAAGTTTCTTAATCTGTTTACATTGATATGTCACCAGCACCTGGAACAATATCTGCCACACAATAAGTGCTTAATAAATATTTGTCGAATGAATGAATCCCACCACACAAAACTACCTGCCATTCATATTTTTGTATTAAGTCATTCAGTACATAGGTTTTTTTTGCTAAGGAAGATTAGCCCTGAGCTAACATCTGTGCGCATCTCCTCTACCTTATATGGGACGCTGACACAGCATGGCTTGATAAGCGATGGGTAGGTCCGCACCTGGGATCCAAACCTGTGAACACCGGGCCACCAAAGGAGACCATGTGAACTTAACCACTATGCCACCGGGCTGGCCCCGGTACATAGGTTTTTAAAACTTTCGTTTGAGGTATAAGTTACATATAATAATAAACTGCATCCATTTTAAGTGTACAGTTCGAGTATTGGCAAAAATATACGCTTGTGTAACCAACACCACAATCAAGTTATAGAACATTCCCATCACCCTAGAAAGTTTTCTTATACCTCTTTGTGGTCAATCCCTGTCCCCACCACTGGCCCCAGGCAACCACTGATGTAGTTATTGTCATTATTTATTGCTTCTGATTCTTCTAGATTTTCATATAAATGGACTCATACTCATGTCTTGTTTTGCTTAGCCTAACGTTTTTAAGATTTATCCACGTTGCATGTGGCAGCGGTTCATTCGATTTTCTTGCTGAGTAGTAGAAAATAGTTTCTTATTTTGCTTTGTGGTTTTCATGACTGTGAGTGAGCCTGGGCTCTGGATCCAGGCTGCCTGGTTGGAATTCTGGCTCTTCCACTTACCAGCTGTGGGGCTTTGGGCAAGAGTATCTTCCCTGAGCCTCAGGAGTTTCATCTGTTAGATGGAGTAATGATCATACCTACCTCATAGGATTGTTGGGAGAAGGATTAAATGAGGTAAAGTAAACACACTAAGTGCTCAGAATGGTGCCTGGTACATAGTGAGTATTCAATAATTGTTAGCTGTTATTACTTCTATTTTGCAAATGAAGGGAAAAGCCCTCAGGCACAGAAAAGCAAAATAATTTGCCCAGTGTTATTTGGATTGCAGGAAAGATTGGAACCCAAGTGTGTCTGATTTAACCTGTGTGTTCCACCACTTCACAGATTCTAGTCCTTCCTCTTTGGACCAGAATCCTGTGTGTGGAGGGCACACAAGAAGAAGAACTGGCATTCAGCTTGAGGAATATCTGTCTTCCCTCCCTCAATGTTCACTTAAGCTACCTCTGTCTATTTCACCATCCCCTGCCCCTGTGGGTAGGGTTTCACCCCCTCCTTTGGCCTGCAGAGGGGGTGGGGTTGGGCCTTCTTGCCTTTTGCTCCCCTCCCAGGCCCTCTCAGGCAGCTGAGCTTTGCATCAGGAACACCTCTTGCAATCACACAGCATCAGCCCTGTGAGAAGCTAATTTGATAAACCCCACTCCAAAGCTCATTGAACCTGTCTATAATGATGCTTAATTAAAGTGCAGAAACTTTGAAGAGATAGCAAGTTACTGCTTAATGCAATACCAGAGTGCCACTATTCTACCATCTGCCTCCTTCTCTGCAGTAATTGCTTCCTGACATTTGTTTATTTTAATTATGAGAGCAGTCTTGATCAACAGGGAGGGCAGACAGGGTCAGAACTATTGGGGAGGAGGAAGAAAGTGGAAAACGGGAGCTATGATGTGGTGGTCGTGGCCAGAAGGGGAAGCACTGTTGTCTTTATGGTATAAGTGGTTCCATCTTCCCACAGGGACAGAACTGTGGAACTTTCTCCCTGCGATGAAAGCACAAGGCTGACTCTGGGATCATATGCTCAGGTTCTGGGGTGTCCTTTAGGGAGTATGGGAGTGGAGCTTCTTGGTTACAGAATGGAGGCTTCTACTTTCTTTTCTTAGGAAGGAGATTATAGATAGAGCTAGTCAGATCCCAGGGTGATGGTCCTAGCAGAACTAACAAGGTTACTGTGACCCAGTGGAGATAATTCCAGTCCCAACGAGGTCTCGGAGCTGAGGGAAAGAGCAGCTCATTCACATCTATTAGTTCTATGGGTTCTCACTTGTGGTTTTATAGTCTGCCTGGTTATCTTTGATTGTGTGTTGGTCATTGTACATGAAAAGCATTTGTAAGTATAAAGGGCTGAGATGAAGAAGATACCTTCCTCTAGAGAGAAATTTTGTTTTTTTCTGGCAGATATTTGTAGGCACTGTAAATCTAGGACCCCCGATCTCCCAAACTAAATTAAAAGCTTGAGGTTCCCTCAACAACAGGCAATTCAAACCCAATCTACGGGTCTTCTTCAGAACTAGTCAATTTCTGGTTCATCCTCACCCTGAGGCTCCCAGCTTATTGTGAGAAAGGTCTGCTTTTGGCCTCCCCATCTTATGCAGGTTTGGGGCATTGACTTCTGTTTCTCTAACCCTGCCAGGCTGTCTAAACAAAGTTCAAATTTGCCAGAATCAGAAAATGCTGTTGGGGCAAAAGTGATGTCCATACTTCCCTGGGTTATTGATACCCTTCAGTGTTGATCTAATATTTCCTTACTATCTGGTCGGCATTTTGGTGATTTTAAAAATATGTATTGTATATTTTATCCAGATTTTTAGTTGTTTTATATGGTAATAGCCTGCAATTATCAGAAAGTCCTTGATCCTGGTATTTAAATTACATATATTTTTACTTTGGGCAGCTTGTTTCTTTTTGGTCAAATAAAATCTTATATAGGATCTCAATATCAAAAACAAAACTAAGCAAAACAAAGATAAAAGTGGAGCAGTTCTGGTTAAAGTGGGGCTAGAGGCCCCTAACGCTTGCCACCCAGGCCTCCACTTTGTTGGACCCACATAGAGCATCTGTTGGTACTTGGGTTTCATGGGTTTGGTTTGAAAAGCTCTGATCTAAGGAACCCCTTGGTTTGACTGGCTTTGAGGAACCACAGCTTTGGCAAAGCTCATCTAGTGCTTTCCCTGGAAACAAATGGTTCTTAACATTTTAGGGTGGCTGGAAGCCTAGATGTTGGGCAAGATGCTGTAAGAAATGACAGAGTATGCTGCCTGAGTCCCAGAGAGCCCCTGTGAAGGTAAAACCAGGATAGTGGGGATCTTCTCAGTCCTCCCAGGAGGACTGGTCTGAGGTGGGGGGAGGAAGTAGCGGGAGGATGGTAGGTGAGTCAATTTGGGTCCCCCAAGAGGCAGACATTGAGATAGGACTAGACATACAAGAATCTTACTGGGGGAAACGCTTGTGAAGGAAAAGAGGGAGAAAGCAGGAGTAGGCAGGGAGGGTGTTTGGACCTTGATGCAGCTCTGACACCTGCGACACCTCCTTGTCTCACGTTGGAACAGACCAAGCCTGGGAAGGTGAGACGACTCTCTGGGTTCACACGGCTACTGGGTGCTAGGGCTGGGACTCACGCTTTAGTTTCTCAACTCCGAGTCCAGTGTTCTCTTTGCCAAGGGAGGCCATATTTGGTCACATAGTGTGCGATTTGAAGGCAGATACCTGGCTTCCATATAAGCTCTACTCTCACTGTTGATCTGACCTTGAAAACTTCATTAACCTGTTTATCTCTGTTTCCTCATCTGTAAGGTGGGGATGATGATGTGTTTTTTAAATGGAGACTTTGAAGATTAAATGAGATATGTGAAAGAGAGCTTTTCATTAACTCTAAAGTGTTTTACGAATGTTATAATGTATCACATTTAATGTCTCTTTGGTAAAAGAAGGCTAAAGTCATCGGCAAAGGGGGGTGGGCGGGGATTCCATCCTGGCCCTGTCGCTGATTGTGCTTCTGGATCCACTCTGACCCCTCTTCTCCTGTGGATAGGATATTTTTATGTATTTCTTCAAAGGCGCAGAAAAAGTTAAATTTTTGGAGCATCAGCTCTATGAAGAAAAGAGGAAGTGTAAGAAATTGTTCAGGTCAGTTGTTCAGCCTCCCTGGGCCTGGGTCCTTCATCAGTGAAAAGAGGGGCTATGGTAACTGATGTTGAAAGGGTCCTTTCAATAGGAAGCCCCATAAACCATCATGAGTGGGAAAGGTTCAAATAGGGAAGGAGGAGCCTATTACTGGAGAGATTCCCACACACAGGGCACAGAGCACAAGGAGACTGTCATGGCCTCTGGCTTGAGAGATTTGCTAGATCCACAAAGAACTTTCTGGCACTGAGGGTAGTTAAATGCTGGAAATGGAGAAAGCAACAAAGTTTGTGGAAATTGCTTTCTGGAGGTCTTTATAAAGAGATGAAAAACCCAACTCTAGCCCTCTTGGAACTGGGGAAATAGACTGGGAAGTGTTTGAAGTGATTTCCACCCTGCAGGTAACTGACACTGCAGAAGATGCTGCGAGGTGTCAGGTTGAGATGCCTTTCCACACTTTCCTGTTGTGCTCACCTGTTTCCTGCTGCTGCTGCCTTTGTGCTGGGGGTTTGTGGACCTCTCCACAAAGAGCTCTCAGGCCCTCCCACCTCTGTGTTCTGAACTTTGGCCCCTGCTCCGTGTTTACCACTTCCTCCTCCTCTAGTGCATCCCTCCTAGAAAATGGTCCAGGTGCCAGCAGCTACTCCAGATAGTAGAAGCTCAGTGTGGTGACTGTAACCGCACCTGTGTAAGGATAACGTTGGGACTTTCCTGCCAAGCTGACCAACCAAGAGAAAACAGAGGGGCAAGTTTGATTAAAAATGTTTAGGGAGCATGATGTAAAAACTTTAAATGGTTTTATTTTTGCTACCGTTTTCAGTGTATCTCCCTTCTTCATTTTTAACCCTCCTGAGACTGGATAGGGATTTCCCAAGCAAGTGTAAAAGTAATTATATTCAAAGACAGATTTTTTTCTTAAAAGTATCAAGTTAATTGTCTTTTCTAGGGCTAATTGTCTTTTCTTTGGCCCAGGTGTGAAAAGACTGCTTCAGGTTAGTAACAGTTTGCATTTGTAAGTGTTTTTCATATGCATGATCCTATTTTGTCCTGCAGAAGTCCCTGTGCCTGGTAGTTGCTTTTGTTCCTATTTCCCAGATGAGCAGACTGAGGCCCAACTTGGCATAGTTCACAGAACTAGTGCCGGCTCTGGTATCAGCACTGCCCTCTTCCCACGTTGTTCCACCACCTCCCACATTCCTGACTGGAGGTGGTAAAGCCACAAGGGCCCCTTGAACTCTAGCCGACCAGACCCTGCGAACTTCACAGCAGCTGGTAAAGACCAGTCTACTAGAGACAGTTTTCACTGGTTGGTGGGAAAATGAAGACCTTCCCAGAAGGGCAGTGAGTTTGAAAGGTGTAAGCTTTCCTTTATGTATTAGTTTCCTAGGGCTGCTCTAACAATGGACTACAAACCGGGTAGCTTAAAACAAGAGAAATTTATTCTCTCATAGTTCTTGAGGGAAGTCCAAAATTAAGGCGTTGGCAAGGCCATGCTCCCTCTGCAGGCTCTAGGGAAGAATCCTTCCTTGCCTCTTCTGAGCTTCTGGTGGTTGTGGGCAATCCTTGCTGTTCCTTGGCTTGTAGCTGCATCACTGCATTCTCTGCCTCCTTCGTCACATGGCTGTCTTCCCTGCATGTCTCTGTGTCCAAATATCTCTCCCTCTAAGGATACCAGTCACTGGATTTAGGGCCCACTCTATTCTAGCATGACCTCATTTTGAATTGATTACATCTGTCAAGACTCCATTTCCAAATAAGGTACCAGGTACCTTATTCACAGGTACCAGGGGTTAGGACTTCAACATATCTTTTTGAGGGACACAATTTGACCCTCAACACCTTATTTTAGTCCTCCCTTCCTGCTTGTTTGATTTTAAAAATGTCATTCATTTTTTGTGAAATTATGGTTTTGTCACAGATGGTAGCTTTTTATTTTATCAATTTGTAAGATTCAGATAAGTACAACTCCTCATATTCCTATCACTCAACTGAACAACTATTGACGTATATTTGATTCTAGTAGTTTTTTGAGAATGAAAATAGATTTAAAATTGCTGTTAACCATCTTCTCCTCAGTTACATTATCCTCTTCTTTCTGTTAATGCAGTAGTTCTCAACTAGGGCAATTTTGGGGATGCTACTGTTATCTAGTTGGTAGAGGCCAAGGATATTGCTAAACATCCTACAATGCACAGGACAGCCCCCCCAAAAGGACTATCTGGTCCCAAACGTTAAAGCACCCAGATTGGGAAGCTCTGTTTTAGAGAGAAAGATTACTGTGATATTGACATATAGCATTCCAGAAATGTTTTTCATACTTTTGCATACATCTGCAAGTCTGAATAAACAATATGTAGTATTATGTTGTTGTGCATGAGTATTCTTTTAATTTATATAAATAGTATCATAACATATTCTGCATCTTGCTTTGTTTTTCCTTTCAACATTTTTTAGATCTATCCACATTGATATATATGCATGTTTAAAATATGCATATATATGTCTATGTATATAATTTCTTTGAATTGATCTATAGTTTGCTGTTTTTTTTATTGAGATGTAACTGACATTTAACATGATATTAGTTTCAGGTGTACAACATAATGATTTGATATTTGTATATATTGTGAAATGATCACCATAATAAGTATAGTTAACGTCCATCGCTATACATAGTTACAATGTTTTTCCTTGTGATGGAACTTTTAAGATCTACTCTTCTAGCAACTTTCGAATATACAATACAGTATTATTAACTGTAGTCACCATGCTATAGTTTGCTGTTTTAAAAAATGTTTTGATGAAATAAAAAATTGATAACCCTATGTCCCACGTTAGGCTTGCTCTGATTTGGGGAGGATCAAGTTTTATTTCCCTATGTCATCTATAAGTCTGGAAACCCAAGGCTAGATGCCCCAGTCCTGGTTGCCAAGCAGGCCCATTTTCTGGGATGTTAATTCTCTCCAAGTACTTAATCCTCCCACAAAACAGCAATATCAAAGGCCTGAGGAGTCCTTGATCAGCTGGTGGGGAGAATGGATTTGTGTCACAGCTCCAATTTAAGGTTGGTAGGATCAGAAAACCCAGGATTAAAGTGAGGTCCACTCAGATTTTGGTTTCCAGAAGAAATTGAATAAGGTGACAAATTTGGAAAAGAGAGGCCACTTTTGAGGAATTTCATCAGGTATACACAGACTATCATGTAGCCAAAGCCCAAATTTTCAATCTCAAAGACTAATCACTAAAGGACTCAATGGAAAGCACCCCAATCTGAGTTAGAAGAGTTGGGTTTGATCTTAGCTACCTCCTAGCTGTGTGACCTTGAACAAGTTAGCCTAAAAGTCTCCATTTTCCCCATCCCTAAAGTAATAGCACATCAGTGGATTCCTGCAGGGATAAAATGAGAACAGTGCTTGGTATCTGGTAAGTTTTCAAAAATGACAGTTGATCCTGCAGTCTGAATTAAGGAGATTGGACTCTTTCCTACTGGCAGCAAAGAAGACTTTGGAGTTTCTTTAGAAGCATGGGAGTGATATGTTTAAATGTGAGTTTTAGGAAGTTAATTCTGGCTTGGAAGAAGTGTATAAGGAGAGTTGGAAGTAGGAAGAAGTTGGAAGTACAAAGATCAGTTATTAGGCTTTCAGATAATCCAAATGAGAGAGACTTGCCTGAATTGAGTGAATGGGATGAGTGGAGTGAGAGGGGAAGGAGGGAAGAGGGATGTGGCAAGAGGAGAGGAGAGAAAGGGAATGAGGGATATTTAAGAGATGGCATCAGAAGATATGAAGATTGATTGGATGTGGGTTGTGAGAGAGAGGAGATGAGGATGATGGATAACGCCCAGGTTGCTATCTGGGCCCACTGATCGGATGGTCATATCAAGGAAGATAACAAATCAGAAGGAACAGTTAAGGGAGTGTGTAGAGAAGGAAATAATGAATTTGGTTTTAGTCAAGGTATGTCTGAGTTGCCTGGGGGACATCCAGGACCAGGAGTGGGTAATTTGTGAGGGGTTCTGGGGTGGAGCTCTAGGGGACAATGACATCCAAAGGATGGGGAGAGAAGAGCAGCAATTGAGAGTGACTTTCAAAGGCAGAGTGACTTTGAAAGAGTGATTTTCAAAGGAGGAGGAGGAAAGAGGCAGGAGATTCACAAAAGGGGGTTCAACAGGGCCAAAAGCAGCAGGAAATCCTTGGAGGGTGGGAACTGAGAAGAGGCTCTGGTTTGGCTATTTCTGAAGCCACTGGTAACCTTGGGGAGAGCTTTGTCAGTTGGGGATATGTGAGGAACAGAAGCCAGAATGCAGAGGATGAGGATAGAAATGGAGGAATGGAAATTATGAGTTTTGATGAAGAAAAAAATTACAGAGAATATCTCAAAGGAGAGGGAAGAGGGAAGATTTTTGTTTCATTTTAAGGTCACTAGCATGTTGCTGAGCAGCGGGTGGGGTGGGAAAGGAGTGAGTGGAGAGGGTATGGAAGAGAGTTCAGGGAAGTATTGGTAGATCAAAGTCCTCGGGGAGTGGGAGGGCTTGGAGAAAGAGCATGCGGGAGCAGTCAGTCTTGAAGGGACCATTTTTAATTGAGAAGGGAAGGGGGAAGGTGGGTAGGAGAAAGAGTGAGTAGCTGAAGGGGAGAGAAGGATAGATCTTCATGACTAAAGGCCTCAATTTTTGCAGTAAAATAGGAGCCCTTGTAGCTTCTGCTGAGTGAAGAAGATGGAAAGGGTTTGGAAGATCTGAAGAAAGCAGACTGGGAAAAAGTTCAAGGCTTGCTGAGTCACTGAGGTCGAGAGGGCCAGAATTATAGTTGCATTCATTGCACAGATGGGCTGTTGGTTTCTGGTACTGATGAGTTGCTCAAGGGCAAGGGAAGTGGGCACTTAGATTTCCTAAAGGTGGAGGACTGTAGGGTGGATGTGTTGGGAGTCTAGGGGGTGAAGGAATGATTGATTGTGAAACCTTGTCTAGGTAAGAAGGTAAAAGAAGGGGTGATATACTGTGAAAATGAAGAGATTGGGGTGCTGTGGCTCAGAACAACCTGAGGAGTAGTTCTGGGTGAGGTCAAAGTCCAGGTAAGGGTGAAGGGAGTGAGGATGAAGGTGAAGTTTACTGGAGCAGAGGAGAACAAGGGCTCTGAATCTAGGGCATTGTGCACATGGGCATTGCATGCAATGGTAGGAGTCAGGGTGCAGGAGGGACTGTTAGCCAGTGAAATATCTCAGTGAATGTGGCAGAGTAATCGTGGAATGGTGTATTGGTTAGTTTTTACTGCATAACAACCACAAAAATCTTGGTGGCATACAACAGTAAGCATTGATTTAGCTTCCACATCTGGAGACAGTTGATCTAGGCCAGACTCATCTGGGTAATTCTGTTGACTTTGCATCTGTAGGTTGGATGGGATCTGGCTGATCTAGGTTGGTCATGGTTGAGGGGGCTGGCTGGAATGGCTCTGGTCATTCACCTCTTGGGAGTGGCAGGCTAGCCCAGGCTGCTCTTCTCATCATGGTGGCAGAGGTGCAAAAGAGCAAGTACTTTTCAAACCTTTGGTCATGTCATGCCCGCTACCATTTCTTTGGCCAAAGTTGAGGGGTGCGGAAGTGTGCTCCACCTGTGGAGGTAGTTGGGGGTGGTGAGCGAATATTTTTGAACAACAACCTAATTGACTGCAAGTGGTAGATAAGAACTAGGAGGATGGAGAGAGGATGGGGTTTCAGATGGCACAGGACTCTTGAGTGATGACAGAGGGGCAAAAGTGGGAAGAAAGGATGCTCTCTACTTTGCTCCCATCCTGAGATACAAGTGGCCCTAACTGAGAATGTTTGGCAAAGAAATCATTTGATTAGAGAAGATACAGGTTTCTGTATTGTGAGAAGTCAAATATGAACAGCAGGAATTCCAGAGGCCACAGAGGGAAGAGTTCCAAAGAGGCATCGGGAGGCAGCTGGCTACCTAGAGACGGAGAGCAACCACCTGAGCAGGGAAGTTCCAGCCTTAGGAATAAAATTGGCAGAATACGCACACACACAAAGCTGTCAGAAGAGCTGGGGCTGACCCAAGGTAAACTCTCCTGGAGCCTTATTATTCTGGGAAGGTATTGTAAAGATCAGCCTCCACATTGCCTTGAATGGGGCTCCGTGTGCTGGCTCTTTCTGACTAACCGAGGAGGGCAGATGCTTCCCGGGGAGGAGATGTTTCCAGGGAGAGGCAGTCACAGCTCCGGACTATACTTGGGATTTCACAATTGCTTTTACTCTGACAGGGTGTTGGGAACTTGTTTTTTTTTTTCACTACAAATAAGGAAGCGAGAGGGTGGGTGTGGGAAGGAAACTATTTTAATGGAGATACAGTAATAGAAATAACATCCATCCTTGGAAAGAGACTCTAGGAGAAAGATGGATGGGGGTGGAGCACCTCAGGCCTATACTTTATCTGTTTGCAGAGCCTCTCACTACCTTTCCAAGTGTTCTTGACCTTCCCTTCCCCACTAGGCTGTAAGCTCATTGAGGGTAAGGCTGTGGCTGTCTTATTCATAGCTCTATCCCCAGTGCTAGCACCACACGCGGAACATAGGAGAAGCTCAATAACTATTTTTGAGTGGATGAATAAATGAATGATAAAAAATTTTAACGCTGGTATATCTGTTTCCCCTTAAAGGAACTCCAAACTTTCTTTTGGTCATATAAGTCAATAAATATTCGGGGATGTCTTGACTATCAAGCAAGTGACCTGGCTCCAGGTGTTCACAGAGAGTGAGACATACTCCTTGCCAGATGGTTGCTTATCTTCATTTTCAGCTTAAGGAACAGTAACTAACAATTCAGAGTATATAGAAATGTTTCAAGCCTCAGTTTGCCCATCTGCAAAAGGGGGAGGCTCAACCAGATTCATTCAGGTTTCTTTCCTACAAAGCTCCTCGGAGACTTTAATGTTGTTTTGTTCATTGTGAATCTCTAAAATGGCGAAAACAGTTTGATGGCTGTCTTAGCTCAAGTGCTATAACAAATATATCATAGAGTGGGTGGCTTAAACAACAAACATTTATTTCTCACAGTTCTGGAGGCTGGGAAGTCTTAGATCAGGTGCTGGCAAATCAGATGTCTGGTGAGGAACTGCTTCCTGGTTCGCAGATGGTTGTCTTCTATCCTTAAATGGCAGAAAGCAGAGAGAGGAGGAAGCAAGCTCTCTCATGTCTCTCCTCATAAGGACACTAATCTCATTCAGGGGGGCTTCACCTTCACATCCTAATCATGTCCCAAAGGGCCCCAACTCCTAATACCATCACCTTGGGGATCAGGCTTCAGCATATAACGTTTGCTATTGACAAATATTCTGTCAATAGCAATATTTCTGAAACATACTTGACCATGAAGACTTTTTGTTTCCTTTTTTTTTGTTTTTAGAGCATCTTGTGGGATTGGTTTTTTTTTTTTTTTTTGTGAGGAGATCAGCCCTGTGCTAACATCTGCCAATCCTCCTCTTTTTTTTTTGCTGAGGAAGACTGGCCCTAGGCTAAAATCCGTGCCCATCTTCCTCCACTTTATATGGGACGCCGCCACAGCATGGCTTGCCAAGCAGTGTGTCAGTGCGCCCCCGGGATCTGAACCTGTGAACCCCGGGCTGCCACAGTGGAGTGCATGCACTTAACCACTTGCACCACCGGGCCGGCCCCGGAATTGGTTTTCTAAGGAGCACACTTCAGGAAAGATGGGTTAGGCTAATTCTGGTGGACTGATCCTTGTTGTAGAATTTCTTCTGAAGGTCGTCCCCATCCCACCTTCATAGGGGCACTTTCACCAAACTTAATGGTATTTTGTTTTTTTTCCTCTGTGGTCAGGATGGGGCCAGCTGCTTTCTAGAGCCCCCAGTGGGTTCAGACATCTAGTTATCCTTTATCCTGATGATGTTGGGGGTGGATGTTCAGCTTTCAGGATTGGGTCGTACCTGCTAACCTCTATTTTGGTCCACTATCCCCAGAGCAGCCGTGGCTCACCCCTGAGCACCCTGCACCCCAGGGAGGATTTGAAGCATCCGGGATAACTGTCTCTCTGGAGGCTTGGGAAAAAGGGACTGGGTTGTGTAGGGCTGTGGCCAGAGGTTGAGAGCTCTGAACATGTCAACACAGAATAGAATCAGGAATTCTGAAAATCAGACAGTTCCAAAGTAAGGCACTAAATCTAGAACAGGGGCTATTAGCTGCTTTCTTCCTCTTTTGGATTATCTTCTTGGATAGGATGTGGTCTCAGGTATTTGATCAACCTGGCTATTCAAGTGTATGGGGAATGGCTGTGGATGGTTAAGAACTAGGTATAGGGATCAAGTTCATGCTCCTCTCCATAAGAGCAATGATCTCCTAATTGGACTCTCTGTATCCTGACATATTCCTTTCAAAACCAGTTCACATCCCATCTAAAGCACAGACTTTATCCCATTACTGCCTCTGTTTAAAATCTCTCAATGGCTCCCAAGACCCCTTTAGCTTGGCACCCAGGATCTTTGGAACTCTGCCCTCAACATGACTTTTTAGCTTTACATTTTTCCCCACTCTTTTCTCCCACCCACCCTATGCTCCAGTCAGATAGAACTTCTCATTGCTTTCTGAATACCCTATGATCTTTCACATCTCCCTGCCTTTATTCATGCCTTTCCCTCTGCTGGCGTACCTCCCCTGTGGCTTGGTTTAGTAAAACCCCTCATTCTTTAAAGTGCAGCTCCACGATTTGTGCTCACATAACACTTGTACATATCTTTATTAAAGTACCCATCACCTCCCATTATGATTGTTGCTCGCATGTCTGTTTCCCCTCACTCTCTAAGCTCTGGGTAGGATCCCTGGGACTTCGTTCAGGGTCTTATGTGGTGCCTGGTAAGTGGCAGGTATTTATTGGAAGTTTGTGGAATGAATGAATAAGTGTGAGTGGTGTTGAATGAAATGGAGATTGTGACCTCTTAGCTCCCTCTGGTTACCCTCTCTTAGGCACTCACCTTTCTGTATATATAAAAAGACTTCCCTAATTTGAAATAACAGGTCTAGCCTGGCTTAGCAGAGAGATGGAGTCATAGGGTATTTTTAAAAAGAGATGTAATTTTGTCACCTTTCAAGCATAGCACAATTTTTTTGTGTGTGTGTAAGGAAGATTAGCCCTCAGCTAATGTCCGTTGCCAATCCCCCTCTTTTTGCTGAGGAAGACTGTCCCTGGGCTAACATCCGTGCCCATCTTCCTCCACTTTATATGGGACGCTGCCACAGCGTGGCTTGAATAGCGGTGTGTAGGTCTGCAGCAGGGATCCAAACCTGTGAACCCCCGGGCTGCTGAAGCGGAGTGTGTGAACCTAACCCCTATGCCACTGGGCCAGCCCCAAGCATAGCACATTTTTAAAAGCTAAGATATAAATAGGTACTAATAAGTAAAGTGGGAAAATTAATGCAAAATTACAGGTTGTGTTAGTTCTGATTGTATAATAATGTATCATAAACGAAAGACCATAAACATTCTAGAATTATTCACTGAGCCCTGATGTTGAAGCCATGTTGATAGAATAATTAATTTTTTGAGACTTGAGTTTGAAAAAGATACTTATTTTTTATTTTAAAAACCTTAAAGTGTTTTTACTGTTAAGTAAAACCTAGAACTTTGTAGAGAAAGATGTAATTGGAACTTTCTACCTTTTAAGGATAATAACTGCGTTTGAATGTTTGCAAATTCCAGGTTTGCAACCCTAGATGAAGAAGTTTATCATTATGTAATAACTCACTGTTTGTTACAGGGCAGCATCTGGCATAGGTGGGTCCATTGTGCGCCATCCAAATGTGTTTAATTACTGCAAGATAAGCCATAGGTTTCATTTCATATGCCTGTTGTAATTGATGGGTGGGTAGTCCATGTCTAGACTGTTGGGTTGAGAAGGATTCTGAGGCTCCATCTGGTTGAATAGAAAGGTTCTATGATTGATTAATGAAGTGTGCTGTGGACATGTGAAGGGAGGATTCATGTATTTACTTTCTTTATCTAACAGATCCCAGAAACTGTGATTTAATGCTAATCAGTGTCACATAATCATAGAAACATGGGACTTATTGCTCAAATGCCTGAATTTAAGATTCAGTTACATCACTTACTGGTTCTGTGACCCTGAACAAACCATGTTCTCTCTCTTCAGTTTCTTCGTATGTAAAAGAGAGTTGAAAAAATTGACACCTTACTTGTCACTATGAAGATAGATGAGAGAGTGTTTTGCAAATTCTGAAGTACTTTAGGCACATTAGTGCCTACTATTTTTAATGAGGCTTCTGAGGTCCTTCTGTATGTACTTAGTACTGTTTGTGTGCTCCGAGCATGTGATACATGATGGTCTCCATGTGTATTGCCTGCTTTACATTCTCTGCTCGCAGTGCACAGAAGCTGTGCTGATTCACTGACTTGGCCCACCACCTAGCCCAGGGCTCTCACCAGGCTCCCATCTTTTTGGTTCTCTGTGGTGGTGTCCTTCAGGACAGGCAATTACACTCAAGCTGATGGGGTTGGACCACATCGTGGGGTTCATAGGCTTGGAGGCTCCATGTTAAGCGCTCATAGTAAATTCAGAGCTAAGGACTTGGACTTCTTTTCCTTACCTGCGTCGGAACTGGGGATCTAGAACCTCATAGAGCGTTGACCAGGATAACTGGGATGACTCAGTTCTATTCTACATCTCATCCTCTAGGAGGCGAGCTTGGGAATATTCTCATGGCAAAGGAGCAAGAGTGAGCAAGAAGAAAATGTAAAAGTAGTTTTCAAGCCTCTGCCCGTTTCGTTTTTGCTAACATCCCATTCAGCCAAAGAAAATCATGTCTGAGCTTGGTGTCAAGAGTTGGGCACAGTAATGTTAGATGGTAAAAGGCACGAATATAGGGAGAGATGAGGAGTTTGGGTCTTTAATATTAACCAATTACTGGAGAGATCTCTAAAATCATGGTGTGAATAAGGTGAACGGAAAAATAGCAATGATGGTGATGGTAATGGCTAACGTTTATTGAATGCTCACTGTGGGCCAGCCTCTGTGCTAGGAGCTTTATGTGCATTCCCCACCCTGCCCCATATCCTCATAACAAGCCTTTGCTGTAGGTACTAGTATTACCTCCCCTATTTTACAAATGGGAACCCTGAGGTTCAGAAGGATTAAGTAATTGCCAAAAGTTACATAGCTCCTAAGTGGTGGAGCTGGGATGAGAATCCAGTTCTGTCTGACTCCAGAGTCTAGCTCTTAACCAAAACTCAGAATGCCAGAACCTCGGGGCAAGGACACCCCTTGAAATTTACCGAAAAGAAGCTTAGGACAAATAATGGGCAGCCCCATTTCATACTGAGGGTGATAAACTCAAGGAATGTGTCCCTCTCATGAGTATTTACTGATGCCAGGACCTGTGAAGGGTGCAAGGGTTATAAGACTCAGTCTCAAGCAAGGATGAATGAAAAGGCAAATCTGCTCAAGAAAAGTTTGTATCAATGACAGTTTCTTTGTTAATTTTTTGGGGGAAAGTAGGAGATTTTAGAGACAGGCCCTTAAATGTTGAGGTTGCTATGGTGCAGTGGTTTTGAAACTGTTCTTTGGGACTGGAGAGTTTTCTATGATAAAATCCCGAGGACCATTGTAGAAGTAAAGGTGGAGGCCTGGAGGCAAGATTCCACCTCCCGCTTCTGCAGGGCAGCTCTGCTTTTAACTGTCAGATTTGAGGGTTTGGTGCACTATTTCTTTTTTTGGAAGAAGTAAGGGTCTCTGTGGCCTAAGAAAGGAAAGGCACTGTTCTCTTGGAAAGATCCCTGGTCAAAGGGTCCCAATACTTGGGCTCTGGTTCCCCTTCTGCTACTGCCCAGTTGTGCAATCTTAGACACCTGCCTGATTGCCCCTGGGCTCCTTCCTCCCTCCCTCATCTACAGAATGAGGGATTTGAACCAGGTGGGCTTCACCGTCTTCTCCAGCTCTGATATTCTTTATCATCAGCTGGGTAGCTGTGCCTGATATACTATCAGCGGTGGGATTCTAGAACTGGTCTGCCAATGGTCTGACCCAGAAGTCTCTCCCTTGAGTCCTTCCACCTTCCATCTGCTTCCTCACCTTAGTCCAGTTAGCAAACATTCATCTATGACTAACTCTGTGTCAGGCCCCATACCCACCTTCCTTCCAAGCTCGTAAGCTGCTAACACTTGCCCTGGTCTGGGAGAGTCCCAAGAGCGTCCCCTAGCTGTGCCTTCTCCTTGCCACCTCACATCTTCCTTTCTTCTCTTTCTGCCTCATGTCTTTAGGCTTCTCTACAGGACAGAGTATGAGGGTTAGTAACAATTTACACCCTGTAGGAGTTGGCAGTGGGGGCAATGGTCCCTGGGGACCTGGGGGTGTTGCAACAGGTAGGGTCATTGGGTCATTGAGCCCTGCCCAGCCACCCATAGGGATGCTAGGTTCATCTGGCCAAAGTACTTTTCTGATTTTAGACCCCTTTCCTCTGGCTGCTTCCCTCTGTCAGGTGGTGACTTTCTGAGCAAAAGTAGGAGCTGAGGTCTAATTGTTCGATGGCGGTACCTGCATCTCCTGTTCTCAGTTCCTAGGCAACAGATAGGACGGGAAGATGTGGAGGAACACAGTTTCCCCATGAAGTATGGAAGGAAAGAAGGCTGGACAGTGCTAACTGGTACCCCAAAGCTATTTTAGATAGAGGAGACACAGGAATGGAGACCTGGAGGAGAGAGAGTGGAATGTGAGAAGGTTTGGGGAATGGCACTCCAAGTAGCAGGAACAGCAAATGCAAAGGCTCTGAGGATGAACTGCACTTAGTGATTTCTGACAGCACCAAAGGAGCAATGTGTCTGGGGCCCAGTGAGCAAGGGGATGAGAAAGAATGGGTGAGATTAGAGAGGTGGCTGGGGACAGACCATGGAGGGTCTTGTAGACTACAGGGAGGACTTTGGATTTCATTCTGACCATGTAGAGAAATCATTGGAGGGTTTTGAATAAGGGAGTGATGACTTCCATTTTAAAGGTCACTCTGACTGCTGTGTAGAAGCTATCCCTTAGTGGGCAAGGATGGAAGCAAGGAGACCTGTTAGGAGGGTTGTACGTAGTCCAGCAGAGAGAGAAATATGGGTAATAGCAGAACTGATCAGAGTGTAGCCGAAGCTCTCCCCTATGATCACTGGGCCAAGCCTGAAATTTCCTGCCAAAGAGTCAGGGAACCCTGGGGAGCCTGAGGGTGGAGAGGGGGAGATGGTCGATTGGGTGGGGCTGTCGCATGGACTCTGGAGCCAGACCTAGTTCTACCTCTTATTAACTGCATGACTTTGGGAAAATTATTTAATTTCCTGGGGGTCTCAGTTTACTCATCTATAGAATAGTAATAATAATAGTTGCTACTTCTTAGAGTTTTTATAAGGATTAAATGACTTCAAGCGTAACATACTTGTAGTAGTGCCTTGCACAGAATAGGTGTGGTATGAGTGCTGCTGTTGTTGTAAGCTGTGTGTGCTGGGAGAACTGTGTAACAACCTTTCCAGTGGCTTCCCAAAATCATGGGGGGACCACATTGCCATTGGCCTTGGTCCTGAACACACTGATCAGCTCTGTCCCCTTCTCAGAGGCTGTCTTTAGCCTGCCCTGGACCCTTAGGCTCAACCTTCACCCTCATCGTAACCCTTCCTAGAGATGGTGTTCCCAGGACATCCCTGTCCCTGCTTCCTGCCCTCACACGCCCCACCCTCAGCCATCGCATTACACTGCAGGAAGCATGGTGTGGACCTCACACCTCCGAGGTGTGCACCCCACAGATGTGGCTGTGCCAGGCCCTGCATTTGCCTCGTGGTGAAGCTGGGGGCTGCCTCGTCTGGCTCTGCACAGCTCGAGTCTGTCCGGAACCTCTGCGAGTCCGTTCTGCTCTCCCCCTGCCAGCTCTAGCACCACTTGCTTTGTTAATGGAGAATTTGTCAAGTAATGGGAATAATTAGCACAGTGGGGGCCTTACTGTGCCCTGGAAAGAGAACAGAGAGAGCCATCCCAGCAGCCCCAGACATGATTGCTGGGCAGGCTTATTTTCTCTTGTCTGAGTCTCTCTCCCCATCTCTCGCATGTGTTTGATTTTTTTCTCTTTGTGTAGAGAGAGTTGGCTAGGAGAAAAGACCCATAAATTGCACTCTTGCTGGGCTGGTGCTGTGAAAGCTGGATAAGATTGTCTTCTTGGACTGAATAATTTCCCTCTCCCCTACCTCTTTTAGGGGGGAAGATTGCCTAAGCACCTAGTTGCTTTCCCCCCTCCCTTTTTCCTCCTCTTTCCTGTCTCCCCTCAGCCCTCCCCTTTCCCCTTCTCCCTGTCCCCTCATGTAAAGAACTCACTGACTCTCAATTGAATCCTTTTTTAATGGTCCCAAGAGGCGAGGATCTTGAAGGGTGATTATCTTCATTATAAATTATTAACTCTCTCAGCAGCCAGATGGCTTCCCAACCCGTAGCTTGGAACTCTGGGCAGGGGAGGCTTGCTGGCTGGGAAAGGAGGGGACAGGAGAAGGGAGGAGGCTGAATGGTGAATGACCACAGCTTCTTAGGTTGCTGGCTGCACCTGAGATGATAGGGAGCCTGTCAGCACCTTGCAAGGCCTGAGTCTTGTGGTCTGCAGGAAAGGGTTTGTTGTTGTTAGTTTTTGCATGCTAGACAACTCAGGGCTCCCTTGGGGATGGAGTAGAGGTGGTAGGCAAGGGAGAGACTAATGCCATGAGTTGCTTTGGCATGAACCTTAAAGGATTGATGTAAGTGGTAAGAAGGCATGATTATTACCTTATGTTGTATAGTCTTTTGCCTCCTTGGATGTTCACACCATCCTGGAGGGTATATTCATTGCTCTCTCCAGTTTATAAGAGAAGAACTAAAAATTGGATAGATCATAGAGTTTCCCATAAGGTCACTTGGCCAATAATTATTGGAAAGACAAAGCCTGGTTCTTACTCCCAATCCTGTGGTCTTTCCCCCACACCAGACTTCTCCCCAGTTGCCTATGCCCTACTCATCCTTCAAGTTTCCATGCAAGTTCTCCCTCCTCCAAGAAGTCTTCCCACTTACACTAGGCTAGAGTCAGCTCTTGTTCCTATGGACTCTATTGCACTCCATGCAGAGATCTATGTAGTACTGAACATACAACTCCAAAGGGTGTCCTGTCTCTGCTGGGATATCCCCAATGACAGCGAAGCCCACTTCACCCGGAGGTGGTCTGTGTGTAAGATAAAGACATAAATACTCTTCCTAGAACTTCCATTCACTAGACAGAATTCTATCCTTGAGGGCCATAGAGAACCTGTGGGATCTCGCTTCCAGTGTAAGAATGCTTTAGACTCCTGAAGATACTGTTCATGCTACTGCTGAGTTGCCTCCGTAAGCTCAAACAGCCTGATACCTGGAAAGGTTTCTCATATAAAGAGACTTATGTGTGACTCTTAACGTTGTCTATGTCCTTGGGATGAAGTTTAAAAGATGTCCCTCTATCCAGCTTACTCTCCCTGAGCAGGCCAGGTGAGACACCAACATTGGTCATGCTGCCAGGATGAAATATGAGCATCAAGGATAGTAGTAACAACAGCAGCAGCGGCGGTGGCAGTGCCTAACATTTACTTGATACTTACCTGTGCTGAGCACTGTTCTAAGGGCTTTACCCTGTATTAGGTGACTTACTATGATAACTCATTATTATCATCTCCTTTTTATAGATGAGGCAACTGAGGCACAGAGAGGGTAAGTGACTTGCTTGAGGTCACAGAGGCAGCAAGTGGTGGGTCTGAGATTTGAACCCAGGAAGTCTGGCTCCAGAGCCCATCCCTTTAACCTCTATGAAAGGGACACTCACCTTAGTACCAGTGTTCTATTTTGGACCCCAGAAACCGACCACTGCCACACTCAGCAGAGCCTGCTTCTCACCGTTGGTCCACCTACTTAAATTATTTCGGCTCATATCTTTCCTCTCTACTAGCATTAAAGTGCCCTGCAAGGTTTGAGCATTTTTTATTTATCTTTGTATTTACACCATGGGTGCTCCATGGTTGAAAAACAGTAAACAAAAACACTTCCTTTCAGTTTATCACCCTCCACGTTACCCACACCTCTCTCGAAGAGAGGAGCTCAGAATAAAAATCTAATGGCAAACACCAAATTGATACAGATGATCATCTCCCTTTTCCTGTAAGTTATATTTTAATTAATGCAGTCTAAAATTACATTTGGTTATCTGGCAGCCACAAAACACTATGTATATATCTTGTCTATTTAATTCCTCAATTCTTATTTACTATATAGTTATAAGTTGTACCTTCCATCTTTATGCATTGTTTATTTTGGAGGATCAAGTTATATAACTTTCCATTTATTTCCATCAAATTTTGTCTTGTTAGACATAGGCTGTAGTTTAAACCTACATGACCTCTTGGGATTCTGCAGCATCATCTGGCATGCGCTCCAACTCTCAGTGTCAGTTCATCCACAAACATGACCAGGTCCACCCAAGCTCTTCCCTCTTCATCCAAGCTCTTGATGAACATGCAGATTGGGACAGGGCTGGATCTCGCACACTGGCTTCCCAAAGGACTCACCATGCCATTCTTTGAAGCTGTTGCTTAGCCAGTGACAAGTCTTGGTTCTGTCCACCTCACATTCCTCGTATCATAAGAAACTTCCAAAAGATCGGCTGAAGTCCACTTATATATTATAATTCCTGTGTGTCTACTATAATAGATTAGTGTTCTTGACAGAAAAGGAATTTAGACTAGCCTGATGTGACTACTTCTTAGTTCTTACAGAAAACTTAGTTTTAAAGAAAGAAAACTGTTATAGTTCAAAGTTTTTAAAGTCTCTTCCTTTCTCTCCTCATCTCCACCCGCTTTTCAGCACAATATAAACTTCAAGCACCCTTCTCTATATGCCCATTTGACAGACTGAAATTGAGGTCCTTGGAGGCTGTCTCCCTTCCCTTTCCTGAAGGGGTAGGGACAGTGAACCAAGGATGGGGTAAGCTTGGTGGCTGAAGCATCTTTAAGACGAGAAGCAGCTCAGCAGATTTCAGGGCAAGAAGAGAAGATGGAAGGAGGAGTGGTATTCTTAGACAGGAAAAAGGAGTGCAAGAGAGAACTGGGGACTGGGAGGAGAGATGGATGGCGAGCTCCCTGTTACAAAACCTGGTGGATGTTTGCCCGTATTTTCCTAGATTAGAGATTGGTTTTGATTTAGGGATCTGTAAGTAGGGGGTTCCAGCCTACAAAGAGAAACCAGTAACAATTTTCTTTAAAACTCTCCTTCAGGAGACATAATAAAAATAGTAGATGAACACATATTATGTATCAGGAAGTATATTAAGTTGTTTTCATTGAAATATAACATACATATAGAAAACATACATCATAAGTGTACAGCTCAGTCAATGCATTTTCACAAACTGAGCATAATGTGCAACATCCTCCAGATCAAGAAATAGAACTCCTTTCCCACCTTTGCCTTCTTCTAGTCATTAACTTCCCAAAGCGGGGCCGTGATTCTGACATTTAACAGCATGGGATGATTTTGCCTCTTTTTGTACCTTATATAAATGGAACATGTACAGTATGTGATTTTCTGTGAGATTCATCCATGTTGTTCTCTAGAGATGAAGACCAATCATTGTCAATGCTGTATAGCATTTTGCGTGAATAGACCACAATTTATTGATCCATTCTATTGCAGATGGACATTTGGTTATTTTCTACGTTTTGGCTACTATGAATAATGTTGCTATGAACATTCTTACACATGTCTTTGGTTGGACGTATATAAGCATTTCTGTTGGTATATACCTGAGTGGGGAATTGTGGAGTCATGGGGTAAAAATGTTCAGCTTTAGTAGCTACTGCCATGCAACTTTCCAAAAGTGGTTGTACCTCTATACATTTTTAAATTTAATAAAGTTCAAAACTACCCTATGAGATAGGTATTATCATTCCCATTTTTTTGGATGAACAAACAAAGGCTCAGAGAGTTGTCCAAGGCTAAATAGCTATAGTCATGGGTTTGGGTTTAAATCCAGCTCTGCCCGATGCCAAGGCCCATGCTCTTCATCACTACCCTGAGCTGCTCTCATATCTTGGAGAGAATTCATGCCCTCATCTCCCTCACTGCGTGTAATAGAACTTACGCTGTTGCATTGAGGTAGAGAGGACTGAGTGTGTGAGGCTGCCCTAATGGCGTAGTGTCAGGAGGGGCATAGTTTAGTTGAGGGAGTGAATCTCTGAAGCTGTCATGCTAGAATGAGCCTCCATCCCCCTCCAAAGCACACAGAGATAGAAGCATGCCCACATCCTATGCCTCTGCCCAAGGACATTGGCAAGTGGGGTATAGACCATTGGTGGTGGGGGTGAGACATCTGATATGTGTCTCAGGTCACAGGGAGTCCTGCCAGGTATGGATGGCCACATGAGATGGAAGCTCCTATGGATGTGTCAATGACAGTGTTTTTGAACATCCAGTATTAGGAATATATTAGTTAGGACTCTTCTGTCAGACCCCAACTCAAGCTTGCTTAAACAAACAAACATTTTGGTTCATGTAACAAAAGTCCCAGGATCCATTGGGCTTCAGGCCTGGCTGCGTCTACATGCTAAAACATCACTAGAAATCTAACTCTATCCATCTCTTGGCTCTTCTTTCTGCTTTGTTGTTTTCATTCTTAGACAAGTGCGTTCTGAATAGTAACAATGGTATCTATCATTAACTCTGGACTTCATTCTAATAGCTTGATAACATGGTCAGAAAAGAGGGTCCTTCTACCAATAATTCCAGCAAAATCCCAGGGTTAACTCTAATTTGACTCAGTTGGGGTGACAGGCCCATCCCTAAACTAATCACATGGCAGGGATTAGAATGTTCTACTTGGCTAAACTGGGTCATAGGATCTGGGATTGGGATGAACTCCACCTGAATGACCTGGAGTGAGGTTGGTGGTGAAAATCATTTTACCTTCAAAGTGGGATGAGGGTACAGGGAAAGGTGGGCAAGTAAAATCAACAGAGAACCATGATAGGGATTTTCCGGTCCTAGTAAGGGGCATAAGAGGGAAGCTAATGAGAAGTTCTAGAGGAAAAACTGGCAAGCCCAGGCTGGGGACTGTGGCATGCCAACAAGGGCTGGGCGTGAGGACAGTCACCATTATGCCTTCCCACACCCATCCTGGTTCTAGACACAGGCTCAATTTTCTCCCAAGTCTGTCTCAAGGAAGCAGAGGAACTACAGGGGGGAGGTGGAAGGGCAAATGGCAGCCAGCTCTTCTGAGGTATGCCTGTGGCAAATAGCCAGCGTGTCAGAGTTATGTGAGGGTCCCCCTGCCTCCTAAGCAGCCGGATTGTGAGACATTTGCAAAAATGTTAACCCCACATAAAAAGTGTGCCGTTCAATAATTATGTAAATTAGCTGGCAATTAGATAATGTCACTCACTTTCCCTCTTCTGCTAGATTCCCACACAACAGATAAGCCTTTTGAGCTTCTGTACTGGCCCGGGCCCTCCATGCATTCTCTGGGGCAAACCATCCTCACCCATGGCTGCCTGGGCCCTCGTATGACTCAAGAGAGGGTGGCAGTTGGAGAGAGCTCTCTGGCTTCCATTTTCCTATTTCTTGAGCCTAGACTACTCCCACCAGAGGGCCAAAGAAGGCTAAAGGATAAATGCCTGGGGCAGTTGGCTCGAGGCCTATCATGTTTAACGTAAGGACCTCTTTAGCTTTTGGCCATTGTGGCAATTTCCCAGAGGCCGCAGGAATGTCCACAACCCAAGAAAGAAATGGAGGGCCTTTAGGGGAGAATATGGGCAGACCATAGGGTGTCAAGTCTAGATAAACCCCATTCTGATGTTACCAGTCCTGAAATGAGATTCTGCCTGGCGCCTGTGGGAAAGAAAGCTTGGTTTTCCTCAATCAGCCTTTTTGATCCCCCATCATGCAGGACCAAGAACATTATCTCCAGTACTGGTCTGGGCTGGAGGGGAAGGACTGTGAATCTGATGGGAGAGGCTCAGCAGGCAGGATAGAGTGGCTACCGCAAAGCAGGCTGGGTAAATTCCCATGGTCCTCCTCACAGGGGAGTGTTCCTGGGCCGCATAGTTCTTAATTCGTGGGTTTCCCAGGATCACCAGGTATGTGCTGCTTTGATCTTTAGGGTCATCTGAAGTTGGCATCCAGAGAACTGCGGGGGCTCAGGATTGCTGTTGTTGTGTAAAGCAGGGTGCTGTGGAGGCCACTGCATGGAATAGAAGTCAAACGAGACATAGGGATGCTCCTCAACTTCTGTTTTGACTGGTCATTCTCTCTACATATGCTTCCTGAACTCCCACTCCATGCCAAGGCCCTGTGGGGCACCATGGTGAAGCAGTTCCTGCCCCCCGGGAGCTTCCCTTGGAGCTTCCAGAGCCTGGGCTCTTCATCGCTGTGCTTTGTGTGTATAAAGTACACTTGTCCTCACTACTTTGTGATCCCTCGAGGGCAAGAATGGTGTCTTATTCTGCTCTGATCCAGCAGTGGCTGGAATGAATAGGAGCTCAATAAACAGACTGAATTGAGCAGGTCATTTAATTTATACAGACAAATACAGTCATGCACCACATTATGACGTTTCGGTCAGTGATGGACCGCGTGTATGACGGTGGTCCCATAAGATTAGTGCCATATAACCTAGGTGTGTAGTAGGCTTTAACATCTAGGTTTGTGGAAGTATACTCTGTGATGTTCGCACAATGACAAAATTGCCTAATGACGCATTTCTCAGAACGTATCCCCGTGGTTAAGCGACACACGTCTGTAAGTGACTTTCAGAGGTCCAGAGGTGAGTTGATAGTCTAGACCAATCTGGAAGTTTCTGGGACTGACCATTTAGACCCTGTCAGAAATCAGTCTCTCCCATGTCCCTGATCATCCTTAACACTGGGCCCTCCGTCTGAATGTCCTTCCTCCCTCAGAGGGTCCCACTGGCTTTAGCCATCTGAGCCTAGGCCTTGCCTGTCAGCCAGTGGACTCCTTGGTCTAAACTGACAGGACAGGGAGTGGAGAGGGACACTCCCCCAAGGAAGTGGAGCAGCCAGAGTTGTGTCACTGAGAAAACACTTTCCCAAGCCTCTTGGGTTCACACACCGTGAGATCCATTACATACTATGTGATTTTTATATTCTTGGCTCCTCAGTGATGCCAGGCATGGGACACCCCTTTGGAGAGGCTTGTTCTTTCTGCTCATGCCTGCCTCACTCCCTCTTTTCTTGCTCCCCCTCCTCTAAATCAAATACATGCCTGGAGGGAGCAGCCATCCTCTGAGCCCATTCTCCAAAAGTGGCTCCTATTCAACAATTTGATTTAAGGAAATATGTAGACGTGGCAGTTGTTGAGACCAGAAGGAGCCTTCTTGTCAGGACAAGGGTTTCCCCTCTCTTCTGGGATGTTGCCGTTTCCTTGGTTGGCTTATCTTACCTTATACAATGGTCACATTCTTAGAGACTGGGTCATGTCTCATCATCTAGCCTCCTGATATCCACTTCTGGCTCAGGTCTTCCACTCACTTCCACTTCTTCAAACGTCCCAGCCTGCTCCAGCCTTAAGGCCTTTGCACTGACTATTACTTCTGGAACCTTCTTCCCAGATATTTACGTGGCTAATTCTCTCACAGTCAGCCCTGGTGGTCCAGTGGTTAAGATTCGGTGCTCTCACCCCTGCAGACCAGGTTCGTTTTCCTTGTAAAGGAACCACATCATCCATCTGCTGGTTGTCATACTGTGGTGGCTGCATGTTGCTGTGATGCTGAAAGCTATGCCACTGGTATTTCAAATACCAACAGGGTCACCCATGGTGGACAGGTTTCAGCAGAGCTTCCAGACTAAGACAGACTAGGAAGAAAGAGCTGGTCACCTGCTTCTGAAAAAATTGGCCATGAAAACCCTTTGAATAGCAGCAGAGCATCGTCTGATATAGCACTGGAGGATGAGAGGATGGCACAAAAAGACCGGGCAGGGTTCCACTCTGTACACGAGGGTGCTAGGAGTCGGAATTGAGGTGATGGCACCAGCAACAACAAAAAATTTCCTTACTCTCTTTCAAGTCTTTCTTTAAATCTCACCTTCCCAAAGGCTCTGATCTGTGGTGTTTGCCTATTTCCATGGTGTAAATACTCCTAGCATAGTTGATTTCATGCTACCAAAGTGACATTGACCAGCTCAAAAATTTCTGAAATTTTAACAGTCACTTGCAAGAATGTATGAGTTGGCACCTCTGCACTACTGTGTCCATGTTCTAGTTAAGCATCCCTTGCCCACTGGAGGTGCCCATGCTACACTTTGGGAAACACTGCGTGGACAAAACCTTTTACAGAACAAATGCTTTCCTTATGACGAATTGGGGTTGTTCGTTTGGTGGGAATAGGTGTTTGTTCCTGGTTAAGGAACAACATTTTCCTCTTCAAAGCAGGGGTAATAACTAGCCTTGCTAATGGAGTCATCACAAAAATAGTGGACAGTAATGGTCTGACAGAGACCATGGTGAGTTGTCAAATATGCCAGTTAATAAGCAGCAAATTGCACAGCTCTTGGAAATTGTAGTCATTGCTCTTATGTGAATAGAGAAGTCTCCACTTGGCGAGGTGGGCCAGCGTCTCCCTTCAGAAACCAGATCACCCACTTGACTGGGTGCTGGTGCATTTCCAACTGGTATAAAATACATGTAATATGCTCTACGTCTGTGGCATCCCTCAACCATTCATTTGTTGTCCATTCTGCAGTTTTCATAATTTTTAAAAAAGTATTTGTGTTTTTATCTACTGCCCCCACTCCACAGACATACACGCACTCACACATACACAGACACACATCAACAACCCCTCTTCCCATCCCTTCCTATCTGGAAATAAGAAAGGAAGGAATCTGATATTTATTGATCACCTACTACGTACATAGCCTCATTCTAGGATCTTCCCATACATGATCTCATTTAATCCTCTCTCCAACCTTAGAAAGACGCTATTTTCCTCTGCTTTACTAACAAGGTAATAGAAGCTCATATAGGTTAAGAAATTTGCTCACTGTTCCATATACCAAAACTAGGATTCAAACTCAGTCTTTTTTTTTTAAGCCTCAAAGCACATATTTCTTTCTGTAAGACCTTTTCACCAACATTTAGTAAGAGACGAGGGTTGTTTTGCTCATTACTTACCTTCTAATTTATTTTCACTGATTTTTATAAATATTTCTTTCAAAAATTTAAAAGTGGGAGTCTGTCTTAGGCTGCCTACACCCAAGCATTGAATTGTCAAATTGAAAAGGAGAAATCTAAAAAAAAAAAAAAAAATCAATGTCATTTTCATGTCTTTTAATAGGTAAATAAGTTAAAATGACGTGTGTGTATTTGAGTGCATAAAATGTTAGCACTTAAAAAGAAATTTTGGCTACATAACCCTGTGAGATGAATATTGTAAAAATGTGCTGGCATAGCTTTGGGGTTTTATACTATATTTGCATAGGGAAAAAGCATTAGGAGCTGAGCTTGGGGTCCTACAGTGGCTCTGGAAGAACCTAGGCAGTGTCTCCTGTTTGAAGCACCAAGCGCTGTGGGAATCACTAGAATAGCCTAGCTCACAGTCAGCACTCCATCAGTGTTTGTGAAATAGGATGCAATATTTTCCTGACATGTGGCCCTAACCTTCCTCTCCTTCTCTCTTTTCTTCACCCCCACCCTTCCCGCAGGTCTTCTCTCTGGAGTCCCGGGAGGCAGGTTATGGGCAGGACTGCCTCTGGCTGGCACCATGAAGCCTGAGTCTGCTTCCACTCTGCCCCGGGCCCTGCTCTGCCTGAGCACTCAGCTTCCGGCTGCCCCCCTCCCCGCGGCCCCCTGTTGCTAGGAGGTAGACCTTCAGGACTGGTCCTTGGCCTGTTTCTACCTTTCACCTGGTTCACCTCACTGCTCATTGCTCCTCCATCACGGCATCCCTGAGCCCAGCCCTCTCCCCAGCCTCCCTGGCTGGGGCGTTTGGGGGTCCCTTGGGAGGAGCACATTGCTGAAGGCTCCCAGCGCCACGCACCCTCTCCTCTACGAATCAAGGCCTCCGGATCCTCATGGATAGCTGAGATCTTTTCTTGGAGAAAGACACTTTGCTCCTCACTCCAGGCCCTCACTTCCCCACCTGATCTTCCTCCTCTTCTGCTGCCCGGTCTTCTCCCTCTGCCTCTTGATTGAATTCTTCCTCGTGTGTCCACTGGGGCTGTCTTGTTCACTTTCCTCTTCCTCACCCTCTCGATATTTGTGTGTTTGCCTCCTTCCTCTCGTGTGCTCTCTGTGTCCCCACCTGTCTCCTCTTCCTCTCTCCCTTCCGCTGCAAAGGGGGATCGTCCCCTGAGGGCTGTTCCCTTCCTGTCTACTCCTCCGGGATCCGTCCCGGCAGCCATGATGAGCTACACCATGCACTCGGTTTTCTTCACCCTGAAGGTGAGCATCCTGCTGGGGTCTCTGCTGGGGCTCTGCCTGGGCCTGGAGTTCATGGGCCTCCCCAACCAGTGGGCCCGCTACCTCCGCTGGGATGCCAGCACACGCAGCGACCTCAGTTTCCAGTTCAAGACCAACGTCTCCACGGGGCTGCTCCTCTACCTGGATGATGGCGGCGTCTGCGACTTCCTCTGTCTCTCCCTGGTGGATGGCCGTGTGCAGCTCCGCTTTAGCATGGACTGTGCCGAGACCCACGTGCTGTCTAACAAACAGGTGAACGACAGCAGCTGGCACTTCCTCATGGTGAGCCGCGACCGCCTGCGTACGGTGCTGGTGCTTGATGGCGAGGGCCAGTCCGGGGAGCTGCAGCCCCAGCGGCCCTACATGGATGTGGTCAGTGATTTGTTCCTCGGCGGAGTCCCCACGGACATCCGACCTTCTGCCCTGACCCTCGACGGAGTACAGGCCATGCCTGGCTTCAAGGGATTAATCCTGGATCTCAAGTATGGCAACTCAGAGCCTCAGCTTCTGGGGAGCCAGGGCGTCCAGTTGGATGCTGAGGGACCCTGCGGTGAGGGTCCCTGCGAAAATGGTGGAATCTGCTTTCTCCTGGATGGCCACCCCACCTGTGACTGTTCTACCACTGGCTATGGTGGCAGGCTCTGCTCAGAAGGTAAGGCCCTCTTCCCTATCCCTCTATTGCTAGAGACCCACCTCCTGGGTTGGGTGAGGGCTAAGACCCCTGATAGAAACCAGCTCCATCATTGAAGTGTACCATTAGCTGCATGTTAGGTAACTGGGTTCCTTTCCCTTAGGAGGTGGTGGAAATCCTTTGCTTGCTCTCAATGGAAAATCCATCAGATCTCAGTAGGAAGAGAATCCTGCCTACTCAACCATGAGCTCCTTACTCAAATGTTTGGCTGTACTCAAAGGGCTAGGTGGAGTAGATGGCAGAATCTGCCCCGACTCACTGCCTTCTACCGTAGCACAGCTTAGCAGGATCAGCACAGGGCAAGAAATCAGATAGAAATGGGCAAAGTGGCTATCTCTGTCCCTCCTGATCCCTTGAGAATTGGACCTTTGGGGATAGATGGGAAACTCTCCATCACTACCTCTTTATAATCCCCAACATAAGGAATGCTTGTGCAAAGAAGCATGAGGGTGGATAGATTGTAGGTCCATGCTTGGCCCCTCTGTAAACCCAGCCCTGCAGCTGTTCCCCTCCTTCCACAGTCCCATGGTCTTCTGGGAGGCGTCTAAAGGGTGGACGAGGCATCTGGGAATGGGCCTTCTCATGTCCTTGTTCTAGCACTAGGATTTTTCATATGAAGTTCCTCTTTCCTGTCCTCTCCTCTCCATGCACTGAGAATGGTACAGGAAGGCACAGAGACTGACAGGAGCCTCGTCTAGCCAAGCCCCCGAGGGAGCAGGCAACACTCAGCATAGCCTTGGAGAACCTCCCAAGTTCAACTCCAACTTCCCAGGGAGAGGGAAGGAGGGACCCTAGGGCTTAGGCTGTCCTCACCTTATTCACCAAATTCTGACGGTTTGGGATTAGATCTGAAAGAAGTGGCCCAGACTATACTTTGAAAAATACTTAAAATCCAGATTCCTGGACTCCCGGGCTTCCTAAAGGCCTAGATTCAGTAGGAGGAACTATTGAAGTGACCAAGTGTGTGAGAACTGGCATTACGGGTATGTGTGCTGGGAGGTTGGGATGAGGATGAGGAAGAGGCAAGGAAGTTACATTCCCTCCTATCCTTTTTGAGGTAAGCCCTGGTTTCTTTTAGAGATGTTTGTGCTGCCATCCCATGCTGGTCTCTTCATGGAGGTGGTGGGAATGGTATGGGCACAATAGTGGTTCTCAGCCTTGGCTGCACATTAGGCTCCCCTGGGGGAATTAAAATACTATCAGACCACACCCCAGACCAATTCAATCAGAATCTCTGGGGGTGGGGTCCAAGCATCTGTATAGTTTAAAGCTCCCCAGGTGATTCCATTGTGCAGCCAAGATTGAGAACCAACAGGTAGAGGGAGGTCAGGTAGGTGGGGCCAGGTAAATGTCTTAGCACCGACTCCCAGGATCTCTTCATTCAGGTGAGGCCCCACTGCCTTGAGATTTGTAATTCCAAATAGTATCTGCAGGTGTTCCTCAAAATTTCCCAGAACAGCCCATCCCCTAAAGCAGGTTGTAGTTGACATAAAGGTTAGCTACTAGGAGCTGTTTAAAAAAAGTTTCTTTTAAATCAAAACAAAGTTTATTTCACAGGTGATACCTGCTGGAGACTAGGACACTTTGGGGTCTTGTTGGAGGCCTCCTTGCAAGTCACGTACGGGCTACTGGGTTGGGATGGCATCTCCCTTCCTGTAGGTGGGCTGCAGGAGAGCGCGATGCCAGACATGCATGTTGTCCTTTTCTGGTTTCTATTTTTCCCCACTGAACCCATTGGAAAAAGGGATGGGGAAGCAGGGCAGAGGCCACCCCAACCAACAAAGCCACTTTGGAAGTGTGGTTTGAAATGCCACTCACCAGCAGGTGCTTTCTGGAGCTGACTGCTGTTCCGATGCTTCTTGGCTTTGGAGAAAGTTCTGCCTGAAGACGCTGACATGATCGCTTGTTTTCTCATTTGCCCAAAGGATCTGTTCTGTTCTCAGACCTTGCATTGAAAGCTGGCATTCTTCCTTTCGAGGGACCAGGGTGTTTGCAAGTGTGTTGTTAACTTGCTGATTATTCCTGATTGCATTTTTTGTGTTTAAAAAGAACTCATTTCCTCTGGGCAGGTCTGGATCAGCACTTTTCGGCAGGAAGAATCTCTATACTGTATGTGTATACAATTTGTCTTTTCTCTCCCCTTTTTTTTTTTTTGGTTGTGTTTTGTGTGTGTGTTTCAGGTCGCCAGCAGAATTTCTTTGGAGCAGATTATAGATGGTCAATGTTTTTTAATAATTAAATGCAATATGTATATTTTAATAATAATTCTTTCTACAGGGTTCAAATCATCTCATGGTGATGGATTGATACCTCTATCTGTAGAAGGCAAACACACAGCGTAGCTCATTTATTCT
Organism: Ceratotherium simum simum; assembly: GCF_057802395.1. Lineage (NCBI taxonomy): Eukaryota > Metazoa > Chordata > Mammalia > Perissodactyla > Rhinocerotidae > Ceratotherium > Ceratotherium simum. The sequence continues at coordinate 25,645,525 of NC_141923.1, read as the reverse complement.
CCTCATGAGTAAATAGAGTAAATAAGCTCTGTAGTAACAGTGACACCTGGTTGGATGGGAACAGAGCAGCGCAAAGGCTGAGGTGAGGGCGGATGTTCCGGGAGGTCTCAGAATTTACCATTGGTAACTTGGAGCCTATTGATCCTGGTAATTGTCATCATGTCTACTCAATCACAAAAATGCATCGCAGGCTTTTGGAAAATGTGTATTCTCTCCACACATAGTTAATTTTTAGAAAGTAAGCAGGAAAAACTCACCTGTAAAATAATAGGGGGGAAAACATCACAGCAGCTGCTAAGTGTCAAGCAGATCCACATAAAACAAGATAAACAGCTTAAACAAATGCCTACCCATTTTCCTAAAGATAATGTGGTGAAGTGGGTAGTGAGGAGGCATCCATTCCCTCCTCCCTCCCCTGCTTTAAATTGCACATGTAAACGAAGGGAATTATTCACAGCAGTTGGTCCTGTGTACCAGGCATCTGATTGTCCCAATTTGCAGGATGGGCCCTGTCACTTGGCTGTGTGAGGGCTTGCACATGGTGTGGAAGATCCATTTTGTACTTCATGCTTTAGCAGTTCAAGAGCAGGAAGAGCTGGGAAGGCTCCTGCAGCTTCAGATGGATGTGGTCAGGGTCTGTTAGAAGCACTCTCTACAGTCCATTAGCTTCTAGCATGCTGGTGGTGTTGATGTTTGCTTGGCTTGTCTGACTTCCCATGCTTTGGTGGCTCCAAAATGTCTCCATGCTGCACCCCAGGAAGAATGCACAGATGGGCCCATCTCTTATTTGCTTTGGGCTATTTTGATACCCCGGTGGGTATCATCTCTAGGTAAGACCCAGAAGACACCAGAGATAGTTGCTATGGGAGAGCTGGGCCTAGGGGTAAGAGTTATGTACGTAGCATCTTCTCTTTCATGGGGTGAAAGGCTAGTAGCTCTGGCTGCAGACTGAACTCCGCACAACCTACATGGGAGAACTTCATCTCAAGACTTCCAGCCCAATTAATGGTCACATTGAACATTCTGGCACATGATGGAGGGAGAAGAGGTCCCAGATTTTTACTTCTAGGTGTGGTGTTTATAAATAAAATGTTTTGGTGCTCAACTTCAGACTTGTTCATGTTGACATTTAATCTTGACTTTTCAATCATAGTCTTGGAGGACAGAAGAAGTGCAGATAATTCAAAATGATTTTACAGTTATGCATGTCTGGTTTGGAATATAGTCAAGCTACAGCACAGCATATCCACCTGGCTTTCTGTTAAGCCCAGTCTGTCCTGCTATGGGCAGCCTTAAGCTCACTGGGCAGTGAGGAGGTGTCCTGAGCTCCCTCTAGAGAGCAGTCCCCTCATGGGTCATTGAGAGTTTGTCATTACCTTGAAACGAGTTTAAACTTGATTGTTTATTTTTAAACCATTCTTAGTTATGAATGTGCATGTACTGAATATCTTAATAATCTTATGATCATATGGAAGAATTGATTGTCTCTCAAGGTGTATAAATTTCAGTACAGTCTCCCTGAAGAGTTCATTTAGGATGAAGTCAGCCTGTTTCAGGTGGGGTGGGGCCAGGGAAAGATGGAGAAGTCTTCATAGATTGATCTCTACTCCCAAATCTCATTACATGAGATCTCCTACCTATGTCACATATCATTTGTGTCCACGTTTTTAGGTTAATTTAGTGAAGAGGCATCAGGTCCTATTCAGTCGGCAAAAAAAAAAAAAAAGAAAGTTGGTCTGTTGTCTGCTATCTTTTCCTGCTGACTTGGGCAGGTACCCAGACTGGAAGCTGCTTGTCTTGAGTCTTAGGTCTTGGGATCCTACAGTGAAGTACAGTGTTGGGTGTTGGTGACAGAGGCCAGAGCTTGATTACAAGCACACTGTTGTGTGGTACCCACTAGCCTCCTGTTCCCCATCCCTCCTGCTGTCGGAAGCTGACATCCTACTCAGGTGGATTTGATTGATGGTTCAACACATCTGTGTGGCCTTGGGATGCCTTCCTGAAAGTGAATTTCAATTACTTTTCTTTTTATTGAGAATTCTGTGACTCTTCCCCCATATCTCAAAGCCAGAACTAGGATGGAACTAGGACTCCAAGAGGAGGTGCTTACTCCTGAGCATTTACCAAGGGCCAAAGACAAAGATGCTGTAGTTAATTACCAGTGATTCCCCGACTGGATCCTCCTGTTTTGGGCACGTGTGTAAAAGCACAATCAACTCCCATCCCCCTCCCCAATGTGCATCCTGCTGGAATTGTAACTGTGGCTTTGTTCCTGGTCTGGGTCAACCCCTGAATGGGGCTGCAAGGGAGTGATGAGTAATCTGAGAGTAAAGGCTAACTCCTTGCAGAATCCCTCTCCCTGGTATGGAGACCCTAGCACAGAAGCAAGGCCTTAAAACGTGCGCAGAGGAGGACCCCTGCTTCTGAGACTTGATTCCCCGCCAGGGTACCACCAACCCTGCTCTCCATCAGCCTAGCCAGCCAGCCAGCAGGGGCTGTCGCTAAACGGAGCCTGAATAGGGGTCTGATTGCTCCTTTTTCCTCCTCTCCTCCTGATTACCAAGTGAGATTTCCTGGGTATGCTGTATGCTAAATGGCAGAGCAGCCGCCTGCCACTTGCTCCAATTATCCCTCTTTTAACTGCCGAGGGAAGAGCAATTCTACCCCCCCCCCATAGCATCTCTGCCTCCTTTAAAGAAATAAGACCCTTCTTCCTTGTTCCCCATTCCGTGGAGTGGGAGCAGCCTTCTCCCTTCGCAGAGCCTGCATGCCAGCTGTAGGCTGCAAAGGGGGTGGGCCTTGAGTAATGCTTTGGTCCAAATTCAGCAGGGTTGGGGGTCGTGCAGGCATTTTGCCAGGAGCCTTGAGTGGCACGTGAACTTGCATTTGCATTTGGTAATGAGACACCACAGGCCCAGCGCTGGGGGCTAATTATCTTCAAGTCCCCTGTCTCCCTTTGCAGGCTGCCCCAGAAAGATGGTTTCCAGTTCCTGGGGCAACTGCCCGTCAGCTGGGTCCTCTCCCTCCTTCACGGGACAGAAGAGGTGGGGTGTGGGCTGAGCTTGGGGGATGGGACTATCGTGCCCTCCCTGACAACTCCTGTTGCCTTGCTGCCACGGGTCCCGCAGTGCGAGACCAGAGCAGGGAGGCCCCAGAGGTGGAACTAGAGTGAGAGAGGCTTTGGGGCAGGGCTCTGAAGGTCAAGTTCCCTTCCTTGGACAAAAATAATAATGATGTTGTTGTTGCTATTATTGAACACCACCATGTGCCTGACATCAGAAATGCTTGATATGCATTGTCTCGTCTACTCCTCACAACGCTCCTATGTGATTGATATCATTAACTAGCCCATTTTACAGACGAGGGAACTGAGAAGCGAGAAATTTGGAGCTTGAACAAGGTTTAGTGTAGTGGTTAAGAGCATGGCTTCTGGAGTGAAAAAGATGTGGACTTAAATCTGGGCGTGTCCACTTACAAGTTGTGTGTCTTTGGAGAAGGTTTTGGAAGCTTCAGGATCCTCATAAATTATAATAATAATTATAGCAGCAGCTAACCATCAGAGAGCACTCTCTCCATGCCTGCGCTGTATTAACTGCTTTGCATGTATCAGCTCTTATAACCCTCACAACCACTCTTGACACACTATTATGATTCTCATTTTGTAGATAAGGGAGCTGAGGGACAAGAGGTTGAATAACTTATCCAGGGTCACACAGCTGATAAGAGGCAAAGCTGGGTTTGTATCTAGGCAGTCTGGCTTAAAAGCCCACACTCATAACCACTGTGCTATCCTTCCTTGCAGCAAAGCAGGTATAAGAAATCATACGTTATGGAGTTGTTGAGAGCATGGAATGAGATGAAATGTGTAAAGTCATCAGTGTCATCTCTGGGAAAGGTCAAGTTCTGACTCTGGGCAGCTGGTTTCCTGGTGCACATAAGAAGGAACTGTGCGTCAATTTGGTTTCACAGAAGGTTGGAAATCTTCCCTTTGAGATACCCCCACCTCCGCCGTTTTCCTTCATCTGATTTGAGCGGTGGCAGAGATAAAAGGAGGGGTTTTCAGGAGGGTATAGAATCTAATTTCTTTGACATTTTGCCCCTGCCTAAGAGCATGGGGTCACTGACAATGGTTGCTTCCACTGGACCGTGTTTGGAGCTCTTTGTCTGCCAACTTATGGTGTTCTGGCCCCCGTAGCAACCCAATGAGGCAGGTAGGGCAGGCCTTACCATCCCACTGAGTAGGTGAGGAGACGGAGACCCAAGGTGCCATTGAACTTGTCATAGGGAGATGGTGTGAGGGCAAGCTTGGATGCTGCCCCTTTGGCGGGTGTCTCTGGGACCTGAGAGCCCAGGTTCCCAACATGGCATTTTATTTCCACTCCTGGGCTCCCTTCATTAACGCAAATGGCCTGTGTCTCCATCATGAAATGGAGCATTGCCTCCCTGGATGCCAGAGATAAGCAAAATGTCAAACTCCTGGTGCAGGAGGTTATCAGCTTGGCCAGTCCCAGGAGGCTTGCTCCTCCCAGTCAGAAAGAACATGAGAGAATGAAATGAATGAATCTGAGTGTTCAATTCCCACCCTCAAGACCCTCATTTGGCATGAAGTCCCTGGGGATGGGACCCATGGGACCCAAGGCAGATGGAGCACAGCTACACCACATGGAGCATCGCCGGACAGCGTGACCTCTTCAGACTTACCTTTGGTTTCCAGGTACCGGGAAGTGCTCAGCACCCCACCCAGGCTTGGCGGTAAAAGATGGGGCCCCTGGATTACTCTGTCCGACTCCTTCTTGCTCTCCTGCTGCCTTCTGACTCTCTGTGCAGATAACAAAACCAAACGCCCTTTCTCTGTGTTTATTCTTCTCTTTTCCTTTGTGTGTGTGAAGGAGGGGGATTATTACAGAGGTGGATTTACCACGAAACTAAACCTTTCATTTATCCTCATTTGCATGGGCTCCTTCCAAGGCCCCATAACTAATTTTGTATTTGTAATTTTTCCTCTTAAGAAATCCCCAATATCATCAGCTGCCAGCCGCACCTCTGTGGATCCATCTCTGTTAAGAAGACTTGTTGCTGTCTCGTGACAGCAATGTCACTCTGGGTGTATGAGTGATTCCCCGATGACATACGACCCTTCATCACAGATGCATTTTCCTTCACTTCATAACCAACAGGGCAGGAAGAGCCATGGAGAGGGAGAGTGGGAGGATGAAGGACATATGAGAATGTTGTTTGGGAAGGCATAGTGGAAGGGGGAGACACCTAGGATATCCAGTGGGTAAAGCGAGGAAATGTTTAGAAATGTTTGCTGTATATTTAGAGGAACAAGCTGATATTTAAACAGAGGGAGCACCCGGTCCCCCTCCTGAGATTTTCCCAGCTGAAGTTGGGATGTTCCGTTTGCCGCGGCTCACTGGGGGGCTGTGGTACAGGTGACAGGCTGTGGCTGACAGAGGAGAGGGACAAAGCGTGGCTCTGCAGGCCTGTCTCCGTGATCTATTTGAGAACTGACAGTGCCAGTGGGTTGTCATTACTGCTGTTGTTTTCCAGAAATCAATGTCTTTGGGTGACCTGTTTAAAAGCAATATGGGGCCCCCTTTAAAAGTGTCATCATCTGTATCTGCTCTCAAACCTCCACTGCTGGCCACAACGTTCCTAAATAACGCATTTTCCCAAGTTAAAAAAAATTTTTTTTTTAAATACCTAGGAACCGGAACCACAATTTTTAAAAACAAATTGATCTCGGGGCTGGCCTGGTGGCGTACCAGTGAAGTTTGCGTGCTCTGCTTTGGCGGCCTGGAGTTTGCAGGTTCGGATCCCGGGTGCACACCGATGCACCGCTTATCAAGCCATGCTGTGGTGGCGTCCCATATAAAGTAGAGGAAGATGGGCACGGATGTTAGCCCAGGGCCGATCTTCCTCAGCAAAAAGAGGAGAGTTGGCAACGGATGTTAGCTCAGGGCTAATCTTCCTCACAAAAAAACCCAAAACAACAGCAAAAAACAACAAAAAAACCAAATTGATCTCGTCACTATCCAGCCGAACTACCCAGCTTTACTCTGTGATGAAACTTACTTTGCATGTGGTCTAGAAACTGTGAGACCTTTCAGCTCTTTCAAGGGGAAAACGCTGTGCTTTGTAAGGTATGCAAGCCCCTAAAGAGGTGCAGTTATGAAGGAAAGGCAGGGACATGAGCTGTAGGCAATGGGAAGCTCCAGGTTTAAGATGTGAAAGTCATTTGGGATCCTTTCGGTTTTACCTATGCTCTTATTTAAGTACGGTATCTCTGCAGTGAAGAAAATGACTCTGGGGAGGTTTTCCTTCTAGTTTCTCCATGAGACTCCACCTCTCTCCTGACGTTTTTGCTTCTAACCTGCTGGTCTGGTTCTCCTGAAATGGTTCTGTTGGCTTGTGTCAAGTCCTTCGAGAACATAGTCTCAATAGTCCTGTGGTGGTTGGCAACGTTAGGGCTGGTGTCTCCACTCTAGCAGGCAGTGAGTTCCAGACAATACCATAACCCCTCCTCCAGGTATGATTGGAAATGTGTTGCCTGTAGCCCCTGGAGAGTAAAAAAAAGTGCAATGAGAGAGTGTACAGCTTATTTACTTAAGAAGTTGCTTTCAAATAAAAACAAGTACCCCACTTGCAAAAAGGGGCAAGCAAGGCTGAAATCACTTATCTGTGATCCAAACAGTGGGCAAGGGCTGGCGAGGCTGGGAGGTCGCCAGACACCCACCATCTCTTCCTTCCTCCTCACTCTCAGGCTTATTTTCTCTTCGGAAGGGGTTCTGTCTCCAGCGTGGTTAGCCTTGGATGGCTAAGGAAATGGGGAAGAGTGGATTTGAAGAGTATTAAGCCTCTCACCCATGAGATTCCTGAAAAACTATGCATCACACAGTATATTTGCTTGTTCTAGGTCAGGAAAGACAAGGCTGGAGTTTAGGCTGAGACAATGTGCTGTCAGGCCCTTCTTAATTTTAGGGAGATACACTGAAATTTGGGGGGACTGTGGTGCACAGGAGAACTCTCTTGTGAGGGTTGAAGTACAGATCCCATGACCCATGTAGAGGACAGTAAGACATTTATATTGTCTTCTAATCGTGGCTTTGCCCAGTGTAATGCACTGGAAACCAAGGCACATTGTGAAGAATCATGGGATAATAAGTTTGGAGGGGATTTTAAAGGTCATTGGGTCTAACTACTCGTTTCTCATCCTCTTCTCCACTGTATAAGACATTCCTTCTCTTTCCCCTCCCCAAAACGCTCTATTAAACTGCAATGATGAGGGCTCAGCACTTTTTAAGGCAGCCTAATATATTTCTGATCACTGCTATCAGGGAGCTAGTCCTATGTCAGGCCAAACTCGGCTTCCTGGCCACTTCTTCACTGGTCCTCATTCAAATTAAAGCAATCTGACCTTTGCAGTGAGCCTTGTGGGTGAGGGGGATGGGTGGGTTATAACATTTCTGGATGATGCTTTGCAGGAATTAACCCACGTGTCAAGGTAAAATTCATGAGAGATTCTCCAATATAGCACTAGCAGTATACGCACGGCTGAGTAATTTAGAATTAACTGCTTGTGATTAATCTTAAACAATGTGGGAGGGAGTGATGTGGGAGGAGATTCTGATGTAAGCAGGTGACTCATACTCCAGTCATTTTGTTCCTGGGGAGCTTACACTCTGAAAGATTCACGGTTAGCCCCATCTCTGGCTCTATTATCTGTGCTTCATTTCATCTCCCTGAAATGTCCATCTTCCTCCATACCCAGCTAGCTTTTCAGTATCTCGGAATTTCCAAGGAGCCCTCTGGAAATCTCTAATGGCTCAGCAATAAGATGAGAAGTTCTAGAATGCTATGGAGTAGAGGAAAATGGAATTGGATTGGACTTGCTTGACAAGGCCATCCTGGCAGCCAAGGTCAGACACCCCAACAGACATCAGGATTTTGCTAAAAAGCCTAACAGGAACCAGTATTGAGTAGCTGCTCCTGGAAACTCGCCTTGGAAGCAAATGCCCTATCCGAAATCTTTCCTACTCTACCAGGTTGCCCTGGGTATCCCGTGTTTTTGGCACTGTTGGGCAGAAGTCTCCTAGGAAGAGGGATTAGGCAGGGCTAGAAGATGTTGCTCCCACGTTGGCATAGACTGGAAACCTGCCAAGTAAGTTCCCTCCCGCACCCTAGAGAGCCTGGGGCTAGTCTTGGCTCTTGGCCACCTCCCCATTGACAGTCATTTTCCTGACACGGCAGCAAAGAAAGGAGAACTCATCTCATAATTTTGTGGTTTAAAATAGTTTACTTTTAAGGGCAAAGCCCACAGACATCATTTGGAGTCCAAGCATTGAAATGTACCCAGAGTCACCGACTTCCACTCTGTAGTCCCATTGTGCAGCCAGGCTCCCGGGACCCCATGCATGTGCTGGGAAATGGGCGTGACCATCTCACACAGTCACGTGGGAAGAAGATGGTTGGGTTTTAGTCGCTGTAGAAACTTTGCTGTTTTTTCATCCTGATATTGAGTTTTCAGCCTTGTGTTAATGCAGATTGGGGCTATTTTTTTTCCCCGTGTAGAATATATAACCAGTGGCTATGTTTTAATGTGTCTCTTGGCTCCCTTTGGCTTTCACATCCTTAATGCAAGTTGCAATAGCTCAGCTGGCTTTCCTGATTCCTATTGCAGGAGTGTATGTGAGGAGATGCTCGCTTTGAGAACTATAAGACATGAAACCAAGGTGGGACTCTGTTTCCCTTTGTTAATTACTGCACATACAGGCTTGGGTGCTAAATGCCTCATCTCTGATATCTAACAAAAAGCAGGTGCTCAATAAATGTTTATTGCTGTAATAAAGCACACTGTGTCTGTATGTGAGTGCATTCATGTTTTGTATGCATACACGGGTCTGTGTTCATGTATGTGTGTGCATGTGCTCACTAACGTGTGGTGGATGGATGCAGGTTCCAAGGAATGTGAGCACAATAATGTCTGCTTAATCATTTAATCAATGAAGTCAGATATGACTTGGACCACAGTGGCATGGGCCACCCCTGGAAGTGCCTTTTCTCTTTTAATGGGAAAAGTGGTGTCTTAACTGTGGGGAAGTTTTCATTGAATCTGTCAAGCCCATACACGTTCCACTTGGTTTGATCTAGTTGAGGATGGACTGGAAAGACTTTTTCTGTTGTTTACAAACCAATGGTTTCCTGTAACAATTATAGCCAGCAGCCAGCCTGGGACCATGAAAATGCTTGTGGAATGGCTGTTTGAGACAGGCATGTTGTTGTCACTGGAGATGGAGAGCCCGCATTAGCTTGTGTGGATTCCCTGGAGAAGACAAGGCTCGCTGGGAACAGGATTATTGTCCTCGGATATCGGAAGAGCTGCCATGTAGAGGAGGGAGTGGATACTGGGCAGGACACTTGAAGGGATCAGAGCTACAGACGAAGAATTCTGATGCTTAGAGCTGTTGGACCATGGAATACGTAGCTTTGCTGAGCCCTGTCACTGGAAGGGGCGCACCAGGTGCTGGAGTGGCACTTGTCACGAGTGTGCGCTGATGTGTATGTGCCTTCAAACCAAGGACTCCATGGTTCTGGGGATCTCAGCAGCCTTACTGCTGGTTTGGTCATGTACATCCTCTGCCTTTCGTGGGGGTGGGAAGATCAAATGTCCTTCAAAAGGGGACACACGCAAGGCCATTCTTTGGGGACATAGGAAGGAAACAATAAAACATATGGTTAACTTATACGCAAATTATTTATAAATATACATCTATTGGGAGAACATAGTAAAATTATTTTCTCTAATGGGGAGTTTGGTCAGAAGAGTTTGGAGGCCACTCAAGTCTACATTTATCTCTCTTTAATTATGGTAACTCTGGGCTTCCTGTTACAATTTCTCACCCCTGGGGCTTGTGGCTTTCAGGTGGAGGCTGATGCCAAAATTGTTCCTGATGCCAGTGGTCTCTGTGTTGAGTTCCTCTCCTCTGTCCTCACCCTGTGTGTGGTGGTCTTGGTTGACCTGGCCAGGTGGTTTTGGAGGGCCCCATGGGAAGGTGCTCTGGTCGCACCTCCCTCCTTTGGAGGCCTCACTGTTTGGAATTAGTATCTCAGGCTTCTTTCAGAATAAAAATCATGGTATTTGCTGGGGGAGCTTGGGATTATGTAAGAGAACAAAGTCTTTGAAGTATCTTCAAGCATTTGCAAAGCAGTCCTTGCTGTATAATCATCTATTTGTTGGCATAGGCCATCTGTTTATTGGAATAAGTTGATTCTTCTGACATTCACAGAGCGAGTGCTTGTCCTGTACCAATGTGGTCCCTGCCCTTGAGGAGCCTGTGATCTAGTTGGGAAGCCTCTCAGGCAAAGAGGTGTAATACACATTAGAGCTGTTAAAATATTAGGTAGAATGTTTGTAGAGTAGCTCAAAAGGGAGTGTTCCACCCTGCTTGGGCTGGGGGTCAGGTTGGAGGAAATTTCACAGTGGAAACTCTTGGGCCGGACTTGGAAGCTTTATTTGGTAGACTGGGAGGAAGGGGCATTCAGGGCAGCCCTCTGAAACAGCAGGATGCTGTTTCCAGTAGTTTTCAGTAGTTATTGTGGCTGGAAGGAAGGATTGAGGCCCATGGGGGTTAAGAAGAGAAGGAGTTAGGCAGGGTGGATCTTAAATGCTATGTAAGGATTTTGGACATTATTTTTTCCAGCAATTGGGAGCCATTGGAAGTTTTTCAGTTGAGTAGTGACTGTCAGATTTGAATTTTAGAAAGATGGCTCCAGGGGCAGTTTGCATGATGGATTCACTGGTGACTAGAAGGCTTAAAGCAGGGAAGCCAGGTAGAGGCTATTGTGTGATCTCTATGAGAGAAAGGGGAACAGTGACGGAAGAAGGGCTGACTGCAGAGATGTTAAGGAGAGAAACTTAGTAATTGGAAAGGCCATGACCTTTAGTGGTTTTGGACTCAGGCTGCCTGCTCTGACACGCACAGCTGTGCAAACTTGGGCAAAGGACTTAACTTCTCTGTGTTTCAATTTCATCATGTTAATAGTGCCCACCATTTAGGGCTGCTGTGAGGTTTAAATGAGACAGTGTATGTAGCGTGTTTAGAACGATGCTTGGCACATAGTAAGCATTCAGTGAATGTTAGCCGTTATTACTATTATTGATTATCCATTGAAAAGGGGAAGGAGGAGTTTTGATAACATGCTGTTCTGGTTGTAGGTATAACGGGGACAGGAAAGTCAGTGGGAGGACCAGATTTGGAGTGAAGGCGAGAGAGGGGTACTAATAAATTTTGATGTGTCCATATCCTGTGTCCTTTTCAGAACCTGTAGGACATCTGCTCCCAGAGGCAGATGGGCGCAAAGGTTGTGCTAGGAAGGAGAACAGGGCTGGGCACAGTTATCAGGGTTGTTTTTGTAGGGGGTGAGGGAAGGCTTGCCATGGATGAGGTTGTCCAGGCAAGGAGTGAGGTTGTCCAGGCAGATGAGAGGCAAAGAAGGCTAACCTCATTACTTTTGAGAACCTTACTATTTAGGATAGAAGAGGAAAAGGAATCCATGAGATAGTTTAAAGCAGATGACCAGAGATGTAGAAGGAAACTAGGAACAAAGAAAAATTCCTTAAAATTCTTCACTGGTCAATAAATGAAAGAGTACGCCTCCTTAACCTGGTTGAAGTTGGGGCATGCATTAGAAAGTAGTAAAATGCCATTGAAAAATTATGTAGTTTAGTTTCAAAAACTGTTCACATTGGTGTTTCTTCTACCTTCAATTTAGTGAGGTCTGACCATTTGAGAAAATTTCTACAAATTAGTATATCGATGATGAACTTAAGTCTTATATATCGATGATGAACCTGAGGGTTTTGGATGTTCTGCTCATGACGGAGTTTCTGGATCCTAGAACATCAGAATCCCATGGGAATCAAGGACCCAAAGATCTGAAAGAAACAAATGCAGAGAAATGAAGTGACTTGCCCAAGATCAGCAAGGTGGCGTTCTGATCTGTACTCTGCTTTTCTTTGAGACCATGTGAGTTAAACGTGAAGTGCCTTGGCTACGTTTTCCTTGGAGTTGGGCCTGGAACTCTCAGGGGTACCAGCACTGATGCTCAGCTCAAAGCCATACACCTTCTCCTGGGATTGGGGGAGAGATTCCTCTCACTCTGGTCCCTGTGAGCTGAAAGAGCAAGGTCCCCCACCCTGGGGACGCTGGAAGCCCCTGGCTCAGCAGCCAGTGATGTCAGTGCTGGTAATTAATTACTTGTGGTTTCTCTATTTCTGCCTAGGGGTGGGGTGCTTGGAAAGGCAGCCAAATACTTTCTTAAGTAAATTGAGGCTCAGTCCCGGTTGCTTGCTTGCTACCTTCCTCCTATCTCCAACTCTCCAGACCTGGGAGTGGGGGCTGTGTCCGTGCTCCGAATGCTTTGCTGTGCATCACAGTTTTCCAGGAATTTCAGGACACAGGAATTTTCTCCCAGCTGTGTTGTGTATTGCTGTTCAGCAATCTGAAGTTGCTTATCCAGCATAAGTCAGAATGGGGAGCCTAGGGAGGAGGGGGAACGTCTTTGAACATTTTTCTAAGCAGAAGAAATTGAGGTGTTAGGGGCCCAGCTGGCGTGTGATGGGAACCAAGAAATGGAGCCTACGTGAGCATGCATGCTCGTGGGAATTCTATTACTGAAACCTGATGATGTTATTCGAAAGGTACCTCTTTCCACCTCCTACAACAGCAAACACATACTGAGGGCCCACTGTGTGTCGGGAGAAGCACTGGGGGTAGAGAGTGAACAGACAGGCGTGCTTTCATGCTGCTCAGTTAACCAAGCAGTCATCAAGTGATGGATGCTTTGAAAAGCCATGCAGAGCATAACAGCTGTCTCTGTGGTCCAGGGGTCCCTCTTCACTCCTGGCAGAGAAAAGACTCTGAAGTTTAGGAGTGTGATTAAGACACTCCAAGGAATCACAGGAGGTCCAGGGCTTTTTCTGGACCCACTTCTCATGCTGGTTCTCCTAGCCTGAGTCTGCTGCTCACGGGTCACATGTGGAGCCAGTGGACTTAGGGCTGAGTTTAGCTTGGTGCCGGTTCGAGTCATGCTACTGAGTATGGCCTCAATGATGCTATTTTAAGTTTTTGGAAATCTTAAGATTTATCACCTGTGTATTTTGATTGGCTAAATTTAATAATGAGGATGATGATGAGCTAATTCTCATGCAGCACTTTCTACACATCAGGCACTGGGCTCAGTGCTTTCAAATGTGACTTCCTTTAATTCTCTCAACCACCCCTACCAGGGAGGTTCTCTTGTTTTCCTGATTTTATAGGTGAGGGAACCGGGGTTGAAGAGAGAAAGCAATCTATCTTCCTAAGAAACAAGCCTGTGAGATTGATCTGGAGTTTGAAATCTTGCTCACCTCACTCTGTCCCCTCTTCAGTCTAGCATGGAACAGTGGCTCCTGAGGCCATTGATGACCCCACCCTGTTGTCTGCTGGCCCGACTGGGTGTCTCTAGCATGCAGGGCCCCACTTGTCTTTTCTTCACTGACCTGTTCTCTGACCTTCTCCCTCTCCTTCACATGAGTGATTTTGCTCTGCTCTGCTCCTGATTCAGACACATGTTCTACAAAGAGAAACATTCAAGCTATCCTGCACCCCCCACTTATTGTTCTTAGTGTCTTATTCTATCCCCTGGGCCATAATTGAAATCACTCTGGAACCATGGACTGCTTGAGCTGGAATTCATATTTTCTCAATCTTTTTTAACCCATGACCCCCAAGTAGTTTTGTTGTTGGTGGTGGTCTGTTGCCAGCATAGTCCCACTATCCAATAGGCTTTTTGTCAAGCTTTGGTGGCAATCTTTTGCTTGTATTAAATTGTAAAATAAATATGGTTTCAATTTACATATCGGTTCCCCCAATACATATATTTCATTACCCCTCCGCCCTCTCGAGCATCACAGTCCAACCTCTTCCTTTTATGAAACTGTGACCTAGAGAGACAAGGTGACTTACAATAGGCCACTCAGCTAGCAAGAGGCTGGGGGACTAGGAGTGGAGCCCAGGGATTCTAACTCCCAGTCTAGCATCCATTCCCCTATATCATGCTGAGAAAAGATATGCAGCTTGAGAGAATGGATTGATTCAAAAGAACATTGATTGCCAAGCACAATCTGTGGTGGTCAAAACAGCTGTGATGCCTGTCTTCCTGGATCTTACAAATTAGAGGAAAATGTAGCTATGGAAAACATAGACCAATAAGTGTATAATTATAATAGTGATGAGTGCTACAGATGGAAAGAACAGGGTGAGGGGAGATCCAATGAGAAAAAGATTGGTCAGGGAGACCCCTCTGAGGAGGTGACATCTAAAGATGAGAAAGAGCAGGGAGAAAGCAATGGAGAGGGGGCTGCACATGTTCATTGTCACTTGCTTGGCCTAAGAACAAGATTGATTAGTCTAATATCCTTGGCAGGAACCTTGTCTTTTACTTCTATGTATTTGCTTGGAATATGGTTGATGGATGGATCCAATATGGATGGATGGATGGTGGATGGATGGATGGATGGATGGATGGATGGATGGATGGATGGATGGAGGAAGGACTGTCTGGGGATGGGGAAAGAGAAGCCATCAGTGTGATAGAATGAGGACAGCTGATCTTGTCTGGTAAGTGTGCATACACATGGACATCTCCATCCAGAGTTTACAATCCTAGAGGTGAGGATTTGGGAGTAGAATTTCTGTCTAAAGGAAGTTCTTTTGTGGAGAAAGTAAAGATGAAAGGCTGCTGGAACAAGAAAGCCACATTGAGTGTCATTTCTGCCAGCCTAAAGAGACTTGTTCCTCAAATAGTCACACTGCATGAGTCCCAACCACAGCCCAGAGATCAGCTTGAGCACTTCCAACTAGCTACCCTTTCTTCCCAGAGCTTACATTCTCGGTCCTGCCCTCCCAGTTCCTCCCACCTGCCACGTGTGTTTTCCTGGTACATGAAGAGGAAGAGGGGGTTGCCCTGATCAGTCCACGCTTTTCAGCTATTGTTACCAGGGCCATTTATATTCCAGAATGTCTTAAAGAAGTCTCAGCATGGAGGAGTAGGGGTACAATCTGAGGCCGGGAATCAGCTTGATCCTAAATGGCCTATGCTTCCTAGGTTTCAGGTGAACATTTATTGAACATTTACTATGCTACCTTTTATCTCCATTGTACGGATGAGGAGACTGAAGCACAGAGAGACTCTCCATCTACCCTCCACCTGGCAGAACAGCAGACACATTACAAAGGGGCTAGAATGAAGCTTTACCATTCTTCAAGAAAACAAAACAAAACAAAAAACATAATGTAGAAAGTTTACTGTAAAGTCACATTCAATTTTTTTATTTTTATTTTTTTGCTGAGGAAGATTTGCCCTGAGCTAACATCTGTGCCAATCTTCCTCTATTTTGTATGTAGGTCACCACCACAGCATGGCCGCCGACAAGTGGTGTAGGTCCACGCCTGGGAACTAAACCTGAGCCGCCAAAGTGGAGGGTGCCAAACTTAACCACTAGGCCATGGGGCGGCCCCCAATTTTTTTTTTTTTTTTAATTCTGAGATTATGCCCTTTTATTTTTCGAGTGTTAAAATGCCTTTTCTTTTTAAGAAAATAAGATAATACAAAGTGTCAGTTTTGAGTTTTTGTTCTTTCTTGTCAAAATAAAAATATGATTATCCTATATTAGTTTCCAAAATTGCTTTAAATATGTTATAGGTAAATAAGCGCTATTAGTCTGAGAACCATTGTTGCAGGCAATAGCTGGTTACCATGCTATCTTCTTCCTAAGAGTAAACTATTTGTATGATTTTATTCACTTTCTATTCTGATCTTTTATCAGAAAAAAAAATTGCAACTGGACAGGACCTCTGAGATCATATAATTTATTTTTCTTTAGCATTTATCAAATGCTTTGATTACACAGTTAGACCCTGAGACCTTTTAACTCTATGTTGGTATAATCAGGATTATACCAACACTGAAACATTTTTATCAAGGGAGTATTTTTTAGAATCAAATGATGTGGGGCTCTTATTATTCCTCAATCAATTTTCTCTTCAACATAGTTAAATCATTTCTGATTTTTCCAATTCATTTTTATTTTACTCAATTATTTTTAACAAGATCAATTCTGCTGCATGTGTCTTCTACAATGGAGATTTGATTCATCGATCGGTTATTTTTTTGTGTGCCTATCAAGTTTTTTGTGTCTGTATAGTTTCTACCATTGTGAACGTCCTTTTGTGGTCATTATTTCTACCACATTCAATTTTCTCACGTCAGATTTGCTGGTCTAAATTTTGTCAAGAATGTTTGATTCTTCCTTCAATTTTTCAGTCAATAACATATTTTACCATGTGCATTTTTAGCTGCTGTCGGTTCCATTCTGTGTTGATTTTTTTCTGACAGGTCTAATGTTTTTCCAGGTCAATTTTTGTACTTCAAAGAGCCATGTCTTCTTTCCACAACTAAATTCAGCCTCTTTCCTGATGTTTAAAAATTTTTTTTAGCAGGCAAGACATCCTGGAGGAGTCAAAATGTCAGGGTCAAAATGTCCTATGTCGATTATAGAGACCAGTGACCCAAAAGGATTGAGAGACCTACCCAAGCTCATACGTCAAGTTCATGGCAGAGTTCTGTTGGGTGATTTTAGAATATACAGCTCCTCCAGTTCAGTGAAGGGCAGAGTAAGAATGTAAAATTGGGACGACCTTGATGGTATGCTTTCTTCCTTCTACCCTCCACCTCCCAGTGCCTCTTTTGAACCTAACAGAATTTCCGCTGACCCCACCTCTCTAAGAAATGGCAGCTGGGGCCACAGTTTGAAGCTTCTCAGCTTCTCCCTGCTTCCTAACTAGGCTCTCCTTAAGCTGTGTGTGCACGAGGGTGGCGTGATTTACAAACAAGCAGGACTAAAAAGGCAAAATCCTCTCTCGTGGAGAATTAGGTCAGTGGCAGAGTTGGGGAGGGGAGGGAATCCAGGCCTTGCTCTCCCATCCTTCAGTTCACCCCCCTGGCCTGGGGCGATCAGGGCAGAAGCCCATGATGCTCTTGGGAACAGACATCTGGGGATGGGGGTGGGGCAGTGCCTATGAGCGTGTTCTTGTGCGGATGCCCGCGAACATCAAAGCGGTCTGTTTTCCAGCCATTCAGGACTCCCCCTTCTCTCAGTGTATTTGTCTGGATTACTCTAAGGGGATATTAGTGTTGTCTAATAACGGCCTCAGATTTATCAAGGGATTTGTGTGATTAATTCCCAAGCAAAGTACAGCAGATAGATTAGAGCTCAGCCTGGGTGGTGGGTCTACATCCCCCATTCTCTGCCCTCACTAATTGATTTTGAGTGAGGATCTCCTCTCTCCTCCTTGTTGTCCTGACAATCTAAGGCTCTAGCGTTTAGGCCCCCACCCTAGTGTAGCTGAAACAGTTTTCACCGCTACAATGCATGAGGGAGTGTCTGGGGAGACAGTGAAATCTCCAAGCTCACGCTCTTGCTCCTTTGTGAAAGCTGCAGAGATGTGGCCACTTGCCTTTCTCTCCCCATTGTCACTACCATACTCTTAGTGCTGGATAATTCTCCCAGACCTCCTGTCCATGCCCTGGTGCCCCTGCTGTGGCACAGTGGGAACAGCAGTGAACTGGGGTGCAGATGCCCTGAATTCTGGTTTCAGCCTCAACATTGTCCAGCTGGATGGACAGTGTCAATTGCCCTGTCTTGGGTCTGTTTCCCTCATCTGAGCCTCAAAGGATCCTGCGCAACTTCATGGCTCTGATCACAATTAGAATTAAATAATTAATTGTCTGGTTATTTGTGGCCCATCTCTCCAGCTAGACTTTATGCTCCAAGAGTGCCAGACCCGTGTCTGTCTTGTTCATCTGCCATCACCCCAGTGCCGAGCACAGTCCCTTGGACATGGATATGTGTAACAAATATGGGTTGATGGAATGAACCTGTAAAACAAAAGGGATGCATTTGCTTGACATCCTAGAACTCTTCCACTTCTAAATTCTCTGCGTCTCCTCTATTCTGTTCTCTCTGAAACAATCACATAAATAATCCCCCCATTTTAATGTTTTTACTATTTTTCAACTGTAGTGCCACAGAAATTATAAGATAAAAATGGTGATTAATAATAATTAGAACTCAAAAAGCATATTATCAATTTGTAAAACGTGAAGTTCCTTCTAGGGCTCCCCCTCTGCTTGCTTGATCGCTATGGTTCCTGGCAGTGGAATGCCTCCCTGCCAGGGTTTCTGAGTTCCCTCTGGAAGGGCCTGCAGAGTCCTGTTGAGCCCTTAAGAATGGGACTTGTACTAATTAATAGGCTACATGCCTGGTTCTCAGACTCAAAAAAGATTCTTTTATGTCCACAGCAGATACTGTACTAATTTCACATCACTACACACTCTGTTTCATAAAGGGAAGGAATCACCCTTGCTCGTTTTCTGAAAATGAAAGAAAGGGAGGGGTAAGGCAAAGTGGAAAAGCTGACAGGTGCTTAGTCGTGAGAAAGCCTGTTAGGGTGCTACTTGCTTTCTTCTGAGGTTCCCCCAGGTCACTAGAAACTCCTTTTCTCGGAGCAAAGACACTTGGGGAAGCATTCAGTTGAAAGTTCCCAGCTAACGTGAGCCACTATGTGACCCCTTCCTTCTCAAGCCCATGGCAGACACTGCTGATCAATCATGACCCTCTTTTCTTTCTAAGTCCATTTGCAGCCTCAGACTCTTTCTTAGCACATGACTCCAGGATGTTACCAATCAAAGAAAATGGAACTAATGTGCACTAAACATGGTGCCAGGCAGGTCATTAGGCATTTTATATGCATTTGCCTCTTGATTTTCTTGACAACCCTGAAATTGATGTAATGATCCCCAATGTAATTATCCGAGGTCACATAATAAATAGCAAATTTGGTATTTAAGCTCAAAGCTTATGGTCTTTCTGGTGCATACATGCCTTCTAGGGAGCCCAACCCTCAGGGGTATCAATCTGACCACCGGTCAGATATACTGACGTGTTCTTACGAGATTTCTTTCCACTTAGTTGTTGCTGTCCATCCTCTGGGGGCCACTTCAGGGTTTCTCCAGTAAAAGATTTGAAGCATTCTCTGTCAAGCCTGAATCCCCTATTAGTGCTAAGTGCCATAATGGATGGCCATATACAGCCACCCTATCATGTTAATGTACTCTCTTGGTTTATTAGATTTACTATTAACCGCATCCAGGGCCGTTTTTTTGGGTCTCCGGTGCCTAAATCAGTGTCTGGCATGTAGTAAGTGGTCAATAAATGTTAGCTATTTCAAAATGAACCAGGCACAAAGACTCACTGTGGGGACAAAAAGACTGAGGATAAAGGCATATGATAAATTGAAAGTCTTCCCAGCTTTTCTGAGAGCCTCAAAGCCAGGCTTTCTCGAACTGTGTTCTGTGAGATATTACTAGGTGTTTATGTAGAGAAAAGTATCTAATGTTCCAGAAACATGGGGAAAACTGCACACTCTCTCCCCTCTTGGACTTCACAATGTATCTTAGTGTAGGGAGGCTTTCTGAAGTCTTGCCATAGAGAGACAGGATTACGTTTGTTTAACTCACTGTTTTCTAAGTTTATTTGACCACAGATTTTTTTTTTGGTAAGAAACTCCTATACACATCTTGCCGGATGTTGTATTTTTTATGGAATTCAGTTTTGGATCTGTTGCCCCAACTTATAATCTTTTCTCTGAAATATGAGTCCTGAGATCCTGCCCAGTGGCCGATGTTGTGGACGCTCGAAAGCACTTAATGACCATCAATTCTTTCCATCAGTTTTCCACACCAATTTCTTGAAATTTGCCCCCATGTCCCATAGGGTGATAGAATTGGGTGGTTAGACCAGTGAGGGAAAAAATAATAGGGGATGGATGGATGGATGGTACTGTGGGAAGGAAAAGGGCTTTGGATTCAGAGAAATCTGAGTTTAAATCCCGGCCACTACTTGTGAGCTGAGTGGACTTGGGGATATTAACTTCCCTGAGCCTTGGTTTTCTTCTCTGTTAAGTGGGAATAACAACAGTATCTATGTCCGGATTAAATGAGGTCATATAGATATATAATGCTTCCCCAGGTGATTGACACACAGGAGGCCTTCAGTAAATAGCAGAGACTATAATGCACAATGATCCCTGCACTTGTCTTCTGGGTCATATATTTTTATTTCTTTTATAATATTATTGTGAATAGGGACCCCGCTTAATCTTTTTTTTTTGGTACTAGGATCTAGCATAGTGGCTAATAAGGAATTGCCACTTTATTATTATTTCTGGAGTGTTAGATGAATGACATAGCAGTTAATTGTGTACAAAGTATTTCCCCTTTTATTGTCTCATTTAAACCTCACTGCAACCTGGTCATGTAATTAGTGTCATTATTCCCACTAGTTATGGATGTGAAAACTGAGGCTCAGAGAGACTGGGTGAGTTGCCCAAGATCACACCGCTGGTACTAGTGTGGAAAGTCAGGGTTCAAAACCAGGGCTTCTGTAAGCAAAACGTGGCACATACATACCTTTAAGTGGAAGGAAATTCTGACACATGCTACAATATGGATGAACCTTGAGGACATTGTGCTAAGTGAAATAAGCCAGGCACAAAAGGACAAATAATGTATGATTCCACTCATATGAGGTTCTAGGGAAGTTCCTAGGTGGTTGCCAGGGGCTAGGGATAGGAAATTTGGGGAGTTATTGTTTAAATGGGTACACTTTCAGTTTTGTCAAATGAAAAGAGTTCTGGAGGGGCCGGCCTGGTGGCATAGCGGTTAAGTTCATGCGCTCCGCTTTGGTGGCCCGGGGTTTGCAAGTTCGGATCCCAGGCGCGGACCTACGCACTGCTTATCAAGTCACACTGTGGCAGTGTCCCACATATAAAGTAGAGGAAGATGGGCACGGATGTTAGCTCAGGGCTAATCTTCCTCACCAAAAAAAAAAAAAAAAAAGAGTTCTGGAGATGCATGGTTGCACAACAATATGAAGATACTTAATAAGACTGAACTGTACACTTAAAAATGATTAAGATAGTAAATTTTATGTCATGTGTATTTTACCACAATAGAAAATATTTAGGAAAACAAAATAAAAAACCAGGACTTCTGGTTCCAAACCCAGAGCTCTTTCCCACACTCCATAACAGCACCCCCTACAGAGGAGCTGCAGTGGGCCTCCCCTTCCAAGGCTCTTCTTGTACTGAATTGCACTATTTGCAGAACTCGCCTCCACTGAAACCCTGGGAAACCCACTTGCTTCTCCCAGACCTTTCTTCCAATTGGCATAAGTCTTGAGGAGTTAGTCTTTTCAGAGAGCAAGGAATTCTTGGAAAGAGGGCAGATCCTCTGTCTCAAGGAATTCACTCGAGTCAAGTAATGCAATAATTATGATTTGCCCTCGTTGATTACCGCTTCCTCTGTGCCAGACACCCTCTCAGTGCTTTTGCATGCATTAGCTCCTTAAAACCCTCGCATCAGTCCTACAAGATAAGTAGGTTTTCCCCATTTTACAGATTGGGAAGTTAGGGCTCAATGAGGTTAGTTAATGTGCCTGAGCTCATATACAGAGTGTCTGGAAGGGCCAGGATTTTTACTCAAGTCTTCCTGGCTCCAGAGCCTGCTTCTTCTGGGGTGCCTGTGCTCTCTGCTGGAGGCAGAGAAGTTGAAGATGTCTGCTCTGGGCTGTTTTCCAACATGAAGATTGACTTATTTCTTCCCCTCCTGTGATGCACTCCTCTCTATCCCAGCAGATGATGGGACATCCTCTCATTTGGGTCAGTTTCTCGTAGTATTTCCTGGTGTTTTCTGAGATGCAGGTGTGTACTCTTCTTCCTGGTTGGTCATGCCCATTTGGGGAGGACAGCATCCACTTCTTGACCTAGGAGGTTGGCATTTGGGCCATGTCCCCACGGCAGTGCCCATCTGCTATGAGAACTTTGCTAAAGCCCTCATCCTGTTGGATGGGAGCCTGTTGCAGGTGCAACCTCATGGCCTAAGGCTGGGAAGTATTATTTAGCTAGAGATGCCTTTTGTTTGCAAGGCTTAAACTGCTGGATGGAAACTCAACTTGGCACTTTCAGTTTACAAGGGATGTGTCAACACGCCAGCGGAGACATTAATAATAACAATTTCCATAAGTGTTTATTGAATGTTTACTCTGTGCCTGGTGTTGTGCTCAGCACTTTATATGGATCATCTCATTTGATCCTCCTGACAGTCATATAAATTAGGTACAGTCAGTTCTGCTATAATGCTTGTTTTGAAAATGCAAATTTGTTCCAATGTGATTGATATATTAGGGAACAATTTGAGCATAATAATTTTGCTTTTGATTATGCATGATTTTGTCCATGAGAAGCACTAGGTGAAGGCAGAAAGCTGCAGTCAGCTGAACCAGGCTTTGTAGGAATACACAAAGTGCACACGCTTCACACACGTGCCAGCGACTTCTGTTACCATGTATGCTCTGAGCCACACCATCCACACCTGGTGTCACAACTTTTCATCCAATTTCAGTTGACCTCTCACTAGTTCACAACTCACAAGCTTCCCACTTCTGGAAGCAAACTTCAGGTCTTTCTCAAGTGCTATACTTATTGTAGTATTTATGTATTTCTTAACCATTTAACACATGTGAAGTGGGTTCTTTCATTATGTGTCGTGGATGAAGTTTTGGAGTGCTGTGCCCCAACCCCGTTTTCCCTATCAGCCCTGTGGTTTTTCCTGGGCGATATTGCATAGTGGGGTGACTTTTAGGAATGAATGTGTTGGTGCTGCTGGCAGAACTGACTCTACTGCCATTATTCCCATGTAGCTGAAGAGGAAAGTGAAGCTAAGAAATTTGACAAAAATATTTTTAATAACAAGGAGCAAAGCCGGAATTCCAACCCCAGATTGCCTTACTCCCATGTCTGTGTTTAAAACCCCTAAAGCATTAAAAAAAAAAAATAATCCAAATTGCTGTCTGCACTGATCGCCGATTGTCTCTGTAACAAGTAGAGTGCCTCTTGCCCCATCTGTCAGTCAAGCTCTGGTTCCCCAAGCCAGACCACTACAAGTATGTGAGCGCCCTCAGGTATTTGGGCCCAGCAGTGACCTGGCCCACCGGAGCGCCGTCCCGGTTCCCTCCTGCTTTTCGTCCTGCTCCTCTCCCTCCTGCTGCCTTCCAGGCTGGCCCGCACCTGACCCAGCAGCTACCTCTCTGCTCCAGCTTGCAATCTGGAGTTATCAGCATCAAAGAACAAAAGCAAACAGCACTGGGGCTTGGGGGCTTGGTCTTCTACAAAGGCGGATAAATGGGCTCTGTGTCGGGGCTGAAGCTAACACCACCTGGCCTTTTGTGGAGAGACAACTCTTCCTGTGTTTGAAGAGCTCAGACACGAGAGCTGGAAAGAGCCCCAGAACGCAGGAAACCCAGCCTCTTCGCTGCTGGAAGTTTGCTTTACCTCGCAACTAAAAAAACAGTTTCTGTATTTGTTCCTGAAGGAGAGGGAAGAACCTTGTTCTCATTCTCCCCAGGGGCAGAAAGGATAGGCCGCTGGGAGATACAGTCTCTGCCGTTTTTTTTTCCTCCTAATGTTCTAGTCAGGTGAATCCTCAGTGGAAAGCCTGCGCTGTTATCTGTGGGGCTGCGGCAAGAACGTCCATGGAGGCCCGGGGGCAGCCTCCCTTCTCTCTTCCTCTAGCACCACGAAGGCCCTCGTGCACATTTGTGTGGACACCCCAGCCCCAGATCCTGCAAACAGCTTCCCCTTGGCCATTTCTTGACACTGGAGTACACACATTAGTGGTTGGTCTGCTTCTGGGAGAATGGACCCGGTGAAGGGGTCCATGTGGATCTGGGGCAATTTGGACAAGAGATTCCGAGTACAGAGTGTACTCTACAAGGGGGAATTGTCGGTGTTGCTGGTTCTGGGTGAGACATCCATTTGGCCCTGTGGACTCCTCAGTTCTTGGGGTGGGATATGGCTGCAGAAGGGTGAGAGCAGGCCCCTCTAAAGCAGATAGCCCAGGGCAGTGGCTCCAGTTGTCCAGGCCTATGGTCAGACTGCATTTGACCCCTTCCCTCGGCCCTCGGCTGTGACTTTTTCTCACTTCTGTGAGATGCCCAGTATTCTTATCCCTAATTTGTAGCTTGATGGGTTAGATGGTACCTGCCCTGGTTTATTCTTTTATTCAGAAATAGAGCTTGACCCTTATCTGATGTGCTACTCTGACTACGAGAGGTATTAATGATGATAGAGCATCCTCTCTGGGACTTAGTTTCCTTATCTGTAAAATGGGTTGAACACTGTTCCTGCCTGTTAGGGTTGTGGTGAAAATTAAATAAGAAGATGTATACAAAGCACTTGGCAGCAGTGCCTAGCACGCAGATTATGCTCCATACGTGTGAGCTCTATCAGGACTAGTATTGCTTTGTGCTAGGGACATATAGACATTATCTCATTTCATCTGAGTGTTCAACTCTTTGACATGTGATGCCAGACACTGTAATTGGCTCAGGAACAGACATGTATCCTAAGCCAAACCAATGAGAGCCTTCCCAGGAAATTTTGCTAGAATTACCAGGAAATAGAATGCTTTCTTTTCTCTAGAGCTGCCAGATTCTATCTTTGTTATCATATGGATATAGACTACCTGATTAGGAGGCCAATGCAGAAGAAAACAGGGTTTCTAATATAGTAAGAGGGTTAAGAGAGACCCAGAGTCCGATCCCAGCTCTGCCTCTCTGTCCATAGGCACCTGCCTTAACTTTTCTGAGCCTCAATTTTCTCAGGTGTAAATGGAGCTACTAATAGTATCTATCTCAGTGAATCGTATCAATTGAGATGATGTACTCACCGTTCAATACATATTGCTGATCACCTGTCGTAGGCCAGACCCTGCTCAAACACTGTGCATACAAGCAGTGAATGAAACAGACACTACTCTGGCTCTCATGGGGGGATTTAATGGGGGATAGAAACAATAACATAGATCCATCATATAATGTCAAATAGGGATTAGTGCCATGAAGAAAGGAAAAGCAGAATAAGTGGCAGAGGAGGGTCCTTGTTTTAGAGAAGGTGGTTAAAGTAGTCCTTTCTGCAGAAGTCGTATTTGAGCTGGTACCTGAAGTGAGGAACAGCCTTCCACGTGCCTGACAAAGACTGTGCAGGCAGAGGGAGAGCAAATGCACAGGTTCTAGGCAGGACCTGCTCAGTTAGTATTGGTTTCTTCTACTGTTGTGACAGGAGGGCTGAGGACTGGCCCGTATAACCTGGCACCTTCCCTCTCCCGTCCTCCTAGCTCTGGCACTCACACTAACCTCAGTGGATAGCAGGTCCTCGAGAAATACTTGGGGGGAAAAGTCCTGGTGAAAACAAATTCTGGCTTCGTCTGCAGCCACTTCTGTTAGGAACGCCATGCTCAAACCAGGGATGGGGGAGCAAACCAGAGGAGGAAGGATTTGAAAGCTGCCGCCACCCTTCACCCACTCTCTTCAGCATCACAACCAGGGAAGAAGTAAACTAGGGCATTCCCACCTCCACTCAGTACCCCATGGACACTTATTGTGTATTCAACAACAACTTTGGCTGCAAGTGCATACATTCAGCATGGTTATTTTAAAGTTCAAAGGAAACAATTTCCTGCAGTTTGGGGAGATCTGGTTCTTCTAACCATGGGGGAAAAGAAAGGACCCTCCATCTGCCGCTGTGCACTTGCAGAGGATAACCCAGCTTGGAGAACCCTCCCACCTCACCCTTCACTGGGACTAGATCTTCTCAAGCGGCAGGAGCCCAAGATTCCCCCACTTTCTACCTCCATACCCGTCCTCATGCCCCTGGAGGAGCTTTGGGGATCGTGGGGCGGGCTGCACACGCACAGCCAGCCTCCTGGAGGCGAGGCCCAGCCAAACCTTCCGGGACCCCACCTGGTGAACTCTGCCTTGGATCTGACCTATTTTCTAGGAGAGAAAATAGAATATAGATTTAAATGCAGTGGCGCTCTGGAAAACTACAGGCCCAGCAGTGTGAGAAAATAAAACAGCAGGAGGGAGCTGAGGAAGTGCTGGCATGGGTGAGGATGTCACCTCTCCGGGATCAATCGCATCTGGTTGTCAACTGCCCTTTCTTCTGCAATTTGCCTCCACTTTTTATCTATTAATAAAATTGACATATATATGCACATTTACATATGTATGTTTCCTCTGGCCAGTCCTGGGGCCCAGTGCTGCTCCCCCATACACAGCCTCCAGGCTGGACACCAGTAGCAACCACAGACAGAGTGAGCTCTGGGGATGATTGCCTTGGAAGTGGGGAGGCAGCAAGACGTGGAGTCAGAAACAACCGCAACCACATCCCAGGTCAGCCTTCCTTGTTGTGTGACCATGGGAAACGTTGAGGTTTTTTTTGATACCCTTGTCCTCTCATATATGAAGGTAATAAAATTACCAGCTAACATTGACTGAGGGCTTTCTATGTGCTAGGTACTGTTGTAAGCTCCTCACAGCAACGCTAGGAGGTAGGAACTATTATCACACCCATTTTACAGATAAGAAAACTGAAACACAGGAAGGTTAGGTAACTGGCACAAAGTCTACACAGTCTATTGATCCAGAGCCTGAATCCCCGACAATCTAGCCATGGATGCCCATGACCTGGCCTGAGTCATATGCCTACCCTTGGAGCTAAGGTGGGGGTGACGGTCACCTCTACCAAGCCACATGGATTAAGGTGGGAAAAGGGGTTCCCAAGAAGACAGCTGGGACTTGTTACAGAAAGAAGGGGGAAAGGGGGCCGGCCCGGTGGCTCAAGCGGTTGGGTGCGTGTGCTCCGCTGCGGCGGCCTGGGGTTCACCGGTTAGGATCCCGGGCGCGCACCGACGCACCACTTGTCAGGCCATGCTGTGGTGGCGTCCCATATAAAGTAGAGGAAGATGGGCATGGATGTTAGCCCAGGGCCAGTCTTCCTCAGCAAAAAAAGAGGAGGATTGGCAGATGTTAGCTTAGGGTTGATCTTCCTCACAAAAAAAAAAAAAAGAAAGAAGGGGGAAAGTGCAGCAGAGGGTGCTGTGAGGTTCTGATCCCACCCTCTGCCCATCCCCCTCCACCACCCCCTCCCACCTTTGCCATTTCGTTCTGTTGATCAGAACTGAATGCAGAGATTCAGGTCACTGGCTGCCTCTTGGGACAGGGACCAGGTGATACAGTGTCTCTCTACTCCTCAGGTTGTACATAATGCTCAGAATTGTCTCCAGGTTGGTGCCAGAGCTGGGGACTGAGCTTGGACCCTGACCCCTGGCTAAAGGGGATTTTTCTTGGTGGCCTGTTGTTCCTCTTTGGCAAGAAGAGATGCTGTATTTTTTTTATGCACAGAACTAGAATTGGGCCAAATGAAGGCTTCAGGAGGGAAAACACAAGAAATAAGAATGGAATTTGTTTTGACCTCTGCTTCTGCTCACCCAGAACCCTTTCAGTCTCCCTTGCCCCACCTCCCACTGAGGACTCCGGGGGTGGGGGAGGGAAGGGAAGATGACTGGGGGCGGGGATGGGGGGCGTTGGTGGGCTGGAGCAGAGGAGCAGACGTCTTCATTCACAAATAGAAGAGTTGAACCCAAATCACCAAAAAAACTCCATAGCTTAATTCCTGTGGTCTCTTGGCATTTACAGGGAGCCATCTGGTCAACATTTTTTGGTAATTCTGTCTGGGGTAATTCAAAATGATAACAATCAGCGCAACCAACATTTATGCAGTGTTTGCCTTGTACTGAGTTAAATGCTTTACAAGTATTTAATCTCATTTAATTTTCATAATGGTGCCAAGAGGGAGGCTCTGTTATCTTCCCATCTTATAGCTGAGGAGAACGACCCTTAGAGAGAAGTTCAGTGATTGACCCAAGACCATCAAGCAGGCTGGGATTTGAACCCAGACCTGTCTGTCTCCAGAATTTAGGCTTGTAACCACGAGGCCCAAATGGGCAACTTAGCATCAAAAGAACTTTGGGGTTCCAAGGTATCCTGTCTCCCTTGGGCCTTGGTGCCCTCAAAAAGTGTGTTTCTATGAACAATGGTGTTGACACTCCCACCGCTGAACTCCAACAGGTGTAAATAGTTTGATATCCTGTTTAATGAAGGGGTATTTTAAGGACCATTATTCTAGGCAATCCATCAATCACGGTTAATGGCCCAGCCTAGTTATTTATGCACCATGTTTTCCCTTCCCACCTCTTCTATTTTGCTTCTTTTCTCCCTCACTCCTGCCACTCCACCCCTAAATCTAACAACTCGCCAGAAAACCTGAAAGGGGGTGTGGCTGAGGAATGATTCAGAGCTGCCTAGAAGTCTCTTTGGGCAGATACATCTTCTAGGGAATACAGGGTGTGGCTGGAGAAATGCTCAGCTGTTGCTATGGGTATGCCCCTCTCAGACACTGGGGCACAGCCCTGTTCAGTTAGCACCTGGATTTTCCTGGGGCAAGAGCCCTAAGGAACTCACTGGACATGTACAAATCTGATTGCAGCAAATTAGAGGCACAGAGGATAACCTATCACCTACTCACAGGGTAGCTGGAAGGCTCTCACCCAGCTCTCGCTTGGCTTCAGGGTCTCACTTTAGACTGCAAACTGAATTCAGGTCCCATACACCCTTGAGGGACCTGAGTTTTGGTTGAATGAATGTTGAACTGGGTGGGATTCAAAAGATCTAGAGTCTTTCCTAGGCTCTGTCCCTGAACTAGCTGTGTAAATGTGGGCAAGTCTCTCAAACTCTTTCGTCCTCCATTGTAATGAAAAAGAATTAAACTAGATAATGTCTGTGGATATCCCAGACCCACCATTCGGTGATTCTAAGTGAGTCACCTAGGTTTGCCTGGATGGCCAGTTATTTCCTGAAGCAGCCCCCGTTCCTTCTCCTCAGCTGTGGTGTATCCTATCGGGTCAGGGGTAGGAGTTTTAACAAGGCTTTGGGCTGCTCTTGGGTAGACTTCTCCAGCATGATTCTAGTTTACATTTGAGGGTAGGAGGAGATTGGGTTCATGAAGATGATGAAAGTGAACTATTCTTCATTTTTTGAAAGTTCATTGGCTTAATTCAAATGTCAGCCGTCCCAGGCCCGCATGTTTATTTGTAGTTGTCAAAAGTGATTTCAAATGGCGATTCCTGTCCTTAATGATGGGGTAAACAGCAAGGAGAAAAATTAAGGGAGCAGACAATTTCAATTTGTATGGCAAATGATCTAGTCACACACAATCTCATGCACACACTGTGCTGTCTGTGATGAAGAATGGTCCCTGGGAATATTAGGGAGGGAGGGAATTATAAATGTTTTGTGATCTTCTGTCCTTCAGTCCTACATGGTGGATCATGCTGCAACTTGCTCTTAATTCTTATGCCTCTTTTTCTTTGTTCCTCAAGGGAGTGGTTTATTACTATTTTTTCTTTCTGCTGGGAAACCTTGCTTGACTTCATGTCCAGTGTTCTCTATCTGGAGGAAAGGAGGATTTGCTTGGGTGTCGGTCTGCAGAAATCAATCAGAATATTTTAACCAATATTCTTGCAGAATTCCAGTCTGCTTGGTTCTTTGGAGCCCTATCTGATTCCAGGATGATGTCTTTCCGGACAGATGTGAAGCTCACCTCTCTTGCTACATGCACAGTGGAAAGGGAGCTTGGCCCCTCGGCTTGCATGGGTGGTTTTGGGGTGAAGGTAGAACTGAGTGCTCAGAAGCTGAGCACCTTTGGGGTCTTGCATGAACTTGGTAGTCATGCAAGGGCGCATTGCATTGTGTGTGTGTGCTGCTAACGCTCTTCTTCGTTTTTCTCCCCCTCCTCTCTCCTTTTCCCTCCCTTTGAAAATGCTGCCACAGATGTCAGTCAAGGCCCAGGTGAGTCTTTGTGTTTGCACAGCTGCCATGGAAATTTCCCGTCTGCCAGATTGCGCATGTTTTGACTCTGAGTGAGACCTTTTCTAGGGACTCTAAACAGAAGAGAAATCTGAGTACATTGCATTTTCATTGATTTAGGGTTAGAAGAAATGCCTTGAATTGATGGATTGGTATTGGTTTTGAAGAACCATTTTAAAACCAAAGGAATGTGACTCCCATGCTTATACAATCACTTCCTTCTGATTAATATTTCTGGGTGAATCAAAGAAGTGGAAAATGAGCATTTAAAAAAATATTTTTAAAAGGTGTTCTTAAGACATGTATTCTCCAATTAATGAGCATTTTTGCCTCATCTTCCATAAATTAACTTATCTTCTATAGCTTCATGTGGTTGAAAATTGAAGATGTGACATACTTAGTATGGAAAATATGATGTGAATGAAAGAAGGTTTCTTTCTTTTTATTCGAAGAAATGGCCTTTCTTTTCCAATGAAATTAGCAATATTATTTTTTTTCTGGTTATGTAACTAATACATGCTCACTGTGAAAAAAAAAGAAAGCAAAAAGAAAAAGAAGAGGCATATTTTTTGTCAATGAACAAATGGAAGAACCGTCCTTATGATAATTATGCGTCTCTCTTTTAAGAGTGCATACTCATCCAGAGTCCTAATTTTAAGCACTGAATGTGTGTATAGACACATGTATATGTACACACACAAACACACACACATAGACTCATAGGAGAGGATACAACCAGTTGTAGATAAGAAGTGTCAGTGATTGAGAATGGTTTGGAGGCCGTTCTAAACTTGCTAGAACTTTGAGTTAAGAAGAACAATTAACCCTACCAAATGAGAAGGGAATATCATCTCTCTTAGGTGTTTTGACATATGTTTTCTTATTTAGATCTTATCACATTTAATTCTTATAGAATCAGTGCAAGACAGGTATTGTTCTATCCATTTTAATGTGAGGGAAATTTAGGGCCCAACATGTTAAGCAGTTTGCCCAAGGTCATAGGGGTCATCAGTGGTAGCCCTGGGATATGAACTAAGGACTTTTGGACTCCAAAGCCCATGCATGCTCCATTGGAACATACTGGGTCCCATCACTGAAAATTCTCTGCAATTGAAGAAGACTGTGTAAGTATTTCCTAGTGGGACTATTGTTTATTTTTGCATATAAGTAATGTGACATTTTCGTTATTAGCAACCCTCTTTCCAAAAATGAATTTATCCTTTATTGTTTTTGAGTATCTAAAATAATCAACCAGACTTAATAGGGTTTCTGATCACTGATCTATATGGGATATGACACAATATAAGAGAATCATAGTTATCCCTAGCTAATACACAGACCCTTCCCTACCTTTCAAAGGGTTTCCCCATCTCTGTTTTCTTCTGCCCACCCCCAATCTTTGAAAATTATTGGTGTTTGAACCAAAGCACGGGACAGCATTTCATAGGAAGATACCATGAAATTCATTCTTTCTATTTAGTAATATTTTAGTTCAATCAGTCACTCAACACATATTTATTAAGAATCTACTATGAACCAGGCACTGTTCTAGGTTCTAGGGATAAACAGTGAGCAAAACAGAAGACAATTCCTGTCCTCGTGGATCTTTTATTCTAGATTGGGACAGACAATGAACTAAAAAACCATATATACACACACACATATACACATATTATATATAACATGCTGTTTTATAGAGGGTGGTCAGGGAAGGCTTCTCTGCGAGGATGATGCCTTCTTCAAGGAGGTGAGGGAGTAAGGCCAACATCTCAAGCTTTGTTGATCTCAAGTTTTGAAGATTAATGAGCTGATCTCAACTCTTCCTCTTCCTGTTTCCAGGCAGAGATGTGACCCATGTCCCCACTTAGACTTGTGCCTGTCATGCATAGTGGCTCCCAGCTCAGGGAATAAGTGGGGGCTGAAATCCAGCCTGAGTTCCTCTTGCCAAGCCTGCACCCATGGGGCTGCCTCTGACCAGGGGGCACCTTTTTTTAATTCTCAAAAGCTGCCATATTGGTCCTGGGTGAAACAGTATGGTAGGGTGAAACGCAGTGGACCCATAGGCTCCCTCTGTCTCTTCAAAGGGGTGGAGGTCAGTGGGTGACCCTTCCCTAGATAACGGCAACTATCACTAGCCCAACACAGCACCATTCAGATTTCGTGGCCATTATCTCATTTTTCTCTTAATAACCCCCTGAAGTGTGTCGCCTGAGCCCCATTTTTCTGCTCAGGAAGTTGAGACCAGGAGGTTAAGTAATGTGCTGAGGTCACCCAGCCCTTGAGCAGCAGGGCCAAGAGGGGATTCCAGCCTAGGTCCACATCTTGGGCTTTTTGTTCTGCCCTTCAGGTGTCAAGAGCTGATTGCCAATGCTGTCACCCACTGACCCCTTGCTTTTTTATGGTTTCTGAGCCTGAAGCAAATCAGCAGTTCAGAACCTTCCCTTGTGGCCCTGGACGTGGCAGGAGGCAGCCTGAGCTGCCCAGCCCTGGCTGAGGTCAACGGGGCGGCCTCCCGTCTCTCTGAGCCCCTGGCCAGGCAATCTGGAGCCAGCAGCGCTGTGGCTCCGAAGCAAGAAGCCTTTAGTGGTTCTCTGATGTTTTTTTCCTTCCCCTCAGGAAGACAAATTGGGGATTTTATGAGCTAATGTAACTATTTACCCAGAGGCCGCTGGAAGACTATAAAGGGACGATTGATTAATTGATGAATTTTACATGTTGAGGAGATTGGTTAGAAGTAACCCTACTGTAAAATGCAGTCAGAGATGGGGACTGGCAGACAACATCTTTCCCAAGGCCCAGGAGTTGGGCAGGGGACTAGGAGATAGTGTCCTGGACACCCAGGAGAAAAGGGGCAGGCGATATTTCACTGGACTCTGTGTGGGAAAATCCATAGCCCCTGCTCCTAGTCTTTGGGAAGGAGGTTCAGAATAACAAAGTGGAAATGGGCATTTGTGGTGTGCTGACCTGAAGGAGGTGAGGGATGCTCCACTCAGATTTCACTCCTCCACTCCTCGCATCAACCCCTCCAGGCAGGTGTTACCATCCTCTCTACAGGTGAGGCGAAGGAGCCTCAGAGAGGTTCAGTGACTGCCACAGTTGCCAGCTGCTAGTACAAGACCAAGAACTCAGATCTGCTGCCCCCAAAGCTTGTGCTCTTTCTCTTCTAAACCCTGGCATTTCCAAGGCAGAGCTGTAGTCAGGGGTGCGTCTTAGCCATGTCTGCATTCCCAACTCTTCACGTGGTTCATGGCACATAGTAGGACCTCAAAAATATTTAGTGAGCGGAGAGTGTGGCCACCAGCACCAGGGGCATTGTGAGTCTGTAGGGTCCTGAGACATGTTGGAACTCAAAGGGTATGCTGTCCAAGGTGGGCAACTCTCTTACCTTTCAAAGGAGGAAACTGAGGCCCAGGGAGGGGGAGGGACATCTCCCAGGCCACATCACTCATTTGTAGCCTGGAAGGGACCCCTGTCAGGTGCTTATCCCACGCTTCTGGCCCATTGGGATTTGTCATTGGTCTCCCTGGGCTGCCTGTGGGGCAGGAGTGGGCAGTCCCAGCCCTGCCATACCATGCTGTGCTCTCAGCCCTCTCCTCACCTTCCTGTGTGTTCCAGAACCCTCTGCCATAGGGAAAGGAAGCTTTTGGGAGGTGAAGAAGAGGGCAGGGTAGAGCAAGGATCTAGGAGGGAGAGAACAGTGCTGGGGCCTGTGGCTGTGAGACCCCATCTTTCCCCTCCCGCAGGCTTCTTCCTCCAGCCAGGAGGGGCTGTTTACGGTGCTCCAGTGACGGCCTCTCTCCTCAGAAGGGATAATTTCTCCAGCTCTGCCTGCTGATTAGAGCTGGAATTTAAATGAATAACTGTGACCTTGTGGAAGTGCCCTAGTTATTCAGAGCCCCGATGAGGAAATAGGCTTCTGGCTTAGGTCTGTCAGAGCCCAGGCAGACGCGGGAGGAGGGGCTCCTATCTGCCTGGGCCCCGAGGGTCTGCCGTTGCCGGAAGCAAATGATGGCCTTTTCTGGAGCCTCTCTCACCTGCTCTTGATCTCTGCCCCTGGGTTTGAGTCCTCTCAGGGCAGTCCTGGGGGAGGGGACCTGCTTATCTGTCCTGGACCCTGCCCTGTCTCCAGGGAGCTGTTCAGTCCAGCCTGAGGGACACTGTCCTGAACCTAAAGTCAGGAGGCAGCGCCTGACCTGATTTGTGTTTGTGGACACACAGGGTTTGCCTTAGAAGCTTCCTGCTCAGAGGTGACCCACAGAACCACAGGATCGGCATCACCCAGCTGCTTGTTGGAAAAGCAGAATCTCAGGCCTCACCCCGGACCAGCTGATAAGAACCTGCTTTTCATCAAGACTTGCAGGTGTATGCGCATTAACGCATGAGACACACTGACCTAGAGTTCCCAGTCCCCCCTGCCCTTGGGGCCAACAGGGCTGTGTTTACTGAGGAAGATGAAGTTCACCTTGCTGAAGCCCTATTCCTCGTCTCTTCTGCTGGGCACAGCGTGAAATAGCAGCTCTCTGGGTTGCTAGGAGTAAAGAAAGAGAAAGAGATTAGGGAAGGGAAAGGAAATGGACATTTACTGACCACTTAGTCTGTGCTGGTCGCTGTTCAGGCACTTTCTATATAAAAGTTCACATGCCGAGAGGCATGGTAGCTTACGATAGAGCAGGGTTCTGCAAACTGGCTTTGTATGGCCTACAAGCTAAGAATGGATTTTCCCGTTTTAAATAGTTGAAAGCTGTCAAAAGAAGAATAATTTGTGATACAAAAATTTTATGAAATTTGGATTTCAGTGTTCATAAATAAAGTTTCATTGGAACACAGGCACGCTCGTTCATTTCTGTATTGTCTATGGCTGCTTTGCAAAGGCAGAGTGTTAGCTGTGACAGAGACTCCACAGCCTGCACAGCCTAAAAGATTTACCATCTGGCCCTTTACAGAAAAAGTTTGCACCCCTGGGTTAGAGCACAGACTTGGAGCCAGATGCCTGGGTCAACATCTTGGCTCTATCCCAGCAAGATGACCTGTTCAACTTACTTTACCTTTGTGGGTTCTACTTTCCTCATCTGTGAAATGGGGATAATAAGTACCTACCTCCTGGGGCTGCTGTGAAGATTAATGAGCTCATATGTGTCAAGTCTTTAGCACAGTGCCTGGCACAGGGTAAGCAATGTATAAATTAGCTATTATTATAAGTTATCTCGTTTGATCCTTTCCACATGTGTTTTCATTTTACAGATGAAGACACTTAGGTTCAGAGAGGTTTAAAAACAAAACAAAACATTCTTTTGCCTGTATCTTGGTCCCCCTAACTCTTCAGAGGCATGCTCTCAGTGCTGTGCTGTAGGCCCCTCTAAACACACCTGCTATTCTCTCCTTGTCACACATTGTCTCCCATTGGCCCTGATCTTTATGCTTTCAGTGAAGAGGTCCCTCAAACTTAGGTCCTGGCCACCACTGCTCTCAAGCAAGGCTCAGGAGTCCCGGTAAGAGGGGGAAAGGGGACCGCTATTTATAGAAGAACCATCGTGTGCCAGGCACCTACCACTGCACGGACAAAGAACCTTGGGCTCTGAGACGTTATATCCTTTGCCCAAGGTCAGAAGCAGGTACCGTAGGTATCAGGATTTAAATGAAGATCTGGGATTTCTGCTCTGTCATTCTACCTCCTTCTGGCTCTGCCACTTTCCCCAGGAGCTGTGTGGCCTGGGGTAAGTCATGTAACCCCTCTGAGCATCGGGCTTCTTTTCTTTAATGTGAAAGGTTTGAATCAGATGATCTCTCACACTTCTCCCATTCTGAGGATCTGTGATTAGGCCTTCTGACTGATATACCTTGGGGACTAGCAGTCATGAAAATCCCTTCTCCGTTACCAAAGACTGACAGCTCCTAACTCCAGTGGTACCTATAACATATTTTATCTTTTCTTTCGTATTCTTTTGGGCAATAGTCCCACTTGCTTTTCTCCCCTGTTTATTAGGAACAACATCTGACATTTATTGAGCTTGTATTTTGAGCCAAGCACTGAAATATGAAGTTTTTGCATGCATCATTTAATTCTTTTGACATCCCCAGGAGGTACATTCTGTTGTTAGACCCGTTTCACCCGTGACCAAACTGAGGCTCAAAGATGATAAGTCACCAATCCCACTTAGTAAAAAGTGGAGGAGCAGGATGCAAACCCTGGTATGTCTGGCCCTGGAGATGGCTCAGAGGGAGTTCCAAATGTACACTCCATGAAGGTCTACTCCTGTTCATTACTGCATCCTCTAGGTGTAGAACAGTGCCAATAGGTTGTGGGCACAGAATAAATAGTTGCTGAATGAATAAATAGTCCTCAGGACTCAGCTCTTAGTTTTACTCCAAACCCCTCTGAAAGTCTGCACCCTGAGACAGAAGATAATTGAACCAGTCTTTATTTAGTGCCCATCTTGGGCTCAGCTCAGGGGTGGATGCAGGCTGCAGGGAAATCCACCAGTGCTGTGCGTAATTGGATTGGAAGGGGGCCCTCGGCTGGGCTAACAGTGCTCAGTTTCCAGCCAATTGCCCGGCTGGGGCCTGGGAAGACCCCCTTGGCTCTCGTAGCTGTTCTTGATGAGTAAGTGTGAGTAAGGAGCTACTTCCCAGCCTGCCTCTAGCTTTGGCTAACTCAAGGAAGCAGATGACTGAGCCTTGGTGCCTTTTTCTAGAGCCTTTTAAAATCACCTCCTTTACTGTCTTGGCGAGGCAGACTCACTGGGTGTCGGTTATCGCCCCAGTTTGTTTCTCAGCTCTGGAGGGCAAGGTCAGAATTAGGCTGGAAAAATCATTAGAGAGATCTTGCAGTCTCAGTGGGACAGTACTGCCTCTACCTCTGACCCTGCCAAATGTGTGGGATGCATATTTGTTGCTCCAGTGATGAGGGGGCATTGGTGGCATTTAGGAGGAAGGGGCAATGAATGCTAAGTGTGCTATAACGTGTGGGAGAGTCTCATTCAAAGATTTGTATGGCTCAAAATGCCATTGGTGAGACCAAAGAGAAGCTATTCTAGACCAATTCCTTCCTTGTACAGGAGGAGAAACTGAGGCCAAGGAACTTCTGTGTAACTCAGTGAAGTCACGCAACTTGTTTATGGCAGCCTTGGAGACCCTCCCAGTCTGCCTAGGGAGGTCTGGAAAGGACCTGGGCTGACCTAGTCAGTTATCAGGGCTAGGCCTCATGAGGAGTAAGGAGATGGAATGCAACCAAGAGTTGAGGACAGTGGGTCCCCTTTGGGACAGCTGAGCTGACTGTGCCCATGGAGGGAGGCATCTGAGGACACCTGGGCAGGCAGTCTGCTAGTGCTGCCAGCTTACTAGAGAAATGGTATTGGCAAGAGATGCGGGAGGGGTGGAGAGAGGGCCAAGATATACCAGTCTCCTGAATAATGACAGCAATGACTACAAGCTTTCGAGCCTTTCCCGTGTGCCATGAACTGTGCTAAGTGCTTTCCATACATGGTTGCTCATGATTGTCATAGTGATCCTGGGAAGATACTTTAGAAATGGGAGGCAGATATTTCACAGGAAAGAGGCACAGGAGACGTAACTTGCTTAAAATCCCACAGTTAGTAGGAGGTAAAACCGGATTTGAACCCAGGCTTTGGATTATTTAGAGCCTTAGTTTGCAAACTCAAACTCTGATAAGCATCGAAATCACCTGGATAGCTAAGGAATGCTATCCAGGCTCATTAAATTAAGACATTTCCCCCAGGTGATACTGACATGACCTAAGTTTGAGAACCACTGTTTTAAAGGAAAGTGCTCTGGAAGGTAAAGGGACTTGAAAGCTTCAGTATTAACCACTACTTTATGCCCTACATACTTGGAGGGAGGGTGGGAGGATGCGACAAATGATCCTCCCTTGTCTGAGCTCCCGTGGCACCTTAGATCATGGGGCCAGTAGAGTCATCATCATAATACACTATACAGGTGTCCCCCACCCCCTATCCAAAAGTAGAGCGTTCCTCTGAAACTCTTCCTAAGCCGAAGTGGCCATAAAGCAAAGAACCAATTACCATTAATTTATATGGGAAAAAATTTTGAGCATTCCCAGACCCAGAAAATAACCTACCAAAATAAATCAAGATAAAGCACAAGACACTCAGACGTAGTTCAAAGCTATGGAGGCTTGATGCTGCTTGTAGTTCCTGGGGAAGGAGCGTGGTGGCGCCACTGTCACTACTCGGGATGCGCGCTGCCTCTATAACAGCTCACTGCAAAACAAACACTGAACACTATTTTCATTTTTTACTTTTTTTCGTAAAAGCGAAAATCATCCTCGGATTTCTTTCGGTTAGTGAAAACAGGTACTAATATAGGTCTTTCGTAAAAGCGAAGTGGCGTAAAGCGAACTTTCGGATAGCGGGGGAAACCTGTAGTCAGCTGTGTCTTGTCCCCCACATGCCCCTCGTTGGTTACCGTGGGCTCTTGAAAGACGGAGAGTGTCTTACTTTTTGAGAACAGAGACTTATCCGTGTTTGCATCCCCACTACCTGCCATATGGTATGTGCTCATACAACTTTGTTGTTAGAATCATTATTTCAAAGATGGAAAGGACACAAAATGTTGTCAAGCTTCTCTGTGCACCTAATTTTTGAGTCCTCTGTAAGAATTTATTCAGACTTGTCTTAAAGCCCTACAGTGATGAGCGACTCATTGCTCCATTCTAACAGCACAGAATGTCCACAAGCTCTCCCTTATTCTGAGTCCCTGTAAGCTTTCACCACCTGTATTGCTTCCAGCCCTTGGAGACACACAGAATAGGTCTAATTACACTCCTAGTGTTTGAAGACAAAGCTTTTGTCTTGAAGGATTTTCTTTTCTAAAGGCCAAAACATCTCCAGTTTCTTTGGGTATTCTCATAGAAGGGTTTCAAGTTCTTTCGTCCAGGTCATTGTTCTCTGAAAAAAGACATTTTTTTTGCATCCTTTCCAAAGAAGGATGCCTATACCACATACAGTATTATAGACATGTCCCAACCAGTTCATTATAGAGTGGTCCCATTGCTTCTCTTTTTCTGGACTCCGTACTTCTATTAATGGCAGCACCAAATACCTTAGCTTTGAAAAAAACAAACAAACAACTATAGTATTAAGTTAGTCACTGAAATTCTTTACTGTTTTGTGTGTACTGCTGCTAAGCCATTTCTCTCGCCTTCCTGCACTGTGCAATGGTTTATTTGACTTAGACTTGGAGCCATTCTTTGATTTTGTTCCATTCAGCCCTGGTTTTTTTTAAATACAGCACACCACAATCTAGTAGGGTACAGTTCCTTCATCTAGCACATCAGCTGCGCCCTCCAGCTTCATGTCATTCATGAATGAAGAGCTATTTTAGAGAAGTTCATGACAGTTGGAGAGCAAAGATTTCCTCTTCTTCAGGAAGTTTTTTCTAAAAGCTGTAATTGCTGATCTTTTACCCCTTAGAGTGACAAGCATGACTGCCCTCATCTCTCTCCCCTCCATGGTGTTCATGCACGAGGAAACCCCACCCCTCCTTCCCTTCTAAAGAGGTGGAACAGATTGGGAAGGTGCTGCAGACATTCGTCCCTCTTCCCTGTGGTTTATGCCATACAGAAGCTGTTGGTGATTCATGGGTGACATTGGAAGAAATACTTTCTGTTCAATCCAGCCACTAGGCTGTAAGAACAAAGTTGGTCTAGAGGCAAACAGTGAGTGGGCTGGTATAGTTACATCCTACAAAGGGCTTTGTGGTGAGGATGGAACATGGTGACCTTGATTCTAATATCTAACAAATTGGCTGCTCCTTTCAGCTTTAGTTCATCACAACATCCAGACAGCCAGCCATGAATGTTCTCAGCCAAGTCATTCATCAAAACGTTGAGCAGGCCTAGGCTCTGCTGTAAGCCACTGGTGAATCCCTGGTAGAACAAGGAAACTAAAGTTCATAATGAAGGTCAGGGAATTGCCCAGGGAAGGGCTGGTCTGAGGCACAATTGTGGGAGTAGGTGGAGGTTTTCTTTGGACCCCACCTCTCCCTATAAGCATTCTTCTCCTCAGTCCCACCCCGTCCCCTGTGCGCTCCCTCCTACCCACAGTGGCAGACTTCCTCAACCTGTGACTGCATGCCTCTGTCCTTCCTTTACTCCCACGTCCCTGTGCCACCCCTGTCTTTGAAGAAAGATCCTTAGCTTTGCTTCCTGATAATCTCATGCACAGGACAGTGTCAATGACTGAGCACCCTAAGTGTGTCTTACACTGAGATTTGCATTTTAATGAGGGAAATGGCTTAGTAACCCCAAGAAACGACCTGGGAAGGGAAAAGCTTCATGTTTTAGTAGAATCTGGGAATGGGGATTGAGGAGAGGGAGAAGGTGGCCATTTAAAATGGCTCCCCTGGTGCTCCTTATATCCTGCTGGACCAGGGTCATAAATGAAGTTGAATGAATATGCAGGCATTGTTTTCTGCTCCTGAATTCTCCAGGACATGTCTCCTACCTTCTCTACCAGCGCTGAATTAGACAGGGTAGCTAGCGTCATGGTTACCATCACAGCCTGGGGAGTCCATCTGCTGGCTTAGAATCCTCACTTCACCCCTTCCTAAGTAGTGTGACTTTGGTTCTAGGCCTTAGTTTCCTTACCTGTAAAATCAAAATTATAGCAATGCCTTTCCCATAGGCTTGTACTGAATGAGATGATACATAGCCATGCCTTGTCTATAGTAAACAGTCAACAAATATTAGCTACTGTTATAATTCTCTCTTTTTACCAAGTTGCCTAAATTCCTTCTCTAAGTGCTTAAAATGTTAAGATGTATATTTCTTCTTTCCCCTTCTCTGTTTTCCAAATTCCCCGTCACCCTACAGACATGGTCACTTGTGACTTCTCTCCTTGTCAGACCCCCAGCCCCCATCACCTTCACTATCTCCCTAGTTCCTCCAGAAATATCAGGTGAATGTTTCCATTTCCTCCTGATTTTATGTAATTACTCTTTAAAAACTCCTTGTGGCTTCATAAGAATTCACCGTTGGCACTTGGCACTTGCAGCAATTAGTGACATTTAATTTCTCTACTGCACTATGGAAAAGAGATGATATATGTGGATTTTACACTGGGATAAAAGTTACCCTGAAAGTGAATGAAAGAAAAGTCTTGGCAGAGAGAACTTGCTTTTTTTTCTTTCCTGAATCTTTTTTTTTTTTTTTTTTTCGTGAGTGACTTCCTTCCTCCCCTGAAATATTTTCCCCCATTACCCAGCCACAGGGAAGGAAGGAAGGATGGATTGAAAACCATCTGAGGTGGGTGGGATGTTGTAGGTTTGAAGGGGAGACAGTATTAGCTTAAATGATGGAGGCCTTCAACTTCTGGCCTGGTTCTTGAACATTGCATCTTCCTCTTGCCTGTTTCAGTAAATGGCTCCTATTCTCTCTATTAGTCATTCTCGTGACGGGCTTCATGGTGGCCACAGCCGCTTACAAATGACTTTGCTTTCATAGCCATTTCCATTCTCCGGAGCTGCAAAAGCAGCTATCTCCATGGGGATTTTCCCAAAGGGTGT
The DNA here is from genome assembly GCF_057802395.1 of Ceratotherium simum simum. Lineage (NCBI taxonomy): Eukaryota > Metazoa > Chordata > Mammalia > Perissodactyla > Rhinocerotidae > Ceratotherium > Ceratotherium simum. The sequence continues at coordinate 25,604,055 of NC_141923.1, read as the reverse complement.
AACATAGTTTAGAGGGCCATACATATATTTTGCATGTAATTTACATATGATTTTCAGTCTGTTCTAAGGCAATTTCAACTTTGTATGTCTTACCTACTGGCAATCTTTTTCTCCTCTTATTCTTGTATGTACCCTGAGAGCCTGTGCATCACAGACAGACAGGCACAAGAAGGGTAAACTAGAGCAGTAGAAAGAGTGAGAGGAGGGGTCAAAAATAGCAGACATCTTCTTGGGATCCAGAAGGGTCCCTGGATCCAGCTGGGGTATCACTTTGTCAGGGTGTGACATCTAGATAGGAGACCCTTCAGTTGCTTTCTAGTTTTTTGTAATTATTTTTAAAAAGGCATTGTGGCTGCATAAGAATTCTGTGTTGGCAATTCCCAATAGCCTGCCTATCAAAGGCTCATCCAAGCCCATCTCCTGTTCCCTACCCACCAGTAGGTGAGCTGGCTTTTGAGTCTTAGTTGAGGATCTATTCAAAGTCAGACCCCATGGTGAGATTGTTTTGGAAAGATCACCTGTGCTTCCCTGAGCCCCCTGTTCCAGCCCATGTCTTGTCGTTCAGCAGCCCTTGAACATCAGGTCCAGAATAAATACCCAACTCCAAACCCAGCCTGGTGCTAGTCCCAGGGCCAGCTGTGTGGCCTGGGGGGCTGCAGCTGCCCTTCTGTTTCTGAGGTTGATGAGAAGGACGATCTTCATTTTTCCCCCTTCCTCATCAACCACACCATAACACACACTCAGCATAGATTCCTTTTCCTTCCTTACTAATTATATCCTTCTCAGTTAAGATTTTTTGAGCATTATATTCTGTATCTATATTGGAAAGCCTTATAGTTCCTTTTTTTTTGAATGTAGAATTTTATTTTAATGTTGAATATGCTTGAAAAAAATGAACCCCCAAGATATCTTAATATCTCCCATCCCTCCCAAGTTAAGACTCAGTGTTCCAGCCCCTTTTTCTGTGAAGAGTCATTCACACACATGGGTACAGACCCTCTCTTCCATGAAAGGGAGGTAATCCACCCTCATATATGTCCTGACTTGCTTGCAGACATTAGACATACATTGTTAGACGCACCCTAGACATTTTTGCTTAGTGATTCTTCTGTTTCTTCAACTCAGCATGCCTTAAACAGGACTCATTATTGCCCTCACTCCAAATCCATCTCCTAACCCCATCCCACCTTCTTGTTTCTGACAATGCTTCACTCAGTCTCTCATCCGCTCCTCCCCTGAAACATCTCATCGGTCACCCAAAGCCTGTTGAATCCTCTTTTACCTTTTTCCTTCCCTCTGCCATGATACTAATTTAGGCCCTTTGCAGATGACTGATCTTTCTGCCTCTGTCTCTTTTTGCTTTAATCCATGCTGTTCGCACCATTGCCAAAGCAATCTTCTCCAGATCATTTTCCCTGGATCATTCTCCTGCCCATGAACCCTCAATGTCTCCCATCAGCTGCAAGATCAAGTCCATTTTCCTTACCCTTGAAACTCAAGGCCTTCATACAGTGGTTCTGTACTCTTATCCTTAAGATCACCTTTCACTTCTTCTTTATATGAGCTATTTACATGTGTTAGTTATTATTTGTACAGCATGTATTTCATACCTACCACATGCCTGGCAGTGTCCCGGGTGCTTCTGGAAAGTTGAACAGGAAAATCCTTACAAATGCACTTTGTGGTCTTGGGAGCTGGTAGTGTTACCTGGAATGTCTTCTACCTCTTTCAATCCTAAACCATCTTCCAAGGCCTATTTCAAATCTCACTTTCCTCCAGAAACCTTTTCTGTGCACCCAGAGCCCTCCTCACAGTCCTACAGTCCTTATGGTCTGAATTCATCGTTTGACACTTAGCAATTACCCATTCATTCATCCCTCATTCAATCACCAAACACATACTGGGCACTTCCTGTGAGTCAGGCACTGTGCTAGGTGTGGCCTCACGCATCAGTATATTTTTATAGCATAATAAAAATAACAGCAATAACCCTTATATAGCCCTTGCCATGTGCAGGCACAGTTTTACATATGTTCCTTTATTTAATCCTCAAAACAATTATGAATTCGGCATTATTATTATCCAAATTTTACAGATAGGGAAATCAAGGAACAGAGGTATTTAGCAATTTTATTGGGTCACAATCTAGAAAGTAACAAAAGTGGGATTCAAATCTGGCTCTGAAGTTCTTGATCTTAAGCCCTATACTTTACTGTCAGGTACCAGTGTATATATCATATGTATGTTTGTGTAAATATAAACACATACCACCTTCCCAGTTAGACTCTAAACTCCTAGAGGTCAGTGACCATCTACCATACTTGTTTGTATCTCCACTACCTTTTTCAGTCTTTGCATATGGTAGAGACTTGAATCATTTTCTTGATTGATTGTTGGTTCTTCCATTCACTTTTGAGGGTCCTGAGATTTTTAGCAGCAAGTAGGAATGTTTTGGGGTACAGCAGGGAGAAGCAGAATTTCAGAATAGACCGGGACACTGGAATTCTTGGTTTCCAGTTCTTAACTGCAAGCTTTGAGGATAGGTTTGTACAAGACAAGATACTGATGTAAAACTCTTGAAAGTGGAATAAAATGCCCTTCTCAAAAAGCAAAATAAAACTCAAACCATATTATGGTTACTTTCCTGTTACACTTATTTATGTCCATTTTGCTTCATCGCCTGCAAAACCAAAGTTTTGACATCAGGATCCCAGATCTGCCTTCTTGGCCTAGTATTTCTATTTAAGATTTTTATAAGCTGAAGAATACGAACATTTTATTTGAGTTGCAATACTGCAACTATGTACGTAGCTTAATAAAAACTGATAAGTACATATTTGAATTTTAAAAACACAGGTGGTGGGTTATTTGCATTTTAAAAGGATTCTTCCTTTTACAGAAGGATTCACTGCAGGGTTCCGTTAAATATCCAGTTCCTCTTAGTGCCTTTATCATACAATTTAATTTACCAAAATTTGATTTATATGCCCCTCTGAAAGGGTAGCTCTCAAGTTCTAGAGAACATGGAATCAGTTGGGCAACTTGTTTAAAGTTCAGATCTTTCCCCCAGCTCCTCCCCAAGATTCTGGTTAATTAGGTCTGGGGTGGGGCCCAGGATCTTCATTGTTAATAAGCATCCCCCCGGTGGTTGATGTAGGCTGTCAGTGAAATACACTTTGGAAACACTGCTTTAAAGAAACATGTAGCACATAGATGAGCCCACCTGTGGGGGCTTCTCCAGGGCTTTGAATACCCTCTGACTGCCAAGTGTCCCTCTTACTCTTCATTTGGCAAATTTTTGAAATATATGTTTGGGTCAAATAAAGATTATTCCACCTCTCTGGTACTCCTTCCAGCTGCCAAAAATCTTTAATCACAGGTGTAAAATGTTTCTCCTTTCATTTTTAAATTAAAAAAAATTTAAAATTTTTTCTCCCAGCTTTACTGAGATATAATTGACATATAACATTGTGCAAATTTAAGGTGTACAGTGTGTTGATTTCATACATTTATATATTGCAAAATGATTAGCACCATAGCATGAGCTAACACCTCCATCCTGTCATATAATTACCATTTCTTTTTCGTGACAACATTTAAGATCTACTCTCTTAGCAACTTTCAGCTATGTAATATAGTATTATTGTCCTCTCACTTTTAACTCCCTAGTTTACTCAGGTATCTCCTCGGATCTTCCTTATTCTCATTTCTTAATGCTGACAGCCCTCCTGTGAATAATTGCCTTCTGAATTCACATGCCTATTCTGTTCCTGTTCTCCCTTCCACTCCCCACCTGCCTGCCCCATACCCTCCCCCTTAGTGCTCTTGACCTGTAAGCTGAAGGCTATGGCTTGGTTCAGAAATATCAGGCATTTTAGGAATAGTTACTTCTGCCGAGGTTTCCCTTAGCCAAATCCAGGGGCCTCTGTTCTTTCTACCTCCTATCCCCTCCAAAAAAAGACCAAAAATTAATTTTTTTAAACAAAACAAATCATAGAATGACTTGCTTTGTCATGATTCTATTCCTCCATGAGTATTAATCCAAGGCCTTGAGAAATGAATGCAAGAAATGTGCATTTAAAATACAATTATGGTTTAATGAAATTCATTTAAAGAGTAGACTCCTTGACATTTATGGCACATGGATCTATGTATTTAATATATCATTGATCTTTTAAAAGAGAGTTGCTTGACCCATATTTTGCCTCTGATTACTTTCCTAAATCTCTAGTAATCTCTAAAAACATTTAGAGATTTCCATACTTTAGAGATTTTTCTCCTTTGTTAATCCCTTATATCCCTGAATTTCACTCCGGGTAAAGGTTCTCTGGAGTGATCTGGATTTTGTCAAATATCTCCAGTAATAATAAAAGCAATGGAAGGGCAAATAACAGGCACCATTGGTTACCAATTGGAAATCTTTTCTTTTAATAGATTTATCAGGGCTTATGCTTCCTTTGAAGTAATGAGCTCTTAATAGCATTGTTGGGCTTCCATAAGAACATACTCAGACATTATGTTATTTGTGTATTGGGACTTTGTGTACCTTCTTTAACCCATTCAATACTGGGCTAGGCCTCCCTGATCAAGGGCGAGGGACTTTCTAGGAAAAGATGGTGGTGGAGAAGCAATGGAGGGGAGGGCTGTGGTGCTCACTGGGCTAAGATGAGGGGAAATAGTTTCAGGTTGTCTAAACAACTCTTGCAAGTAGGAACTCATTTGGTGTGTTCAGTATGATTCAATTTTTATGGAAAAGAATACTGTATCTAGAAAAAAAGTTTGGATGGTAACTTCTGGATGGTGGGATTACAACTGATTTTTTTTTCTTTTCTGAATTTTCCAAAGTTTCTACAGTGACCATGTATTACTATTAAAAGTAATTTAAAAGAAAGAAACCTACTTTGCCTGGCATCTTGAGTCTCTTTCCCAAGGGACCTAATCTTTAATAGATTTATCTCAAATCCTACCAATTGCATAGAACAATGGTGAAAGGAAAATTCTCGTGATGAGGCCCATGGTAGTTCAGCAAACAAGACTGTCCTTACACTGGGGAGCCAGCCTCTCTGCCTGCAGCAGGAAGGCTGGCGTGTCAGTGCTCGGTGCATGCTCCTGAGTCTGTGTGTATGCCCCTGCCATTCCTCCTTCCACTCAAGTATTAAGAGAAGATTGCGTTGCATTTGAGATTTTAACTTTGTCTTCTTTCTTTTTTCCTTTCCTTTCCCCCCTCCTCCTCCCCTTTTCTCCTCCTTTCCTTCCTCAAGGCCTCTCCCACCTCATGATGAGTGAACAAGGTAGGTGCTTTCTGCTTGTGGTGCTGCAGCTGCCCGAATTGCTTGCCTTCGTGCCTCTGGCTGGTCGCTCAGAGCCTCATCATCACTGGCAGGCCGTTGCTGCCTGGCCCTCCTGCCGTGGGCCAGGCTGGCAGCAGGGCCGCCCTGCGGTGGGGGGCACCTTTCCCCATGCATCATGGTTTCCCACCCCCGCCATCCCCATGGCTTCTCCATCCTGCACCGCCATTTGTCATCTCGGGCGCTGGTCCTGCCAGGCTGCCTCAAGAGGGAAGCATGAAACAAGGCATGACGGCGGCGATAATGGGGGTGAATGAAGCTAATTTCAGAGCAACAGAGCGGTTAACTTCCTCCTGCTCCTCCCCAGGCCCCACGCTGGGGCCCCTGAGGTGGGGGAGAGGAGCTGCGGTCTCCCTGAGTTTCTCTGAGTAAAGGTTTGCTTTTTGTTTTCCTCCAGCCCACTGCCCATTGTAATGATTTTCAGCCCCTCATGGTCAAAGGAAGCCCTTGGGGGTTTAACTGTTTTCAGTTCTGTATAAAAGCGAAAACCACCTAAAGAACATGCTAATGTCCTCATGGCAGGATTCTAACTCATTATACACCCTGAAGAAAACTGCATATAAAGATCTGTAAATTCAGCATCTGCAACCTAAAATATTCAGATATGCAGGGAATGAACTGTGCAGGAAATTCAGCTCAGCTAAGCACAGGGTGGGCTGTGAATGAAGCCTTTTTCTCCTAAATAAAAATTTTCCACATTATCAGCCTAAATCAGGATTCGAGAACTAAGCCTACTTAAAATTGTCTTTTCCTTCACTGTTCAATTGCTACTATTGTGTTTCTTCTGAGCCTTGGGATGATTGCAGATTGGCCTACCTGCCTTGCCCTGACACCAAAAGACTGTACTTTAATTTCTCTTGTCTGTTTCTTTTCAAAATATACACGAGACTCAGTGCCTGTTTTGGAGGACCAAAGAAAAGGGGAAGGAGGGGGAACTTCCATGTTCTCTTGTTTTTCTTGATCTTTTGAGGAGGGTGGGGCAGCGTTGAAGGGCCACTCCCCCTTCCCTACTGCCTTATGTTGGATCCATCCGTGTTGCCATAAAAAGGAATATAGTCAGATCTAGGAGCCACTCAGGGCTGAGAGAAGTTTGTTTATGGTGTCCGGGTAGCTGCAGAGCTGGGCAGTTGAGGGTATCCTGACTTGATAAGGTAGGGTAAGGAGGAAGCACACTTTCCAATAGAAGTGTATCCTGAGCCAAGACCCATGATGTGGACTCTGGACATTTCAATGAAGACATGGTCCAGTGTTCATATCAAAGAACAGAGCTGGAGAGAGGAGGTCAGCTGAGTTCTCCAGGGTTAGATGGTGCTCTAGAAGAGGCTGGGATGAAGAATAATGAGGGAAGTTATCTGCCACCAGCAGGTAACTGTGAAGTGGATATGAGTAGGGGATGCACTAGATGTCGACCTGGTTTCCAGGTAGTTTGAGAGAGGTAAGCACATCTCCACGAAGTAGGAGGACCCGAGCTCTATGAATTGCTGGAATTTGATGGCCCAACTTTGATAACAAGTTACACCAGGAAAAGCAGGTCCTCAGAGTCCTGATAACAAGACTCCATCTCCATTCTTTCGCCTATGCCCCCAGCTGCCCTTAATGAATCCTCCCAGCTTTTATAGTGTGTGGAGATCTGAGTGCTTCATTTGGCTGATGTCATAGGATAGAGTCCAGGCAGATGGGCTAGGATGGGGGGGAATCCTTTAATCTTGATTTGGCTTATTTCAGACTCACTGATGCAGCACAGGTATTTTGGAGGGCTCAATCCCAACATGCTTTGGAGGCCTAAATCTCCAAGCATTTGGAGAACCTGTATTGTATACCTTACCCACTTTCCCATCCATTACTCAACTTCTCTTGGGCACCCAGCATTGATATGTACATGAGTAGAAAATTCAGACACACCCATGTCCATGTGCTCTGGGTATAAGTCAGATATCTTCTAGAAAAAGAGTCTTTAGGCAATGAAATAATGACAGGCACAGATATTGTGAATTCCTCTTTAGGGCGGTTTTCAAGAAAGGATGCAGAATTCTTCTGGGTGATCAGTGCCACCAAGGTTTTGAGTTGCAACTTGCAGTTTAATCTATTTTTAAGAAGGTCCTTTGCATTCTGCTTCCTCTCATTCTTTCCTATTTCCCACCCCCTTGTCCATTCTTGCCCTGGTGATGATTACCTAAAAAACCATCTCTACTTCCCACCAATTCTCCATGTTCCTTCAACATGAAAGAAAAAGACTCCTGTCTGGTTCACACTGAATCTCCAGAATTCGTTTTGATGTGTGGAAATACTTATGTATGTTGTGTGTGTACCACCTATACATGTATGTTACATTCTTGGCCCTCATGACTCATGTTAATGTTGGGAAAATACAAGAGAACTCAGCTTCTCTGAGACTTTCCCTAACCGATTTTAGATTGGTTAAGTGCATGCTATTTCACATACATGTTGCTGTGCTGTGCTTTTGCATGCAGATGTGGTTATGTTTCCAAGGATGGGACTGAGAAGAAACTAATGGGCAAAAGCTTAAATATGAAATTGATGGAAGCAGCCTTGCTGGTCACACTGTTTACGGCTTGTTTAAGCTTCACATGGTGCATTTGTTTTGTGCGGCCTTGTCAAGATGCTGTAGTGCTGTTGCTGTTACTGTTGTGGGTTTTTGTTATGTGTGTTACATTTCTTTGTGTGTCTATACTGTGCTGATGTTTTATTCTCCCTGTTCTCTCTCTCTCTTGCCGCCTCCATGGTGGACACCATGCTTCCTCTACTTAATTGGACCTTCCACTTCATTTCTGTAGGTAGAAGTAAAGGTAGAGGTCATTTTATTTTTATTGTTTTAACTATCAATCTGCCTTCTGAAATATTCATGTGTCCAAGGGGAATTGTTGATTCTGATGAATACAGTCTAGATTATAACTAAGTGCTTTGAACAACAACTAAAAATATGTAAATAAAAAGCCAGTGCTATGGTTTCCCTTCAATGCATTTCATGTTCAGTGGTTGGGGATTGTTCCTACTTGGCCTGCCTGCCTCTAAATCCAGGATGAGACTTATCCATTGTGGCGTGCTGTTTCTAGCAGGAACAGGGGTCTACGAAAGTGGTTATGCAGTGTGGGGAAGATATATTTTACTTAAATGCGGGGTATTCTTAGATCCCCTCCTAGTAAATGTATTGAGGGAACAGGGGAGACATGAAATGATGTACTATTGTTTGTATTACTTGGGAATAACTGAATTCAGGGATAATATCTATGAGGGAAGGATGATAGATGAGAAATGGGAGAGGATTGGTGAATTGCTTGAAATTTTATTTAATGTGAAATTTGGGGGATATTTATTTATTGCTCCTTTATCTTCTGGGTTATATTTCCTGTTGTTTTGGAGTGGAAATTTTCTGACTGAGGGTGATGGGCTAAGAATGATGGGACTACAGGTGTGGAAGAACATAGGAATGACAATGTGTTACATCGCAAGGAGAAAGTGGAGAAAGAGATAACACTAGATTTTAACTTACAAAGTCAACCTTTTGCCAGGTAGGCAGGGAAAATGGGAGGTGCAGAGCGGGTGGGCTTGCTCCAATGCTCTGACATGCCTTTCAGTGCTTCACACCTTTGGGTAGCACAGCTCGCTCATCCATTCCTAATCAAAGCTGTCAGAGACCAGTGCCCAGAGAACCAGGCTCGCCATCTCAAATTGGATTAACTGTTCAGGAGTGAAAAGAGAGGTTAATTGATAAATTATAAATATGTATCTGCATCTGGTTCTCCCCTTTTCCCTCCTAACTCTTCCAGCCCCTGTGAAGCTGTATGCTGCTCCTTCCTGCAGAGATTGGCAAACCACAGGAGTAGGAAATGTGAATTCTGGTGTGAGGATGTTGAAGAAAGAAGGGGTTGACAAGTTATTGAGAATGCTGATTTGATGACTAGTCTATGAACTGGCCATCTCTCATTTGAGTTTCCTGCTTTTCTGGATTTTAAAATGTTATGCATGGTTATGTTGGAAGCAGTTCGGTTCTTTCCACTTTGGGGATGCTTGATTGCCTATTCCTTTTGTGCTAATCACAGGTGGGTGGGTTCATTCTCCAAATTCTGTCGTGAGGGGCCCTTACCCAATTATGAGCTTGGTACCTTTTGAAAGGAAGTGGGAAAAGGGGAAGAGGAGGAGGAATAATGATGGAAAGGGTACATCTGGCTGCCCCCTCCACTTCTCTACTTACTCTATTCGACCAGAGGCTGCCGAGTGATCTCCTCATAGGCACTGTGTCACTTGTCCCTCCTCTTACCAGCTTCCGTGAGAATACATTAGAGTCAGTCTTCCTGTCTTCCTACTCCCCCCACCTTTTTCTTTCCCCAATGTCCTAAAACTTCCCGTAAGATAGATGTTTTTAGGTTTTGCATGTGGGTATCTTATTTTCTCTCTCTGGCCACTGCTGCTAACACTGATGGAGGGCTTTCTATTTGCCAGCAGCCATTCTGTCACAAGCTTTATACACCTTATCACACTTAATCCTCACAACTGTTTTATGAGGTGGGTGATGGCATTATCCTTGCTTTATGGATATGCAGAACAAGGCTCAGAGAGTTAAATAACTTAAGTCAGATGGCTACTAAGTGGAAATGAAAGCCAGAATCTGCCTTAACCACTACTCTGTACTGCCTTTCTTGGATCCAAGGATGACCTCCAGGTTCCTGGCACTGACCTGTCTCAAATTCCAGCCTGCCAGTTTGCATTCTCTATAACACATGTCCATATAAATGTCCCACCAGTACTGTCACCTCAGTATGTCCGGAGTCAACCTTCACACCATCTGGCCACAAACCAGCTTCCCTTTGTAACATCCCTATTTTTGTTAATGGTGTCCCTATCCTCCTCATTCTCTGGGCTTGAAACCCAGGAATTACTTTCTATCCTTCTTCCTGAACTTTTCTATTCCCAGGTAAACAGTTGAGAGAGCTTGTTGGGATTCTCCCCTGCATGTCTCTTGCATCTCTACTGTCAACACCCTAGTTCAGTTCCCAGTTAGCCCTTGTTAGATTATTGCCCTAGCCTAATTGGTCTCCCTGCCTCTATTCTTTTCTAGTCTGTCCCGTAATTGAGAAGTACTTAAGCTCTGCTGTCCACCAAATGGAGCGCAGGATTAGGTATCTCACTTTCAAAGCCGTCCCTAATATGACCCTGTTTACTTTAACCTTCTCCTCTGTTAATCGTAGAAGCAAAATTGCTGCCAAATGGGATAGCAGATAACGTTACTGGACCTTTCTTTATCTCCTAGCTTTACTTATTCTGTTTCTCTCCCCTATGACAGCTCCTCCCCATTGAAATCATACATTGATTTCTTTTCCTAGTTGATGCTATTCTTGAATGTTCCATTCAGAGATGAGCTCTCCTTCCATGTATCTCTCTAATATTTTATATTAAAAGTATTTGGGAATTGGGCCACTCCGCTCTATGAGATTGCAAGTATATTGAAGACAGACATATTTATTTGTTAATGTCCAGATGTGTCTAGCATAGTAGGTTGCATGTGGAAGGGGCTCAAAACCTCTAATCCTTCTTATCCTGCTGTCAGTCATCTTCCTAAAAGTGAAATTAAGCAAAATTAAAATTAAATCAGATTGTGTAGCTCGTCTGTTCAAAGGCTTTTGATGGATTCTGATCGTACAGTGTCAACAAGCCTTCTCAGCTTTATTTTCTACAATATTGCAGCCCACTCCCCACTGTCACCCCTGCCAACCCCCATGTCTCCTAAAGTCAACAACTCTCTCTGCTGGAGTCCACATTGTGGTTTTCTGCCTTCGGGCTTTTGCTCAAGCTCTACCCTCTTTCTTGAATGCCCTTATAACACCCTTCTCTCACTTTTCATCCTTTAAGGCCCAAGCCTCCTGGATCCGCCAGACATTGCACTTCTGCTATGAAGTGCCTATGCCAAACTGCCTTGAATCAGATTTACTCGTGTGTTTCAGTCACCTCTTTCCCTAAAGGACAGAGGCAGTGTTTTGGCCATTTCTGTCACCCACACTGCACTTAGCTCAGTATTTTGTCCAGCGTCATACATCAACCTGTGCCCCTTATCACCAAGCTCATTACTCCAACCAACCGAGCAAAGGAGCCCAATGGGTCATGGAGTGAGGCCAGATGTTCTGGCTCCAGTTCCCTCCTCATCTAGGCCTTCTCTTGGCCCTATGTGTGCGAGTGACAGTGGGAAATGGTCATAGATTACACCAGAATAAAAGTGGGAAAGGTCTTTGGATTTATTCTTAGGAGCTTGTCAGAGAAAAGAATGCCTCGAGTTTTGTCATTCTGTTAAAGCTGAGTGACGAAGCAGCAAACCCATAGTGGAAAGAATTGTGAAGTTAAATCTACAAAATTGAGCAGGATGTTTAGGGTATAATGATAACCAGCACATCCAGGAGGCCATTAGGCTGCATTGGACCAAAAGCTAACGTGACTTTACCCAGAAGTGGCTGACCAAAGGAGTTTTTCAGCAATCAGCCGTGGTCAGCTTTTTTTTTTTTTTGCTGAGGAAGATTCTCCCTGAGCTAACATCTGTTGCCAATCCTCCTCTTTTTGCTTGAGGAAGATTTGCTCTTAGCTAACATCTGTTGCAAATCTTCCTCTGTTTTGTATGTGGGCTGCCACCACAGCATGGCCACCAACCAGTGGTGTAGGTCTGTGCCCAGGAATTGAACCCGGGCTGCTGAAGCAGAGTGCGCTGAACTTAACCACTAGGCCACAGGGGCTGGCCTCTTGGTCAGCTTTTTTGACTTGATTTTGACAGCCTTTGTGTAAGTGTTTAGAGTGTTTTGACTCCCTTCCCTTTTTTCTTGTCATCTTGGGGATTGCCCATTCTGGGTTAGATTACCAAGTACTTTCCCTTGAAACTGAACTTGGAGTAGGTGTTGCAGACTCAGATGCCCCACGGGCATTTGATAGGTATCATCAAGGAGCAGATCTCATAGTAGGAAAAATCCTAGTGTAAGATCAACAATGGAGAGTGGTGGGGACTGTGGCAAACTGAAGAGCACAAATCTTGCCAAGGGTAGAGCCTCTACTCTGCTCTAGCTGATTGCTGCCATGCAAGAATGCATGCCCAGTGTCACCACATCCTCAAGATAAGCCAGAAATAGATTTTATAAAAATGTCAGCTCATGGCATCTTTCTCTGTATGTATGTATGCATACACACACACTCACACACACACAGATGCCAAATAATTCAGCCCATGAGCCACAGGTTTTTGACCTTGGCTTGAGAAAGGAGAAGTAAAATATTTCTTCAAGATTTCTTGCTGAATGTCAATAGTGGGAGGGAGTTGCTGGCAACATGCTTGATTAATTTTTTCTTTACCTATAGCAGTGGTCAGGGCACAAGGAATCCTTCCTACTCTTGGCATTACTGCTGGGGAGCCTGATCCGTGTGTTGGATGAAGTTGGTTTTGTAGAATGGGGTGGACATGTGCGGGAAGGGTATGGAGACTGCTGAGAATCACCAGGAAGAGAGGTAACTGACATCTTCAACAATTGCCAAGAACTGGTGCAATTTTTAAATAGTAAAGATGGCTGGGGGTTTAATTCCTTTTTCCTTTTGCTCTACAGAGCTCTTTATCTACTGGACTAGATAGTGTTGACCATCAGATTTACTTGAATCCATCAGAATTTAGAGACCGTTTCCAGTTTATTTATACATATTTTTCCCATGTAGATTTGATCACTGGCCTTCTAATGCTGAACTGATCAACATTGGCCAAACAGGAAAGACTAATCAAGCTACATGAACTTGAACACGATTTCACGTAGATTGTATTTTGTTGGTAATAACGTTAAGAAAGCTGATTTGAGGAGTTGAGCCCCCTCTTGTCCCTACTAGGTCTTGAAAGCCCTGCAAATAAGTTACTGCTTTGATAGCCAACTGTTTATGCAAATTAGTAAATGCAATGCCAGCTACTAATTATGAAAATAAACTCATCTGTGCTCTATAAATATCTAATTATAATAAAATAGGGGCAATATTACATTTCCATATCTTGCCTCATCTGTTTCTCATCCACCACTGATTTGTCCTCTTGACAATGAATAAAATCACTTTGTTTTTTAAAGAAGCCTGTTTCTCATGTTTTTTTCCTTCTAATGTTTTGAAAGTCTGTGGGGGGAAAATAGATTTATTTTAAACATAAAAAGTAAAATTGCCTGATTTTAACAACTCGGTGTTTTTGACAATGATGTCTTTAAAATGGCACTTTTAAAAATATGAAAAGTATCTTTTTTCCCTTTCCTTGTTTAGAAATTTTCATTGGATACTGAAGACATTTTTTTAGAACAGTTGTTTCTTGGAGCATTTAAAAAAATGTGTAAATGTGAACAGTAGATTGATTAGTAAAATGTACGATGGATCAATGGGATGTTTCAATTAAATTCCAATTGACAATATATAAAGGAAAATATTTCTCAGATTTCTAAGCAATTATTTCCTTCTTCTCACTTATCAGTTTGGATTTATTGATTATGCAAAGATTTTTGTATCTGTGTATATATATTGTGAACACTTTCTCCTCGAAGGTCAATAGTGATCTACTTGCATAGACTTTTGCTTATTAAGGCAAATTGGTTTATCTTAGAGGATGTATAATTTTCAACTGTAGATCTATATGTAAACACATATAAACCTGACTTTGATAACATCTACAGGTAAAGAGTGTTTTGAATTAGATTGTGTTATCTTTATGACATGTCTCATCTATAGAGAATTCAAAAGAGCAGTGTGATGGAAAGATATTTAATAAAAGAACAAGCAAAGTGCATTTCCTTATGTGCTTAGGCTTGTATACACCATGGTCTGTTTCTCAGGTGTGCAAGACAGTGTATGTGTATCTGAGTATGGGTACAATTTGTCCAAATACATATGAATAGGTTTATACTGGTTTAGTATGTTATCACATGTAGCTTCCATTTGCAGTGTCCTGAAAATAATACATTCCAGCGTGATATGCATCTGAATTTACCAGACTGCCTACTTTAACATTCAAAAAGCAATGTTTATTCAGCATTCAACAAATATTGACAGAGAGCCAACGAAGGGCCAGGCCAGGTGCTAGATGTTGAGTACACAGGGCTGACCACGGAAATATGGGCCCTGCTCTCTGACGTCTCGCCGACACTCAATAGGAATTTGAAAATGGCTTTCAAATGTAACAACCACCTCTCCTCCTATAGACTTAAATAAATCTGTATTCAACCTGTTAATGTATATACAGTTTTTAAATTAATTTTGTTTATTTGTCTTAAAGAGAAAGTGTCAGGTAATAATTCAGTTAGTCAAATCACCTACCTTTTAACTTCTCAGAATCAGAATAGAGAGTGTACTTAGTATGTGAACACGTAGGGAATTTTTCATTTATTTTTTATCTTTATTGAAGGATAGTATAAATATTGTAAAGTATATGAAATCCACACTCTTAAGTATATGGCTTAAATATTTTTAACCTATATACAGCTATGTAAATACTATCCAGATCGAGATATAGAATGTGCCCATCACCCCATAAGGTTCTGTTGTTCTACTTTCTGCCATTTATTTTTAATAAATACATTTATTCTCCCTACCCCCTCCAAAACTGTGTGTATGCATGTAGTAATCAGCAGGCAGGCTCTAGAGTACTTTAATTTTCATTAGGAAGGATTAACCTTGTGAGAGAAGGAGGCATTGTGGTTTTCACTGTGTGTAAATAGAGGCAAAAATGTTGCCTTCTGATGAGGTGTAGCTTTGCCCTGTTTTTGATGATGCTCAGGTTTCCCTCTGCACAAAGAGAATATCTAATTGATATCATTGGCTTTTTCTCTTTTTTCTTAAGGCATTTAGTGGCGAGTGGAACAGCAGAGGTAGAAAAGACCATATGCTTTGTAAAAAGCCAGACTAATAACACTTTTTGATGGATGCCTGATTTTAAAAGTGCCGCATCTTTCATTAAAATTTACATGTAAAGTAAGGGCAGGCGCAGTGACATGAAAGCTAATGCAACTTGCACATCTTGACATAATAACAATCAGAAGAAACTGGAGATCCCAGCTGGCAGCTTGGCCTCTGCCATCCTTTTAATAAGCTACTAACTGCTAATTATTTCACTCTTTTGGGCAAGTTAATTTACTGTTGACTCTTAAAGAGATACTGCTCTTTTTTCCCCCACGCCACACAAAACAGAGCCCTTTCACCCGGAGCTGAGACAAGTGCTTCCGTGCAGGTTGGAAGCTTTCCAGCCAGTTGTAACAGTAACGGCAAGTATTGGGGTGGAAGACGTTGCTTAATAAACAATATTTCCTTGGATTCTTTGAATAGAGAACATTTAAAAAAATTCATTTGGCTAAGGATCCATTGTGTGTGCATGCGTGTGTGTGTGTGTGTGTGTGTAAGAGCAATAGATCAAGCAGCCAATACAGGGAGAGGATCTGAAATTTGGAGCCTATTTAAGAGTGAAAGAACAGCTGCCTTTTAAATGGTTGCTAATTCTGACAGTTAATGCTGTTTTGTGAGTGTGTGATTTTCTGTGATGGCGGTTAGGAGGAATGATGGTGTGTAATAGCGCATTTCCTAAGCTTTATGGTAATGTAGCCGAGTGAAGACCAGGGAACTGGAAGAGGACCAGGTCCCACATGTTCTGGAGCCCTTTTAAATGAAAAGTCTGCAAAACATGCTTGCTTTTGCACTTTGACTTCCTTGGGATGATTTTATATTTTAGCACAGACTCAGATTATTTAATGAGTCGATGTGCAAGGGAGCTTGGATGCATCAGGAGCGAGTGTTTGGAACAGAACCTTGTTTGCAATGAGCTGTCTGAAAATCAAAATATTTACTTAAAGATAAGCTAATGACTGTGCCTTGCAAATGCCTGCAGATCCATTATTGAAATGAGAGTCAGTACTTTGGCTTGGTACCATCCAAAAATAAATTGCAAACCTCAAATACTATTGTGTTTGTGTGTGTGTGTGTGTGTGTGTGTGTGTCTTACACTTCTCCCAAAACAAAATAAATGTGTATCAAACAATAAACAAAGGTAGAAAAATCTCTCAACCCATTTCCTTGAAATATTTAGACTGAACTTAGTGTGTTACTATGATCAGTTGCTCTTTGTTGTTGCTGTTAAGAATTGCTAAATGGCTTAAAATATGCATTGAAAAACGACATTCTTCCATTATTGGTGATATCTCTGAACATGAACTTGATAATGTGAGTTTTGTAGTCCATTATCATAACTATAGTGACTTGGGTGTCATGCAGTTGATGGGAGGATTATGAAACTCAATCAAATACTAACCATGTGCTTATTGTTTAAGTCTAGAGGAACTGGAGATGTTTTAAACATTGTATTTTTCAAAAATTAATGCATCACCTGGTTTCAAGATAGCCCCAAGGAAAAATATAAGTGCATGTGAATTTGGGGAAATTTTGTCATCTTTGAGAACCTGATATTAGCATGTTCAGCCAGATCACCATCTTTCAAAAGAATTTTGAGAAATGCTAATAATGTTTCAGAAAAAAAAAGTACTAGGAAAAATAAGTTCTCAAAACAAAGGTTTAAAACAAAATTCAACAGTTTTTTTGACTGTGGGACTTCTCAGAGCCTTTGTTATGTGCAAATTGTGAATCTCTAAGAAAGAAAATGTAGTTTTCAAAGTTACCCGAATTTATTTGATGTGAAATCTTTTTTTGTGATTTACATTTTGGATGAGAATAGCTAGAATTAAAACTAGTTTTCAGTTGAAAAACTTTGGACAGGATAATTCTGAAGTCTTTTCCAAGTCTAGTAATATAAGTTGAAATGTCTCTAGAATTTGAAAGAGGGTTTTGGATTGGCTTCACTCAAGAATCCTTTTAACTACATTTTCTGTTTTGATTGGGAATAGTTTTTTGGATGGGTTAGTTTCAATAGGGAAATTACTGCTTCCTGGTAAAATGCATAACACAGATGTTAAAACAACTGCAGTTTTAAAGACATCAGTCTTGTTAAAACACTTCCAGTTTGTACTACCTAAGTACGCAAATGAATATCCATATAGTGTGTGTAAACAGCGTTTCTGATAATGGCCTGCTTAACTCTAGGAAGAGCTGATCTCAGCATAAGATGAGAAGATTACTAAGAACTTTATTTGTCTTACTTGCTTCGAAATTTGGAGCAGTTTAACAGTCACTGTGGTTATTTCTTCATGGTATATCTAAGGTCATTTATACTTTCTCTCTGAGAGTTTGGCTATCAATGGCTTTTTTTCCAGACAGTGAACATGTAGGTGGAAGAAATTCTTCCTGGTAAGAATTATTTGTACTTTGTTTAGAAATCATTGGCTCAGCTAAGGATTTTGTGGGCTCTCTCGTTGCAAGGCTGAGGACTTTGTCCTATTTATGTGCTGTCCGTTCAGTATGAAGTGGCTGCCATTCATCCATCTGTAGTAGACCATTTGCCTGGGGCTGTTAATCTGATCACAGAGATGTAGTTTGCTGAGCCAGCCACACTCTCCCTTATTTCCCCAAGTGACCAATAATAGCATTTCCAAATGTCTTGGCCAAAATTGTTATGGGTGAGATTCCCAGTTCCAAACTAATTGATCTAGGAGGCAATTGAGTCTGGAACACCAGACATGCAGGTGTGAATAATTCTAATGCAGGGTCAGCACTTGGTGTGAAAAGAGCACTGAGGTAAATGTTGGAGGACCTAGTTCAGGGTACTGGGGAAGAAACATGGTAAATTAGAGCACTGACATTAGTGTTTGACACTTACAAGTTATATAACTTTGGTTAAGCCTCATTATCCTAATAAGTAAAATGGGAACAATAATACTACCCACTTAACAGGGCTACTGGGAGCCATTGAGACATTGTATATAAAAGGCTTATATTAGAGCTTGGATCTAACATAAAAAAAATTTGGTTATCATAAACATTAACAATAAGCATTAGTAATCATCATAGTAAATACATCTTGTCAATATCACCATAGAGCTGGGAACTTCGAACAAATCAATCAATCTTTTTGCCCTTCCATGTCTTTATCTGTAAAATGCCTCCTTGGTAGATTTGTTCTGGGTAATAAATTGGTATCACGCAGGTGAAAGTGCTGTTCAAATTAAAATGGCACTGCACAATGTTAAGGAATTAGTAGTCCATGAGAATATAAGTTCCAAAATCAGGGGCAATATCTGTGTGGTTCCTCATGGTGTATCCGGTGCCTGCTGCATAGTGGAAACAACTCAGTAAACACTTGTTGAATGGGCACTGGGAGTCACTCAGATTTAACGCTTAGCAGAGTTCAGCACCATGGACAGACCCAAGCTTCCCTGTGATCCCATTATCCTTTCAGTAGAAGGTCTTTGGGCACCTCCATTGCAAGAGTGAACCACTGGCCTCTTCCTTTAGAGCCTCCCATAATAAAAAAGATAATTCTGATAAAGCCTGTTTGTTCTTTAGATCTTTGGTGGATGTGTTTGCTCTTTTTGTGTGCACAAAGAGCTATGGGATTTCCTTACATTACTTGAGGAAACTATATGAGCCATGAAGAGAACAGAAACATTTAGCTAAGAGTTACTTAAAAAAAAAATGCTGATTTGCCTCCCCAAATCTTAGGAGCATATAATTTCAGAGCTCAAAGGGAACTCCTTTAGAATTCCTTTAGTTCATCCCACTGTAATTTTGCGGATGACATAACATATGCTGAGAGAGCATAAGTACTGTGTTTGTCACTACAGTGATAATACATAGTGTTGTTGGGTTTGGCCCTCCTGACTCTAGATGCTATTTTCTTTCCCCTCCCACCAAGTTGCCTCTAAGATGCAACCAAGTTGTCATAGTCACCTCCACTGCATGAGTGGCATTTGTTATAGATCATCCACATGCTGCTGAGATCATTATTGATATGACATGTAAGAAAGATTCTGGAAATATGAGTGGGAGCATTCTAAACAAAGTTATCTCTCAAATTACTTGACTACCCTGAGAATGGTGCAACCCCAGCTTTTGAAGTTGTCAGTGAATTACTCTGACTTTTGTGATTTTATAATGCTTTGTACCGCTTATGAACTTGCCGTGTTGACCTCTTTGTCTTGGCTGGAGTAAGATGGTGATACCAGTTGACTTAAAAAAGCTTTTACACCCATTTTTATTTTCTTTTTACTGTCCCATGTTGATAGTTTATAACAGAGTGGATGCCTGTGAGGAAATTCACTTGGGACTAATTTTCAAACTGTTACTTAATTGTTTTTCCACTTCCTTTCTTCCTTTAAGAATAGTTCAGTAATTTTATTTACATTTTTTTAACTAACTGGGAAAATTTATTTTTCCACAAGTAAGAATGTATTTTATCTTTAAGCCAGTATCATTTGTTTGTTTTCTATTAAAAATAATTTTCTCCTTCAGGGTTTGCCGTGGGTCTGATGGGTTAAGTTAAGTGCCTTTCCATGAGGCAACTTTAGGGGATGTTGATCAGCACATGAAATCACTTCTTAAATTGTTGCAAAATTGCCTTCCTTCAGACTGTTTTGATCACAAGGGCTCTCAAGTGTCAAAGTCATTTGGAGAACTAGATAGATAAAATGCATGAGCACTAAGCTTTTTTTCCAGGGTAGAATAAATAAATGTGTTTTCCACTACATGCTCAGCTTTGATAGTGATTTGTTAAAAGGAAAAAAGAAAGGCAATGATATTAAATATTTACAGGAGTGATTTAGCTGTATTATCTTGTGCTTTGCATTTCTGTTTAATAGTGAAATCACCTACTGTTGAAATAAATGCCATTAAACCAATGGTAGTGTGAAGGTCACTGCCTAGGCAAGGTTAAAGTAATTTGTGGACAATAATGATTTTTGTCAACTTTCCAGATCCCTTCCTGTTTTTGCCGGCTTCCCTCCAAAAATAATAGGAAAAAAATACATTTGAGGATTCACAGGCTCAATTTCTCTCTTGCATTCTTTATGTCCTTTCTGGCCAACCC
Organism: Ceratotherium simum simum; assembly: GCF_057802395.1. Lineage (NCBI taxonomy): Eukaryota > Metazoa > Chordata > Mammalia > Perissodactyla > Rhinocerotidae > Ceratotherium > Ceratotherium simum. The sequence continues at coordinate 25,583,742 of NC_141923.1, read as the reverse complement.
GGTAGCTGGAAGGCTTTTATGCATTTTTTGCTTCATGCATTTAGTGGACAGAGACAGGACTGTTCTCCCTAGAGATGAGCAGTTGCATTTCTGTTTACCGGCTCTTCTGTCGTTCTTTGCCTGACAGTTTGTTTTAGAGGTGAGGACCAGTGCCTCTTTGTTTTTTGGAAATTTTTTATCTTGTCTGAAATGATTCTTCAGTTTCTCTATCAGTTCTCCCTCTACCTAAAACAAAGATTTTTTTTTTTTTTACTTTATTTCCCATATCCCTTTAAAGAATCTCTGAATGATTGCATGGCATTATCCCCATTTTCACAGACAAGAAAACAGAAATCTAAGGTTACAAAATCAAAGACAGAACTAGTAGCAGAACCAAGATAATCTTAGTTTTGCCTGACCCCAAAGCCTAAGCTGATTCCACATCCCATACTATCACTTCAGTTCATTTTATTGAATCTCGGCTTTCTCTTCTGTAAAATGGGGATAATAATACACTATTATAATATATTCTTAATAAGGCATATAAATAATATTACATATAAAATTTTATAAATAATACATTATTTTACTTTTGGTAAAATTGAGAAGTAAATGGGCTAACAAATGTTAAGTTCATAACAAGATGTCTGGCTCCTGCTACAATTTTAATAAATAATATGTTCCCTTCACTCTGGACAGGAACAATAAAGTATAATTAAATTTAATAAGCATTGAGCACAAGGGATACACAAAATGAATAAAAATTAGTCAATGTTCTTAAGTAGCTCACAATATAATAGGAGGAAAACACCTATATAATGAATTCCAAAACCTACTCCTATTTTTTTCCTCTTGTCTTGGGCTTTTTCTGTATCAAATGCTATTTAAGACATGAGAGGCTTTTCTGGGGCAAGTAGTTTCCTGTGAGGTTGAGATATTATAATCATACTGCTGTGGCAGCTACTAGTGGCTTGCTTCCTAACTAGTCTGTGTTTACTTGATCTGAAGTCCAGACAGTGGGTTGGGAACAGGATAAAACAGAGAGGTACAGGGAAGTAGTGGTGTGTATGAGGGTAGGCTGACTGCTATAACAAACTGTTCCCAAGTCCCAGTGGCTTCATACTAACAAGAGTTTCTCACTCACACCACAGTTTGCAGTGAAGATTGGTGGGTGGTGAAGGAGGGACCTCTGCTCCACACAGTCATTCAGGCACCTTCCATCCTGTGGCTCTGCTGTTTTCTAGAACCTCGTCCTTCACTGCCTTCAACTGGCAGATGAAGAGAGAGAGAGAGAACAAGAGCTTGGAGGATATTTTTTAAAGGGTCAATCCTGGACGTAGTGTGTGCCACTTATTATTGGCCAGAACTCAATCATGTGATCCCATCTAATTGCAAAGGAGCTTGGGTAGTGTAATTTAGTTGTGTGCCCAGGAGGAAAGGGAAAGGGGTTTGGTGGATACAACGGCAGTCTCTGCCTCAATGGGTGAGTTGTGTTCTATTTTTGCATCATCTTGCGTTACGCCTGTGAATTTTCTTCAGCTGACCTTTGTTCAAACAAACAAAAATGCCTTCATGGTTTCTGTGAGATAGAGGATCTCTGCCTGTTTCTTTTTCTATAATATACATTTACATGTATTTCTTTCTAAATAAGACTATAGAGTTACAGTACTGTTTCTCAAAGTCGTAAGAGTAACCCAGGGAATTTGCGAAACTAAAGACTTTTAGTTCCCGCCTTAGAACCACAGAATCTCCAGGTCCAAGTGATTCTTATGATCAGGCAAGTTTGAAACACCCAGTGTTATATAGCAAATTCCAAGGAATAAAGCAAACCAAAAAGGAAATGTATGAGACTCTACTAAAAGTATTTTGCTGTATTTTATATAGTTTAAAACAAGTTTTGCATTTATCTTAGCATATAAATCTATTTGTTATACATGAATTTTTGTTGTAATTTTTGTTTTAAGGGACTTAATTTTGATCTTGCACCCAGAAACCAAAAGCTAGAAGTGTGGTTGCGATCTTAGCCTGAGTTGATGGAGTGGGGCCAATGCCTGATTCAGTAGGATTTTGTTTTATTCTGATCACTAGATAAGAACCTCTCAGCATCATTTTTCCCTCATCATCACCTAACAAGGGACATCCTTGATTAAAGGACTTCTTGTTGCATTAAGACAAAAAATAGTTGATGTTTGATAAGCCTGTTTATTATTCGTGCCTGACTTGTGAATAGTTAAATGATGGCAATCCATTTTAGTTTTTAGATTTGTATTATATTACTCTAGTGTATGTATAGGAAACATTAAAATCAAGACATTTTGAAATGTACCTCCTTCCTATAAAGCTGTGCTTTTATTTATCCCTCGTAGAGAGCAGTTGGCCGTGTTATACTTCTGGAATGGATGTCAGAGTGTGGATAATTCTGGGCTTGTGATTTTTTTTCTTTCTCCTATTTCATCTGCCTCTTTTGGTGTCTTTGTGTGCAAGTCTATGATTACTATTGAGTTTTTTCCTAAATGCCAGCAATTATATCACAGGTGGTGGGATTAGGAAAGAGCCGAGAGAATGGCACTGGGATTAGAATAAAGGCTCCGTCCACCCACTTTAAATATAGTGAAGGAGGGAGTGGAGACTTGGAGGGGGTAGGCAGAACTGGGGAGGGGGTGGATAATTTGCTTCTGATATTTAAATCTCTAGATGGAGTGAAGGAAGAAACTCCTGAAGAAAGAAAGAGGAATTGAAATCCTAAACTGGAGTGGGGTTATTGTTGCAGAAAGCTGAGGATGCAGAAAGGCAGGGCAGCCACTTTCCTGTTCCTCTGCGGCTTGTTTAACCAGCCTCTTCATCTGAGAGCTTTGTTTTTTTCTTTTTCAGTTTGACAATGTATTTTGGGGCAAGGAGGGAGCCAGGAGGGTCTAAAATACATGCCCAGGCCAAGAGCAATTTGGTGAGACATTCCCAGCTTAGAATGATTTATTTACCTGATATGTCAGTTAGGATCCTTTCAGCTGCAAATAACAGAACTTTCAGCTCAACTGCCTTAAACAACAAAGGGAATTTATGGGCTCAGTCCTTGAAAAGTCTAGTAACTCAAACAATATGACCAAGACCTAGTGTCTCACTTCATCCATTTTTTGGCTTCACTTTCTTGGTGTTGGCTTCATTCTTGGCAGGCTACCTCCCTTGTGATCCCGAGATGGCTGATGGCCATTCCCAGGGTGATTTGCTTTTTGGTTCTTATAAATGAAGAAGAGTAACTCCATTCCCCAGAAACTCAAGAAAAATCCTGGGGCTTCAAACTAATTGGACCAACTTAAGTCACATATTTATCTCTGAATGAATCATTGCAATCAGAGGGATGGGTTTCGCCGGTATCATCTTATGCCTGACATATGCTCAAATCCCAGAATTAAGAGCAAGAGTTGGATTTTCCTGTAGCACATGGGATTTGGGAGGAGGCTGGATATTTGACCCAAAATTTTCAGAATCAGGGAAGGGATATTGGGTAGCAGAAGCTAACTGCACCTGAGTAGAAGAATTTCAAAAATTTGAAGCCAAACCCAACTAAGTCCTTACTGAGGAATCAGGAAACTTTGGGTGTGTATCTTTCAACCTTACCATCTGGCTGTCAAGTGGTCCTATTTCATAAGGAGGGGATGTGAATGGGGGAGTGTGGGTACCAGCAGAGGCTCCATTTGCCAGCAGAGAGCTGGGAGGGGAAGGCCACTGTTATCCTGGTATCTGTGTAAACAAGGAGTCAGCATCTTGGGATCGCGGTTCATTGATGTGAAAACAGGCAGGGAAAATGTCCATGGGAATGGAGCGAATGCCAGGCCCAACTTGCTATAGGTGAAAACTGCTCTGATGGAGTCTTTTCCTCCTGCCTTGATCTCAGGCCTCTGCTTAGGTGACCTGACATGGATTGCTATTGATGGGTAGCTGAGTTAGGCAGCCCTCTAGTCTCAAGTGTGTTTTTAACAGAGTGACATTCAGTAAATATCTCTTTCTCAAATGCCTTGCCTCATTCATGGAGTCTTTCTCTCTAGCTGCTGCTTAATCAGCTGCTGCCCCTTAGCACACTGACCTAATTCTCAGCCACATATTTCGTCTAGGCTTTTGAGGTGGTACCTCCCCAGTGTCACTGCTGATGTTAGCTCCACCCTGATCTGTGGCCCCTAGTCTCATCACCTGCCTTCCACCCCAGTGCAGCAGGGTCCTTTGGCCAAAGGGGCAGACAGTGTGGCAGGGAGAACAGAATGAGTCTTAAGGGGCAGTAGCTGGAAGGATGTGGTTATTATGGCCTCAAAACCCAGCTCCATGAGTGCAAAGTCCCATCTTTAATGGGCTGCTGCCCCTTAGCAAGAAGGCTGCATTTGACCTTTCTCAAACCATTTTCTAGGCCAGCGCTTCTCACAATTTAATGTGCATATGCATCATCTGGACATCTTGTTAAACTGCAGGTTCTGATTGGGGAGGGTTGGGTGGAGCCTGAGATGATGCATTTCTCACAAGCTCCCCAGGGATGCCCAGGATGCTGCTGGTTTGCAGACCATACTTTGGAGGAGCAAGTCTTTAAGGCCGTCACCTTGAATGATCTTGCAAGGGAAGCCATCTGGTTCTTTAATAAGTCAGGATGCCAAGGAGAAGAGCAGCACTCCTTTGGAAGCAGATGGGGGAGCTGGGACTCAGATTCATAGGAATCATTTGTTACCTTCAGGCAACCAAATAGGTGCCTGGCGAAACTCAAGCCTTCTCATCCTCCTTGGATGGTAGAGGTGGGGTGATAATCTTTGCCTGTCTCCATGTCTGATGGGTACAAAAGTGCTGTTTCATCATTCCCACAAGGGGAGAAACAAGCAGGATAGTCTATAATTTTGTCTTCACCAGACTCTACTTCATGCTCCTAAAAAAGCCTGTTTCTGTAACAAATCACCACCGGGCTGCATTTCTCGGGGTCTACATGGCTCACAAACTCCCATTCTATGCTGATTGTAATTATCAACAGGTAAGAACCTCTTGTGTCCCAGCCCCAAGTCCCATCCCCTTGCCCAAATTCCCAAGAGCTTCTCCTTACATGCCAGTGGTTGCTGTGGGTCCAGGAGACCCACAGTGGTGATGACAGTACACATTCTTGCCATCATGGGGCTGAGGCCACAACCCGGCACTTGGGCCGTCCTCTGGGTATGACCTCAATCAAGTTTGTTCCACAAATGCAGTGTTGGTCTGGCCCTTCCCGTGTTCTGTTCAGCCTTATTTGATCTCACTCTCCCTGCTCCCTATTTCCTGTCTGTATAATCTCCCAGTAGGAATCAGATCTAAACAAAAACATAAAGGAGAAAATGCTTAAGAAATATAATCTGACGATATAACAAAGCAGGATATTTAACTGTCTGGTTGACTCCATTGTTTTGTTTGGACTAGAGGGAGGAAAAAAAAAAGGTTGGGACGGCTGCTGGAGGAACAAAAGTGAACTGGCGGCTCTTATTTCACAATTGGGTGCCTGTGTCTGTGTTGGCTAATGAATTTACAAGAAACTTGGCTCTGATTTCCAGCTGGCAGTTGCCTGGGTTCAGGTGTTTACCTGGTGTCTTCAGGGATGCTGCATAAACAGCTGTAGGTAGAGCTAGTTATTCACTCCACTCCAAGGAAGGTTAAAGTGTGGGTCTTGGGGCTTCCCTGGGGACTAATTCAGTAGCAGGAGAGTCAGAGAACACATACCATTTGGGAGCGGGAGCCCTCGCCAGGATTTCGGTTGTTATTATAGTTACAAATGGAAGTGTTTGAACTTAAATCTGAATTTACGCAACAAGAGAAACATGGATGGAAATGAATTGTTTATTCCATCACTGGGGGTCTAGAAGCGTGGAGTGGGCGTTAATCTCCTTCACCCAGGAGCCTCTGAGTGGGCTTGAGGTCCTCTGGGCGAGATCTGACCTTATCTGCTCCTGGCCAGACATCTCGGCTTTGACTAATTTGCCTCGAGAATAATTCAAATAAGACCGTTTACCTTGCTGTTCATAAGAAGATGTGAATATTTACCTAGCATGTGGTCAGAGGAAGTGAAAGTGCTTGTGTCTGTGATTTCTTTTAATCCCATAATTTCCCACTAGATCTGGAGGGAGAGGGAAAAGCAGGCAAGAACTGACTCACGCTGATGGTCTACTGGGTCTCAGGGACGTGGTGTGGATTTCCCGTGTAACAGGCTTAAGCTGAATGTGCACCAGCCATTGAGTCTGCACAGTAATCCAGTGAGGGAGCTTCTAGTGTTCCCATTTCACTGATGGGGAAGTTGAGGTTTAAAGAGATTTAACATCTCGCCTAAAGTCACCTTGCTCTGAATTATCCTTGCTGGGATTCAAGTTTGGGGTTCTATCACATCCCCATCTTGCACTCTTTCCATTGCCCCAAGGTAGCAGATACAATAAAAAAATTTAAAAACTTTCCCAAGGCTAGGAAGAGATAAGTAGATAGTTCAGGGGGTTGCAACCAACAATAAAGGCAGAACAAAATCCATTCCCCTTAAAGAACCACTCTGTCCCCTTTCACTCCCTCCTGTCTTGTCTGTTTCTGGGTTCATAAATATTTGTGTGTGTAACCTCTATTTCCCTCTCTTTCTCCTCCTGTCACCTGCTCTTTAGAGAACACAATGAGTTTTATTAAAAGTTTCCCTCAAGGCTCTCTGTTAGATTTAGCTTATTTTTCTTGCTAAAACATTTCTGAGACAGTTGCCTAAAGCAAGGCCTGGCAGGTCCAGGTGCTTTGTACATTTCTGTCTTAGCCATTAAGGCAGGTCTCTGGTTCCATGGTAGAGAGAGGGGAGGAGGGGCTGGGCGTGCGTCCTCCCTGCATAGCTGTGAAGTTTCAAGGTCCCTGCACCAATGTAGACAGAGGTACATGTTTGATGGTGCTTTGTGCCTTCATGGTTTCCATGGACTTCAAACCATCACTGGTTCCTCCTTCTAAATCCATTTGTTGAGTGTCTGTCATGTGCTGGGTGTGAGAGATTTGGAGATCATGTAACCCTTTAGGTAGGTGACAGGAGTTACCTACTACCTAAAGGGTTCCTGAGCACATGTGAGGGAGGAGTCTGAGGGCATATCTGGTGGAGACTTCTGGTATACACTTTCTACTTTTGACTGTTTACCTTCAATGAATTTAAAATCAAACTCCTGTTTCTTCCACACTTCTCATTCCTTTCTCCCACACTACCTCAATCCGTAGAGCAGCCTTGCTGTTTTTTCAGTTGGCTTCCGAATTTCACTTTAATGCAAACTGAAAACTTTATTGAGCCTTTATGGGTTATTAGGGGCTGAGTGTGTAGCATAAACAAGATAGGCCCGGCCCTTCTCAACGCTTACAATCCTTTAGGGAAGACGCCTGTCAAATGTGTAATTGTGAAAGCTGGGATGTTAGGAAAGAGCAGCACAAAGTTCACTAGGGAAGTGGAGAGGGGATTGCCCTCCCTGGCTATCTGGAGAGGAGTGATCATTTCTCCTAGATTCCAGCTCTGTCTGGACACACATCCCTCATATCCTCCCCCTTGCTCTGTGAAAATGCACCCTGGAGTCCATGGGCTTTAACAGCTGGATTGTGTTAAGTTGTGTAGCCTTATTAAATTTCTCTTTGTTCTCTGATTGTCTCTGTCATATTGCCTGCCTTGATATACTATCTTCTTTAGGACTGCAGACAAATAAATCTTTCCTAAACTCTGTACTCCATATGTCAGTCTCTGATGCCCCCCCCTTATAGGATATCCTTACAGGATAATATCCGAGCTCCTCAGCATGGCATTCAGTATGCTACAGTTTGGCCCAACCTCAGCTCCCATCCCATTTAATGAAACCCTTTGCCAGAACCAGGTCCCGCTAACACGTGATGCTCCATATCCCAGGTGCAATCTTATGTGCTCATCCTACTCCCTTGTCTTCGGTATCTTCTCCCCAGTTCTAGCTGTCTACTGAAGTTTGAGTCAAGTTACACTGCCTCTGGTACACTCTGCCTGACCATCTCAGCTCTTCAGAATGCCATAGTGCTTTCTAGTACTCACTGGCCACTCACCCTGAATGTCCCCTTCTAAAGTCTATATCTCTCCCTTCATGTCTCCCCAACAAGTCTGTCCACTCTTAGAGGTTAGGCACCTCACTTCTCTACTCCTTTTGATGTGACCACCATGATACCTCTACAGATAGATGCTTGATGGTTATAGGATGGTAGATTGGGTGTATCTGATTAACCAGTGTTGCCAGAGTTTCTCATAGTACCAGGCATAAATACATAACCAAAGCATGGGGGATAAACAGGAAAATAAATTGAGGAATTAAACATGAATTTAAAATCTTATGTGTCTTTCCAAATCTAAACTTACGAACATAAAGTAGTAGTTTTATTTTTGTGGAGGATGAGGTGGGGTGGTATTGTGAATACTGAACTTGAGAGTGGGAGTAAAAGAGAAGAATAAAATAGAAGGAGGTGAGTTGGAAAGGAATGAAGGGAGAGTCCAAATTGAAGAACCCTGCATGTGGACTGAGGATCCCTGGATTTAAGTCCTGACTCTGTTTCTGACTGTGTAGCTTGGATAAGTCACAGCACACTTGGAGCATCGTCTGTTGGGGGGGAATCAGGACCCTGCCTTGTCTGCCCCTGGTCTGTTGGCAGATCAAATGAAAGCAATTTGTAAACTGATTAAAGTACACTGTGAATGGAAAGGAGTGTTGTTGCTATAAACAGCATCATCATCATTTATTAACTGAGTCCTCCCAAAGCCACACTGTGGCAGGGGATAGATCGATGAATAGGTCTGTTGTGACAGGAGGCAAGAGACTAGACTGGAAGGAGCCTGTGGTCAGATCCTGCAGGCCCCGCAGTTGTTCTGCATCTGTGCGATGTTCTCGTGTTGGGGAAGGGCCTCCCCAGGTCTGGTGAAGATGAAGAAGGGTAAGTAAGGTGTGTGGGCCCTGACCTTGCCTGTGACAGGTACAAGTGGGAGGCCAGTCCTAGGATGCTAACAGGTCCCAGTTACCATGGTTACTGTGGATGGGTAGTGGGGTGTCAGTACGAGCATTGGAACTAGCGGAAGACCTGCATTGTGTCCCTGCTCTGTACTTGCCAGCCGTGAACTTTTCTAGAAATGTAGTATAAGCCTATCAAGTGCCAGAGACTGAGTGCTTTATGTCAATGATCTCACTTCATCCTTGCAGCAGCACGAGGGGCTGTGTACTACTGTTACTTTCCTACTACAGATGAGGGAACAGGTTCAGGGGTGTTAACAGTTAGCTCAAGGTAACCAACTAGTGAGAAACAGGAGCTGGGATTGAAACTCAGGCCTCTCTGCCAGTCCTGAGCTTGTAACCACTATGCTCTGCTGCCTTCAACCTCTCGGAACCTCAGTCTCCTCATCTGTACCATGAGGATAATGATATCTACTCTGCTCACCACATGGGGTGTGAAGATCTGGTGAGAGAATGAATATGGAAGGACTGTATGCACTACGAAGTGTATATGGTATGTCCAGATATACGCTGAGCACCACTCCATGCCCGGGATTGCTCTGGGTGCTGGGATACAGTGGGAGATAGGACAGCCAAGGCACCTGCTCACACTGAGTTACAGTCTAGTCATAATCTGTTAACAGAGGGAGCTGTCAGAAAGTGGAAAGGGAAGAAAAAAATGTGGCGATCTAAGAACAACTGTGTTTTCAGAAAGGAAGAAGTCATGTTAATGGGCAGCCATTGCCCTTTAAATTCACCTTCATTCCCAAGTATAAAAACAAAACCAAATTAAGAGATTAAGCAATGTGGGAAATTTGCAAAGACAGTTAAACCAAGAAAAGCAAAAAGAGTGCATTTATAAAAGAACAAATCATGTCAGGACATTTTGATCAGTACAAAAAAGAAAACCACAGTTCTAGGAAGTGAGAAGTATGCAGTGGATGTAATATATCTAGATTTTAGTAAAATCATTTGAAGGAGAAATGGCCTGAAATCTTGCCTGAGAAATTAATTCAAATTGGCCAGGGTGGAAGCGTTGCCACTCAGAGCGAGAACTGTCTGGAAGATGGGAGCGAAGGGTGTGATGACAAATGACCATAGCTCTCTGGGTGTGATGGGGTCAGGTGAGAAGACCCAATTTAGCCATCATCACTTAACGATCTGGAAGAACGACTAAGCTCCTGGTAATGATGTTCATACATGGTGCTAAATTGGGAGGTGTCACCGTGAGGGCTCGTGGAAGGAAGCTCGGAATAAGAGGACGACAGTCAAGGTCAGGAGGCTGTGGCCACATAGGCAGGAAGAATGGGGGAGGGTGCAGGCAAGGACAAAGGGAGAGAGTTTCCTTGAGGACAAATCGAAAACATTAAAAAAAAAATGTATATATCTAGTAGTATCAGGACAAGAATGAGAGACAGAGGTCCAAAGATTTCTTCTTCCATGATTTGAGCTGAAAATGAGGAGTGACCAGGAGGTATGTTTTGGGGAGCAGGATGGCACCTGAGCCATGGTGCGTATTTTAACAGCCATCGTCCTGTCAGATTGAGTCCCTTCCTCTCTCTTTAATGTGATGGTCTCAGAGGCAGAACTACTCTGACTTTCAGAGTGTCATTGACCTGCTTGACAGCAGGGGTTCTTGTAACACACTGTGCACATTTGTATCCTGGCTCTATCACTTAATCTGCAAAATGGGAAAGTAGTAGTACTTACTTAGAGGTTTTATGAGGATTAGATAAATGGAATGGGCTAGCACCATGCCTGGTAGGTAGTAAGTGCTTGATAAATATTACCTATTATTATCATTATTATTTTCATCATTATCATTATTACCCTGTGTGCATAGTCTACACCTGTGTGCAATATACCAACTTAAACAGATAATGGCCTTTCCGGTTCAAGTGGGGGGAGAGACATCCAGAGAACAGTTTGAAAACTACTGGCAGAGTGAAAAGAGCATAAGGTCAATGGATCCATTTCCCAAGCTCTGTTATAGGTGACCTTGAATGAGTCGCTTTACCTCTTTTCTCCTGTTTCCACATCTACAAACATCTGGTGGCGAACCTGATCATTTCTGAGGTCCTTTCTATCTCAAAAAGTTCATAAGTCTATACAAAAATACAAAGGGAGTTGGGCTTTGTATTATTTAAGTTGTCAGCTTTGGAGCATATCTCCTAGCACGTATCATTCTATAGACCTATTCTCTACCAGCAATTGCCACCCATGAGTAAGTTGACATACACTTTTCGCACTGGAAGTCTTGCATCCCAGGAATGCCCGTTAGCCCTGGGAAAACTAGGACAGTTGGTCAGCCTGCCTATGGGGTAACTGCCAGACTGTGGGAGTGTTGCATGGCAGTCCAAATACACATCAGCAAGAACTGTGTAGTTCTATTGAGCTCATGGGAACCATCCTTAGGAAGCCACCCAACATTTTCCATGGGGAGTTATCTTAGTCATCTTGGGCTGCTATCATAAAATGCCATAGGCTGGGTGGCTTAAACAATAGAAATTTATTTCTGACATTCTGGAGGCTAGGAAATCCAAGAGCAAAGTGCAGTTCGATTCAGCTCCTGGTGAGGACTCTCTTACTGGGTTGCAGATAGCTGCCTTCTTGCTGTGTCCTCACGTGGTGGAGAGAGAGATCATTTCTCTTGTCTCTTCTTATAGTGGCTCTACCCTCATGATCTAATTACCTCCCAAAGGCCCCACCTCCAAATACCCTCACGTTGGGAGTTAGGGCTTCAATATATGATTTTGGTGGGGGCGGGAGGTGTGGGGGGTAAAGACATAAACATTCAGTCCATAGCAGGAGTGGGCTGTTCAAACTTGTGTTGTCAGGGGAAGTGTGGCAATGGAGCTACCAAAGGGTTCTAGTGGCCACTTCTCATATCTGCGTTGACCCAGTTCCACTTAATGCTTTTATTCAGGGTTCTTCTTGGTGGCTTCTAGACTTGACGTATGTGCTGAAAGGAGAGTAGTAAGTCTTAGAAGGACACCACTTCACAGGCTCAATAAATGTGATGCTCCTCTGGGGAAATAGTGAACTGAAAAGAGGAGTCAGTCTTGTTTTCCAGAGCTCTATCTGGAATAACATGTTCACTTATGGATTCTTCAGGGACCAGAAAGGTGACAGATTGAAGGGTGCTGTGAGGGAGTCATCCAAATGATTGACAAGCTAGAGGAAGTAATTGATAAGAAGAAATAAAAGAACAAAAGACCATGCAGCAGGCGGGGTGCACGTGTGTGCATACAGGGCAAGAGAGGGTAACTAGGGCAGCCAGGAGGAGAGAGTGGGATGAGGCAAGGCATCTAAAGAGAAATGTGGATGGAGGCAAAACTGCTCTCAAGTCACACATTTAATTCAGCAGATATTTATTTAGCATCTACTTTGTGTCATGATCTGTTGTAGGTGTGGCGAGCACACAAAGATGATTATCATTGCATCTTTGTTCTAGTGGAGGAGACGGGCAGTATGTGTATTTGTGAAGAGCGTGGGTTTACTTACTAGCTGTGTTGTCTTGGGCAAGTTACAAAACCTTTCTGTACTTCAGTTTCCTTATCTGTAGAATGGGCATATATTGTGTGTTTGAAGAACATCAAGGATACCAGTAAGGCTGGAGTACCAAATGAGTGAGGGGAGGGAAGTAGGTGATGATACCAGAGAGGAAGCAGGGTCTACCAGTCAGGGTTCAACCGGGGAAGCAGAACCACTAGGAGATGGAGATGATGGATACATGGATTTGTTACAGGGATTTTGCCAGTTGCAGGTTCAATGCTGCTTCACACCATTCAGCTGGAACAGCAGATCAGCAACACTGGGTGCGGGCTGCAAAATGGCTACTGCTTTTCTTCCACCCCACAAATCTTCCAAGAATCTCCCTTGGGGCCCACCCCAAGTAGAAGCATACAAGAAAGGGAATTCTGGGAAACCTAGTTCAGCCTAGCAAAGCTGACACATTATAAAGCCACCACCTGAGAGGGGTGGGTGGAGGTCCTAGGAAATCCAGAAAAAAGTCCTCATGAGTCTTTCTTGACCATTTGCCCAATAGACAATGACTTTTCCGTTAAAGCTATTTCTCAGGCTGAGGTACTTTTGGTTTTCCAGCAGGTCCCCAAGTGCCCAGAAGGTAACTAATAGGGAGGAGATTTGATTCATGTTTCCTGGGGTGGAAGACTTTAGTTGCATCAACTATCATTAACCACAGCATCATATTCAGCTATTTGATGCAATAGAATTTGGTTGACATAATTATTCCATGTAATAGAAATAAAAATTAAACAAGAGCTGGCTCTGGGGAATAAAAACAAAAAGTTAATGCAAGTGTGGCGATAACTATCCAGCTAAATATGATCATTCATTTGTTTAGTCATTCGTTCCACAAATATTTGTGCTAAGCACAGGCACAATAATGGGCTAGGTATGGAGGTGATGCATAAATTTTGTAAGGGTTAATTGAACTTTCTCTGTCCTAAACACCAGGCATACAGAGATGGACTTTGATATCAAGAATTTTCCAGATATGTTATTATAATCCAATATAAGTAGAAGTATGCACAGGGATGGAGATGCCACCAGTGGGAAGTGTGTAAGTTTCTCTGGGCAAAGCAGAAAAGCTTTGAGGCAGCGTAATTTCTTACCTGTGTAGTAAGATGATGTCCTTATCTCAAATTGCTTATGGTCTAGTTGACAAGTTGACATGTATATGAGGCAAGGTGTTATCTTATAACTGCAAACCTGGGCTACAGAGAAAGGCAGCAGGCAATTGGGATGGGGATCAGGAGAAGATTCCACCACATGGCCCAGTCACAGCATTGACAACCAGGGCTCTTTTTATGTTCATCCCAGAAGGTGCGCAGCTTCTAGAAACTTGTCTTTTCACAGGAAATGTCTTACTCAGAAATACTATGTTTGGTTTAGGCCTATTCTCCTGCAATCTTTGCCTTTGTCTATAGTGTGTTAAAATAAGAGAACTTCTGATTCAGAGAAGTTATAAAAATAATATAGTAATTACAAAGTTCACTTTTGTGACTCACTTTGCTTTAGAGCCTGGCGCTCTATGGGGAGCCCTTCTCAGAGTTAAAATCCCGCTTGCTGTTGGTATTTTGAAAGTGTCAATGGATCCAAAATTTTGAGGTTGAATCATTTGGTGATGTAGAGTCTGGGGGAGGGGGTGGGTGACAGGATGGTGACAGCTTTCAATGTTTGCATATGTCTCTTTAAAAAAGTAGGAAATAAATTGGCCGATTTGTCATGATTTCATCATGTGTAATGCTTGATCACAGAGTACCTTGTTTTGGATTTGTATTTATTTTTCTCCCACCCGCTCCTGTTTAATTGCCCTCTCCAGAATGGAAGCTTCCACTGCCTTTTGGCTTCATTAACGGCTTTCATTTTCATTAAGGGCTTTGCGCTAATGGACTATTATAAAATGCACAGTTGTTTCTTGCAGTCACAGCCAAATGACTCTCATCCTACTGACAGTTTTGTGCATTAGGCCAAAAAGAAGGGAGGGGAAAGCCAGTGGGAAAGAGTGAGAAGTATCCAAACAGAAGATCTACCTTGATCATCCTTGAGGTTCTTGGGAAGTTGGGATCAGCACCTGGAATTCTATGTGTGTTTTCTATCTACTCTCTTTTAAAGGCCTCTTGGTTGGCAAAGCCAAGTGAAGGAAGAGAATAAAAAGCTCATTTTTCTCCTAATATTATAGAATTTGAGATTTGTTGGGAATAAGACTTGCAGAGGCCTCACAAGAAGGAACACTGATAGTAAGATTTCATCAACCTTGTTCCACGTATACACACATTGGTTGTTATTGTTGTTATGCACATCAAAAAGATTGATGCTCATTGGTGCTGTCCACCATATGCAATAGAAGGCCCAATTTTGATGAATGGTAGCAGAATTTGATTTCTTTATAAAGTAGGTTGATCTCTGTGCTCCTAGTATCACAGCTAAACAGACACTGTTTTGAAAATCTCAGAGCTTTAAGTAAATGTAGAGATAATTAATTTAACCTCCTCTCCCATTTTCATGAAGCTGAGAGATGTTAAGTAACTGTAAGTGTAATGGAGATGTTAGCTGGGGCCCCTCTGACCCTAGGAGGTTTGGTTAAGCTTGACAGGAGTCCCCAAAACATGGCCTCATGAGAAATAGACTCTCGATTCCCACCCCCATCCTCTTTCTTGTTCTCACTTTCTGATCCTTCCTTCTCCAAAATATCAAGAAAATTCTTCTTCTCATGTCACATGGAATGAGCCTCCCCCCAATTTTAGGTGGCCTTGTTAAACTCTTCTACACCAGCTCCTTTTCTAAACAAATTTAAATCTTTCTCAGACGTATTACGGTGAACAAAATTTTCTCCATCATATTACATTAGTCTCAGAGCTGGTCTAAAACTCAGGTGTTTAATTTTCAAATCTCTGCTCTTTCCACAGCATAATTTAGCTGCTTAAAATAAGATATTCTGTGCGAGTAAAGCCATCATCACGTAATGATATACAGTACTTGTGTTTTGTTTGAATTTGTCACATCTGTTGCACTTCACAGGTGGGAGCAGAGATCAGCCAACATTTTAATGGGCTGATACCTAGAATCAAAGCTAAAGTCTTTATATTAACTAATTATTAAAATCTTTTCAATAAGATATTTTTATTATGTACTTAATATAGATGTTAGTATTGTCTAATATCTTTGCAAATGGAATGATAACATACACAAATTTGCTAGCAAGTCTTCCTTCCTCACTTAGTATATACCCTTTTCCCCTTATTAAATAAGAGATATCAGTAAATTTCCTAACATTCCTCAGTTGTATGTTCTCATATATTTTAAACATTGGAGCCAGCATCTGTTTGCTTTTGTGTTTGAGCATGCAAATTCTGAAGGGTCAGGGCTCTGGCTCTTAGATTTTATGCAGGATATTTGGCTCGTCATGAGCCTATAATGTCAAATAATAACCACAAGGATTTACAAAGCCCAGTTTGAGAAAGGTCACCAAAATGTATAAGTTGACTTTGAGAGTGGATACTGTGGGCTTGAAATGAGGATGATTAAATCTTAAACCTTCACTAAAGTTTGGAAAGGCTGGCTGGATTTGAGTTTTAAAGGCCTAGGGATGATGAGCCGCCTTTTCCCAACTTGCCCTTAAATGTATTTCCCACTTCAACTACTGAGTACTGTCTTTAAAATTACTGTTCTTAAAGAAAAAGTTTGACCTCGTCAGTATTTTAAACATGTATAATGGGATGGAAGAAAGATACGTAAAATGAAAAGACAAATTTGAAAATGTTCCCAGATTCCAAGATGCAAAGCATCCTGGAAGCAGAGAGAGCAGGCTGCCTGTGGTACCCCTGATCTCAGCTACAAAAAAGGCAGAATGTTTACCAAATCCTTGAAAAAGCTTTATTCCCAGAAAGGACCAATTATAGTTGATTGCAATCCAGAAAATTATGCTTGAAGGCTACTTCCTGGAACAGGAAGTGCAGGGTTCCAGGGTGTATAGACTGAAGAGGTAGTGCTGTTCATTTCCAGAGAAATGACTGGAGAGTTGACGGCACCTGAAGGGCGGTGATTGGCGTGCTGGAGATGGGAGGGTAGGCGGAGGGTGAGCTGTGATCATATGATGAATCTGAACATGAGTGCTTAATTACTCCGTATTAAAATAACTGTATCTTTAGATCCAGAATTTCACTGTGCTGCCCATCCGTCAGTATACAGTACTACAGCCTTCTTTAAAACAAGAGCTACTTAGTTATTGCCAGCAAGGCCAATTAGAGGGAGAACCATGAGATAGCTGAGTGTTATCTATCTCTGGAATTTGATGTTGAGAGTGACCATGAACTTTGGAGCTAAGCCGACCTGAAGTCAGAACCCTGACTCTATCATCAGCTGTGTGACTGGGCAAGTCATTTAACCTCTCTGAGCCTCAGTTACCTCTTCTAAAATGGGGGTAATAATGGGAACCTCACCACAGTGTTTTAGAATTAGATTAGTTAGTGTATATAAAGCAGGTATCAGAAAACCTGGCACAAGTCAGGCCCTCAATAAACATTTTTTCCTTTATTTTCCTTCAATTCCTTGCCTCCTCCATTACTGTTTTCCTCTCCGCCTCTGGCGTCTAGCCTATGCCACATTCTCTCAGAACTGTGCTCTCAATTTGCTGTCACACAACCCCTTCCATGGGGCTGGCTGACAAAGGCTTTTAGTCTCATCTAACCCAAGCGTAATACCTACAACCTTTTAGTGGCAACTTTGGAGGACTGAAAACTAATTGTGACCTAAAAGAATGATCTCTAATGGTGAAATTTCTGGTTCTTGGCTTGCTGATATGAGAGTCAGTTTTGTCTGGGGCCAGTCCCTTCTTGGTATCACAAGTTATAAATTTCTGAACACTGCCCCCCTTTTCTTCACGTGGCCTTTGTGTGCCTACCTGTAAAGCCAAGCTGGCTTTGAAATGGCAAGCTCCCCAGGACTGCTTTAATCAGAATTAAGAATAACTTACAGTTATTGTGCCAGTGGCCTATGTGCCAATGAGATTGTGCTTGGCTTCACTAGTACATTTAGTGTGCTGGGCCTTTCCAGAGATTATGCTTCTTGATTTGGTCCCTGGATAAATTTGCAAGTGCTAATCTAGTTGTTGCTGGAGAGCATCCAACTCTAAGGCAAGACTATTTCTTCCTGGATTGTTAGGCATTAGATTGGCAGGGTCTTGGACTCTGATAAGTTCTGTAGGCCTGGAGGGAAGCCGGTAATCCAGCCAGGTGCAGGAGGAAGGAATTGTTGGGGATCATGTGGTAGGGGAGGCCTATGAGGTCAGTGCCTTGAGAGATTTGCACTGTGGCTTCCAAGTCCAAGTTCAATAGCAACTTATTGAGTGCCTACTGTGTGCACCATTCTAGGCATTGGGAATATGTCAGAGAATAAGACCAACAAAAACATTCCTGCCCATTGTGGGTCTTACATTCTAATGGGGGAGGAGAGTACAACAAAGAATAATCACAAATACGTTAGATAGATACATAGATAGATGGCTGATAGATAATGGGTTAGAAGGTGATATGTGCTATAGGAAAGAAAAATAGACAAGGGAAAGGTGGATTGGGAGTGTGGGCGAGGGATGGAACATAATTTTATGTAAGGTGGTTAGAGAGACCTCACTGAGAATGTGATATTTGAATGAAGACTATGTAGGGGTGAACATACAGCTCAGGAGTTGGGGTGGAGAGTGGCCATGGTAGGGAGAATAATTTGGCAAAGGCTCTGAGGTGAAAGCCCTCCTAACATGTTTAGGAACAGCTGGGAGGCCCGCATGCCTGAAGCAGAGTAAATAAGAGGGAGGGAAGTAGGAGATAACTCAGGAGGTAGAGGGGGCTCATATCTTATAGGCCTTGATCGCCATTCTGAGGACTTTGGCTTCTACTCTGAGAGAGATGGGGGAGTCAATGGAAGGTTTTGAGCAGAGAGTCTCACTTATATTTTAATAGGATCCTTTGGGCTGCTGTATGGAAAATCTGTAGGGGGTAGGGTGGAAACAAGTAGACCATTTAGGAGGCTCCCAGATGAGAGGTGAGGATGGTTTGACCCCGGGAGGTGAGAGTGGTCATATTCTGGGTTTATTTGGAAGGTAGAGCCAACGCGTTTGCTCTTGGACTGGATGTGGAGTGTGAGAAGAGAGGGATCGGTGACCATTCCAAGGAGATTGTCCTGAGGAACAGGAAGGAATGCATAGCCCTTGACCAAGATGGGAAGACTGGAGGAGGAGACAATTTAGGAGGAAAGAGCAGGAGCCTAGTAGAATCATGTTAAGTCTGAGATGCCCAAATTTAGATTTAACATCCAAGGGGAGATATCAAGGAGGCAGTTGGGTTTGAGGCCGCAATTCAGGGAAGACAGTTGGGCTGGAGACATAAATTTGAGAGTCATCAGCATACAGATGGCAGTTCAAGGCAGGAAACTTTCCAGAATCATTTCTTTTCAGTAAGATTTTTCTGCCTTTGCAGAACTCATATTCCCTCCTGGTAGATTTGAGTGTAGCCTCTAGCCATAGCTGATTTCTAATTTGTCTCCCTATCTGAGGTTTATACCTGGTTGGATTTGGGTGTCTTCAGAGTGGAGGGCCTGCTCCCCAAGGAGGATGGGAGATGATCCACTGGGATGTTAGGAAGAACATGCTAGAATTTCTATTTATCTTTGATCTTATCTTAAAATTTTTCTGTTTTGTGTGTGTTTATTTATGATATGCTTACTATGTGGTTATAATTTATAAAATAAGTTAACATTTATTGAGAATACATGTTTAAAAACTTCTAACTAACAAGGTGGTGGATTTAGGAAGTTTACAGACCACTGGAAGGAGAGAGGGAACGTTTGCTAATTCAGGGCTTCTAGGGGCACAGATAGGAATCTGGGAGTCCTGTTTCTTTGTCCCTGTTGGAGTGACATGGACACCCAGCTTGCCTATCATAGAAGAGATCCCTTTTTTAAGGGGATATTCAGATTTCACCAACACTTGTTGAAACACCTTCTAGGGCCAGAGAGAGCAATGGGCATTTTCACCAACATTATATCCTCAGAGCAACCTTGGGAGGTTGAACCAGAGAATCATTTCCCATGAAGGGAACAGAAAAGGGGAGGTGAGTTGATTGTTGGCAGAGGGTGGAAGGCTTCTCAGGATCCCCAGTGGCCCCAGATAACCCTTACTCAAATAAGCAAGGTTGGTTTCCTTCCAGGTTCCCACCTCAAGACCACTGTTTTCTAGACCACCATGGCCCCATGGAAATCCTGATTTGAAATGCTCAATTTCTTTGTCTTCAAATTCCTTTTGAGTTTCAGAAAACACTCTTCTAATCTCAAGTCTACACTTGAAATGATAAAAATAATTGGGCAATGCCAAGTGGTGGACAATAGCTCCCTTGGGAAGGAACAAGGCTGTTGCATTTTTTTTCTCCTTTTCTCTCTCTTTTAGGCTTTTATAGGAAAACCTCAAGGTTCACCCATTGTCTATGGTCCTTTGGCACTTTATCAGCTCTTTTACATCATTAGTTATCTTTTCATATGTTGATATCTTATTTATCAAGCTAGATTGTAAAAACTTTGAGGGTAAAAGCTCTGCCTAAACTACTTCAGGCCTCCTTTCTATCACTCTCACCTTTTAGAGCCTTGCACCTGGTGGGTGTTTAATAATGACTTATTGATTGATTACTGATATAGTTAGTTCAAAAGCCTCAACTCACCAATGAAGTAAAATGAGAGCATTAATTAAACAGTTTACATTAGCCAGGAGCCCAAAAGAAGGCAGCCATAGCCTACTTACCTCCTTTCCCACCCCTACCACCTTTAGTTTGCTAAGTATAAAGCGGAAGCATTGCATGAGGCTCTTGGGGTCTACAGGTCTCTGGATCGTGACAGAAATGATTTCAGAGACTGAAGCTTCTCTCCACAGAAAGCCCTATCTCCAGTTCCATGAAATGTAAATCTGGGAACCATTGGGGAAGGCACAGGCAATCAGGTGAGGCTAATGGGCCTAGAGAGAGTGTCGCTAAGGTAACCAGAACCCCAACTCTGAAGGTTTTGCCTGGGTTCACAAAAGCCTTCCAGCTTTCCATTTTAAAAAGGGACTCCACAAAGTAGACTCAGGAGAATGTGCTTTGGAGCTATGGTCTTCAAAATCCAGAGCTCCTCACAATCACTGGGGTAGCAAGTTAAATTCAGATTCCTGGGCCCCCTCTCCCAGAGTCTGGTTCAGCAGGTCTGGTGTGAGGGCCCAGATATCTGCATTTAATGCAGCACTTTTATTTATTTGTTTTATATAAATAAACAAAGTGTGGGTGGTTCTAGAGACCAAACGCTTTTACTTGGAGCTGTGGGCGAGGCTTGGGTCTGGGTTCTTTGAATTGGTCTGATTGTCCTTAATGTGTTAATTATCCCTTTGCCAGTAGCTGCCTTTTCTCATACATCCTTGGTCCTTAGTTGACTTTAAGCTGTGCCTGCTTTCCCAGGCCTAAGTTTGAGCTGGTATTTTAGAAGGCAGAACAGAGACTTAAATTTGTTCGTTTATTTAGTAAGTCTTTACTCAGCATCTGCTTTGCTCCAGGTGCTGTTCTAGGCACTTGGAGTAAACATGGGTGAGTAAGACCAAGACCCTGATCTTCTGAAGCTTCTGTTCTAGGAGGCTTCTGGGTCTATATTTATGGTCACAGAAGGAATCCTGTCTCTGAAGTTCTAAGACAGTTCCAGGCTTCAAGTTAGCAAGTGTAGGCTTGGCACTTGTGCAGAGTTCTTCCACTTCTCTATAGATGAGGAAGAAAGGAAGAGCCTGTTGAGATTGAGTGACTTATCTGAGGTGACTCTTAGTAATAGAGGTGCAACAGGTAGGGTGTCCTTCAGTTCCTGGCCATCCTAAACACTTTAATTAATGTTCTAAGGGGTAAATATCCACATACGACCACCCCAGGGCTCCCTCTTATCTGCCCTGCTGTGAGAACACTTTTTGGGGAGATAGCCAAGGGGACAGCATCCTATTGGATACAACGCATTGTACTAGGACAATGGCTTTCTGCCAGGGTTAAGGCAAGTCATTCAACCCTACGTGCCTCCATCTCCCCATGTACACATTTCAGTGGTATTTGGGTCATATATATGTTTATAGCCAAGTGCTGCTCCAATTTTCTAGAATTTCTAATTTCTGAGAATTTTCTGGAATTCAGTCCAAGCCCTGACTTTTGTTCATCTGGTGTCTGCCTCAGTGGTGTCTTGAGATGTGAAGTGCTAGCTTGCTGTAATTTTCACTTCTGGGGACAGGTATGAAATATGATGTCATTACAATGGCCATACATGGGAATGGAGAGCAAAGAATCAAATGGAAGAGGGAGATGGGGGGTTCCTTGATTGTACAGAGGGAAGTGCATGACCTCTGTCTTTGACCTTGAGCTCAGGGATACCACCCGTTTTCATACCCTCTAAATTCTGGTGTCCTAGAGCAAAGCACTGGTCACTCAACCTAGTTATGGATCTTGTTGGGTATAAGTACCAATGATACTTAGTGAAGATGTGATGGGGGTTATGAGAGAAAGGGAGGGCAATGGGGAGAGCAGGGGCAGAGGGAAGGCAAAGCAGCTGGGGATGATAAAGTAAATGCTGACCCAGGCTTAGGGACAGCTTCCTGCTTCCATCACTGGGAGGGAGCCAGGCAGTCTTTAATTGACTGGTGGCTGTGTGCCCACGCACAGGGCCTGCCTGGGGTTGCAAAGGCTGTTCAGCCCTGTGTCTTAGGTAGAGCACTAGAGATTTTCTCTAAAGACTCAAGGTCTAAACAAAATTTCTCTCTCTCAAGCATCCTAATTTATTCTATGCTCCTGGAGCCCTACAAAGACTACGGTGTGTAGTATTGACATTATTCTCCCAGGAGGTTGAATTCTTTATTTTTTAATTTCCTTTGGTCAGAGCGTCGAGAGTTAAATAGATGAATAAGGAATGTTTGGGGCAATGAAGTATGTAGGAAGATGGGCTCACAGTCAAAGTCTAAGATCCTGAGGGTCACTTCTGACCCAGCTTCGGCTCTCCTGGAGCTTGGTGACCTCAGAGTACCCAGTGGGAGGTGAATGGATGGGTGAGTACCTGGGGGGTGGGTAAATGGAGAGAGGGAGCCGGTATTGTATATTTCTCTCCTCCCCTTAGTGATTAGGTTGTTATTGCTAAGAGGGAGCCAGACCTTTCTGCCCCCAAAGAATAAATCATTCCCAGCAGAGTAAATGTCGTCTGCAGACATGTCTGTGACTCCCACCAGCTCTGCCCTTTAAGCTGCTTCTCTGTAACATTTCGCTTAAAGCTGCACCATCCAATACAGTAGTCACTAGCCAATACAGAAGTCAATAGCCACAGGGCTATTTATGAAAGAAAATTTAAATTTCAGTTCCCCAGTCTTACTAGTCATGTTTCAGGTGCTTATAGCCACATGCAGCTAGCGGCTAATGAAATGGACAGTGAGGAACTGTAGAACATTTCCATCATTGTAGACATTCCTATTTGACAGGGCTGCCTTGAAGTCCTTTGGGGACTAGAACCCCCTTCTTTGGGCCTTTGTTTGCAGGTGGGGAAATGGGGACCTTCCTTCTCAATGGACCCAGAAGTTGCCACACACCCGGGGCCACCTGATGGCCAGTGCAGGACTGGAAATGACAGACTTAGAGAGCACAGGGTGGCATGGAACTTGTTGGAGCTCCAAAAAGGGCTGAAATAAGCTACAGCGGAAGTGCAGGGACTAATCAACTCAGGGGTGAATTAGATTTAAAAAGAAATGGGAGGGGGCCGGCTCCGTGGCTTAGCGGTTAAGTGTGCACACTCCACCACTGGCGGCCCGGGTTCGGATCCCAGGCGCGCACCGTCGCACCGCTTCTTCGGCCATGCTGAGGCCGCGTCCCACATACAGCAACTAGAAGGATGCGCAGCTATGACATACAACTATCTACTGGGGCTTTTGGGGGGAAAAAAAGGAGGAGGATTGGCAATAGATGTTAGCTCAGAGCCAGTCTTCCTCAGCAAAAAGAGGAGGATTAGCATGGATGTTAGCTCAGGGCTGATCTTCCTCACAAAAACAAAAAAGAAATGGGAGCAGAATCCAGGCCTAGGAAAATACAGTCATTGAGACTTTTAGGTTAAAAATTTTAGGTTAATATCTTTGACTTCACAGTTAAACACTTGAAGGGCCCTTTGTGGTGGTTTTATTTCCCTTATTTTAGAGATGAAGAAATTCCATTTTTGAGAGGTTGAGGAATTTGTGCAAGGTGGTGAAAGTGTTAGGTGGAGCCTGGGACCTAGAGCTCCTGACTTTGTATTCTTTGCTTTTTGTGTTGGACCACACTGCCTCTCAAAGAAAGGAAAGAAGATGGCCTGATTGGCCATAACGAGTTGCTTTTCTCATCCAACAAGGACTCCTATCAGGGGAAATAGACTAATTGTCTGGTGGTCTTTGGTCCCACTGATTCTTGTGACACCCTAGTTGTAGAAGTTGAAGGGGATAGGGAAATATTATTTTTGAATCTTTACACATGCTAGGCACTGTGCCAATAAAATATATTGTCCCATGAGAGTCAGACATTGTTTTCCCTAAAATGGGATAGAGAAACCGAGGCTCAGAGAAATTTAGAATCTTGCCCAAAGTTTCAAAGCTATTAAGCAAATGGGATACAAATTTAGGCCCCTGCTATTCTGAGGCCTGGTCTTTGAACCATTCCACAGTGCCGTAACAAGCAGACCCAGTTAGTGGTATCAAGGAAGAGACCTGGGACCCTCGAGATGAGGTGCACATATGGCATTGCCTGTGTCTGAGGATGTGAGGTTGGGAAGAGTGTCAGCAGATCTTGAGTCACCCTTTCTTAGACAGAGGATTCTTCCAGCCATGTATGTGAGGAGAAAAAACGTAGCTTTGGGATGGGGCAGACAAATGGGGCTGCCAATTTCTTTGGCGTCGAGAAGGGATTGCCTCTTAAATTGTTAGCAGGGAGGAGTGCCCAGCTGATCCCTGCTCTGCACACATGTGGGTCCTTAAGATAAGTTGCCTGGATGCTGAGATTCTAGATAAAAGTAAATATCTTTATGAAGCCATGTTGGCTCCAGATATTAGTTCCAGGGATTTGCCTAATGAGGATGCTAAGGGGCAGGTTTTCTGGAGTTTCTGAAAAAGAGAAATGTAGATGGAAAGCAGTGAGATGAAGTGCCCACAAAGGGAAGTGGGAACAGAGATTTTAGACTCCTCCTTTTAACCCAGAATCTGCAGTAACTAAGAAGACAACAGATTGTATCCCGTCAACGGCTTAAATTTATGGAGACAGAGGATGAAGAGATGGAAGCAAAATATGCTGTTCATAGCTTAGAAGGCAGGTTTCCTCCAATGGATTGTACTGGTTCCTGAGAGAGAAGCATGCCTTGGAAATATTAGCTCATCAGCTTAGTTTGCAGCTGCAAGCCCAAAGGGGAACTGAGAAAACCAGCCACCAACTTGGCAGACAACAGAATTGCATCTTGCAAGATGGCGAGTGGAGGAAAGAAAGGCCATCTTGACCCAAATGGATGGGTCCACTCCTTCTTAGGCCTTTAGATTTGAAGATGGCTATTTCCTTTACCAGATACAGCCTTACAGGAAGGGACTATTGGGAGTAAAGCCAAGTGTCTAATTCAGGGCAGGTGAAGTGTATCAGTTATTTATTGCTGTGTAACAAAAAGATTGCTCTTAACAATGATTTGTTATTTCTTGTGATTTTTTCGGTTGACCCAACAGTTCTTCCCCAAGTACTGTTGCTGGGGTTACTTGTACGGCTGCATTCATCTGGCAGAGAGGCTGGACTAGAAGATCAAGAAGGTCTCTCTCACACATCTGATCTCATTTGTCCTCCATGAAGCTTCTTATCTTCTCTCTAGCAGGATATTCTGGACTTCCTTATAGAATGGTGGTTGGGTTCCAAGAGAATAAAAGTAGAAATTGTCAGGCTTCTTAAGGGCTAGGCCTGTAATTGTCATGGTATCATTTATGCCACTTCCTATTGGTCAAAGTAAGTCTCAAGTCCAGCCCAGATTCATGGGGAGGGGAAATAGACTGTATCTCTTGATGGGAAATGTGGCATGTACACGTAGGGATGGGACAAATGGTAGGCAAATTGCCATAGAAAGTGTGATACTGTGATATAAGAAATCACCATAAGAAATATATATTTGTCTTCATCCCCAGTTCCTGGCACTAGAGCTCTAAAACCCTTGGAATTTCCTGAAGAACATGGGTGAGAGGAGCATCTTTTGTTATTAGTAACAAGCCCCTTTCAACATATCTGAGTTTATGCTAATAAGATGACTTTGAAGGGCCACTAGATAGCTTCAGGGTGGGTGCTGCTTGCCAGAAGAATCAACCATGTGATTAGATGGTTGGAACTTTTAACCCCACTTCCCAACCTCCAAGAAGGAGAGAGGGGATGTAGATTGAGTTAATTACCAATAGCCAATGATTTAATCAATTATGCCTATGTGATGGAGCCTCCATAAAAACCGTAAATGACAAGGTTGGAGAGCTCCTGGGTTGGTAAACACATTAAGGTGCTGGGAGGGTGGTAGGCCCCTCTGTTCATACCTTGCCCTCTGCATCTCTTTCATTTGGCTACTCCTCAGTTGTATCCTTTGTAATAAACCAATAATAGTAAGTAGAGTGTTTTCCTGAGTCCTGTGAGCTGTTTTAGCAAATTATTGAAACCCCAATTTATAGGTTGCAATATTTAGCACATAAAAATATAGGATGCCCAGTTAAATTTGAATTTCAGATAAACAATGAGTCTTTTTTTATTATAAGTATATCCCACAGATAATTTGGTAAATATTTACACTAAAAAATATTCATTGTTTTTTAGAGATTCAAATTTAACTGGACAGTTTATATTTTGTCTCACAACCCTACCCTGTGGTAATAGTGGCTTTCCAAGGAAGACGTACTCATGGGGCATGGGTAGGGGCTACAGGAGTGAATTGGTGTCCAGAATCTGTAGTCTAAGGCATGGATTTTTTGAAAAGTCCCCTAGGTCAGTGCTTCTCCAACTTTAATGTACACACGAATCACCTGGGCATTTTGTTAAAAATGCAGATTCGATTTAGAAGGTTTGGGGTAGGACCTCTGCCTTTCTAACAAGCTCCCAGGGGATGTGCGTGCCCATCCATGGACTACACTTTGAATAGCAAGAAGCTTGGTCTGTAAAGGGCCAGATAGAAAATATTTTTGGCTTTGCAGATCACAGGTTTTCTGTTGCAACTACTCAACTCTGGTGTTGTATCAGGAAAGCAGCCATAGACAATATGTAAACACAGGAGCATGGCTGTGGTCCAATAAAACTTTATTTGGGGCTGGCTGGTGGCATAGAGGTTAAGTTTGCACATTCTGCTTTGGCTGCTGGGGGTTTGCAGACTGGATCCTGAGCATGGACCTACTCACTGCTCATCAAGCCATGCTGAGATGGCGTCCTACATAGAAGAGCTACAACTCTAATCTATGATATACTGCTGTGGACTAGGGCTTTGGGGAGAAAAAAGAAAAACAGGAAGATTGGCAATAGATGTTAGCTCAGGGCCAATCTTCCTCAAAAAATAAAAAAACAAAAAACAAAAAAAAGATGGTGGACAGGATTTGGCCTGCCCCCGGCTGTAATTTGCAGACCCTGGAGCATGATGATTCTGATGTGCTCCCTTCTCTAATAAGACTCCATGGTGCGAGGAAGGGAAGACTTGTATCCTTTGTACTTGAAGTTTATGATTTCGAGGGTTCAGAAACGATTGCCCTAAATCCCTCACCCTCCAGTACAAAACTTTCTACGATCATGATTATCAAGTCTTGAGCTAATATTTGGTTCTCTATTGAAGCACAAATTCTCTGAACTAGGAATCCTTTTAGGCTGATAAACAGTCTTTACATCCCTGAATAAGTGTATTTAGGGTTTCTCTGGAAGGGGAATAGGAGGAGAGGACCCTGGAACAGGAAAGTTGAGGCTATAACACATTTATACTTTTAGCTAGGGTAGGAGAGCTGGTCTTTACCTTGCTCTCCACCTTTAAAGTATGCTTGCCAATGTTGATAATTAAAATATTCATCTCATTAAAGAATATTCAAGTGTGTGAAAGAGAGGTAGCTTGATCAATCGTCCTGTTTGCCTGGGACAGAGAGATTTCCTGGGATGTGGGACTTTCAGTGCTAAAACCGGAACAGTCCCAGGCAAACCAGGATAGAGAGAGTGAGGGAGAAAGTCAATGAGCTCTCAGATGATCAATTCCCACCATAGTGATTTGGTGACAACACAACATATCTCCACTGAACTCAAAGGCTGTTAGAAGAGTCTCAAAGGAATATCCATTTTATTTTACTTGAACTTGAGATAGCTATAAGTGACACAAGCATAAAGCACTGCCTTGCACAGGTGGGGGAATGCTTGTTAGGGCCACATTTCATGGCACTCTACACAATTAGGCACTCAGTTGGCACTTGTGAGGGTGACAGTGGTTAGGATGGTGTTAGAAGTAACAATAATGAACAGCTAGCATTTATTAGGTGCTTAAAACATGTCAAGTAAATTATGTGTTTCATATTCAGTATCTTATTAAATGCTCTCACAGCAATCCTGTGAGCCAGGTACTATTATTTTCTCAGTTTTACAGATAATTAAATTGTGGTTTAGAGAGTTATGTTGACTTGTCCGAAGTCACATGGCCAATGTACTGAGGTTCAAACCCTCTAGAGCCCGGGTTCTTAATTATTCATGAGTCCACGGCACCAAAGCCTTTCCTGGTATTTTTTCTAGCTTTTAGAAGCCATTTCCTGGCTCTCTTCCCTAACTTAGTGGGACACGTGTCTTTGAAAGGATATTTTACTTCACTGGGTCTGTTTCCTTATATACTTAAAAAAAGGGCGACAGTTAATAACACTTAAGATTGTTTGTTTCTTTCTCCATTTCCTCCTTCCCCCCTTTTTTTTGCCACAGCCATGGCTGTTTCATTCTGCAGGGCAATTCTCTACCACCAAAGACAGTTTGGTGTAGTTCAGTGGTTCTCAAAATGTGGTCACTGGACCAGCAGCATCACCTGGGAACTGTTAGAACTGCAAATTTCCAGAGCCCCACCCTAGACCTACTGAATCAGAAATTCTGGGGGTGGGGTCCAACAATCGGTTGCTCAGTCAAGTTTGAGAACCATTGGTATAATGAAAAAACTTTGGGTCTCAAATCAGCAGAACCAAGTTGAATTTTGCTTCTGCTGTTTGGGTGATGCTCTCATCAACCCCCCACCGTGAACTTTCTGAGCCTTGGTTTTCTCTTCTCTAAGATGGGCTCATAATCCCACAGTTCTGTCTAGGGTGACGGCAAATTAAAGAAGGGTGGAAAAATGCATTTTCAACATTAAAGCATCATTGTCATTATTATCTATCCATGGGGCCCTCTTCCTCATAGCACATGCTCTCCCTTTCTGCTGAAATATAAACCCTGTAGAAGCTGATTTTGGGCTAAGAAAGGGTAAAGCAATATTTATGTAGCAGGTCACTATTTTCAGAGTACATTCAAATGATTTATTTAATTCTTACGCCAGTTCTGTGAGATAGACTCATAAGGAAGCTGAGGTTCGGGGTGTTAATGACTTGCCCAGGTTGCCACAGCAAGTTGGTGACAAAGCTCAGGCTTACATTCAGTCTCTTGATTCAAAATCCAGTGCTTCCCACCAGGTCGCTCTGGCTAAAACCAGCAGCAAAGGACAGGCAGCTGTCAGTGAGAAACCTCTTCCAGCCACCACTCCTCCACCGTGGCTGCTGCACAGTGCAAACACCTGGGAGATTTTAAAAGTCCCCAGACCAAGGACTCTGAATCTCTGGGTGGGCGACCCCAGCATCAATATATTGTAAAGCTCCCCAGGAGATTTGATTGCAAAGAAGCTTGAGCACACAGCTTTAAACTCCCTGGAAGTTCTATTAGGCGGGGATGCTTGACTCTAGCTGCTCATTCGAATCATCTGAGGAACACTGAAAAAACACCCGGGGCCAGCCCCATCCCAGATCACAGAGTTGGGATCTCTAGGGTTGGTGGTTACTGTTATTATTTAATTCCTCAGATAATTCCACTACATAGCCAGGGTTGAGAACCACAGCATTATACCATCTCTTTGGCTCCAAGCAGGCTTGCTCTCCATCATGGTGGGTCCCACCTGTCTCTCCTTCCAGCCTCATCACTGGGCAAAGAAGCACTTGTTAAAAACGTCGATACGTGCTGCGTAGTTTACTGCTTGTCCAGCTTGCGTTCTTTTCATTATTCACAACCAGCAGCAGCTGGTGGGCGAGGATAATCCTGGGAACCACACCCAACATTCCCACCTCGGGGGATATTGGAGTCTCTCGACCAACATGTGTCAAGTATACCAATCAGCATTTACCTCCAGCTACTGCATTTAGGATTCTCTCACATGGCAAAGTTCCTTAAATAGGGAGCCAAAGCCAGAGGAAGAGTTGCTGACTTTATTAAAATTCCTTTGGGCGCGTCTGCTGACTGACAGCACATGTTCCTTAATTTAACCGAGCAAGCATCCTCCCTTCCTCCTGCACATGCGGCACATACCTAGAAGCCAGGATAGCGGAAGCTGCTGCTTTGACTTGGCTGCTTTGATCTGAGGCCTTTGGGTGCTCTTGGGTAACCAAACCTTCTGAAATGGAGACTTGAGTCAGCCTGGCCTGTTCTGAAGTCCACTCTTCACTCGATGGTGGTGCAGGGATTGGGCCCTGCTTGTCATCTTGCCCGCTGCGTCCCTGCTAATACAGCGTTCACTGACGTCTGGCCCCTTGGACCTCCTGTGGGGTTGGAGCTGGGAATCTGAATCCTTAGCAAGCTCCCCAGGTGTTTCCTGTGCCTTCTGAAGCATGAGAGCCAGTGCACCAAGGACTTGGCATGGTTTAGAAAACCTGGATCCGCCAGTTCCCAGGAACAAACAAATGAGACCCTTGGATTGCAGAGCGCTGGGTTGGGAGGGAAGTCAAAAGAAAAGGGAATTGTGGCAGCCTCTAGGGAACATGATACGGGGGGCATGTGCATGTGTGTGCCTGTGGCCCAGCCTTAGGGGGCAGCTGTCGTATTTGCTGCTTAGGTATTCATAGCCAATTGCTTTCATCGTTCCTCACTTTATTAGCTTTCGCCGAGTAGTTCAGCTTTTACTAAGGGCACCCGGGTTTATGGCAGCAATATTTCTCACAGTGTCAGAGATAAAATATCAAGCTAATAACAGACTCCCTGCTAATGTAAATCGCACAAGGAAGGCAATCTCTTTCATTCGGGAGGGAGTCCTACCAGAGAAAGCTAAGTCTTAGGATTTTGAGAAAGCAGTCGGTGGGATTGGATACACTCTGCGCTTGCTAAGAAGATGAAATAAATGATTTGTGCTAAGTGGTAGCAGCTGCAGAAAAGAGCATTTTCCTACACCTGCCTCTTCCTAAGGGACTAGGGACTCCCTGGGGTTCAGGCAAAGGGCCAGAGGCTTAACAGTGGGATTTAGAGAGAGACTTCTCCACTCCTGCCTCTCCCTGGCCTTTTATTGCCACTTCTCAACCTTGATGGGTGAAGGAAACCAGTTGGTTTCCCCCACGTGTGATAAAGAGGAACCCATTAGGAGATGATGGGGGACCTGGGAGTTTTCTTGGCAATCTCGGAGATTTCCCTTCCCACTTCTCAGTTACATTCAGGCACCTGCTGGGCAAACCTACTGCCGCCACTTGTTGCAGGGAATTTTAACAAGACGGGAGGTGGGGGGGAGGTTACTGGGCGGGGGCGGTACTGAGGGGGGCGAGACTTGAAAGAACCTCGAGGAGCAAAGATGCTGCTTTTCTGTGCCATCAGATCCTTGGGGACAGGCCCTGAGTGTCGTGCTTATTCTGTAACTCTGCAGGGCCTGGCATGGGCTGTGAACACAGGAACTTCTGAGAAGGTGGGGTGTTTTCATATGGGAGAGCCGTTGAAGGCTGTGACTCCATCCTTCAGCAAGTCTGGGACCTTGAGAGGTGATGCTCAGGAGAGGAGAGGCCATTGGTGCTGGCTTAGTAACAAGGTTCTGAAACTGCTGACGCACACTGAGATCTGCAGCAGGGGCACTGGGGAAAAGGGACATCATCAGATGTGTCATTGCCCCAGTGCCAAGAAGGCCACAAAGGCCACTGGTTGGTCCCAGTGGCCAAGGTTGCAGCCTTGACCTCTGCTTTTGTCATCTTGGGGTCACCAGAACCAGATGCCCATCTGCCCAATACCAAACTATTGGACTAATTCTAATATCATTTTTATCTGCTCCTATAAGATGGGTCCCATCTTCATGACCTCCACCCCCACCTGGTTCTCTGGTCCCAGGCCTACCTTGAGAACTCACATGATAACTTGCTCTTTCCATTGGGGAAAAATTGGAGGGAAATTTCAGATTCTGTGTGGGTCGAAGTGAGCCTCAGAAATAATCGCATTCACTCCCTTAAACAGTTACAGTGGTCCTGTGGGATACGGAGCGCAGGTATCACGGCATCCATTTTCTAGGTGAGAAACAGGCTCAGAGAGGTTAAGTGGCTTACCCACGTTCACACGTAGAGTTCACAATACAGCTGGGATGAGATGAGGTCTTCTGACTTTTGCATCTGTGATCCATCCAATAGCCCACCTTACCCAGGAGAGCCTTGCACTCTTACTGCACTGTCTGTGCATGCTCAGATAACTCTACCAAAACCACCTAAGCCTACCAACCCCTGCCACGAGACACATGGTTGGGACACGGATAGCCCTGAGATTAAATGCCTGCCACCGAGTGGGCAGGAGGCAGGGGGATCCTCCAACTAGGACGCTAGCGTGGGAGAGGGTGGTATGCGGGCCAGGGCTTGTCCACTGGATGTGAGAAACACGTTTTTGTGTGCCGGGCAGGAAGGAGGACTTGGCTGACAGCTGGGGTGATGGATGGTGTTGGAGACTGCGTGGGGCGTGAGCAGTAATGTGATAGAGGGTGCACATTACCGGCAATTACAATTTGAATAAGTTATCAATGGAAGGAAGTAGAGGAGGAGAAAGCTGTTTTATTAACCCCCTGAAGTTACGTTCACAGCATTTTGAAAAAGTTTATGAATTGCTGTGAATTATGAGCTCGGTGACAAATGCCGATGCCAGGAGAATCCCTGATTGCAGCTTCTGTAGCAGGCGATGTTTTATGGGGACGATTTAAAACAACAGTCTTATGTATTTTAAAACATCAAAGGAAGAAGAAAAAGAAAGAACTCAGGGAGCCTAGTGAATTTACCTGCCTGTGAGAACTTGGCCATAAATCTTCCCTGTGATTTTTCAGTTTTATCTGTTTTTTCTCTTTTGATATTGTACATTTCTCCAGGCGCGCTGCCTGGGGCTGAGATGTGTCCTGTGTGTTATCCCAAGGAGTGTTTTACCAAGTCACTCCCTGGATGAGAACAGAGCTCCAAATGGAGACAAGATGATGTATAACTCCTTTCTAAGCTGTTGCCAAAATCTACCCGTGCCCATGCCCCTTCCCCCCAATATTTCTATATCCAGATAACAGAAGGTCAGGTGAGTATGAGCCACTCATTTCTTCTTTAGGACTCCAGCAGAGCTCTGCTGATTCTGTGTGTGGTGACTGTCTGTGTTTTGTCCCTACCACCAAACTGGAACTGCTGAGGCCGCAGTCCCTAGGCCTTGGGGACAGCATTCACCTTGGAATCAGGAGCCCCTGGCGGGATTTGAGACCTGCCGCGGGCTGGTTATGGACTTAGTCTATCAAAAGCCCGTGATTTCCTCATTGGTAAAACATGTAAAAATGTCAGACCTCCCTCTCTCCTACGCTCGGGTGGTAGGAGATGAGAGGAGATATCAGAGGAGGGTGGAGTAGCTGAGGGTTTTGTGGAGGGCGCAAGAGCGTGCTGGGATGCTAAGTGGTTTCCATATAGTATTTATCTCATAATTCTATGGGGTAGGTGTTATCCCCATTTTAGAGATGCGGGAACAGGGTCTGAGAAATTAAGTAAATCACTCTAGGAAAAACACATTGGAAATTATTTGAACCTTGGTGCCTTTGGCTCCAAAGCTCACGTTTTCCACCACACCAGGTCCTCTGTGTTTACAGAGCTGCTCAGTGTCAGCATCACCTGGAAACAGGTTAGAAATGCTGCTTCTTGGTGCATCGTAGACCTAGCATTCAGAGGCTGCAGTTAACTAGATTCCCGGGTGATTCCCATGCACATTTAGAAGTTGAGAAGCACTGTGGACGCAAAGCAATGGAGGGGCTTGTGTGCTCAGTGTATGGTGAGAGAAGAGTTTCTGATGAGTCGTGAAGGGAGGAGAGTAGATACTGGCCTAGGCTCTGGGAATCTGCATTGTCAGTATGCTTGGGTGAAGGAGCCTCCCCACCTTGCATCACGTAGTGGTCAGGGGAGTCCAGGGAGTGAGGGAGAAAAGGTTCTGGGCGAGGAATGGGGTGACACAACTTATTCTCTGGTCATGTGGTCAGTGCCCTGTTGTGGATGAAACATGGGACTTAGGCATAGAATCCTTGTTTGAATCTGACCCCTCTATGTATTGGCCAGGCTGACACTGGACAAGCATGCACCTCAGTTTCCTCTTTTATCAAATGTGATGGGAGTACCTCCTTCACGGGGTTGTGGTGAGGACTAATCAGGATGTGGAAAAGGTGAGCACAGCATCTAGGTTAACACACATTCTGTGAAGCCTACTGCCCGTTTCGCTAGGTGTGGCCTGGAAGTTTGCTCAGGGAACATGGGAGAAACTAAAGTCTTTTCCTCAATCTTTGTTTCCCCTATGCAGTTGTTGCTGATGGGGAAGGTGTTAGCTTGGAGTCGGGGGCTGAATGTCATAGTGTCATCCTTTAGCACATTGCTTCTCAAAATGTGGTCCCCAGACCACAGCATCTGCACCACCTGGGAACCTGCTGGAAATACAGAATCTCAGGCCCCCACCCTAGACCTGCTGAATCAGAAACTCTAGGGCGAGACCCACCATTCTATGTTTCCCAAGCTCTCTGGGTGGCTTGACAACCATCAGTTGAGGGGCTTGCAGATCAGACATCTGAAAAGTACCTGGTGGTGGTGGGATATTTACATGTACTTGACTCTGGAGCATGTCCTTTGTGGCAGACCCCAAGTGCTCCAGTGGGCACTAAGGCCATGTTACAATTAAATGACCACTTAGAGGCGGTCACTGTGCAGAGGGCACACAGGCAGCCAATTCATTAACCAAGAGCAACTTCTCGCAAATTAAAAAATGTTAATGATTAGTTTTGAAGCATTGAGAGCCTATCAGGGACCACATGCCTGGAATGAGCATTTACCATATGGTGCCTTTGGAGGCTAATATTGATTCTCATTATTTTAAACGATTACAAACATTGCAGGTGTTTTGTAATAATCTCCATTGTCTAATTAGAACATGCGTGAAACGAGCTCCTTCCGCCTGCTAACAAATATTGATTTGAACAGCAGAGCCCTGGTGCAGGGGAAGGATTGGGGCTGTCTGGCCAAGTTGCCTCCAGTGCCAGCCCCTTTCTCCAGAAATTATTAATCCTGGGGATACAGGGCATTTTGACAGGCAGGCATCCATGTGGGCCCTAACCTGATTTGGGGATGCTCCAGCCTTCAGTGTCTGCTCCCGTCAGGGCAGTAAGCTGGGAAATTTGCAATGAGCATCAGCACTTTTGTGGCCTTTTCTTCCTTTCTCTTCTTTCCCAATTTGTACCTCTTGTTCATTTTTAACAACTCCATATCTAAATGTTTTAAGGGAAATCTGCTGGTATTGGGCATTACTCATGTTAGGTTTCAGTTACATGCTATCTAGTTATAGGCTTCAGGTTGCTTTATCTCTTAATATTATCTCTCCTACAAATCTGGAAGCTTCTTGAAGACAAGGCTTATGTCCTGTCCTTACTCGTGTTCCCCATTAAGGCCTAGCAAGTTCATCATAAACACTCAACAAGGAGGGCTGGTATTGTTAGTGTTGTTCCTTGTCATTGTCGAATGAATGAATGAAGCAACTCTTAAGATACTTTGTGCTCAGTGGGTGTTTTATGTATTCATGCATATTTTAATTTATTAACCTGACAAAATTTACTGAGCACTAATTACGGCACAAGGGAAGGAGCTTTATGAGTCTGGTTCCTGCAGTCTCCCTGGGGAGAGGTGGTTAGAATGTGGTATGCTAACTGCTGAAATGGTTTGAACAGGGCTCTCTGGGAAGCTGGAGAAAGAGCCCCGAATGTAGGCAAGAGGTGATACCTGAGCCCAGTGTTGAAGGGCAAACTGTAATTAAGCAGAGAGATCAATGGGGGAGGCACTGTGCCACACAAAGGCATGTAGGAGTTGGGGCTCTGGGACAGGAGTGTGGCCAGAGCATAGGGAGTGCTTGTGACAAGGGGCAGGGACTGTGGCATTTAGGGCCAGATAAGGAAGCAGAGGCTGGGTTATGGAGGACTTTATCTACCATGCAAAAAGCTAGGATTTTATTCTGAAGGTGAAGGGTCTGTATTAAGAGAGTTAGATTTGCATTTTGTTTTATAATTTTTTAAGATTTGTGTTTCAGAAAAATTACGCTGGTAACACTATAGAAGTAGAAACTGGAGGCAGGGAGATCAGTAATGGCCTTTTGAGAAGAGATGAGATTCTGAGCTAAGGCAGGGAGAGGGAAGGAACAGAATGTAGATATATTTAGGGTGTGAGGGTTTACATTTATGTAAGAACATTATTTGCTTTTCTTTCCTTAGTTATGAACCAATTAAAATAGAAAAATCTGGAGAATAATATTATAAACAACTGTGTGCCCATTACCCTGAATGAACAAACTTACATTTTGTCATATTTGCTTCAGGTCTATTTTTTATCATAACAATAAAAAAAATTACAGATAAAGTTTCTCTGCTTAATTCCATCCACTACACCACTGCCAGAGGCAACCACTGTTAAGAATCTACTATGTATCCTTCTAGTCCAGGCTTTTCTATGTTAGTTTCATATTTATGTATTCATAAACACAATGTAGTATTTACGGAAATGGTTACCAGAGTTTTCTGCAAATTGTTTTACTTAGTGTTGATACATTTAGCTCTAGTTTATCCATTTTGTCTGATGTATATTGTTCTATCATGTGAATATGTTATATTTATCCATTCCCCTATTAGTGGACATTTAGAGTATTTACAGTCATTAGCTTTAGCAAACATTTCAGCTAGCATGAACACTTTGCACTCTTCTCCTATCAACATGTATGAAGGTCTTTCTAGGATACATAGTAGAAATGAGATTGCTGGTCTTAAGCAATACACATTTTCAAATTTAGCACATATTGCTAAAGACTCTCTGATGTGATCATATCAATTTAAACTCCTACCGACAGTGGATGGTCTGTTTCTTTAGGTCTTCTCCAACACTTGCTATTATGGGCCTTATACAGTTTTGCCACGCTGATGTGAGTGGTTTTTCTTTGCATTTCTTTGATTACCAGAGATATTGAGTAACTTTTCATATATGTGTTGGCCTGGAGGTTGCCTTTTCTGTGGGTTACTTGTTCACACCCTTTGCTCATCTTCTTTTATGATTTTTTTTATTGATTTCTTAGAGTTCTTTAGTAGTCTGGATACCAATCCTTTCTCGTATATACATATACATACATACATGCACATATGTATATAAAATATAAAATACATATATATGTATATATACAAATATATGTGTGTATATATATGTATAAATAATAACTTCTCCCATTTTATCTCTTGTTTTTTAACTTTTTTATGGTATCTTTTGTCAAAAAGAGGTTTTCAAAAATTGATATCAAATTTATTAATTTGACTCTCCATGAGTTGTATTTTTTTATGCCTTGTCTAAAAAATCTTTTCCTATTTCAGTGTTATAAAGTTAGTAGGCATTACCCTATCTTTTCTTCTAATAGTCTTAAAGTTTTGCTTCTGATCTTTGGGTCTCTAATACCACAGGAATTTTTTTTTTTTTGTGTGTGTGTAGTACAAGACACAGGGAATATAATTCTATTTATTTATTTTCTTCCTTTAAAAGCCAATTACCTCACAACATTTATTGAATATTCCATCCTTTACTCACAGACTTATAGTGCTCCCTTCATTGTATACCCAGATCCTTTATAGATTCTAGTCTCTTTGAGGGCTTTCTTTTCTGTCCATTGGTCTACATGTTTACCCCTGAGTAGACACTACAGTGTTTTAAAAATAACACCACTTTAACCCCTGCAACCCCATCCCCACCCAGCACCATCAGTTTTCTTCTCCTGGTGGTTCTAGAGACTACCATGACCAGTGAGACTAGGTCTCCTGGCTGGGCTCCTTAGGAGCGTTTACCATCTGTCAATAGGCTTTGTGTGAAAATCGGAGCACAAAAAGCCAAACCCTGGCTTTCCCACCACCTTAGAAATGCTCTGGAGATAAAAGAAGAGAGATTTGCATTTGGCCGAGAGAGTGAGTGAGGACATAATTGGAAAAAGTCTCAGATTTGGCAGGCCTCTGTGACACCTCAGACCTACATGAAGCAGAGAGCACACAGCAGGCAGCTAGTCTGGGGTCCCTGGAGAGTTTGCTGTCATCAAGAAGGCTCTAGGAAGCTAGGGAAGTCAGGCATCATCTTTCTCTAACTCAGAGAGAGAAGAAATTTTGGCCTCCTCAAACCTGCGTGTGACTACACACACCGTCTTGGTTTGCACTGACCAAAACTTCCTGGACTGGCTGCTCCTTCCTCTAAGAGGGCTGGGTATCACTGGCTGAAGTCGTGCCTTTTCCCCTGGCCACCTGTTGCTCTCAATACAGCCGACCAAGTGCTTGGGCCATTGGAAGGAGGATGTGATCTGGCTGGAAGTTTCTGACTCTTCCTCAAGGTCGTGACGAGGGAGGACAGACCCCACCCTCTGTCAAAAGTGTCAAACCCTAGATTTTTAGGACCTACTAGATGATCTCGTTCCTTACGTTTTTGTGTGTTTGTAGATGAGGAAACTGAGGTGGTGAGAGGTTCAGTGGCTCCTCTAGGTTAGTGCTAGGGAAAAGCGGGGAAAGCAAGAGAACCCAGTCTCTGCATCCCACTCAAGTTCACTTTTCACTCCGCTACTCTCTTTGACTGGAGGAAAAAAATATCTGTAAAACCCTTCTTATGTGTGTCCCTTCCCCGGGTGGTCTTGAGAGTGTGGAGAAGTCTATGCTGTAGGACTACGGGAGAGATTGTGTTTCCAGAGACATTTGTACCTGTAAATAGACAATTTCTATATCCCCAGAGATGGGCCCCAGGGGAGGTGTAGATTGATATTCAGAGGGGAATAAAATAAACCTGTGACAATCTTGAACTTCTGGTTTCTCATACAAAAAAGTATTTGGAGTCTATTGGGGGAGTTTATGGAGGTGAATTCACTTCACTCAATAGTTACATTCCTTAAAATGAGTATTTGTAAATCAGACCTTAAAAAATAAAGTCCTTTATTCCCATGGACCTGTGCTATTATTGGAAAAGTCTTCTAGCTTCATTTATAATTGATATTAACTTGTTAGTGATGGTTCACACTATAGCTTTAGGTTCTTTTACTTCAGCAGATGCCATGTACTGGTTATACCCATAAGGAAAATCTAGAAAACTTGTGTGAAGTGGGAAGCATCATTTGATAGAAGAATAATCATCTAACTTAATTGTGTCTATATCTTCAAAAGGGGGAAGGCTCTGTAGACTTCTGGAGTTTGGAAGAGAAACTAGCACAGCAACATATACATTGTATCGTCTCGTATCGTATCATATCCTGTTGGTCAAAGCAGCCACAGAACCCAGAGTAGAGGGCAGGGAACGTTGACTGCTTCTTGATGAGAGAAACATCAAAGACTATGTGGTTGCCACACTTGCTTTCCACCTCTTTCCATCTGAAACTCACTGTTGCCCCAGCCTCTCTAGTCCTCCAATCTATTGCAACCAAATCACCCATCTTTGAGAGAAGTCTTCCAGGCCTCTTTCTGACCCCACTCAGCTGTGTGCTCAGAACTCCATCAAGACAGTTGACTGATCACTGGGACCATTTTTATAGAAATTGTTGCTCAGCAGTTGCAGGCCTTTTGGACACATGAAGGGTTCTAGGAGCAGGTTTCCCTGTTTCTAGCACAGCTTACCTTTTGGCATCCAGTGTAAGAAAGAAGGATTTTTTTGTTTTGTTTGTTTTTTCAGTCTCACCGTGCCTCAAAGATGTGTTTACTGAACACTCTCTCTTTACTGCACGTGACTGTTGTGAGATAAATATTTAACGACCAGTAACAAGGTTTATGTGCTTTCTGAGGGAACAAGGACTAGAAAATCTCTAGAGAGTTTCAGGTTTTAATTGAGTGAGATGTCAGTGCAAAGATGACAAAGGTGGCGGCTACCGAGGGGCAGAGGGAATCCGCTCTCATGATGAGACATTACCGGTCAGCACACGAGTCCCAGGGGTGATGCCGAACAAGGTGACGAGACCAACCAGGAGACCTTACCTGGACCAGGGGAAGCAGTAAGAGGGCTGCAGCCCCCACTCCTGGAGGGCTCTTCTCCCCTATTGAAAAGTATCCACCAAACCAATATTGTCTCTTGTCTCCTAATTGACAATAGCCTGCTAATGGGTTTCCTCATGTCCCTAACTAAATTAATATTTTCAAAGTAAAATTTTGTGATGTTACCTCTACTTTTCTCCCCTGCTAATAGGTTCCAAAACTCTTAGGATAAAAACAAAACCACTCGCATGGCCACTAACAAGGTTTGCATGATCCGGCTCCTGCCTATCTC
This sequence comes from Ceratotherium simum simum, assembly GCF_057802395.1. Lineage (NCBI taxonomy): Eukaryota > Metazoa > Chordata > Mammalia > Perissodactyla > Rhinocerotidae > Ceratotherium > Ceratotherium simum. The sequence continues at coordinate 25,543,446 of NC_141923.1, read as the reverse complement.
ACTGCCCCCACCCCCCACCCCCCACCTCCCATCTCTCAGTATACTCCCCTTGCTTTCAGGCCTCTAACCACGTTGGCGTTTTCTCCAGGCCTCATATGAACCTACTTCCTTCATCCCCAGAGCCTTTGCATATGCTGTTCCCTTTGCCTGCAGTGCTTTTCCCTTTCTCCTTCTCTAAGATCCCACGAATTCATCGTTCATCACTCATCAATGCATGATTGGTGAGGAGGGATGAGCCCTTTGGAGAATCATACACTCCTAATAGGAAAGGGACTGGCAAGGTGATCTCCTCCAGCTGCTCCCAGCACTAGGCAACGCTGGAGCACCTTCATCCCCATGTGGCATTCAGATTTGCTCCCTTTGAGGTGGAAATTGGCCAAATCTAGTGGTAACCTTTCTCCTATAGGCAACCTTGGAAACAGGTGGTAGAAAATCTGAACTTAGTCCTGGAGAGTATGCTTGAGACAGGCGAGGAGAATTAGAAACTATGAATGCCAAGGCAAAGGACAATTGTTAACACAGGAGTTCTCTCTCACTTTGTCATGGGCTGAGTCAGCCCTCTCTCTTAAATGGTCTTAGCTTTCAAGCCTTAGAAAATCACTTAATCCTAACTCCCTTGGTATTACCTAGATTTGATTTATCCAGGGTCACCCAAGGAATTAATAACAGAGATGGGACTAGAATTCAAGCCTCTTGACAACCAGTCCAATTTTCCTGATAAGGAACGTGGGCAAGCCAGGAGTAGATGGAATAGTTCAACTCTTGGCCTCACCTTAAAAGTCCTCAAGGCACCAAATTTACATATTACTTTTCTCCATCTCAGAAAGGAGAAGCTAGGGACCCCTCCCAGGTTTTTAGTGACTTCCATTCCCCTTTAGTCCCTACCTCCCCCTCCAAATTCTCTGCTTTTGCATTCACCCAGTCTCCCTCCAAGTGGAAACTCATTCTTCGGGGTAATCAATGTCCCTCTCAGCCAGAACCCTGTTACCAGGGAAACCATTCCAGGCAGCTGACTTAGCCTCATTGAGATGCAGCTGCAGAGCCCAGGGCCCACATAGGGGCAACTGCTATCAGAGTGGGCAGTTTTTGGCAACTCTGGGGTGTATTGTACCAAGTGGGACATGGTAATTATGTATTTGTGGCCTTCATCATGTGCCAGTTTAATTGTCACGGATTCATTGTTGTTTTTTTTCCTAGACCACTCAGCAGAAGAGGGAAATTGATGCCATAGGGCAGGTTTCTTTCTGGAAGAGACACTCACTTGGGTAGAAAAATAAATCTGATGACTTAATGCCATTTGATTGGTCAGGAAGTTTCCCCTAAATGGTAGAGGTACAACCCCAACGTGGCTGCCAGTGGGCCCTCACCAAGGGCCTAGAACTGTGTCAATACGGATATCAGCAATACAAGATGAGTTGGGTTTGGCATGGTGGTATACAATTTCTCTTGAAGAGAGGGACCTTAAAGCTTCGTTTTCATATTGGCCCATCTCCAGCTGTGGGACTGCAGGTTTTTGAAGTTGGACTTCTTTTCTAAAATTACATCTTTGCCTTGTCCCTTAGTTATGACAGTCGGAAGTATGGCTTCTACTATTCTAACCATAGCCAACACTGAAGACTCCCAATGTGTACATGGGATAATTTAAGTGGGGTGATTTTAATCCTTTTATCAGAGAGAAATCTGTTTTTACCTAAAAGTTGGGCGTTAGATTTCTTAAGATAGCCAGCTCTTCAAGTCAGTCTCCAATATGGTGGATATGGTCAATTTACATGCATTTTTCTTGCTAGTTCATAACTATATGATAACAGTGGCAATAATAACAATCACTAATATGGATTGAGTGCTCATGATATGACAGACTGCTCGCCCCAGCTTTACCTACATCATTTCCTTTAATCCTCACTTCGAGCAAGTTGTGGTTATGCTGCCTACTACACCAGAAGGGCTGCAGAGAGGGCCTCTGCTCAGCTCTCAGGTTAGGTGAGATGAGGATGTTGAGAATATAAGACGGAAAATGTGAGTTCCAGTCCTGGCTCTGCTCTCACTGGCTTGTGGAACCTGCAGGCAATCACTTAAGCTCTTTGAACACTGGTTTCATTTTGAGGAAAGTGGGAGAGAAGTGAGTCATGTGTGTTTTGTGAAGCACTTGGTGGTGGTGGTAATGATGATGGTAGCTAAGCTAACATTTACTGAGTGTTTACCATGTATTAAGTACTGTTCTAAGCATCATACCTGGATTATCTCATTTAATCTTCACGGCACTTCTACGGTACTTTATTAGCTCCGTTTCTTTGGTGAGGAAACTGAGGAACAGAGAGGTCACACAGCTACTAAGTGGTGGAGCCAGTATTCTAACCCATGAAATCTACCTCCAAAGCATTCGCTGTCACTCTGATAGGGATAGGATCAGGATGAAAGACCTTAGTCCTTGCTGTTATCCTAAGTGAGCACCGCTGGAGGTCTTTGCAATTTGCCTCAGCCTGTACTGCTTGTCTAAAGACCACTATAAAGGAATTGTCTTCCCTAATGCATTTTGGGTCTTAGATTCCTATGGGAGGCCCACCTCTCCTCTCTTCACTACATCAGCTCTTCTCCTTAGGTGGCTGGGCTTGTGGCTAAGAACCCTTGGGTAGCTAAGCATCCGGCTGGGAGCTGCCCAGCTATGCTGCTTGGATGATCATCCTCATTTGATCCTGTCTCTTGGGATAAATCTCAAGCTTTGGATTTGGTAAGGTCAGATTCTCCTGCCTTAACTGAGCATTCCATCCAAAGCTCACCGTTGCTTGGAAGGACCTTGTGTCATGCATTATTCAGAAATGTGCATGAGTTCTGGACCAGTGCCCAGACCCTAGATGAAATTATCTGGTAGAGCCAAGAAAATTTAGTCAGGGGCCTTAAAGGAATTTAGCTTGTTCTCCATTGTTCAAGTCATCTCTTATTTTTGGTTTGAATGGTAATACATGTATTTATTATAGGGAGAGATTTGCATTCTTTTATACTAATAATTTGAGCCAGTTTATAGGAATGGGTAGGTTGAGAAATGTGATTCACTAGTGGGTAAGTAAGGCTATAGTTCATTTTGTAGGACCATTATATTTTTTCCCAGATAGAATATCTTTTTTAAAGAAAATGATTTCCAAAGCTGGTATTAAGTCAGATTCTGTGACAAGTAAGCAGTGGTTCTCAACCTTGGCTGCACATTGGAATCAATGGGGAGCTGTAAAAAATTCTGATGTGTGGTTCTCACCCCCAGAAGTTCTTGTTTTAATTGGTCTCAGGCATGGCCTGGGCACTGGAATTTTTAAAGGCTCCCCAGGTGATTCTAATGTGCAACCAGGCAGGGTTAGCTTCATGGGTAGGCAAACTCTGCAGTCACACAGGGCTCCATGCTTAGAGGGGCCCCACACTAGGTTTAATGCTCTGCTACTGCCGTCTTGGAATTCTTCATAATTTTTGAACAAGGGATTCCACATTTTCATTTTGCACTGAGTCCCATAAATCATGTAGCCAGTTCTGCAGCCAGGGTTGAGAGCCCCAGGACTAGAGTAACATCCTATACAAAAGAGAATTCCACATGCACCAGCTCATGGTCCTCCTAGGAGCAACATGTCAATCAAGCATAGCACTAGTACCCACGAGGGTTCAGACATGCGTGGTAAGTTGTATCTTATGGTACATTTTTTGTTTTCAAGAGACTTTGAAAAACTGTTCCTAAGATAGTTATTAACCTTGCTATCCAGTACTGGTTGAGAAGTACACAGTACTGCTAGACACAGTGTACTGCTAGACACAGTGTACTGCTAGACACAGTGCCAAGAGGCCTGGTGTGAGCCCATTTTTCTAGGAGGCCTCTCTTTCAATGGAGACTTTGGCAGGTGGACTCGCTGTAGTTGCTGTGCATCCTCTGCCTCCTCTAGATTCCTTTCCATCATCAATTTCCCCTTGTCTTTCTTGAATTTTTAATCTCTCCTTTTCTTCTGGCACTTTCTCTTCTCCTAAAAATAACTTTCCTCAAAGTACTACCCTCCACCATGAAGCTTTTCGGAAGAAGAGCTATCCCTCAAGGGCTCCACATCCTCATAACCATTCCTTAACTCTTCGTAGCTTAGCTTCTACCAGCTCGGCTGCCCGAAGGGACTTCTGCAAGGGAACTCTGCAAGTTCCCTCCTAATTGCTGAAATTGCTTTATCTTGGTTCCCATCCTGAACTTCTCTGGTGAACTAGATGTATCAAAAGCTGTTTCTACCTTGTTATAAATGCAAGTTCATGGGCCCTACCCCTACTACTGAATTAGAATCTCTAGGGAAAGGGGCCCAACATTTGTTTTAAAAATCTCTTCTGGTGATTTCTATGCATGCTGATGTTTGAAACCACTGCTTCATAGATATTTATTGAAGAAATGGCATCCTAGCATTTGTAAGACCATGTGCCACCTTTGGTTTCTAACTTCAGGTGTTTGCTTTATGTCAAAATTATCCAGTGCTGAAAGATGATTGAGATTAATGATTAAGAGCATGGGCTCTGGAGCCACTCTACCTAAGTTGGAATTTCAACTCTGACCCTTACTACCTGTGTGACCCTGGGTGCCTCCGTTTCTACATCTCTACAGTGGGATAATAATAGCACCCACCTCACAGAGTTGTGGTGAGATTAGGTGAGTTAATAAATGTAAGGCAGTTAGAACTGTGCCTACATATGGTAAGGATTCAACAAAAGTTAGCTTTTAGATCGTATATGTGTACTTTTTTGTATTTATATTTAAATTTTATTTCCTCCCGAAGCCAAGGTTAAGGTGATCAACAGAGGAACTCCAAATGGGATGGGTTTCTATCTTTGGCAGCCCTCCATGCGGTTAATTGCTCCTGGAGGTAATTACTGGGAAAATTATCCTATCCCTCTTAGTTTAAAGCCGTAGTCCTCAACCATTTTTTTCTTCTCAGGTGCCCCAATCCACCTGAGGTATGTCATGCTCCCATCAGCAATAATGATTTCGTGTGGCAGGGGTTCTCAGCTGGTGCTCCTCAGCCAGCTGGGATTCACTGATTTATTGTCATCTATGATCCTACTCCTAGTTTGGTAGTATTGAGTTAATTTTAATATGGTCAATAAGAAAGCATTCAAAAGCTGGAGAAGGAATAAGACTGTTGAAGTTGTAAAGAACTTGTTCTCAACCTTTCCTGAACATTAGAATCACTTGGGTATTAAAAAAAAAAAAGTACCAATAGTGCCTGAGTCCTACCCCAGATCAATTAAATGATCGTATCTGGGCATGAGGCCTGGCATTGGTGTATTTCAAAAGCTCCCTGGGTGAATCTAATGTGCTAGCAGAGTTGAGAATTATTGATGGAGATTAAGACACGGGACTCAGTATTGGGAGGTGGGGTAGGGACTAGTTTCTTGGGGAAAGGAATAAGCCCTCATGTCTGTTGACCTCCACAATTTACTTGGATCAAGTGGCTCAAATATATTGAAAGAGAACAGTCTACAAGGGGCCAAGAGGGAGATGGAGATGGACTAGATGATTTAATGGGTTATCTCCCCTGTAGTTAATTTCTCTAGATCTCTTGCACCGTATTGATTTTGTAAATCGCTATTGTCACATCTGCCCCTTCTGCTGTGGGAACTGGTGGGTCTTAAAAATTGAATTGGAGGGGTGTAGATTAATCAATATCAAGATTTATTGACTTGGGACATTTATATTAACTGTAGTGAAGTCAGGTTTAATTTGAACCTTTTCAATACTTGATTAAGTGGCATAGTTTGTATTACCTACTGGGTATTTTGCAAATATTATACTTCATGGATTTGGTACAGCTCTCACCTCCACATCCTGATGTGACTCCCCTTCTTTGTGAAGCTATTAGGATTTATATTATAATAGTGACCAAATCAAGATACTTTTTAAAGGCCAACTCACAATTGTAGGAAGGAACTCTAGTCTCTGCCTGCATATTACTTCTTTCAGGTTCTTCCCTTGAAACATATTTTTTTTTTCACTCTGGGGTTAAATTTTCAGCTACTTTATTTTCAGGAACAGGAACTAGAGATACACGTATTTTTAAAATTCTGTTCTTTATGAAACTTCTCCTGTTGCTTTTAAAAAGTCAACAACTACTTTGTTTAATTAAATAATTAATGCCTCTCCTTTTACCAAGAAGGATTTACTCTACCTTTTTCAAAGGGCATACATGAGAACACTTCAAACAAAACCTGTTCTTAAAGGGAATGTTTTTCATATCATTATGCATGAACGGGGCTTACCGTTAAGAAGGAAAGAATTTTGAGTTGTCTAGTCCTGGTTAGGAGGATGCACTGGCTCATCCACTTAACCTCTCTCTCGGTGCTCTTGTGAAAAAAAATTAAATGTGTCTGTAAAAATTATGGCCTTGTTCTGTGGGGTATAAGGTGGATCAAAGCTCGTGATTCTCCCCTGGGATCTGTACACATGACTTTGGACTTGATGCACAGCTTATAAGACCCTCCAGAATGATGAAAAAATGTTATATTCACTTGGGCAATTGTGGCAGTGGGCAACACTGTTGAGGGAGGCCTTCTGGCTGTTTCTCTAAGGACAGAGTTTAGTGAAACGTGAGCTATAGAGAGCCAGGTTGCTCGGGCATGGCTTGAGGACACAGCTGTTGCACAAGAAAAGTTAGATTGGTTCTACTGACTTGGACTGAGTGGATCCTCTTTCTTGGTAAAGAAGTGAGATCCTCTTGTCAAATCTTCCAGGCCTTCTGTCTTTCTCTTTGCTCTTATCCACTTCATTTAGGGTATCCCTGAGTGGGGAAGGTCATTCCTGCTGCTGGCTGCCAGCTGCCTACCCGCTGCCCCTCCTCCAGCCTGGCCAGGGTTTGTTGCTTTGTTTTCACTGCTCATCACCTGTGACTTCTTGGCAAGGTCTTGCAGGGCATGAGCATCCACTCTGCATGACCCACCACTAAGCACTTCTCTAACCTCTGGTGTTGATAAGTGCTTGCCAAGCCTAACTCTTAAGTACTTGGCAAATGTTAGCTACGCCTCATCTGTTTCCTTTTAAAGATGGGCTAAGCAAGAGCAAGAAGAGTGAATGATAATGATGGTGAAAAAGATAACTATTTATTGAGAACCTATTATACGCCAAGTTCTAGATTCTATCATGCGTAGCTGCTATCTTATTAAATATTCATAAACATGATACAAAGTAGGTATGATTGTTCCTACTTTACCTATGATTAAACTGAACCACATACAGGTTGGTTAAATTACCCAAAGCTAGTCAGTGTCAGAGCCTCAACTTGAACTCAGCCCTGACTTTAAAGCCCACTGCGATGCTCTGCCCAGATCCTGACTATTCAGCCCCTGGCTAGGTGCTCTCTGCCTGGTTGGAGACTCTGCTGTGTGTTCTGCACTTTGCATGCCCCGGGAGTCTTGCTCTTTCCTTTATCCACTGTGCGCTTATCTTGATTAAAGGAATAAAAATCTAAAATCTTTTAGGGCTTTTCTTGTCCTGTGTTGTCCTAAGTTGCTCTCAAGTTTTCCTGGAAGACAGCATCGGATAACAGGCTTATCGTTTTTGAGAACCTCCCTTCTCAAATTCTTGCCAAATTTCCCTCTGTGGAGCCCTCATACAGCCCACTCTAGCCAGGGCTATAAGGAGCCTCTTCCTTATAGCCTCTTTGGCTCTTTATAGCCTCTTTTTATACTCCTTTCACAGTCCCTGGGAAGTAGGGCAGGCATTACTGTGCCTGTCCCATAGATAAGGAGACTGAGACGCAAAGGGCCATGTTGACTTCATTGAAGAGACAGTCAGGAGGAACCTGGCTATTATAACTCATAGCCCGGGGGGCTTGTCACCATATCACGTTGCCTGTCAGTTACCTTCTTTAGCCATATTTATTTGAATGGCTAAGATAGGATTTTGTTTCTTTTACAATTTGTCTTAGGGCAAATCGAAAAGAGCTTAGTTAATATCTAGCAGTGTCACTAGGAAAAGAGACCAGGGCTTGTAGCTCATCTTAAGAGGGAGAATTCTGACCTTGGGGTAGGGTAGGGGGCTACAGTGGGAGAGAATTTAGGTGGACTGACACCAGTCTTAGTCTATGCATAGCTGGGAGGCAGATTATGGACTTCAAAAATTGAGAGCACTAGGATTTGGATCTCCAAGACACCTGACAGAACAGTGGCCTCTAAAGTAGAGTGTCCCTTGCAGGGTTCATAAGGGATAAAGTGTAATTTATTTTATAGTGAAAAAGGGAAATTTTAAGTTTAACATATTTCTAATATGTGGATTGAGGCAAGCATCCTCAAATGATCTGATGTCAGATGACTACATGTATTGCACAGTATTTACATATCCTGAAGGAAGGGCAGGTCTTCCGCACACATATCTTAAAGGAAGAGAAAGTTTGACGTTGGTACTTTTATGTTCATTTATCCTCAGTTAACTGGGACATATCACATTTAGTTGTGCCTTGTAAAGTGAATTTATGGATTGTGTGATCTAGTTTTTATGAAACCAACCTTCACAAAATAGACAAGTGGCTTATACAGACTCCTTTAAGGAGACCTTGGATTGAAAATAATACCAATATCATAAGTGAGCAACAATAAAATGGCAGAGCTGTCGCCTCTACTCCTAATTTAAGCTCTTTGTCAACCGTGTTATGATGTGAAAACAAGAAAAGTATAATCAGGATTGAAACAAAGTCAGCCACCAAAAAAATCATCAAGAAGACCATTTAAAATATAGATTTTTTTCTATTATTGTTAATGACAAACCTTTCCCTAAGCCCCAATGTGCCTTGAAGTGTTGCCTAGTAATGCAGTGGAATCATCATGATTAGCAAGAAATTTAAAAATATTTTTATTTCATCTGTATCTCATTCTTTTCAAATTTTATATTTTGATCTAGGTTTTATAATTTGTGTAATGTTATAGGTCTTGTACATAATTTATCGATTTATATATATACGTGTATATATATATAATACATATATACATATATATGTACACATATATATGTATATGATGCATGCTCAAACAATTTTTAACTGATATGGTTGTGTATTAGTCAGGGAAGAGTAACTGCTGTAACAAACAACTCCAAGATCTACTGGCTTGATAAAATAAGGGTTTATTTCTTGCTTATGTCTAGGCCCAATGTAGGTCAGCTGAGCAGAGCAAGGCTGTGCTCCATGCAGACGTTCAGAAACCCTGGCATCTTCCATCTACCGCCTCTGTCATGCATGCAGCTGGCAAATGAAAGAAGAGAGTATGGAAGATTAGGTTTTTACAGGTCAGGTTTGGAAGTGGCCACATTACTTCTACTCGTACTTCATTGGCTAGAACTCAGTCATAAGCCACTGCCAGCTGCAGGGGAAGCTAGGAAATGTTGTCTGGGTGAGTCCAGTAGGTAAAGGAAAACTGTTTGGAGAACAGTAGAACTAATAGCCAGTAGAACTATGATCATCTTGATCATAATAGAAGATTAAAAAAGTGTGGAGACTACTTTGCTCGCAGGAGTTGGACAACTGCAAAGATGGAATATAGTGGTCAGAATTTGATGTATTAGAGTTTATTCATCAATCCCACAAATGTTTATTGAGTGTCTGTTATGTGCCAGGCACTATTCTTAGCTCTGGAGACATAACAAACAGACAAAAATTTCTTCTGTCCAGAAGCTTGCATTTCAGAGGGTACCTTGAACAAGAGAGGCTCAAGCGAGTGCAGGAGCAATGAAATGCAGAGTGAAGAAGAGGGTAAGAGGTGATGTTTTAGCAAGTTGCTTTGATTTTTACCAAGTGGTGTAGAACCGTGGACTCAGACAGATCTGTCTTTATATCTCGGTCTTGATAGTCACCTACTTGCCACGTGTTCTTTAGCAAGTTACCTAACTTCTCAATCCTTAGTTTCTTCCTCTGTATATGAGGATAAGAGAGTGCCTAGTATGTAAGGATGTTCTGATAATTAAGAGAAGAAACATAAAGCCCTTAGCATAGTACCCTAACACAGAGTAAGCTCTTAAAAAATGGTAGCCATGATAATACCACCAATAAAATAATAACAACTTTCAGGAAGGGCGATACCACTACCCGTGCAGGTTACCTGGGCTAATGATTTGCCAGAACAAGTTAGCTTCAAGAGAACTATCTCTCATTCTGCTGCCCAGCTGGTTATCAGGTTGTTGTGCTTGGGTCCCAGAGTTTACTAACCTCTATGGGCTACATAAAACGAAACATTCTCGTTTAATGTTTTTTAATTAAAGTGCATATTTAACCAAAAATTATTTATTTAAAATTAATGCCTACCTGTTGTCAAAACTATTGGAAAGCATAAAGAAAAATGGTAATTACCCGTAATCCTACTATGCAGACACAACCACTTTTATCATGTTGGTGTATTTCCTTCTTGTCTTTTTCCTTCATGGGCTCAAGCTTAGGAAGACACAGAGTGAGGTCCTCCACTTGGCACCAGTTATTCAAGGTTAACAATTAAAGTTGTCTCTTGCCCCTCAATGGTCCTTTAGATAAGAGGTTCTCTGTAGCAGCAGTGACAGCTCTTCAGGTAACCCAATGGGCTCTTTGACATTGATTCTCATTTCTCATGCTCTCACTGTACAATTTCAGCTCCTTTATTTGATATTTGCTGGAAACTTCTGTTCCGTGAATACTAACCAACATTTTTCTTTATATTGCTGCTCTATACTTCTGGGCAGTTGTGGAACCAGGTGTACTTATAAAAAGATGCATATCTCAAAAGACAGAAGTGGTTTCTTAGCTTTTTCTTGCTTACTGTGTGGTAGTCTAAGACCTGCCTTGGCTCCTGGAAGTTACTAACTTCCATGGGCTACATAAAACCAATCAATCACTCTCCATCCTTTGAGGAATGAAGAGGCCCAGTACTTATGATGTTTTGGTAGTCACCTCATTCTCATCCTCCAGTAATACAGATTGTATGCCTACAATTCACAATCAACAGTTATTTATTTGGGTATCAACTACTCTGTGCTGACCCTGTGTGAGGTCCTTTCATGTATATGCCGTTATCTATTAAGAGAAACAGAGACCAAAGGATAGAGGACTTGGTTCAGTTGATACCAAATTTGCCTTAGGGAAAGGTTTTTGTGGAATAAGAAAGAAATGAGCTAGCAACCGTGCATTTGGAACTTCTTGGCCTTTTTCTGAATCTGGTCCTGATTTCATTTGGATTTTCCCTGTTTACTTTTGCCTCTCAAAGGCTTTCTTCCAAGGTCTAGATAATGCAAATTTATAATGTAAACAAAGCTGTGGGGGAAAGTTGGGGAAGTTATTGCAATACTAAAGACAAATATTTCCTTGATTCCTACCACTAAGTATGTTTACAACAAAAGTCAGGGAAATGACTTGAAAAGGTCTTGTAAGTACCTCTTGCTTATAAACAATTGATATGCTAGTTATAAACCTCTCCTATCTTTGCATTGAAGCTAGTACTCCAAAAATTTTACTAGGTAGCAAGTGCTTTGGAAGTTTTAGCTATGGGAAAGTAAGAAAATTACCGTTTAAAATGCCATTATTTGGTCCTTATCCCTTATCTCATTAAGGTTTCTTAAGGATTTTATAATTGGACATGCAAAATGAAACATGTTTTACACAGGGAAAGACTGAAGAGCACTCGCAAAACAATGTAGAAAACACCACCAGTTAGAAAGCTACAGAGCATGAGAAAGCTGAAGCCCAGCCCCAGTTTGTGACCAGAGGTGTCTGGAGTTAAAGCTGGTGCCCTGGTGGGACTGTGTTTCTGTGCCATTCACATGCTTCCTAAAATGGGATGTAAAAAAATTGGAGATGTAAAAATGCCATGAGTGTGGCCATCTGCTAAGAATTTAGACAATATTGAACTGTTATGAGTTCAAGCCCCTAAGAATAGATTTCTGAGGTTTTAGGAGGTCCTAAGAAAGGCTTGCCAGCCCTGATGGTCTAATGCTTAAGATCCAGTGCTTTCACCATGGAGGCCCAGCTTTGTTCCTGGTCAGGGAGCCACACCACCCATCTGTTGATTGTCATACTATGGCAGCTGCGTGTTGCTGTGATGCTGAAAGCTATGCCACTGGTATTTCAAATACCAGCAGGGTCACCCATGGTGGACAGGTTTCAGTGGAGCTTCCAGACTAGACAGTCTAGGAAGAAGGACCCAGCCACACACTTCCAAAAAATTGGCCATGAAAACCCTATGAATAGCAAGCGAGCATTGTCTGATATAGCACCAGAAGGTGAGAAGACGGCACAAAAAAGACCAGGCGGGGTTCCACTCTGCTGTACACAGGGTCACTTGGAGTTGGAATCGACTCCACGGCAAAAACAACAAAGACAGACTTATGAGACGGTCATGAGAGGTTACATCTTACCACTGGAGCTCCTAGTTGAGCTTGGCAACAACCCTCCTAGTAAACTATGGCAGGGTGCAGAGTGAACACAATTTGTCTGTGTTCTACAAATTACCCCTTACCTGGAATTACATGCTGATCTCCCAGGTTGGACCAGCACTACAGGGGAGTGGAAACACTCACTGAATTGGGAGTGAGAGGACCCTCGCTCCAGTCTGAGTTCTGCAGGTTCTGGGATCCTTGGATCAATCACTTAATCTTCTGTGCATCTAAATTTATCCACCTGTGAAATGGAATTGATAAAGTTCACTCTTCATCCCTACTTTATAGATGAAAACATTGAGGCTCAGGGAGGTTAAATCGTGTGTCCAACATCACACAGCTATTAAGTGGCAGAACTACCAGATGCAATAGTGCTTTGTAGATAAAGGAAAATGCTATTATTATATGTTTGAAAGCTGTCTTCAGAATCCCAGCTAGGCTAGACTTCTTATATGTGGCCTCCATTTCCCACTATTGGAGTTTTGATTCCCTTCGTCCCAGTGCCTGGTGTCTGATTGCTGTTCAATCCTTTTACTTTCCTTCATCCCACTCCCTTACCCGAGAGGTCTTACCGAGAGAGGTCTTGGATCTGCTCCTTTGGGCAGTTTTTGGTTTCTAATTATGTCAGTGAACTCATTCTATATGTTCCTTCAAAATGTGTCCTCGCCTGTTCTCTGCTTTTCTGATACTTTATTTAAATAAGTTAGTGTATGAATAGCCCATGGTGGGTCATTTGCATTTTAACAGGTGTTTATTGGCAATGGTTTTATCCAGAGTCCAGACAGAGCTGTGTGTGTTTGGGAAGCCAAGATTTTTTTTGGCTCCAGTCAAAGTTTATGAGCTGGTATAGCTTCTGGTAGAGATGATGGCCTCACTTTGCTGTAGGGTTTAGTTAAGTGTAATGGATGATGTTATGGGACTGGTTCAATGAAGAAAGATGTGTAAGCCAAAGCCAAAGACACTGAGGAAAAGGGTGAGGCTCAACAATCCCATTTAGCAAATTTTAAGCACTAGGTCGAGAGGGGTTCTGTGTACTCCTGAGCCTGGTTTAAAAAAAAGTTTACCCTGAATCTGCTCATGTTAAATATGTCACGGAGAAAAGCAAATTAGGGTATTTGGGGTCATCTTTTTTCCCCCTCGCCACTCATTTGCCACCAGTCCAGCCAATACTACTTTCTGAGGAGCTCTTGTAGCCATTCCCACCTCTCCATCCACAATGCCAAGGCTGAGATTATGCCGTTATCCTGCCCAGCTCTCCTGGTCTTCTGACCAATTTCCTTGACTTCAATCCCTCCTTGCTCCAGTCATTCCAGCGTGGTGATCTGGACTCCAAACCTAGCTTTCCCGTCTCAACTCTTGACATCCACCCAATGTAGCCCATGTTCCAGCCACAGAGAACTTACTGATTTTACTAGTACACTTTTTTGTGTACTGCACATAATGTTCCCTCTTCCTTTACCCTTCTGTTTTGCAGATACTTCCTCATACTTCCAGATGTTGCTCAAATGTTACCTCCTTGGAATACTTTCCCTGAAATAGTTAAGTGGCTTTTACAACTTTTATTCTATTTGTTATAGCGCTTATCACATTGTATTGTAATTATTTGCTTTACTTATCTTTACCCACCTCTTGACTCTAAGTTTTCCCTAATACCTATCACAATGCCTAATAAAAAAAAGCAGTGTCTTATGAATGAATGAATAAATGAGCAAACGAATGAGTGATGAACAAATCTCAATTTTACACCAGCCTCAAACTTTGAGCAACGTCAATTGCCATACTAACTTTCAAGTCTATAATCTCTATGTACAAGAAGAGGAAAGTAATGGGAAGAGTGAGAATCACTATTCTACCATGATTATTTATAGATGTCTAAGATTGGACTTAACTGTAAACTTTGGAAACAATGCTTACAAGCCTGAAGGTTAAGGTCTTGATGAATGAAGCACCTTCTACACTGTGTTGTAAACAATGGAAAGGGCATCAGTCAGTAAAAGAATTAATCCAGCAAACTACCTACTTCTGATGCCAGTGTGAATACAAAAAAGTAGATTACCCTGATTTTCAAAGAGTTTATACTCCATCTGGGAAGCAAGATTTACAAAAATGACTAATACTTATATAGTGCTTAGTATGTGTCAGGTACTGTTCTAAGCTATAATTATGTTAATGTATTTTATTCTCACTGAAACCGTAGAAAATAGGCACTGGTATTATCCCCTATTTTATAGGAGATGCAGGCATAGTGAGTGACTGGTCTCAAGTCATGGGTAGTGATGACTAGGCATTCTGGCTTCAGAGTCTGTCTCCTAATCAATACTGTGACATACATACAGTGACGTAATTATACTCTACAGAACTGTAGAGCAGTAGGAGAGAGCATGGTGTAGGGAAAGCTTATTTTCTATGGAGTCAGATAGTCCTGGATTTGATTTCTGGTTTTATCACTTGCAAGATATGGTGCTGGGCGTGTTATTAGAGTTCTTTGAGATCATCTAAAGATTAAGGATATGATAAAGTATGTTGAAAACATTGTGCACAGCTACTCATACACAGTAGGTGTTCAAATATTTCTAGTTTTTTTCAATAAACAGTTCTCCTTCCTCTTGAATAAAATTAGGTAAAATATGTGTGTTATGAAAAATAAACAACAGTGTGTCATAATGCAAAAGACATTAGAAGAGGCCAGTTGGAATGATTAGGGCAGGAAGCTTAGGTAGAATGATGAATCAGTTCTGGGTTAACGCACCAAAAGCTCTATCAAATATTCATGGCATCACCATGGCTCTGGGCTTCCTGAGAAGGAATTATCTAAACGTGTGTGCACTCTCAAGACCCGGATAACCTTGTCCTGTTTAAACCCTGAACTTGAATAGCTGAAGTATCTCGAGTATATTAAACATTAGAGGTCATGGATACCAAGTCAAAGGAAAAGGGAGACTTTCCCAGTGGAGATGTGTGTTCCGCTGTGGTCAGGGGGGGCAGTGGTTGTCCGTAGGTTGGGGGCAGGAGGGCTGAGGTGAGGCAGATGCTGTTGAGAATGTGGCAACCTTCGGCGGTTAGCAGTGAACCAGGGGCCACAGAGGAAGCTCATGAGCTACAGCAGCAGCCCGCAGAAACTATCTTTTGCTGGGCTCTTAATGTCTTCTTTTTGAGCTAATGAGCAGATATTCCACCTGTGTGGAGATAGCTTAATGCAAAACAGCTGTGTTTGAAATATATAAACACTTACCGGAAATCTGTAAACCAGGGACGCAGCCATGTGGTTGTGGATCCTTTCTGCGGTGCCTGTGAATTACAGCTGTTCGCGGAGACAGCACTTGTGTTATGTGTGTCTTCTGGATGGAACAGAGATAAAAAGTGCCCATTCTTCCTTCCATGTGGTGATTCAACAGCAAAGGAAGGACAGCTGGGTGTGTGTCGGGGGGGAGTGGGAGGAGGAAAGAGTTGTGTGATGGAAAGGCAAGGCAAAAGGGGATAGTTGGCGCCATCTGCAAATGAGAGGGAGCCCTCCTGAATTCCTGGCAGAGCCACAGAGATGGAATTGATAGGGAAGGTGGGAGACTCATCACCCACCTGTACTGTATTATCTCTGTGAGAAGAAAAGGACCTGCATGGTGTAGGCTTTTAGCTTGGATCTGAAGGACATTGCTAATTGGAACTGCCGGAATAATATTTGCTGTATTCTTTTTTCAAATTTTGGCTTTGCATTTGTGTTTTTATTCAGACAACTCACATTGTTGTGAGTTGTCGAGCTTTTGTGGTTTGTTTGAAAAATAGAGGCTGGACAGTTTGAACCCGTGTAAGCATGAAGATGGGGTGGTAAAAAATAGATCCCTAGTAGGTCCTAAGGCTTCCCACATGCTGATGCATGTTTACTTACAGTGGGCATTAGAGTTACAAAATAATACTGTAAATATTAGATATCGAGATCTTGGATTCTTTGATCACATTCCAGGTTCGAGAAACAACTTCTAAAGTGCTGTAGGTTGAGCCAGAAGTGTTTATGCACATGAGAGGACTTTGACTCCAAGGAAATCTTTAGTATGAGTTTTATTGTTGTTTACTGCTTAAAATAAGAAGCTTTATTAATCAATGGTTGTTAAAAGTCAGAGTTAGTGACAGCATATCAAATTATACCTAGAAGTTTGTGGTTCTTTAAACCTTGTCTATATTGTTCTTTTAAATATGTCATGTGACACAGTTCGTAATTCTTTTTAATGCTTTAAAAAAATCCATGTTGACTAAAAAACATAATTTCGGTAAAAATTGTGCTACAACCAGTATAATAAGATACTTGAGATATGTTCTATAATCATAGTCACCACCAATTAATAGTTGTCCAAATCGAAGTCATAGTATCTGTGAGGAAATAGCCTTAAACACACTAATCATTTAAAACTCAAAGCCATATTGGGAAAATATCTTTATTAATTATAAAATGTTTCCCATCCTGGTTTCTAAAGAGACCTTACTGTCCTTGAGTTGCAATTGTACCACACTGTTAAGTAAAAATCAATTATTTCATATTTCATACTAGCAGGGACTTAAACCTTTTGATAGATTTACCTCTCTTAAGTTCCCTGTAATTAACCTTCCTAAACTAAGCCACTACTTCAGTGATACTGTCTATGTTGTCTTCCAGAGCTGTAAAAAATTAAAGCCCAGCTCTGTCTTTCTTAAAATATGTTAGAATTGTGGGGTTGAAAGGGCCTTTGGAAATTACCCAGCCCAAATTCCCAGAGTTGGGATTCCTTTTACAACTGACCCTTAAGATGCTTATCTAGTTCAGCTTAACCAGCTTCAGTGATTGGGAACTCACTGTCTTGCACTGTTGACGAATTTCTAGTTATTAGAAAATTCTTCTTCACAGTGGGGGCAAATTTGTCTCTTTGCAAGTTTACTATAGAAGTGCCATTTGGAACAACATAGCACATATTTATCTACTCTCTCTCCAATAAACAAAACTTAAAATATTTGAAGAGACTGAGCATCCCACCTTTTAATATCTTCAATCTCAGATCCCTCAGTTTTTGAGCATTTTTATGATTATAAATGTTTCACCATCCTATCCCGAACACTTTCTAATTTATTAGTGTTCTTATTAAGATGTTTCAGGACATGATTCATCCATTCATTACATGCCTATTAAGCTGCTATTATGTGCCAGGAACTGGGGATACAATGGTGAATGAGACAGACAAGGTCTCCATCCTCAAAGGTGTGGGAAATAAACAAGTAAACAAATAAATATATAACGTGTTTTCAGGTAATGTTAAATGCTGTAAAGAAAAATACGGTAGAGTAAAGGATGGAAAGCATTGGCAATAGAGGAGGGCTATATTAGATAGGTAGGTATTTTAGATAGATAGCATAGTCAGAGAAGATCTCATTGAGTAAGTGGCATTTGACCTGAGACTTGAGTGCAATGCCGTGTATGTGCCGCAGTCGGGAGGAAGGAAGTTCCAGATTGGGGAACAGCAATTGCAAAGGCCCTGAGGTGGGAGTGATGTGACAGAAGTTACTAATGGATGGGTGTTCATAGCTTTTCCCCTTCCCATGTCTGACAAGGAACCCTTTAAAGTTAAATCTTCATGGTTCCATCTCAATGCAAGTTCTCCTTTCTGCCTGTTCAACTGCTCCCCTCCTCCTTGACACATAGTTGTGTGCATGTGCATACCCATTCACATACTCACACATTCTCCAAAAGATAATATCATCTCTGCTAGATCAGTTCTTGGAGTCTTGTGATATGGAATTGAAAGACCGAAGAGAGAGAGAGAGAAATAAGAGTGGCAGGAGGAAAATGGGTGTGCTTAGCCAGGGAGACATCATTGGAAGTTGTAAACTCAAATTCTTACAGAGGCTAAGGGTAACATAAATGAGTGATGGAGGTTGGGTGTAATGCAATGGAGAGTCATGGCTCCGATTGTGGCATACCCCATATAAACAGGTCAGCTCCTATTCAGCTAGAGAATATTGTTGGAATGCATAATGCAAACCCAGTATTGCCATATGTCCCAATTTTTCAAGAACAGTCACAGATCTGTTTTTCATATGAGATTTTCCAACTTTGAAAACACTGCCATAGAAACTTCCACTTCCAGGAAGACGATGTAGACATACTGGTTCCTATTCTATCCATTCAGTATAACTAAAAACCCTAGACAGTATATGTAAAATATAAGAAGACTCTGAAAGGTGGCGAGAAAAGGGCAAACCATCAAAGGATCTTGGGACCTAAGGAAATATACTATGGTGAGCTACCTTGATTTTTCTATTTGCCTCCTATATTCCAGACTTGGAGCTATAGAAGCTGAAAAGCTGGAAACACTGATGGGCACAGACAAAAAAGCTCCAAGAGAGCGTATTTTCTCTAGCCCTCAAATAGGAAAGAAGAAGCCTAGCAAGACAGAAAAATCTTAGAAATAACTGCTCGATTCCAACCAAATTGCACAGAAATATTTAAGACAATTACATAATAAACAGAGGAGGGTAAAGGAAGGGAATGTTTCTATACTTCACTTGAACTGGTAAAATAATGACACTAGTAGATTATGATAAATGATGTACGTATAACATGATACCTAGAGCAACCACTTAAAAAAGCTGTACGAAGAGATATACTCTAAAACGCTATAGGTAAATCAAAATGTAATTCTAAAAAATTGTTCAAGTAATCAACAGGAAGGCAGGAAAAAGAAAACAGAGAAAAGAAAAACAGAGAGAATGAACAATAAAATGATAGACTTAAGCCCTAGCATATCATTAATTACATTAAATGTAAATGAATGTTAAGTGGTCTAAATACACCAATTAAAGGACTGAGTCTAGCAGGATGGATTAAAAACAGGATCCAACTATATGCTATCTATAAGAAACTCACTTCCAATATAATAATACAGGCAAGATGAAAGTAAAACGATAGGAAAAGATATATCATGCCAACATTAATTGAAAGAAAGTAGGAGTGGTTATATTAATATCAGATGAACTAAACTTTAGAGCAAAGGCTATTCCCGAAGACAAACAGGGACATTATTTAATGATAAAAGAGTTAATGCACCAAGAAGATATACCAATCCTAAATGTGTATGCACCAAACTACAGAGCTGCAAAATATGTGAAGCAAAAACTGATAGAAATGAAAGGAGAAATACATAAATCCACAGTTATAGTTGAGACTTCACACTCTTCTCAACAAGTTGATAGACCAACTAAACAGGAAATCAGCAAGGATCTATGTATTAATCTGCTTGGGCTGCCGTGACCAAATGCCACAGACAGGGTGCCTTAACCAATAGAAACTTACTTTCCTACAGTTCTGGAGGCTGGAAGCCAAAGATCAGGGTGTGAGCAGATTTGGTTTCTCCTGAGGTCCCTCTCCTTGGCTTGCAGATGGCTGCCTTCCCATTGTGTCCTCACAGGGCCTTTTCTCTGTGTGTACGCACATGACTGGTGTCTCTTCCTCTTCTTATAAGGATACTGATCCTCTTGGATTAGGGCCCCACCCTTACGACCTCTCTTAATCATAATTACCTCTTTAAAGGCCTTGTTTCCAAATATAGTCACACTGAGAGTTATGGCTTCAACATAGACATTTAGGGCCCCACCCTAAGACGTGATGAGATCATCCTGGATTGTCAAGGTGGTTGTAAATCCAATGACAAGTATTTTTATAAGAGACATGCAGAGGAGAACACAGACACAGAGAAGGCAATGTGAAGATGGAGCAGAGATAGATGCAGCCACAAGCCCAGGAATGCCACTGGTGCCAGAAGCTGGAAAAGTCAAGGAAGGATTCTCCCCTAGAGCATCCAGAGGGAGTGCTAACCTGCTGCTACCTTGATTTCAGACTCCTCATCTCCGGAACTGTGAGAGAATAAATTTCTGTTGTTTTAAGCCACCAAGGTTGTGGTGATGTGTTATAGCAGCCACAGAAACTAATACACAATTTTGACGCAATTCCTATCAAAATCTCAGCAAGATTTTTTATAGATATAGACAAGATTATTGTAAAACTTATATGGAAAAGAAAAACAACTAGAATGGCCAAAATGATTTTGAAAAAGAAGAATAAAATGGGAGGAATGAACCTACTCAACTTTAAGACTTATTATGTAGATACAAGAATTAAGACTCTGTGGTGGTGTTGGAGGAATAGATCAATGCAACAGGATAGGGAACCCAGAAACAGAGCCACACAAATATGTCCAATTGATTATCAAAAAAAGTACAAAAACAATTCAATGGAGAAAAGATAGTCTTTTCTACAAATGGTGCTGGAGCAATTGGATGTCCAGAGGAAAATAAAAGTGAACCTTAACCTGTCTCACAATTAATACAAAAAATAGCTCAAAATGGATCATAAGAATAATGTAAAACATAAAACTTTTAGAAAAAAATAGGAAATTTTCTTTAGAATCTAGGACTAGGTAAAGAGGTTTTTTTTTTTTTTTTTTTTTTTTTCTGAGGAAGATTAGCCCTGAGCTAACATCCACTGCTAATCTTTCTCTTTTTGCTCTTTTTGTATGTGAGCCACCATCACAGCATAGCCACTGACAGACGAGTGGTGCAGGTCCATGCCTGGGAACTGAACCCAGGCCGCCAAAGTGGAGCGTGCTGAACTTAATCACTAGGCCACTGGGGCTGGCTCAAAGAGTTCTTAAACTTGATACCAAAAGCACAATCCTTAAAGGCAAAAAATTAATAAATTAAATTTTATGAAAATTAAAATATTATTGCTCTGTGTGAAATCCTGTTAAGAGGATGAAAACACAAGATATGGAGTGGGGAAAATATTTGCAAACCACATAACTGGCAAAGGATTAGTATCTAGAATATATAAAGGACTCTCAAAACTCAACAATAAAAAAACAAAAAATGCACAAACACAACGGGCAAAAGACGTAGAAAGGCATTTCCTTGGGATATACAAATAGCAAATAAACATATGAAGAGGTGTTTAACATCGTTAACTATTAGGGAAATGTAAATTTAAACCACAAGGAGATGTCACTATGCATCTAACAGAATAGCTAAATTGAAAAAAGAGTGACATATCAAATGCTGGCAAAGATGTGAATAAACCGGATCACTTATATATTACTGGTGGTAATGTGCAATGATACAGCCACTTTAGAAAACAGTTTGCTCGTTTCTTTAAAAAAAACTAAACATGCAATTACCATATGGTCCAGCAATTGCAGTCCTGGCCATTTACCCCAGCAAAATGAAGACATGTTTACACAAAAACCTGTGTAAGAATATTTATAGGAGATTTTATTGTAATAGCCAAAAACTGGGGATAACCCAGATGTCCTTCAATGAATGAATGATTAAACAAACCATGGTACATCCATACCATGGAATATTTTCCAGTAATAAAAAGGAACAAACTATTGATACGTGCAACAATCTGGATGTGTCTCCACCTAAAATGTTGCAAACTTTATGATTCCGTTTATATAACATTCTTTAAATGATAAAATTATAGAAATGGTGAACAGATTAGTAGTTTCCAACAGCCAGGGATAGGGGGAGGGAAGAGTGGATGTGGCTATGAAAGGATTCTTGTGGTGATGGAAATGTCCTGTATCTTGACTGTATCAATGTCAATATTTTGGTTATGATATTGTACTATAGGTTTTGCAAGATGTTACCATTGGGGGAAACTGGGTAAGGGATACTTGGAATCTCTCTGTTTTATGTCTTACAACATGCATGTAAGTGTATAATTAGCTCAAAATAAAAATTTAATAAAATGACTGCCAGCGAATCAGAACATGTGTTTAGTCCAGATATCACCTGTTCACTACTACTTTGCACCCCTTGATCTACATAACAAAAATACAGTGAGGGCAGAGAGAGGGGTGAAGAGAAATGTTGGGTAAGCTGAAGTGAGAGAGGAGATTTGTAGACTGATGGATAGAACAGCCATGGGGCATGTGAAAGTAGATAGAAAAAGAAGGATTTTTGTTAGTGATACATTTTGCTGTGCATTGGGGGACCTTTCTTGTTTTTGAGAACTTCAGGGAAAGAAATTAACCAATGTAGTTCTTTAACTGTGATATTGCAATGAGACTGAGCCATGTAAGATCTTGCTTTATAAGGGTTACAAGTCAGTGTTAGAAAATCTTGTGGTTACAGCTAATCCTGGGAGGAGCCTGAAGTATGTGTAAATAGATAGGAAAGTCAAGGAGAAATGGCCAAATGTACATATACTAAAAATGGTGGACATTGCTTGCCTTGCAGACCCTTGCTATCTATCTTCTATTGGCATGTAGTCATGGTTCTTGGTACCTTTTCCTAGTAAGGAGAAACATGGTTCTGAGGAGGCCCCCATGCCCCCTGCTTGTTTCCAGTTTGTACCTAGAATTCTAAGGTAACAGTGCTTAGGATACATTTGGAGGCATTGTCTCCTGGGGCCACTAAGGCTGGATGGAGAGATTTGATGAGATGCTGCAAGGTCTGGATGATTTTTCTGACCTAAGAGCACACTGCAGAAAGGGGATGGGTGACTCTATCTCCATCTGCTTATCATGGTCAATCTGGGTGTTCAAGTGCCATTTAAGCCACTGACTGCTGGTTCTGGGCAGAGGGTGAATGAGCTCAGGTGCATGGAATTGAAAGGTAATGGGGATGATTAATCAAATTTCTTCCAGTAAGGGCGCCATGTGCCAGACTCTGTCCTGGATAACCCTCCTACATGTGAATCAGGGGCCAGGCTCTGCCCTCAGGTGTCTGTAGTCTGAGAGTAGACATCTGTGCTTGGAGCCAACTGGGAGTGACTGGAGGCCACTTTTGGCCTGGTGTCTTTGCTTCATCAAGCTGCTCTGCCAAGGTTTGTTCACAGTCTCCTCTGGCCATGCTCATTCAGTTATGGAAAACAAGGTAAACATGAGTGTTGGGAAATGCAGTTAGTTGTTGGGGCAAGATGACCCCAGTGGTAAGCTTCCTGCTTCCATAACAGTGGAAAGCACCACGTGGTAACTAAAAGAGCCCCATGTGGTTTAAAACTTGTCTAGAGAAATACCTGGGAAATAAATCATTCTGTTGTTGGCGTATTTATTTATCTAATTATGTCTATCTATTTATCATATTTTATCTAATCTAATTTTAGATAAACAGGAATGAGTTGATCTTAGAAGACCTGAGTATTGAACTTTTGGGATTCCTTGATAAGATCTCTACTGTAGATGTAATAATCTCTTTTAGGGGACAGCTTTTAATCTACAGTATAAAATAAAATCCAGTAAGACATGAATTTAAATCTCTTCACTTTGAGGTCAGTAGTTTTTGAGTTCTGTTCCTGACTGTGCAACTAATGAATTAGTCACTCTCTGGAGATAATTTTCCTTAGCAGCAAAATAAGGATTATAATGTCTACCTGCCAGAGGCAGATTGGGTGGTGTGTAGTAGGTGGTGCACAGTAGGTGCTCAGCAAAAGTTAATCTTCACCTTTACCCAATTTCCCACATAGAAAAAATTTAACATCTTGACCTTATAAAATTCTCTGATAAGGAATCTCTCCCAGTGGGGGTACATTTTTTCCCCTAGGGTAATGCTTTGATCTACATGAGATCTACATTTAAAAAGCCAATTGGCTTAATAGAGAGGCCTTGTGGTACAGAGGAAAGAGAAGTGGATTAGCAGTAAGGAGCACCGGGTCTTAACATACATTGTAACAAAACATTGATTTATTGGAAGAGGACAGAATCACCGGGAACCTAGAGGAGCAGGCATTGAAAACAGGTAGGAACAAGGGGGCTTTAGGGGCCTAGGAAGCAGGAACAACCTGGCTGGGCCTCTGCCACTCAATATATTTGAGAGTCATTTGCTCTAGACTCAGAATTGGGTGAAGAGCATCCAAATTTGTTGAGCCTATATCATGCATCCATGCCTTGGCTGTTTGGAAAGGGATTACCCCCAGTTCTGCTTTCGTAGCATTGCCACAGACAGTAGAGATTTCCTCCAAGATGGAAAGGAGATGGAATGTTGGATAATCATCTCCCCCAAATGACAAATATCCACTATGCTCTGATATTAATTAGCTGTGTGACTGTGGAAAGTCATTTAACATTCCTGATGCTCAGTTTATTAATCTGTAACATGAAAGATCTGGACCATTCCAGCTGTTTTCAACTTTTATTTCTTAAACAGTTGATCAGTTTTATCAAATGCAATCTTATTTAGATACCCAAGATGTAAAACATGCAAAAGTAGACCTGCTCTGGTTGGAGGAAGAGGAGAGGTTGAAAGGAGAGAACTTTGTTCAACCTCCCCATTTCCCATCCTCTATCCCCCCAATCCCACCACCGCCCTCTCAAGCCTTGGAGGCTCCTGGGGTACTTTAAGGATCCTCCAGTGTTCCACAGAGCACAGTTTGAAAACCACTGGGTTCTGCAATTGCTCAGGTCTCTTTCAAATGTAACATTTGGTGACTCAATAACTCCAGGATTTAAAATGCTGCTGATTTTACCTGTGTTTGTCAGTACACACTTGGAGAGGTAGGTTAAGACTTTGGTTATCTTGGTTCAGCATTTAGCAAATTAGGCAGTTTGATTAAACTTGATTTTCTTTCATTTTCAAAAAATTTAAAGCAGGGAAATAAAGCATTGTGGAAGCCCCAACATTTTCTCTGTTTACTAGCCACTGTTTATTAGCCGATGGTTATCCCGTATGCAAACTGACCAGACAAATCTGCTAAAGAACTGAGGAGACATTTGGCTCAAGTCAAACAAGGACTTATCCCCTAAAAAACACCATACTTTACTTACACCTATAGTTTCACTCACACATAGAAAAAAAACAATGGAAGGAAAGGAAAGAAAGCAAAATGCTAATAGAGAATACTTTTGGGTAATGGGTTTATGGGCAATTTTTATTTTTTTTTTACTACTCTCTATTTTCTGAACTTTAAGCAACACACATATAACTTTCCTAATCAAAAAAAAGTTATTCAAAATGAACACATTTTCATCCAAAAGTAATTAAGTTAATTAAAAAGATTATTAAGTCAGCACAAAAATTGAAATTAATAGTGTTAAGAAGGAGCATTTTATTGACTTTAAACTCAATGAGCCAGCACAGTTATAAATTTAAGAATCCACATTTCCTGAACTTATAAAGGAGGCCCTCTTACCCCTTCATATGGTGAATGCGCCTTTTTCTTTCAGGGACAGAAGACCAGTGATTGGAAAATATTCTGTGTATGAGGTGGCTGGTGGCCATTCTTAGGGTCACCAACAAAGGAAAGGATTCACTTTTTTGGATACTAATGTCTGGCTCAGTGCCGATGTTTAGCTTGGTGGCAGATTCAACTTAGACATCTAAAAATCAATCTCCTTATTTCCTGGTACCATATCCTAGACTGTCTTGTAAGACCTAGAAGGTAGGACACTCTTTATCCCTTCCATTCACTGCATTCTTGGCGTAATGACACAAACAAGGAAGCACGTGATAAATGCTTTCAGATCCCACGGTCAAGGAAAAGCCTTCAGGACTATCTGTGACAATCATTAACACACATCTTGACCTTTAATTCCTGTGAAAATCAAGGAGGGGGAAGAACAACTCTCCTCTATAAGGAACTCTAAGATAATTAGGTTTAACTTCACCAGCAAAATAAAAAGAAAAAAAAACTCTCATTTTCACTATCTGACTCTCTCCTTAAAGAGAGATGGGAAGATAGTAAATGGACAGATAGATATGGGCAGACAGAAGTGGGTATAGTAGTCAGACAGATCTATATTCAGTTTATTATGTTTGATTTTCGGAGTTAATTGAGTATTTTGCCTTAAAGTTGCCTTTTTCTTCCTCTTCCTCTTTTTGCTGTAATTTAAAAGGAGATAGATAAAGGCAAAAAAAAAAAAAATCAATTTTAAAGTTTGCTTTCCAAAGTTGTTCCATGATCTAAGAGGTCTTCTTGGTGCTTCAAACCCAGCACCAAGTAGTCACATGCAACTGAGTTCATTGTGGCCCCTGAGACGAAGGTTCTTGTGACAGTAGGTAGAGGGAAGCATAGGAAGGTGGGAGAGTAGAGCATCTCACCTAGGGAACTAGAAGTCACTTTATAGTTTTCCATGGGCCTTAGTTTAACATCAGATCCCATGTTTCTGCCTAGCATAACAATGCCTTACATTTGTTTACAGAACACGTTTGTGCCTGTCTTATGTAATTTTCACTTTCCTTCGAGGTGGAAATGGTTATTCTCATTTTATGGATGAACACACTAAAGGCTAGAATATATAAGGAACTAATATCACAAAGCTACCAAGTGGCAGAGCCAGAACTTGAGTCCTGGACTTGGATTCTAAAAACACTGCTATGTGTGCTATACCCCTTTGCCATGATGACCAGATTATACCTTATCTCGTTTTTGAGATTCGCTGCCATGCTCACCCCCAGCTCTTGGTGCCAGTGCAGTGCTTTATGTATAATAAATGTCAATAAAATGGCATTTTCTTCTTTAAGTCCTTTCTAACTTAGTGCTGAGGGAAATTATGATTTACTTAAGTTTGGAGAATGTCTTTCATCTTCATCAAAAAAGATGTAAAAGATTATTTGATACTATTTGGGTTAGCTCCCATGAACTCCTTTTTAAGTTATGCTAGGAATGAGATTATGGGGGAGAAGATGATCTTGACTATCTTGTAGGAAAAACATTCAGCTAGAAGACCCCATGTGACCTTAAGTAAATGACCTGGCCTCTTGGAATCTCTTCTCCTTTCCCTAAAGGTATTGGTAATACCTGCCCTTCATTCCTCATAGGGTTGTTTGGAGTATCTCAAGTTGTGGAAGTGATTGACCCACTGTAAAGCTTTGGTTGCACGTGCAGTGTGATTGCTTACAGGGACTGGGGCTTCCAGCTGAGATGTGGCTGAAGTGGCTTCTCTCCTGGGAATGAAGGCAATCAGTCTATGAACAAGGAGTTCCTGGGCAATACTTTGACAAACTAGTATCTCTTTCCATCTTTCATCCACATCCATCCCTTCTCCCTACTCTCAGAACATCTCTGAACTGATAAGGACTCTGAAACAGTGATGTGGAGAGTGCTGGTGAGCTGCTGCCTACTTTCCTATGGTGTTAACATTTATAATATATTCCTATGTATTTTGTTGCTGATAGAAATTATTTGGCCTTTTGAGTAAAAAGCGGTCATGTCATGGATATCATAGCCAGAGCTGCATTCTTAGGTCACTTGATAGTTACATGATTTGGGTGGAGTAGAAGGTTCCTAGGACTTTTCTAACCTATGTCTGTGACATCCTTTCTCATCAAAACAGAGCTCACTCTAGTACCTTTCAAAGGAAAATGCTACTGATTTCTAATGATGCCTTATATGGATCAGTCCAGGGCCAGATACTCTCACATATGACCTCATTGAATAATTGATCAGGTGGGACAGATATTGCAATTGTTATTTTACAGGTGAAGAAACTGAAGTTCTGGGTAAATACTGTACCTGGTATCCCCTGGCTAGTAAGTGGTTGAGCCAAGATTTGAACTTTGGGTTTCTGACTCCCAGTGTAGGGCTCTTTTGACTATACTTAGGCTTATTGGATGTACACTAGCCACAATGAAACAGAGCCCACAGTGCTGTTGTGAATCACTGCACTGGTCACAAGTGAGAAACCAATTTGTAACCAACATTGTACCAATGATCCTGCAATTTGGGGGTGAGGGGGAAGAGAACAGAGAGTTCTGATAAGAGTATAGTAAATATAATCTATTAAAAATCAATTTAATAAAGATAACATTTCTTTTTTTTATTATAAAAAGTAATTTGTGCTCATATAGAACAGGGATGGCCACACTGAGACTTGTGGGCAAAATTTGGCCTACTGCCTGTTTTTATAAATAAATTTTTGTTGGAACACAGCCGTGCCCATTTGTTTCCATCTTGTTTCTGCTTTCTTTTTTTTTAATTGGGATGTAATTGACATAACATTATATTAGTGTTCAGGTGTATAATGTAGTGATTAAATATTTGTATATTGCAAAATGATCACCTCGATAAGTTCAGTTAACATCTGTCGTCATACATAGTTACGAATGTTTTTTCTCTTGTGATGAGAACTTTCAAGATCCACTCTGCTGCATTTGTTTCTAGCTGCTTTTGCTGTACATGGGCGGAGTTGAGTAGTTTTGGTAGAGACCACATGGCTCACAAAGCCTGAAATATTTACTGGCTGACCCTTTACAGGAAGACTTTGCTGACTTCTGATATAAAACTTAGAAAATGTAGAGGAGTATAAAAGAAGTGAAAATGGCCCCTAACCGCTCAACCCAGAAATAACTCCTGCTATGTTTTGCTGTCTTTATTTTTTAAATTTTTTTACCCCCAGTCATTAAATTTTTGGAAAATGTAATTTTAATGGTGGAATAACATATTTTAGTATTAATTTCCCGTACTTTAATTAGTCCGTTTTTTCATAGACATTCACCTTATTTCTATTTTTTTCTATTATAAATAATTCTATGATGTACATCTGGTTATGTAAATCTTTGGCCTTACTCCTAGGTCCTAGGAGTAAGATCATTGGCTTGAATGATATAAAAATGTTTAAGCTTCTTGATACATGTAGAATCAATTCCGTTCTTAATTCAC
Source organism: Ceratotherium simum simum (assembly GCF_057802395.1). Classification (NCBI taxonomy): domain Eukaryota; kingdom Metazoa; phylum Chordata; class Mammalia; order Perissodactyla; family Rhinocerotidae; genus Ceratotherium; species Ceratotherium simum. Next base: position 25,514,449 of record NC_141923.1, on the reverse strand, counting down.
CTGTAGAGCATGGGGCCAATGCTAGCCTCAGTAAGCCTTCATCAGTATTGAGGAATATGATATTATCTTTGAGATTCTTATTATTAGTGACTTGAACATTTTCCCCTTTTTATTTACTGTTGTATTAAATGTTTGTGTCATAGACCTATTGTTTTTCTATTGAAGATTTAAGTTTTTCCCTTATTATTTCGAGGGGATTTTTGTTGATTAATATTATTATAACTTGGTGTTATAAATACATACTTGTGGCAAACACATTTTCAATTTTACTTCTTAATTTTCTGATGTTCTTGAGGAGCAGAAACATTTGTTTTTTCTGTAGTAAAAACTGTTGATTTTTTTCCTTTTATGATTTCTCCAATTGCTTTTTCTGTGTTCAGAAAGACTTGCCCCATTCAGAGATGAGATAAATATTCATTTGCATTTTCTTATTTTTTTAATTTAACTTTTTAATTTTTATGAAATTTATTTTTGACATAGAGTACTAAACTGAATTACTTCTTTTTGTTTTTCAATTTGCAAACTTTCCTAACACGATTTATTAAGTAATTCATCTTATCCCTTACTGATTTGTGGATTCTTGTATTACACAAATTTTTGTATATACTAGGCTGTCTACTGTGCTCAGTAATCTTTCAGCGATGCTTGTACCAATTTTACACTATTTTAGTTGTTATAGCTTTACAGTACAGACTAATACTTGGTAGGGCAAATACTCCTTTATTATTCTTTATTTTTATGCATACTTTTAAAAAATGTAGGTGCTTTTGGGCTTTACCAATAAGCATCTAGAGCAGGAGTTATTAAACTATGGCCCACAATCCTAATGTGGCCCACCACCTGTTTTTATGAATAAAGTTTTATTGGAACACAACCACACTTATTTGTGTACATATTGTCTGTTGCATCCCTTGCACTACAACGGCAGAGTTGAGTAGTTTTGACAGAGATTTTATGAACCACAAAGCCTAAAATATATACTATCTGGCCCTTTACAGAAAGTTTGCTCACCTTGGTTTAGAAGATTTGGGGTAGGAATTCAAGTAGACGGGAAACCAAATGCCACAATGTTTAAATCCTACTTCTCAGGACATACCACAGGTTCCAAGTAGGACTCTGGCTATTTGCTCCAGCTTATTGCCTTTCTGCCTTTATTTCCTTGGTAAGGAGGAAGTTAAGATAGAGCTAACACTCTCTTATCTGCAGTTGGTCTTTCCCTTAGCTACATTGCTCTTTTGACAGCACGCGTTTCTTCCCAATCTGTCCTCTCTCTACAACTCTGAACACTTCTTTTGGGGGATATTAATATCCAATGTTAAGCTAAACCAAATAAACACTGCCATGTAAATTGATGGCTTGAAAGATCATTTCATAGCCAGTGAAGTGAGTATTTTAGATAATCCACTGCCTTGATGATCTCATCACTGTTCCTCTCCATTTGATCAGGCGTGCAGAAGTTGGCTCTGTGTCTGGATTAGCTGAGGGCTCAAGATAGGGGAGTCTGAGGCGCTTTGATTGGAGGAGCAAGAGATATGAGCTCATGAAAGGCAACAAGGGTCACTTAGAAGGTTAATTCTTCAAGTGTGTGGCCATATCTAAAAGATCCTGCATGACCCTTCTCTGTGGCAAGAGTGGGCCATGTGCTCATGGAGTGCTTGAGGGATACTAAAGTGGGACTTCTGTGGCTTTTAAAAAATTGAATAGTGATATCTCTACAAGGGCAGACCATACCCCACAGAGAATACACTAGCCTCTGTTTGGTTCTTTATTTTTATGATAGTTTTGAAACTCGGGCTTGTCTCAGTGGGAAGTGCTAGGCTTCTCTGTGTGGTCTGGAATGGACTTCTATGCACTCAGCAGTGTGTTAGGAAGGATTGTTGTAACTGGTCAGAGCTCCATGAAAGGCTGACAGGAACGCCTAAAAAGTTGTGTGTGTGTGCACATGCACGCACACACACACACAGAAGAGGAGAAAAAATTGAAAAGAAAAAGGAAGTTTTTTTAAAGGTCACATGTATTTTCTGGTACCATCTCAGAATGATGTCAGGAAAAAATGTATCGGTGCAGGTTCATGCAGAAATAACTATTTTCACAAGAACCAAGAAGTAAAAAAAGACTTTTTAAATATTATTTTTCATCTTCTTAGAATGGAAGGATGGAGTGTGGTTTCTCCAGCCTCAAGACATTTTCTTCCTTCAAAACTGTACAAGAACTGATTAAATAGGGTTGTGACAGCTCCTCTACTGGAGGGTAGAAATTGAGGAGATGGGGAGGTCAAGAGGAAGGGAAGCCTGAATGCAAACCAAAGGGAAAAGAGAGACCAAGGAGAAAGAGAAAAAGAAGGAAAGCGTTGCAGAGACCCACTAATGAGAAATGTGGTTTGATGATAATGTTTCAAGAGAAGTTTGGTCTTAGAGAAAGTCACTGGCTGAAAAATATGTTGAGATATGCAACAGAGCCTGGGTGTGGTTTACCTACCACCCAGGGCTCCACTGGGAGTGTTGACAGATGGTACATTTGGCATTGTTGACTATCTGCGCTCAATGATATACATGTACTCTTAACTCTGCCATTGACTGTTATTGTAATGCATGTGCACTCCTCAGAGATCAGAAACCCTGAGAGTTTGATAAGAGTTCATAGAGACTAACCTCCTACCCAGTGTAGAAAATCCATTTTTTGATATTTCTGACAGAATGGAATTATTGAATTCTTAGATCTTGAAAGAAGTTAAACCCTAGAGTAGTGCCTAAGAGTGTGGGCTTTAGGGTGAGAGGGTCTAGATTTGAATCTGTGCTACCCTATGTCCTGGCTGTGTCCTTGGGAAGTTTAGGTCAACCTTCTAGGCCTAAATGAACCTATAAAACGATGACAACAGCATCTACCATTTTGGAATGTGGTGAGAATTAAGTGAGATGATATAAATCCCTTAACATAGTGCTCCACACATGGTAAGTGCTTGGTAAATGTTATCTAGTATTAATTTATTATTATTTTCTTTTGTATTTTTTGGATTATCTATTATTATTACCTCTTGTAGTCTTTTCATTTTACAAACGACAATCAGTCTGGAGAAAGTAGTCACCTCCATTAGTGGATTGCGACAAGAAAGCCTTGAATCTAGAGAAGTCCAATACAAGTGTTTAATGCCGACAGCTCTTTGAAGTTGTGTGGGTATATTTTAGATACTATCTCCTTCTTCCAAAAGTGCATCATATAGGATAAAAGAATAATATTTTTCTAAATATGGTACCCCAGGCTTTGAACTAAAAAAGAAGGGGTGATTTACTTTTGGGAAGAATGACGCTAAATATTAAAGCAACTTTATTTACTGAAATAATAATTATAATTCCTAGAGTATTGTAATGTGGGTAAAAGGAGGGGAGATTCAATTAGCTTTGTCTTGACAATCTGAGGCCTGGGGGTGAGTTAGATGAGAGGAAGTTCTGCTTCTCAGAGCCCTAGATTTTTCATTAATCTACTGAAAAAGAGAAGACCATTCCTTGGTAACTATGCCTTGTAAATAGGGGCAATGCTCATTTTTCATCCAGAGAGTTCCAGGGAAAAAACTCAAGCAGTGAAATAATCAGAGAATATATGTGAACCTTTTTTTCCACATTAAAATTAAACTTTTAGTTTCAAGGTAATTGTATATTCACATGCAATTGTAAGAAATAATACGGAGAGATCTTGAATACCCTTTACAAAGTTTCCCCCTATGGTAACATCTTGCACAACTGTTGTACAATATCACAACCAGGATGCTGACTTTGCTAGAATCAAGATATAGAATATTTCCATCAGCACAAGGACTTTACATATTACCTTTTCATAGCCAAACCCACTTCCCTCACCCCTCACCTCCCCCTAAACCCTGGCAACTAATCTCTAATGGAGACCTAATCTGTTCTCCATGTGTATACTTTTGCCATTTCAAGAATGTTATATAAATGGAATAATGTATTATGCAATCTTTGGGATTAGCTTTATTCATTCAGCAAAATATATGCCACAGTTTGTTTAACCATTTACCTGTTGAAGGATGTCTGGATTGTTTCTAGATCTGGCTATTATGAAAAAAGCTGCTATAAATATTTGTGTACAGACTTTTGTGTGAACATACATTTTCATTTTGTTGGAGTAATACTCAGTTGTGCATTTACTAGGTAGTTGCATGTTTAGGTTTTTATGAAACAGCGGAAATATTTTCCAGAGTGGCTGCATGATTTACCTCCCCACTAGCAATGAATGTATGATCCGTTTTCTCCACATCCTTGCCAGCATGATGTTGTCACTCTTTTTTAGTTTAGCCACTCTGACAGGTGTGTAGTGACATCTCATTGTGCTTTTAATTTGCATTTTCCTAATCACTAATGATGTTGAACATCTTTTCATATGCTTGTTTGTCATCTGTATGTCCTCTTTGATGAAATATCTCTTCAAGTCTTTTGCCCATTTTCTAAATGGATTTTCTTTTTTAATCTTTCTCTTTTTTGAGATTTCTTTACATATTCTAGATGCTATTTGTTTGTTAGATACGTAGTTTGCAAATATTTTCTCTCACTCTGTAGCTTGTCTTTTCATCCTCTTTATGTGGTCTTTCACCAATCGAGTGTTTATAATTTTGATGAAGACCAATTTATGAAGTTTTCCTTTTATGAACTGTACTTTTGGTGACAAGTCTAGGAACTCTTTGCAAAGCCCTATATCCTGAAGATTTTCTCTTATGTTTTCTCTAAAATATTTTATCCTTTTACATTTTGCTTTTTACTTTTTTTACATTTTACTTTTAAGTCTGTGATCCATTCTGAGATAATTTTTGTATAATGTATGAGACTTAAGTTGAGGTTCAGTTTTTGCCTGAACATATGGATGTACAATTGTTCCAGCAGCATTTGTTGAAAAGGCTGTTTTTCCTCCACTGAATTGCTTTTGCACTTTTGTCAAAAATCAGTTGAGCGTATTTGTGTAGGTCTATTTATAGGTTCTCTATTCTGTTCCATTGGTCCGTGTTTATCCCTCCACCAATACCATATAGTCTTGATTACTGTAGCTATGTAAGTTTTGAAATTGGGTAGACTGATTTCTCCTAGTTCATTCTTCTTTTTCAATACACTTTTAGCTATTCTAGTTCCTTTTCCTTTCTGTATAAATTTAAAAATAGTCTTGGTTATATCTACAAAAAAAAATCTTGCTAGGATTTTGACATAAATCATATCAATTTGGGAGGATTGAAATCTTTACTATGTTAGGTTTTCCAATCCATGAACATAGTATATCTTTTAATTCATTAAGAACTTATTTGATTTTTTTCATCAGCATTGTATAGTTTTCAGCATACAAGTCCTGCTAGATTTATACCTAGGTAGTTAATTTTTTTGAGCAATTGTAAATGGTATTATCTTTGTAATTTTCATATCCACATGTTCATTGTTAGTATACAGAAATACCACAGAATTTTATACGTTCATCGTGTGTTCTGTGACTTTGCTGAACTCACAGATTAGTTCTAGATTTGTGTGTGAGTGTGTGTGTGTGAGGAGTATGTGTCTGTGTATGTGTGTGTAGATTCCTTGGGTTCTTCTGCATAGAAAATCATGTCATCTGCAAATAGGGAAAATTTTATTTCTTCTTTCAATTCTGTATGCTTTTTATTTTATTTTCTTGCCTTATTTCACTGGCAAGAATTTCCAACACCATGTTGAATAGGAATGGTGACACATCCTTCCTTGTTCCTGATCTTAAGGGAAAGCATTCAGTCATCCACTAATGTTAGCTGTAGGGTTTTGTAGATGTTCCCTGTCAAGATAAGGAAGTTTTCCTCTATTCCAATTTTTCTGAGAGTTGTTGTTGTTGTTTTTTAAATCATGAATGAGTGTTAAATTTTGTCAAAAGCTTTTTCTGCATTGGTTGATATGATCATGTGATTTTTCTTTGTTCACCTGGAAATATGGTGGATTACACTGATACATTTTTGAATATTGAACCAAACTTGTATCCTTGGAAGAAACCCCAGTTGGTCATGGTGTACAGTTCTTTGTATATGTTGGTAAATTGTATCTGCTAATATTTTGTTAAGGATTTTTGTGTCTATATTCATGAAGGATATTGACTTATAGTTTTATTTTTTTGTACTGTCTTTGTCTCATTTTGTATCACACTAGCTATATAAAATGAATTGGAGTGTCCCCTCCTCCTCTGTTTCAGGAAGGTATTCTATAGAATTAGTGTTAATTCTTTAAATATTTGGCAGAATTCTCTAGTGCAAGCATCTGGGCCTGGAGATTTCATTTTGGGGCATATTTTAATTATTGATTCAATTTTCTTAATAGTTAAGTGACTATTCAAATTATTTATTTCTATACTGGGTGATTGATGATATCTAGTGTTTTTTGAGGAATTGGTCCATTTCATTTAAATTGCCAAATTTCTGTATGTAGAATTGTTTCTAGTATTCCTTTATTATTCTTTTGATGTCTGCAGGGTCTCCAGTGATATCTTGTGTTTCATTCCTGATATTGAAAGTTTGTGTCTTCTCTCTTTTTCTCTGTTAGTCTTGGCAGGAAGTTTTTCCAATTTTATTGATCTTTTTAAGGAACTATCTCTGTTTCATTAATTTTCTACATTGTTTTTGTGTTTTCATTTTCATTAGTTGTTACTCTTCTCTTTGTTCTTTCTTCTTTCCTCTCCTTGCTTTGGATTTATTTTGCTTTTTATAGGTTCTTGAGATGTGAGCTTAGGTGATTAATTTGAGAGTTTTCCTCTTTTCTAGTATATGCAGTTAGGGCTGTAAATTTCCCTCTCAGCACTGCTTTAGCTCTGTCCCACAAATTTTGATATGTTATATTTTTATTTTCCTTCAGTTTAATGTATTATTTGATTTTCTTCAGATTTACTTTTTGATTTATGTATTATTTAGAAGTGTCCTGTTTAGTTTATGACTGTTCAGAGAAATCCTGTGTTTTTTTTCTTATTTCTTTCTAATTTGATTCAATTTTGGTTGGCAAATGCACTCTGTGTGATTTCAGTTCTTTTAATTTTGTTGAGGTTTGTTTTATGGCCCAGGATGTGGGCTATTTTGAATGTGGGCTTTCCATGGACACTTGAAGATAGTGTGTATTCGTCTGCTGTTGGGTGGAGTATTTTGTAAATGTCAATTAGATCCTGTTGGTTGATGCTGTCATTGATTTCTTCTGTATCCTTATGACTTTCTATTTACTTGTTCTATCAGTTGTTGAGAGAGGAGTGTGTAGTTTCCAACTATAAATGGATTGGTCTAGTTCTTCTTTTGGTTTTAAGTTTTTGCTTCACATATTTTGCAGCTCTGTTGTTTGATGCATTCAGACTTGGGATTATGTCTTCTTGATGGATTGATCCTTTTTCATTATGTAATAATCCTCTCTGTATATGGTAATATTTTTTCTCTGAAGTCTAACTTATTTGATATTAATAAAGCCACTCCTACTTTCTTTTGATTAATGTTTGCACGATGTGTGTTTTCCCATCCTTTTACTTTCATCCCGTCTATATCATTATATTGGAAGTGAGTTTCTTGTAGACAGCATTTAGTGGGGTCATGTTTTTAATCCATCCTGCCATTCTCTTTTAGTTCATATATTAGACCTTTTACATTTAATGTCATTATTTATAGGTTAGGCCTTACATTTACCATTTTATTGTTTTTCTTTCTGTTTTTTCTCTGTTTTTCATTTCTCTTTTTCCTGCCTTTCTGTTGGTTACTAGAACAATGTTTAGATTTAGTGTTTTGGTTTATCTATAGTGTTTGAAGTATATTTCCTTGTATGGCTTTTTTTTAGTGGTTGCTCTATGTATCTCACACACACACACACACATACAAACTCCTAGTCTACTAGTGTCATCATTTTAACAGTTCATGTGAAATGTAGAAACCTCATGTAAACCTCCCTTTATGTCACTTTGCTCTCCCTCTTTTATGATATAACATTAAATATTTTGTCTACATGCGTTTAGAACCACATCAGACAGTGTTATAGTTTTTACTTCAATTGTCAGGAATAATTTGGAAGAATCATGAGGAGACAAAAAGTCTACCTTATTTACCCATATTTTTGCCTACTGTGTTGTTCCTTCCTTTCTGATGTTTTAAGATTCTTCCTTTTATCATGTCCTTTGTTTAGAGAACTTCCATTAGCCTTTGTTTTAAGGTAGGTGAGCTGGCAACAAATTCTATCATTTTTTTTTTCATCTGAAAGTATCTTGATTTCCCCTAATTTCTGAAGGACACTTTCACTAAATAAAGATTCTAATTGGAGAGTTGTTTTCTTTCAGCCTTTAAAAAATGTTGTGCCACTTCCTTCTGGCTACTATGGTTTCTGATGAGAAATCCACTGTCATTTAAATTATTTTTCCATTATTGGTAAGGTGCTATTTTTCTATGGGTGTTTTCAAGATTTTTTTATTTGTTTTTAATTTTAGGAGTTTGACTTTGATGTGTTGTTTTAGTCAGCTTGGGCTGCCATAACAAAATACCATAGACTAGGTGGCTTAAACAACAGAAATTAATTTTGTCACAGTTCTGGAGACTAGAAGTCTGAGATCAAGGTGCCAGCATGACTGGGTTCTGGTGAGGGTCCCCTTCCTGCCTTGCAAGTGGTCACCTTCTTGCTATATCCTCACATGGCAGAGACAGAGAGAGACCTTTCTCTCTCCCTCTTCTTTTAAGGCCACTAATCCTATTGGATTAGGACCCCACCTATATGAGCTCACTTAACCTTAATTACCTCCTGAAAGACTATCTCCAAATACAGTCCCATTGTGGGGTTAGGCCTTCAACCTAGGAATTTTGAGGGACACAGTCTAGTCTATCACATATGTCATGGTGTGGATATTTTTGGATTTAATCTGCTTCTGGTTCACTCATCTTCTTTTATCTGTAGGTTGATATTTCTTACTGAATTTGGGAAGTTTTAAGTCGTTACTTCTTTACCTTCTTTTTCAGCCATGCCTCCTTTCTATTCTCCTTCTGGGACTTCAGTAAGATAAATGTTACATCTTTTGTTATAGTCCACTGGTCTCTGTGGCTCTTTTCCTTTTTTTCTATCTTGATTGTCCAAATTAGGTAATTTCTATTGTTCTATCTTCCAGTTCACTGATTTTTTTCCCTTTGTGTCCTCCATTCTGCTGTTGTGCCCATCCACTGAGCTTTTCATTTTGATTATTGTGTTTTTCAGTTCTAAAATGTCCATTTTGTTCTTATGTACACTGTCTGTTTATTTGCTGATATTTTTATTTCTTTGCTGAGACCCTTTATTTTTCATTTGTTTTAAGTGTGTTCATAATTGTTCATTGAAGCAATTTTATGATGGTCGTTTTAAAATCTTTGTCATAATTCTAACATCTGTCATCTCACTGTTGGTATCTACTGATGTCTCTTTTCATTCTGTTTGAGACTGTCTTGGTTCTTGCTATGACTTGTGATCTTGAATTGAAATCTGAACGTTTTGGTTAGTATGTTATGAGACTCTGGATCTTGTTTAAACTTCTGTTTTACCTGACACTGCTCTGTCAGGGAAAGGTGGGGGAGCCACCTTCTTACTGCCCAGTCCAGGTAGAAGTCTAGGTTACCACTCACCAATAATACCTGAGCATGAGGCTTGTTACTCCTGAGAAGGGTTTGGAGAACTGGCTCTCCACTAGGCCTCCACTCATGCCTCCCTGCCTGGAAGTGATAGGGATGCCTTCTTACTGCTCCTCAGGTGGCTTCTACTGATACTGTAATGGTAGTGGAGGAGTTGCCTCATTACTGATAGAGGGTGGTAAAAGACTTCCTCTGATACAAACTGAGAGGGGATGGAGATTTGTGCCTTGCTACTGCCAGGTGGGAATAAAAAAATCCAGGCTTCCCGTGTGGTCTCAATTGACACCATTACAACTGGGGGGTTTTGTTGCATGGCAGAGATAAAAGTCCTGGCTCCCACTTGGCCTTCTCTGACACCACACAGATGGGCAAGTTGGGATACCTATTATAGCCTGGCAAGGGTGGAGGTTTAGGTTCCCCACCAGGTCTTTGCTGGTCTGGGTGGAGATGGACCACACTTTTTTTCTATGGTGTTTGACTGGAGTACGGCAATTACTTTGTACAAGTTTTGTGGCTTCCTAGACCTTTCCTGGTTCTTTGGCTTGGTGTGGCTTTTTTCATTTGCACCCTATGGTGTTTGTATGTCCAATTTCTCCAGTATCTAGTCTGAGATACATGAGACAAGAAGAAAACTCAGGGAACTCACTGCTATGTCATTCTTTAGGTCCCAACATCCCTAGGTAGTCTGATTTCTCTCCACCTTTCAGAGTCTTTTTATGTTTGTCTTATATATAATGTCTAGTGTTTTTAGTTGTACTTAATAGAAGGAATAGGAACAGGTATGTCTACTCCATCTTCCCTGAAGCAGAAGTCTGTGCATTTGTTTTGAAAACATCAAAGCACTTGATAAATGTATGATAACTGATGGATCATTTGATGGTCAATTGTACGTTGACTTGAGGGACTCTAAATTTCTCAGGGAGCTATCCAAGGTACTGGACTCTTAACGTTCTCTGGCTCAGCAAATGAGAATTTTCCATTTCTTTTACTGCTTCTAATGGTCTTGAACCTTTCTTCTATTTTCACTTATTTTGGTACCAGCCTCCAACTACTCTGCCCTAACCTATCACACTCAACTTTTAACTGATGCCTTGTGAACCCATGCTTAACTAAGCCTTAATTACTGGTTATGCATTGGCTATTTTTAACAGTAATTTGTATTTGCTTTCAGTCTAGCCATGTGCTAGTCTGACTGGATCCTTGGAAAGTCCACGGCACTGGCATGGTCTTCAATTCCTTGTTTCAGTGTTACCTCTAGCCATTTAATTGCTCTGTTTGTGGAAGAGTAGAACAAGTCCTCTGGAAAAATGCAAAGCAGAAGAGAGGCCCTTCCCTCAAGATGCTAATAGTTTCAGAGGGAAACTAGAATTAATTATAACTAGGGGAAATTTTCTGGGATCTTTCATCTCTGCTGCATTCATTGTTATTTACTTTTAAGGTGTAAGGAATAGAAGATAAAATAAATAATTGGCTATTTTGAGTTTTGTTCTTTTCCTTTTCCCTCAATTTTGAGTATTTGCAGAGAAATAACTGCAAAGCATTTTACTTTATTCTACTAGGAATAGTGAAAGGGGATGATGCAACCACAGCAGAAAAAGACATTTTTTTCTCCTTTAAGAGAAAAATTTTCTCAGAAATATAAAAAATATAGCAGTCTCCTATTATGAGTTGACCTTGGAGCCAAGAAGTAATAGTTATTCTCTCCATCCATTCCATTTCTAATGCAATAGGTAAAAGGCAGAAAGATTAAGTCTGAAAATTTCAGTGACCTCTAAAGAAAGTTTGAGCTGTCTTCCTTTATCCGAGAGTATTTTTACTGGTTGTATTTTTAGGACTTAACATCCCACCCTGCCATAGGCAACAGTTTTCCCTTATTGAGTTTTATGGGAATCTTTTATAGAAATTTTACCTAGCTGTCAGTCTGTTAACTCTCAAGTATTTAGTTTGTTTCATGAGATTACCGACATTGGAAAAGGCATTACAAAAATACATGGACCTAAGAATACTTAAAGGGCTTGGATTCCAGTGAGGTAGTGAAGGGTCTTGAAAGCATTTCACCTACTCATTCCCTGGACCGTGCATGATATCTTAAAGGCATTATTTAATTAAACCTCAAGATTCCCTAAATTATGGATCTAGTGCGTAAATGTTGGTCTCTGTCTTCAAAGTGGAGATACTCTCTTCACTATAGCCTCTTTCAAATTTTTGTGATTAAAGGCAGACATTATATCCCTTTGCTTGCACAAATATCTGGTGTCTGGCAATGGACTACTTTCTAACTTATATGAAGCCAACTGGCCCACATGAGGATTAAATCTATACTTACACTTAACTTCTTGATCTAACTAGCTGAACTAATTAGCACAGTCCATAAGGTAATATCTGACAGAGGAACATATTCATTAGTTTATAAGTAGTTCGTTTTGGTAATTTTTAATGCCTTGACCAGATCAAACTAGTAAGTTGCAGAGCCTGGATTTGATCCCAGGTTTACTGGATTCCAAAGTCACACAACTTTAAAGAGTGAGTTATTGTACTCTTTAAAATGGTGTTTCAGTCTCACTGCACATAGTGAGTGATGAATCACTGATGAACTCTTCTGAACGATGAGGTTTATTATACACTGTACATTGCATGCTGTGCGCCACTGACCTGCTTAAGGCGTATGCATCTTCTTCTGAATATTGAGAAGATGGGGGAAATGGTACTTTTTATCTGTCCTGGGGATATTATGGGTATTAATAAGCTAACATCTACGAAGAAAAGGTCTACAAGCATACCTTTGTCATTTGATAACAAGAAAAGTCTGAATTAGTGAAAAATCAGGATAAGCGATTACTTATAATTTTAAAAAATCACATTCAAGAACATTCAGTCATGAAAACAATGATTTGTTAAGTGGATTTATGAGTATTTTTATTGAATATATAATAATTCTTAGGAAATTTATATTTACATGAATTATAAGCAAGTTGGTGCTGTGCAAGTGCTTAAAAGCAATTTGTTCTGTTAAGAAACTTAGTCATTCTTTCTGAGATCTTGAATCTATGATGACATTCCTTAACAAACCCTTTTACATAGCAGAAGAGTAATCTGAAGGTGAGTTACACATATATGGTCACAGATTTCAAATATGAACAATATAAATGATTTAGGGTTTACTCTGAATGCCAACTCAATGTGGTAGAACAGAGCGGTTCAAGTCACTTGTTCCAAAGTTAGATGGGTCTGGATTCCAATCCTGAATCCACCCTTAATCATGTGACCACGAGCAGGTTACTAGGCATCTCCAACACCAGATATCCCCGTTTCTAAAATAGGGAGAATCACACATATTTCATAAAACTGTTGAGATATTGAATGAGATAATGCATAAAAAGTGTGATGAACAGTATTTGTAACTGCTTTTATTATGATGATTATTGTTAACACTATTATTAAAAAGTAATAAAAAATTATGCTCATTCTCTATAAGAGGTTTGAGTAATAACTCAGGCTATATTTGTTAGAATCACAAGATGACAAATCCATATATGGCATCCTACCCTCTAATTTCTGCTTTTTGTCTAAGGTAGGAGCAAAGAAATGACAGACTCAGTCCAAAATATCCTTGGGTGGCTCAGCTAACCCCGGGATTAGGTTAGAGATTTTGGACTGCTGTGCCATAGGACTGAAACAAGGGGATTTTAAGACCCTTGCACTTATTCCAGAGTATTTCAAATGTGTGCTGCCTTCAAACTCTGAACCAGCCAATAGGAAGAAGGGGCCCCAGGGAACGGTTTGCTGTAGAAAGAATGCTGGCTTCTGCTCACTGCAATAGCAACTCAGCTTCATAATGTCCTCTCTAGTCATGCATTCTGATCAAAGCACTTATTTAAAGGCTGTGGCTAATGGGAGAGTAGATACCCCCGGTATTTCCCAGAACAGAGCTCGCATTCTGGGATTCTTGGGTCCATGTGACTTCCTGAGTCGGTGAATCACAGTGAGCAAGGAGGAAGGTTTGGCATGACACGATCTGCAGATTCAAGTAAATCCCCTGGGAGAGGATGAGGCTGCTGAGAGTCCCCTTTGCTGGCTGCAGTTCCCAATGTATGCACAAAACACCCCGTCCCAGGCCCCAGATGTGTGCAGGTTTCTAATTGCCAGTGCTGCACTAAGATTTGAAGGGTGAGAGAGTTGCAAAATCACGAGCACCGAGGGCGGTGTTAGGAAGGCAGCTTCCTGCACACTGTTGTAGGTGTTAGTGAGATTATCAATTGCTCCGGGAGAGACACAGGACTGGAGGGCTTAGGGATCGTGGGGGTCCCTCTCTTCACTGTTTCTGCTCCCTGAGGTTGTGCTTTACCAGAGATATGCATCCTGCACTTCCATTTCTGCAGTGAAATTAACTCCAGCTTGGCAGGTAAGTCTTTCAGGTCACCTTTAAAAAAAACGCTTTGTGAGCTATAGTGGGATGGGCTGGACCCCATTCTCTTACATCGGACATATTTTATTGGTGCAAAAGCGGTATTTGGAAGCTTAAAACTGGAGCAGAGGTTTGAAGCAGCCAGATGAACTACATGGCCGTGGGGGGAGAGATGGGGCGTAAACAAAAGGAGGGGAAGGGTCTCAGGCATCTTCTCCCTAATAAATCTCCCATTATTCTTGGAAATTTTTCCTCTAGGCTAGTGCCTAGCTCTGAACACTGGGTCTTTGACATGAGTTATAGCTGTGATCTTTCCTATTTTCCCTTTTTTTTTTTTTGGCTTTTTTAGTTACCACTGCACGGGGGCAGGCAGACAGAAGCAGAGTTGCACGTTGTCAATACAGGCTGCAGAAGTCAATAAGCAGGCAGATAGGGAGTGAAATTGGAGGAGGCAGCTATAGATTTCTTAGGTTATTTCTTGTGAGTTTTTCAGAACTCGTGTGATTCAGGCTTGTCAGATACTATTTTGAGCTGGGCTGAGACAAACACATTCCCCTGGTGCACCAGATGTTGTCTGCAGCCTCCCAATTTCCAGAGGCACCTGGGTTGGCTTTCTTGGGGGCCAAGGAATGTCCAGGCAAGGGATGGGAGTGAGGGAATAGGAAATTACAATGGGGAAAGTAAATGGTCTGCTGCTCTGGAGTTTGGTAGAAATCATACTATAACCCCGGAGATAATTATTAGGATGGCAGTGGTTGGTTTGAGGGAATGAGGTACTGTGCCTCATTCAATTCAGTGCGTGGATCAGAGTAGATACTCAATAAGTGCGTGTTGATTGACTATTGGTACCAAAACGTGTACTTTTTGGGTGAGCTCAGATTGATAGTCTGGGTTCTGCTTAGAATGGGAAGATGGAGTAATAGGAGAGGCTAATTCTGATTGGTGGGTAAATTATGAAAAGATGAGTTGTGTTGAATAGTAGAATATTATCCTCAAGTGGAATCATCGGCCAGGGACATACAAACGCAGAGCCTGCCCATCTATCTGTCTATCTCTCTATCCCCGCCTCTGCCTCTCTCGTTTATTAACCACCTTGTTCCAGAAGAATTTCAGGCAGCTTATGAGACAGACAATGCAAGTTAGCATCATTAGAGATAAAAATGACAAAAGATAAGCCTTCGTCCAAAGGTCCACCTTCTGTGGTTCTGCAGTGACGTGGCCTACAGATACCTGAAACGTAAGGGTAGCTGTAAATTTTAATTTAAGCATTTACTTCAACTTCTTCCACCAACCTCATGCCTGATACTGCAAACATGGAGGAATGCAGACAGATGCTCTAGGCCTGCTCTCCCGCAGTCCCAGGAGGTAAAACTAGCAACGGGCAGGTAAGAGCTGAGCAGGTGAATGAGTGATGCCTAGAGGGCTGGTTGACCATTTTACCCTGGGGAGGTGGTGAAGCAGATAACCGGGTGGTCCTTCTTGGTCCTTTAGGCTGGCCTGCTCTTTTATAGCCACAGGGTACTTCATTTACTTTTTCTTCCCCTCTTTGAAACTGAAACAGGAAGAGCGTGGTCTCCCTTCCCATCCTGCTTAATAAAATATTCTGTTATTTTCTCGACTACTAAAATATTCTATTATCGCTGATCACTTCCTCCTCGGCTCAGTGTGTTTGTCACTGGCCGCAGTTTACATAAACACGACACACACACACGTTGCCTGGAGCTCGAATTGCCTTTAGAGTGGGTGCTGGGGACGGGGAGGGGGATTCCGGGCATGCTGATGAATTTCTGCAACCGCTGGGGCTGGGAGCCTGGCTGGGAGCCAAGCGGATTGTGGACAGATGCTTTACGTGCTGAGTTGACTTGGCTCAGCTAATATTCCCAGGTTCTAACCTGGAGCTGGGAGAGGGACACGTTCATTCACTCAGCCCAAGCACAAATATTGACTTAACGTCTGCTACGTGTAGGGCATAGAGGTCTTGGCGTACTTGGGAGTCAACCACTGGGGTCCTTTACCCCCGAGAAGTCCTGCTACCCACATAGCAAGTGCAGTTCCATTGTCTCTTTTATTTCTCTTGGGAGGGAAGAGTTTTATCCCATTTCACGGATGAGGAAACTGAGTCTCATGTTTTAAGCACCTTGCTTAAGATTGCACAGCTAATGAGTAGATAAATCATGACTGAAATTCTGTTTACTTCGAAGTATAGTCTTGTTCCAACAACACTAAACATTGTAAGGAAAGATACATTCAGAAAAGACTCTTTCATAAGACATCTTAAGGGCTGGAATGTTTGCTTCCAGAAGGCTCATGGGCAAGTAGAAATTAAGGTGGGCCTTGAAGGATAAGCAGATGACAAAGAAGCCCAACTCAGACAGGCTTTAACAATATGAAGGGTTTATTGGTTCATGTAATTGAGAAGATCGAATAATGTCACCAAGGTCTGGATTTTTCTCAGTCTGTCTGTTCTTGTCTCCTGCTGTGTCAGGATCTGCCCATTGCCCTCTGTACCCTCCCACCCAGCAGCTGCAGGCCCTCCCCTCCTGGCAGTGGGGCCACTGTGGGAGTTTCAGGCCCCCACAGAGTCCCTGAGCTCACTCGTTCTCATTGCACCCAATTGTGACGGGAGGAAGACAGGAGATAACAGGCCATTCCGTACCCTGTCACCCAGAGTGCGTGGATAAAACTAGCAGAGAAGCAAATTCTGCAGAGGAAAATCAGGGTGGGAGAAGGGGGAATGGATGC
This sequence comes from Ceratotherium simum simum, assembly GCF_057802395.1. Lineage (NCBI taxonomy): Eukaryota > Metazoa > Chordata > Mammalia > Perissodactyla > Rhinocerotidae > Ceratotherium > Ceratotherium simum. The sequence continues at coordinate 25,497,683 of NC_141923.1, read as the reverse complement.
TTGGCAGCCCACTAGCATCTCCTAGCAGAGGATTTAGAGAGGCAAGGGGAGCAGAAATACTCAAAGCATGAGCAGTGGTCGCACCTGGGGGTAGATGGGTCTGGATCAGGAGTCAAGATGCCAGCCCGGCAACTCTGCTTTTGCCAGCTTTGGCCACTTCTTACCAGAGCCTTCTGATCCCTGGGACCACAGCGCTGCAGCTTAATGGATCCCTCCTGGACTCCAGCAGGGCATCTTAGAGTAATGCGGCGGAAGTGAGTACAGCTAGTAGGATGGGATAATATTAGTGGAAATGAGTGGTGGTCCTTCCCCTGGTTGCACCCAAGATTCCCCATGTCTTCTCTGAGGCTACATAAACCCTGCACCCTAAATGACCCAATGATGTTGGCTCTAGCCCCCCCTCCAGTATAAGTGGAGTCTTAAAGGTCACCAGCCACTCAGGGATAAAGCAGGGTGCAAGGAGGTAGAGACAGGGTCTCAGTGATTGGAAGCCTGTTGAATGGTCCTAGGAGGGTACAACATTTGTTGTTTCACTAACCCTCCACTAACCAATGCCTGGGTTTGCTCAAGGGGCTTATACATCTGGGGCATATGAAGTCACGGGTAGGAAGCTTGGTGTTTGGCCCATCAAATCATAGAGCTCATGTGTCTTTCTTAGAGAAGCAGCATGGAGCCTTCTTTCATGAGAAAGAATACCATCCTAGGAGGAATCAGGAGACATGAGTTTGGTGTGGGCTCTGCACCTACTGTTTCTCATTTGACTTCTTTTTTTACAAGATACTTTAATTTCTGAGCCCCAATCTTATCTGTAAAATGGGGGTAAGAATTCCTTCCAGGTTTGTGAGGATCAAATAAGAAAAGAGGCAACAGCGTGCCTGACCGCTAGTAAGCCTCCAACAGAGTTTTTCTTCTCTTCCTTTCTCAGATAGAATTATTTTACATTCAAGCTTTGTTATTCTAGGAGAGAAACCCAGGGTTATGCTTTGGAGGGCCATTTCTGCCTGTGTTTGAGACAAATTGGATTTAGCAGGTGCAAAGGGCTGCAGAAGTGACTTGACGGCTGATAGAATTTCAGCCAGGTTTTGGAGGGGCGATGAAAGTCCTGAGTGTTGACTCTTTGAGCCCCACACTGCAGTCACCGTTCCAGCTTTCCTCTACCCGTGCTCTGTTCCTCTGTGGGTAATGCCACACGACACGCAGTTACGCTGGGAATTATCTTAGCATCCATGTCTTTGACTCTCTTTTTTCTGCTGCTCAGCCTCTCCGTGTTGCCTTTACACATCCCATCAATCAACAAAGTCCTATTGATTTTATAACCAAATCTCTTTTAAACCCACACTATCCTGTTCATCCCCAATGTTCCGATGCTGCCTCATCCCTCACTGGACACTTATAATTGCTGCTTTGCTGTGCCTGTCATAAAGAGGTACTCCACAAATGGTTGTTGAACAAACGAGGAATGAGATAAGGAGATAGGTCAAATTTAGTGAAACATTTAGGCCCCGAGTTCCCAAACCTCTCCTGTCTGTAAGATAGGCATGGGTTAGTATTTCTAGTAATATTTGTGAGAAAGAATTAGGACTTTTGGCTCCAATGTATCATGTGTCTAAAGTCACCTATTTCCATTTTATGGAAATGTTTAACAAGTGCATGTTGACCAAGGTGCTCATTTCCACAGGGAAGACCCTCCCCAAATCTTCCTACATGCTGAGGGACATGCTATACCCGTCCCTGCTTCTTTGAGGGTTAATTTCACCATCCTCAATTAGCTAGCCTCTGGGAAACCTGATCTAAGCCTGTGTAATGCTAGAAGTGCCCACTTAACAGCTTGGCAGGGAGGAGAGGCCATTTACTTACCCCATTGAATTACCTGTTTACACTTCTGATCTCGCAAGCATATGTCAGAACAAGAAGATAATGGAAGAAATTGTTAACACTGCATGGGACTAGTGAATCCACATGCATGAAAATGCTTTCTTTCTTTTGTGGTGAATCTCTTTCTCCATCAGAACTACCTTCCTCCCCTCATTTGCCTTGCAACATATTTTCTTTTACAGTATCTTTTCTCAAAGTTCTTTCCCTCTAAAAACAGAAACACCTAGCTGACAGCGCACAACTCTCCACTGATTTGATGGCAGCCTAGGGACTGAAGCACAAGTCTGTTCTCTAAGTGCCTCCAAGGAGCTGACTTTAGGATGCTGCAAGACAAGTATCTGCTCAGAAAATTCTCATGAGTGTGACAGTTCTCAAGGCAAGAAGGGGAGAGAATTCCTGTGGGTGTCCCCTCTGCATACTGGAGGAATGAAGACACATAGTAAGCCAAAGTCATAAGTCAGGTTGAGGATGGAGGTTTCTGGTAGAGTGGGATAGAGATTCCATCTCAGGTGGAGAGCTGTTCTTGAGACTTGAAAACAAGTCTCACCCAACTTGTTTATTTCTCGGCTATTAATAGAAGCTATCAAAGTGAGATGCGTGACTTGCCCAAGGATCTCATCCACAAAGCTATGCTTCAGGGCTTGAAACTCCCGTATTAGAGATCCATTCACAATGCCATGGGATGAAACATACATACATGAATCTCTTTACAGCACCCCTGCCAAGGGCCATTCAAGAGCTGGGCACTGGGCTGGTTGCTATAAATATAAAGAAAAGTAAGTCATATCATCTACTGCCCAGGACTGTACAATCTGAATGTTAATGTCCATCCTAAGAATAATGAGACCAGGCACTAACATAGATAGTGCTTACTCTATGCCAGGTACTGTTCTATGTGCTCTACATCCTTGAGTCGTTGTATCCTCACAATAACTCTGTGAGACTCTTATCCTTATTTTACAGGGGAGGAAACTGGGACACTGGGTCGTTAAGTGTCTTGCCTAAAGTCACAGAGCTAATGTGTACAAGACACCATGAAAGCAGAGAGAAAAGAACATCAGGGATTTTCACTCACCTGAACATCTCTACTCGTTGTAGACTCACCCTCTCCCTGAAAGGCCCTTTGCCCTTCCTTTGAATTGAACATCGTCCTCTCCCTCTTATCAAATTTAGCTATTCCTGTGAAGGGACAAAATCCCTAACAACTTGATAAGAATTTAGCATTCAAAAATTTGGCCCCTGAGATGGGAAAAGGCAGAGCCTGAGGAGGAAGAGGGCATTCAAGGTTATTTGGGCTTGCTTCTTGATTTTCCCAGAGCCAGTTCTGGTCAAGAGGATAAAAGGCATAGTCAACAAAATGGTACACAGATGGAGGGAGATTGTAGGAAAGTAGACCTTAGTCTCCACTATTTCCACTAGACATTGGGATCTTGAGACCTTTTTTACTTATGAAACTCTCTCAGGACTATTTGGATGGTAAGTGACTAGAAATCCAACTGGGAATTTTAGTGGAGTCCCTAAGGAGAAAGTCTAAGGGTTGTTCTTGATTGAAGTACAGGTTGATGCAGAATCTCATGTGATGTTACCAGGTTTCATGTTCTCATCTTTCTCGCCTCATGATCACAGGATTAATGCAGCAGCTCCAAACCTCACTCTGCTTACTTTCTGTCCAGGGGAGGAGGGGCGGGTGATGTAAGAGCTCCTTTCCTGAATAACCAGTAAAAGAATCTAGGGCTTTTCTTTTATTGACCCTACTAAGTTGCCTCCTTATTCCTGGAGCAGTCACTGTGCCCAGGAAAATAATTTATACTGATTAGCATAGGCCGGTTTGTATAAGGATGGAATGAGAGTGGGGAACCAGTAGGTCCCCCAGTAAATTCAGTTTTTCCTGGAGAAAGCTGATGACATCCTTTACTGCAAACTTCTCAAGTGATGACATATCACAGCTCCTTCGGACAGTATTTTCTTTCCAGGGCTGGTGGCATCCACAAGACCCACACCTCCTGATTCTCCTTCTTACCAATCAATATGTGTACTCGCTTCTCAGCAGTGTGCCCAGGTGGCTCAATGGCATGAAGAATAGGAAGGAATGACTAAATAGACTATAAGGCCTAAGCTGGCTTTTTCAACAGCTCTGTAGTTCCTTTACTCCTGAGTCAGGGTTCTTATTCAGAGCAGAGGAACCCAGAACATCTTCAGTCCTACAGATGGTGTTGGTTGGGTGTCAGCATATGGGGAGATATGTGGGTGGGAGCAGCTGATGTCAGGAGGGCTGAGTTGGAACATTGGATTCGAATCAAGAGAAAAGTCTTAAGGCTTCAGTTGATGAAAAGAAACCTCCTTAACGGAAAGATGTGAAATTCTGGCAGCCTGTCTGTAAGGATGATGAAAAAGAGGCCTAACTGTGAAATGATTAAAACTCCACTGGACAGTCTTGAGGGATACTATATGGGGGCTACCAGAATGGGAGTCAGAGCCTCCTGCCATAAGTACTTCTTGTCACTGATTTCCTTCCAAGGGAAGGGTAGCTGGGTAGAGAAAGATCACACTACTTACCTGTGTGACTTTGGATAATTCACTTAATCTTGTCCATTCTAGATTTCCTAATCTGTAAATGGGGATAATAGAAATATTTACTTCATCAAGAAATTATAAAAATTAAATGAAATAATGTTATGTAAAAACTAGCACAAGCTTGGCCCACAGTAGACAATTTAATCAATATCAGTTTCAGCTTTTTTCTCTCTGTCCGTAAGCTCTAGCCTAGATACTCAACAACTTGGAGATTTTTCTCTCAACTCCGCACATGACTTCATGACACTAAGCATGTCGATGATGAGTAGCTGAAATTAACTTGTCATTAATGCATTTTTGGGGGATTTAATATTTTTTGAGCAGTGGCACCGGACCACAGAATAATGGAGGTGTCTGGTTAAGTGGACCCTTCCCTTGCTGCAGCACAGTCACCGGATCAGAGCAACTTATGTTGGAATCCCTGCTCTGCCACTACTAGCCATATCATCTTGGGAAGTGAATTAAATCTTTAACCTCAGGATCTTGATCGGTAAAATGGGGATAATACTTGCCCACAAAGTTACTGTGAGGATTTGAGACCATTCATGTAAAGCGTGGCCCTGTTATGATTCTGTACTTTGTTAGCCCCACTGTGGGGTTCTACAATTTAAAACATCACTTCCGTGCATGGCAGTCCCTGGAAGGGCACAGGCCTGGAGCACTTCATCTGGTGTTGGGGGAGCCCCCTGTATTGGCCTTACATATATGTGTAAAATCGAAGTCCACCAGTTCTAGGATTCCCCTGTCCAAGCCTGGGGCCAGGGTGGCTGCCAGGTTGCTTTTTCTAAGGGACAACCCTGTTATCATGGTTCTGTGATTCACTTATAGAAGAGATAGCCACATTGGAAGAGAAGTTGGATTTCACACACCTCAAATGTCCTTTTCCAACTCTGAGATTCTGTGTGCCTATGATTTCACTTCCATTTGGGAAATAACCCTTATAATTGCTAGTGGTGTGGCCTTACGCAAGTTACTTAACTCCTCTATTCCTCAACTTTCTAATTTTAGAATGGGGCTAATTCTAATCCCCACATCCTAGGATGGAGTGAGATTTAAATGGAAAATGTATGTAATTGCTGAGCACAGTGTGGTAGGATATTAGAGCTGCTCGCACATATCCATTTCTCTTCTCATTGGGGACACAGTAGGGTGACACTTCCTGGCTCCCTTGGTGTTGGATGGGGCCATGTGACTAAGTCCAGCAAATGAGTTGTGGGCCAAAATGAGGTCTGTAACTTCTGGATCAGAGCATTCAATTGCTGATATGTGACTTTTGGCACAGTCATATTAACATTAGGGGTGGTGGCTGTTCACTATGCCTGACCGCCTTACCCCTGGCCAACAAATCAACATACAATGGATATGGAGTATGATGAAGAATAACTTTTGGTTTATTGAGGCACTGAGATTTTGGAGTTGTTTTTGCTGTTGCATGACCTAGCCTATGCTGATGGATACACACAGTCTTGGTCCCAAGATAAGAGCTAGTATTACTTGTGTACCTATGTGCCAGGCATGTTAGTTCCCACTTTATAACAATAGTCCAGAAAGATATACATTATTATCCTCATATTTAAATGGGGAAACTAAGGTCAGAAATGTTAAGTCACTTGCCCAAGGTCACCCAGCTCTTAAGTGGTGGAGCGAGGATTTAAACCCGCATTGTCTGACTTCAGACCTTGTGTTCTTAATCACTATTCTGCAGACTCCATAGAGCAAGCCTGTGGTTTCCTGGTATGATCAGCCTTCCCTTTCTCTGGAACTGCATGCCTTGGAGTTTCATTTGGAAGTGATTTCCTCTGTTGGCTGTTACTCTTCAGAGTGGTGGTGAGGTTGGGAAATCAGCAGAGTGGCCTGCTGTGGTTATCTGACTCTCAAGTTGTCACAAGAAGTCTCATCTTCTTTGCTTTGCTTGACCACTTTTTGGGTTTTAACCTATTATTTAAACCAAAATTTTTGATATGGGGACAAGAAACCTTATAGGAGTATGGAGGGCTTTTTTTTTTTTTTTCTACGTTTGCTTGAAGACATCAAAATGATTGTCTTGAGTCAGGCTTCTTAGAGGCAGAGCCTGAAATGGAGATTCCTGTGTATGTGACTTACTGAGGGAATGCTCTTGGGAGAAACCTGTAAGGACATGAGGGAGGGGAAGAAGCTGAGCAAGCATGTGGTTTAGCCAAAGCCTAGCCTCAGCCTGGTCCCATGTGATTTGTACCACAGAGCTTGTCCTGCCTTGAGGCAAGGAGACTGAGATTTTATTATCATGAATCTGTGGGCCTTGGTTGTAAGCTCCCAGGCATCTCCGGGGGTGGTTCCCATTGGCTAAAGACAATCCTCCAGAGAAGGATGCAGGTGTGAGCCAGTTAGCAGCCAACACCTGCAGCAGTTGGGGGATGGGTGCACCTGCCAGATAAGGGGATCAGGAAGATGCACCACTAGCATCTGCTACAGTGTTTGAGGTCAGTGGCTCATCCTTTTCAGATTTGTGCTTCTTCTGGGAGTGATGGGATCAAGCTAAGGGAAGGCAGCTAAGTGTGTAACACAGTTGTGGAATGTGACCTCGGTGAGGCCTCATTACATGCTTTTTGTTGACATCCAAGTGTTGTGTGTGTGTGACTCTGTGTGACTATATGAGGGCATAGAGCTCTGTCCTGACCTTTGGATCCGGAATTGATACATTTTGTCTGGTCACCTGGAAAATTTTCTCTTTACTTTCTATCTTTTTATTTATTTTTTTATTTTATTTTTTGGTGAGCAATATTAGCCCTGAGCTAACATCTGTTGCCAATCCTCCTCTTTTTGCTGAGGAAGACTGGCCCTGGGCTAACATCTGTGCTCATCTTCCTCTACTTTATATGTGGGACGCCTGCCACAGCATGGCTTGATGAACAGTGTAGGTCCAAGCCCGGGATTTGAACCTGAGAACCCCAGGCCGCCAAAGCGGAGCGTGCAAACTTAACCACTACGCCACCAGGCCAGCCCCAACTTTCTACCTTTTTAAATGGCAAGGTGGCTGCCAAAAATGTTTTGGCAATTCATGGGATGTTTTCCTTTCTAGTGAAATAGGCAGCTTCAAACTGGTAGGCCCAGAATCAGCAACTCAGCCTAATAATGTTAACACTAACACCAACACCAAGCAATTTATTAAGTGCCTACTATGCGCCAGGGCTTTAGTTGTATTACTATTTGATCTCATCTTCCCCATGACCCTGCAAGTTAGGAATCATAGGATCCATTTTATGGTCCAGAACAATAAATATCAGGAAAGGTCAGCAATTGTCCAAGGACACACTATTAAAACAGTTTGCATAAAAGTAGTAAAGAAAACAGATCACAGCATCAAAGAATGGAAGATTAGGAGAAAATGATGAAAAACCCTTTGATCACCAAAGAGTAGAAAATATATCATACTGTAGAATAGAGTAGTTCCACTCTTTTGATTAATATCAAAATCTTGCCATGTTGAGGGTAGGGGAGGAGAGCAAGGCAAGGCTCACGTGCTGGGGGCGGGATTTGGTTCCAGTGCTCTCTGACTCTGAAGTTGAGGCCTCTTACTTTGCCACGCTGTTTTAATAAACACATGACTTTAAAATGTCTACCCACTTAGTTCTGAACCATGAATTCCAGTATGGTTAAACACCCAGGCCTTGGGGACAGACAGAGTGGATACTGGCTCTATGACTTGGGGCAAGTTACTTAACCTCTCTAAGCCTCAGTTTTCCATTTGTCAAATGGGGATAATAATGGTTAGCTTGCATGACTCTCATGTGGATTAGATGACATCATGTATATAAAATGTTCATCATGCAAAAATCATGTGTTATTATAATATATCCATGAGGAGATTTTAGTCTAGTTGGGGAGAAAAGACAGTTCCAGTTCTCTATTGTTTAATAATAAACTACTACGAAATTTGGTGGTATAAAACAACAATGATTTGTTATTTCTCATGGTTTTATGGGTTGACTGGGTGAACCACCCGGTTATGTTTCAGGTCACTCATGTGATTGCATTTAGCTGAGAGCTTAGCTGAGCTCCAATGAGGGATGTCCAAGAAGGCTGTGGTCCTCCTTCACATGCCTTGTATCACTCAGTAATCTAGCCTGAGCTTCTTATATGGCGACTGGATTCCAAGAGCCCCAAAGAAGTGGAAGCATCCCTGCCTTTTTAAGGCTTAGGTCTAGAGTTGGCACACTGTCACTTCTATAGGTAAAGCAAGTCACATGGCCCTCAGATTCGAGGGGAGGGGAATCAGACTCCAAGCCTTCTGGGGTAGAGTGGCATGTGTGTACTGGAAGGGGAGGAATTATTGGCAGCTGTATTAGTCAGGGTTCTCCAGAGAGACAGAACCAATAGGATATATACAGATATATACTAAAACGAGATTTCTTGCTCCCGTGGTTGTGAAAGCCAAGTCCCACAATCTGCCATCTGCAAGCTGGAGAACCAGGAAAATTGGTCATATGATTCAGTCTGAGTCTGAAGTCCTGAGAATTGGGGGTGAGGTGGGGCTGATGGTGTAAGTCCCAACCTGAGTCTGAATGCCCTAGAACCAATGTTGGAGGACAGGAGAAGATGGATGTCTTAGCTGAAGCAGAGAGTGTGAATTCACCCTTTCACGTTCTTTTTGTGGTATTCAGGCCCTCAGTGGATTGAATGAGGTCCACTCACATTGGTGAGGGTGGTTCTCTTTGCTCAGTCTACTGAATCAAATGCTAATCTTTGCTGGAAACACCCTCATAGACACACTCAGAAATAATGTTTTACCAGCTCTCTGTGCATCCCTTAGCTCAGTAAAGTTGACACCTTAAATTAACCATCACAGCAGCCATATTTGGAGACTGTCTCTCATGGATACATTCATTCTAGACCTTATTGTTCTGACAGAGTACTTCATTTTGGCTACAGATATTTACCATGAATGCTGGTACTCTGTAGAGTGGGTTAGTGTTTTTAGAGATGACTTCACAGAGGACTTGGGGCTTCAACTGGACCCTGAATGAAGGATGGGATTGCTATGGAAGGAAAGAAGGGGGTCTATCTACTGTTTTGATTTTTCACCCACATGAACCAGGACAAACACTGTATGATTTGGGGAGGGAAGGAGGGGACCCTGATTTTAACTGTCACATTGATCTAGAGTTGTCAGGTGGGATAATTTAACCCTCAAATGAGGGTGATTTATCCTGTGTATTGTAATCGGATAGTCGTCTAAGTCGCTCCCCATGAGCTCTGGTAAATCACTTTTAGTACGTATTGAAAGTGACAATATTGTATTTTATCACCGAATTGCCGTCTTACAGTAATAACTAATGCATGTCATTGGCTTTGGCTCCAGTGCTGAATTACACTCACTTGGAGGCGCATAGATCCAGAGAGGAGCTGTCACTTCCATTTGCTTGTCCACGGCCAGAACCAAGAGGCTGGTGGGAAAACTGTGCTGTTGCAACCTTTGTGAATTATCCCATTCAGAGACACCCACAGTCTTGTAAAGTGTGAAACTTTTCTTCCATGGAGTTTGGGTCAGTATGAGCTAGGATGGGTCTAGTAATTCTATTAGGTGAATAATAAGTACTTTGGTGACTAAAGGCAAGGATCTTATTTAAACAGAGAAATAAGGATGGTCAGGAGTCAGGCTCAAATGATTTCTTACCTAGGTTCCCGCTACAGCCTTGTAATTGGTCTTACCACCAGCCACCTCAAAACCATGCTGCCCAGGAGCCCCCAGAGTGATTTTTGTGGGATGCAAAGACCACCATGCCAACCCCTTGCTTGAGACCATCATGTCCTACCATTGCCTGTGGGATCTTGTCCATGTTCCTTAGCTTAGCTTACAAGGCTTTCCATGGTCTGGCTTCTGCCCACCTGTCCCGCCTCATCTTGCTCCACTCCCCATCTTGAACTTTCTTCTCTATGCACACACACCATGCTCTGCTTCTCCACACCATTGTTCACGTCCTTTTCTTTGCTTGGAATGTGCGCTCTCTCTGCTGCCCCAAACTGAACCCCTTTGCCTAACCAACTCCCCGGTCAAAGATGCACCGCCAACATCCCCCCGGAAGCATTCACACATGCTCTCAGGCTGTGCTCATGATGTGCTGGGCGTCTCACTCCCTTCGTTGTTTCACTTGTCTCATTGCATTATCATTACTTATCTATGCCTCTAGTTCTACCACTAGACAAACTACAAGCTCCTTGAAGGTAGGAACTTGTTTTAATAATGTTGGTATCCCAACCAACCAGCACATGACTCATTGGCCCAGGGGAGATGCTCAATAAATGTTTGTGGAATTAATGGATTTGTGAAAATATCTCTTTGGATTGTCATAGAAACACATAAGCAGTAAAGACTTAGAGTTTTCACCCTGAATCTGAGTTTTGCTTTAGCTAAGGGGTTTCCTGTTTTGATGTTACCTATCTGGGTGGAATTAGTGTGAGTATTCACTGCAAAGGTGAAATTTATAAGGCTCTGGGACGAAAGCCTGGGCAAGGGCACAGAGATATATTAGTCTCGTAGGGCTTGGAGGTGTTTCTACATTTAGCGTTAGGTGAGAAATTAAGCAAGTCTTTACACCTATAAATTTGAGTTCTGCTGTTTTTCTGGATGCCTTCTTATGTTAGAAATAATGTTGGATGATCATTTCATTCATGGTGGTGAATTTGGGGATGCCAAATCTCACTGACGGTCCCAAACCATTTGCCTTCAGGTCCGTGTACCCCATCATGCCCTTAGAAAAAAGGAATCTACGAGTAAGTTCCAAGAGTAGTAGGAGAAGGGAGAATGCATTCCCACTTTTCTAGCCAAAGCACATAAGGTCCTTGGAGAGAAGTGAAAGATCTCTGAGCCCAGGAAGTGCATCTCCCCTTTCATACTGCAATCTGTAGGCAGATTGGGCAAGAAACTCAGTGCAGGCTTGGAGACAGATGTCAGTGTGTGTCTTACAAGGAAACAAGGCAAGTGCAGGAGGAACAAGGTGGTAGGGGTCTTCAAAAAGAAGCCTTCATCTACATCCTTTTATTCCAGGTGCACATCTTATGAAAGTCATTCTGGTAGTAATGATAATAGTACTATTACTACTACTACTAATGATTTATATATATTGAAAGTTTTCTATATGCTAGGCACCTTGCCAAGCTTTTTACTTGGCCTGCTTGATTTCAACTCACAACTTTATGTGGCAGATAAATTTCATTTCCATGTTACTGATGAGGCACAGAGAGACAAAGAAACTTGCCCAAGGTTGCACAGCTAATAAATGGAGGAGCTGGGATTTGAACCTAGGCAGTCTAACACAGCACTATGGTCTTAACTTTGGCACTATATTACTTTCCAAATAATAATGATAATAGTAACAACTGCAGCTAATGGTTATTGGGTGCTATCTCTGTGCTGGACACATTGGCAAGCTCTTCAGCACAACCTTTGGGGTGGGTTACTATTATTATCCTCATTTCAAAGATGGAGTAACTGAGACTCAGAGAGAGATTCAGTAACATGTCCAAGATCACACAGCTAGTTCACAGTGGAGTCTGGATTCATTCTCAGGCTCTCTATCTCCTGAGACTCCAGTCCCATTTTTTAGTTTGGTTCAGAAAGTGTCCTCTACCCCATCGATCTAGATTTCCCTTTCAGCAGCCAGTTCTTATCTCCTAGCTGAGGATAGGACACAAGGAGAATTTCTATCTTCTTCAGAGGCAAAGGCCATATGGCAATGAAGAGCATGGTGGATTCCTTTGAGGAGCGTGGGCTCCAAAAACTAGAGTAGTGTAAAGAACAATGAAGAGAGTTTATCAGAGGGGACAGTTCTAGAGATTGAGTGAATGGGAACCTGTTTCATTCCACTGTGTTTGAAGCCAGAACACCATGTCATGACACTGACCTACATTAGGGACTTTATATTGATGACCAAGGGAAACTGGCCCTCTGTAGGCTTTTAGCACCATTGTACTCAGGTTTTCATGTGTAAAGTCCTGACTACCATTGGTACCAAAACACAGTTTTTTAGGGTAGGAGGGGTACTTGTTGTGTTCAGAGCACTCAACTCATGCTTTTGGGCAGGGGAGATTAAAAAAAGAGATGAAATGGTGCCATTTGCCCTAAGCTGACCTGGAAGTCTAAGCAGAGAGATAAAGCAAATGAGTACGTAGACAACATTTTCATAGATTAGCTTGGTTAATTAGCGGATTTTCAAACTTTTTGAAATTATAAAACCTACACATATTTTTTAAAAACTATAGAACCTTCATGAAACAGGAAAATTCTCATAATCTTTATACAGGAAAGGTAACAGTGCAAGTTTATACCAGTTTGCAACTAGTGATTTGTGTGTTTATATGTGACTGTGACTTTTGAAATATTATAAATAAAGTTAAGAGGATATTATTGGGAGGGATGCAATAAAATTCATCTATCCTTTTCATCATTTCTTTATCTGGGTCACCACAAAACTAACGTGATCATTCTCCACCTCCAGGTAAAACACTTACACTGCTCACCTTGTGGTGACGTCATTTGTTGCACTTGGGACAGGTGCAACAAAACCTCATCTGCTTCAGGTGAGGATGGCAGAATAATATGTAGGCAAGGGAAGAGCTAGGAACTAGATTAAGAATGGATATTATCACCTAAAAGCTATGAATTTCAAGATCACACATAAGGTCCATGTCAATTTAAGGAACACCCCGTGGATCTGAAAAATGATAGTCGAAACATCCTGGACCGACTAGAGAAGCATTGAGAGCCTAAGTGCTGAGGAGCCCCAGGCCAAGGTTTCAGCTTTCATGTGATCTGGTGACCCTGACTTTGGTCCACGGCTGTGGGCAGAACCTCTAGGTCTTGGCTCAGGACCTTCCAAATGGGTTCTCGAAAGTGGATCCTGGTGATGGAGAGTGGGGGCATCAGGAGAATGCAAGTTTTGTCTTCGTGGGGCAAAGACTCACTGTGTGTGGCTGATGATGAGAGGTGGAAAGGGACCGCAGCATGGGAACCTAGCACTCCCACCTTTAGACATTTTCCTTAGGAAATGTGATCACATTTTAGATGCTAGAGAATTATTACTGTATCTTTCAAAATACTGACCAATTAAAAACATCCTGGGGGCAGCCCAGTAGTGTAGTGGTTAAGGTCACACGCTCCCCTTTGGTGGCCTGGGGTTCGCAGGTTCGGATCCTGGGTGCGGACCTATGCACTGCTCATTAAGCCATGCTGGAAGATGGGCACAGATGTTAGCTCAGGGCCAATCTTCCTCACCAAAAGCAAACAAACAAACAAAAATATCCTACTGGCTCAACAAGAAGGCCATGAATAGTTAAATTATGATGTCTAATATCAGGAACATTTTTCAGCCATTGAAAACCATGTTTTTGAGGAGTATTGGGTAACATGGATTTAGTTAGATAAATATAGATAGATATAGATATATTTAGGTATAAAACTGCAGAATATTTCTTTCCATAAAGCATGATCTTGGTTTTTAAAAGTATCTGTATCCTTGGGGCCGGCCCGGTGGCGCAGGCGGTTAGGTGCGCGCGCTCCGCTGCGGCGGCCCGGGGTTCGCTGGTTCGGATCCCGGGCGCGCACCGACGCACTGCTTGGCAAGCCATGCTGTGGCGGCGTCCCATATAAAGTGGAGGAAGATGGGCACAGATGTTAGCCCAGGGCCAGTCTTCCTCAGCAAAAAAAGAGGAGGATTGGCGGATGTTAGCACAGGGCTGATCTCCTCACAAAAAAAAAGTGTCTGTATCCATCCCTAGAAAAATTCTCTAAAGAAGCATACAATCTCCAGTGGCTGTCTCTGGATACCAGATGATTTTATTTTTTGTATTTGAACCTTTCCGGCCAAGTTTTTTCTACAATCATGTATTAACTTAACAACCATAAAACAGCAACAAACACCAGATGTTTCTATGGTGGCATGTTAATCCCATGCAGGATGCAATGGGGGCAGGACAGAGGACCTTGGTCCTGGATGCTCCATTTATTAGTTCCGTCATGGAGGGTAAGCCTTAGTTTCTGAATCCGGGGTAAACAAGAGGCCCTGCCTTCCTTATGGGTCATTGGAGGATGGGAGGTGTGACTCATGCTGTCCAAAAATGAAGGTCTGTAGCCAAAGCCATCGTTCTGCCTGTGCTCCTTCCTCTTCCCCTGGGTTACCTCTGGGCATCCTCCAGGGCTTGGTTCACCTGGTGCTTTCCCACGTAATCTTCCCTAGACTGGGGGTCCAGGTTTCCCTTTCAAATGTCCTTGTAGAACTTCAGATCTGTTACCATCACTGAAATTTTATTTCCATTCTTGGGGTTTTTAGATGAATGTGTGGTACCTCCTCTGAACTGGGTGTTTTGTCATTTTTGACTATCCTCTGTTAGTCTCTCACCAATGTTTGTTAAATGAATAAATAAACTCTTCAGTGCAAAGCTTTGAATCAGCTAATGGGAAGACAAGTGTAATATTTTTATTGTTTTATTTTTTTTGGTGAGAAAGATTGGCCCTGAGCTAACATCTGTGCCCATCTTCCTCTACTTTGCACGTTGGATGCTGCCACAGCATGGCTTGATGAGCGGTGTGTAGGTTCGCGCCTGGGATCTGAACCTGAGAACCCTGGGCCGCCGAAGAGGAGCACAAACTTAACCACTACACCACTGGACTGGTCCTACAAATCTAATATTTTGAGGTGGATTGGAGGCACGATAGTGTTAATCGAGAGATAACTTCCTAGCAGTCACTATGACTTTTTTTTTTTTTCTGGGAAAGAGTATGTGATTCAACACACCAGAGAGCTAACGTTCTGCATTCTAATATGGGCCAATAAATCAAGAAATCAATCAACACCTATTTATCCAGTGCCGACCATGTGCCCAGCACAGGGCTGGAGGCACTAAGACTTTTGGGAAGTAGCTTTGCCTCTTTTCTTCAGCTCATGAAATGGAGTTATTAAGACTTGAAGAACTCAGGAGGAGAGGAGGGCCAGGCGTAGGAGCAGGGGCGGGTAAACTGGTCAATGATTGTAATGACTGGAAAAGGGCTGTGAAAAGCCAATGGCATTTGAGTTCCAGCATTTTCACTGTGGGGTCCAACATCCTGAAACCCAGAGTTAATCTTCCCCGAGAAAGATGTGGATAGGAAAATGCCTCTGATAATTATTGCAAAGGTGTCATCTTTAAAACAAACAAGAAGCACAAGACAGCTACCCAAACTTGGAAGCGTGAGATAAAAAAGCAGACTATTCCCAAGTGGAATAATGGTGGAGTTAGTGGCTCTGAATTGTGTTGGTTTTGCAGGTTTCTGCCTTTTAGGGGTGGGGAAGTGGGGGAAGTTTGGTCTAGCTTAATTAGCCTTTCCCGCTAGAGGTGTGACATAATAGCTACCTCGAAATATTGCTCTCTAAAAATGCAAAAGGAGAATTCCTCCTCAGTCACATTTATATGGAAACCAAAGACAGGAAGAGAAGAAAGACACTGGCTTTTAGGGGAAAGAGTATGTGGGCTTCAGATACATTCAGACGCCAAAACCCACGCTCATTTTCAGCCTCTGGCCTAATCTTTTTTCTCCTCCTGGAATCTGTGATGGAAGTTCATATCTGGGGGCAGAACGAATCAGCCCACACTCATAGCCTACTAGGAGCCCCCCACCCCACACATTGTTTGGGAAGTTTGAGCAAAGTTGTCTTCAGAATGACAGGGCCTTATCAATGTAGAATTTGTAATAATATGGTCCTTGGGTGGGCTAGAGTTTGCCCACATAATGGAGGTAGGGAATTGGGAGAAGAGGACAAGATTGTTAATTAAGACTAAAGGCCTACAAACTGTTGGCCTGGTTACCAGCAGCCTGGTTACAGCTGATTCTTGTCTCCTGGTGTAAACATTTATAGGTTTGCCCAGACCTCTTGCTTGCTCCCTGCCTCCACATAGTCATTTTCTGTGCTAGACAGCAATAAGTCTGCATTTATTCTCAAATGTCTTTTAATGCCCATTTCATTAGAGCAGTCCAGTTAGGGCCTGTTAGCAAGGTTTTCGTGTATTATGGTTGGAGAAAAAGGAGTACTAGCAGTGAGAGGAAGATTTTCTGCTTAAGGAAATATTTTCCCCCTAGGGCATGCATACATGAACAAGCATACACAAAAACTTCAGGCTAGGGAGCAGAGCATCCTAAGTGAATTCCGGGAAAGGTGATTGATAGTCTAGGTTCAAGAGAGGAATGCATCCCATGGGGGCTCTTGAACAGAACTAAAGGCCCCTCTTCGGATGAGGGGATCCCGTGCTGTATTGTTGGGGATGGAGCTTTCTTCTCCTCCCGCATTTTGTCTCCTGCATTTTTGCTACCATCTAGTTGTTTTGCTACCATGTTGTCATTGTATCTGTCCTGCAGGGGACACTCTCAAGAAGTCTATCTAGATGTCTCCTTTCCTTGTCAGTCTTCATGTCTATCTGTTCTGAATTTGGGTTCAGTGCCTACCCTTGGACCCTGGCCTTTTCCCTGTACATGTCCAGTGTGAAAGCTCTTCAGCAATGGAGTCTGTGCTCCTCTTTTCATCCTCGTGGGCCCTCAGGGGAATCAGGGAGTGCCTGGACAGACCACCGGAACATAGTTCCTGTTGTCCTCCCACTGTGGCTTTTGATGGTTTCTTTCAGTAACCAGTTCAGTTTAATTATTTATGCAGGGACATTCATAGTGCGAGAGGAAATGTCCTGTAGGGCATTTATCAAGGAATCAGTGTTCATAATCTGAGATGTCCCCAGAGCAAAAACAGAGGATCGGGGCTGATGATTCAGGTGTTACCTTTGGGGAGAAGCAGGATGAGACATCTAGAGGTGGTGGGGTTTGAATCACTGCAGTTGACTCAATAGATGAGCCTAGCATCTGGGGGAGGCACAAACATAATGAGGTGTTCACTGCTATTATCATCATTATACAATGGGGAAACTGAGGCACAGAGAAATAAACTGCCTTGCTCAAAGTTTCTAAAATAGAAAGTAGAGTAGAGTCTAGATTTGGAAAGAGGCAGTCGAATGCCATAGCTGTGATCTTAACACTCCGGAATCCTGTCGTGTATAGGCTGGTCCCTTGGTTGTTCACTGTCCCTTGTCCCTGGCTTATCTGATCATCTCCAGCTTCCTAGAGCTGGATCTACTGATTGGCCTGAGCGGCAGACTCAGGAGTTTATCAGGAGTCTCATCGTGATGATTTGGTGGCACTGGAAGAAGGTGTCTTTAGCAAATAGACCCAGTATCTAATGTGCCTAGAATGAGCCAGCCTGCTTCTGCCGCTTCCTACATCTTTA
Source organism: Ceratotherium simum simum (assembly GCF_057802395.1). Taxonomy (NCBI): domain Eukaryota; kingdom Metazoa; phylum Chordata; class Mammalia; order Perissodactyla; family Rhinocerotidae; genus Ceratotherium; species Ceratotherium simum. Next base: position 25,479,957 of record NC_141923.1, on the reverse strand, counting down.
ACTTAGCCAAGCCACTTAATTTTTGAAAGTCTTGGTTGTCTCATTTGTAGGATAACAGTAGCTTCTACCTCGAACTGTGTTGTGGGGATTGAAGAGAAGAAGGAATAAACGGAAGGTACTTAGTAAACAGTTAAGAGTTTTAGAAATGTCTTTAAATTTTAGCCAAGGCCATTTGGACCCTTATAGTATGGCCCAGAAGTCCCAGTTACCCTGGGGCAATGTTTCCCAAACTCTAGTATCCACAGGGATGACCTGGGGGGAGGTGTTAAAAGTGCAGCTTCCCAGATTCCACCCCAAACGATTCAGGTTGGAGCAGGAGACGCTGATGCAAAGGTCCAGAGACCACCACTGAGAAACACTGGCTCAGAGGCCAGCAGAGCCCCATTCCACCCCCTGACTAGACCCTCCACATTCTTTCAGTCTCTTCTTACCCCGAGAGGCAAGTGTTAGAAACATTGTCATTAATGCCGTCTCCTAAAGCCTTTATGAGGTTAACAGTTAACAATTAATAATTTCATTGTTACAGACGCAGCCCTCAGAATAGTGTATTTTCTCCCCCTCCCCCATGTCCCAGCTTGGCTGCCTGCCCCTCCTCCTTCATCCAGCTTCTATTTGCAGTACAGTCCATTGCATTTTTGAGCTTTGGGGCTCCTGTCTGGCTCATTGTTCATTTAGCTGAGGAACTGCAGCACCTAATTAATAGGAAATTAGCTGTGAATGTAACATTTGGCCCGTCATCAAGGCCCAAGAAGTTATAAATATACACCATAGGAGTGGCCTGGGCACCTGATTCCCGGCAGCTCCAGAAGTGGTACTTCCTGTGCTGTTCCAGGAAGTGAAGTCATAGGTCAAGGGCAGCTGGGAGCCGGGGGGGTCACTTGCCCTGAGGGCCGAGGGGACCATCCTGGGAGCAGAAAGGCTCAATCCCCAAACATCACATTTACTTTCCTCAAGTTCAATGTCTCTTCAAAAGCCAGGCCCCAGAGGAAGCAGAAAGGAAATTGGAACAGGGGCAGGAGAGGAGTGGGAGGAGGGCTGTGGGGTCCCTTCTTTACAGGGTGTCTCAAGCATTGTTCCCCCAAAGATACTGCAGGTCTGCTGTTGTTCCAGACACTTCCATTTGGCTTCTTCCAGAGGCACGTGAGTTCCAGCTTCATGTAATCTCCTGGTAGTAGGGACTTTGTGTGTTGAAGGCCATGCCACCACCAGCTGCAGCCTGCAGATCATGGAACTGAGGCCCAGAAGGTTAAAAATCTTGTCTAACTAGCGAGGGGCAGAGCTGGGATTGGAAATACAAATTGCTAGCCCCCCAAGTCGGATGCTTTTTGCAGGACCTCAGAGCTGCCTAACTACTTCAGAGAGTCAGCCTGGGAGGAGAAAACTGTTTTTAAAAGTACCAATGAGGAAAGCATTGAGGGAAAAGGGAAGAGCATGAGGGTCAAGGGCAAGGTGAGGGCGTCTGGGGGTGTTGTAGGGAGGCGGAAGTGCCCCCATGGAGGAGGAAGTGTTACCCAGGGATCAGAACTGAAGCTGTTGTCTCTAGATCCCTCTTTTAGTTATCTCACTTTTCTTTTATTTTAACTTCCCCAGCAGGGAAATAGGAATTGAGCAACCTATCTTTTCCCTCCTGAGAGTTAAAAATCTGCTGATAAAAGGACCTGTTCAAATTCTGTCTGTTTATTACGAGCCAAACCTTGGGGGATGAGAGAAGGGAGATGCTGGGTTCCTTGGCAAAGCAGGCGGGGCCAGGAGGGAAAGCCGGTCTGACTACATCAGGGGACAGAAAGCCCAGAGTGTGTGCAAGATTTTGCCAGCTTTATTTAAGAGATCGATGAAGCCTCTTTAACACGGGCTGCTACCTGATAGTGATATAATGAATCCGGCATTTATGTGTCTCGGGAAGGAGGCTTCTGAAAGAGGAGAAACATATAAAAGAAATTGCATCTTTGGGTAGATCCCAGAAGGGGCTGCTCTGAAGGAGGGAAATAACTCACTGATGATGTCACAGAGCAGAAGGGAGACAGGAAGGCTGCATGTTGCTTAGGCTGAGGGAGGACAGAGTCTCCCCAGAAGGAAAGTGTGCCTCCAGCCTTGCTCAGAGAAGGGGGTTATAAATCAGAGCCCAGGACAAGAACACAGGTGTCACTTCTGCCCTAAAAGAAAGATAATACATCTTCCTTTTCCCACCTCTACCCACTAGCCAGGGGCATTTCTTTTTTTTTTTTTTTTTAATAATTTTATTTATTTATTTTTCCCCCAAAGCCCCAGTGGATAGTTGTATGTCATAGCTGCACATCCTTCTAGTTGCTGTATGTGGGACACGGCCCCAGCATGGCCGGAGAAGCGGTGTGTCGGTGCGCACCCGGGATCCGAACCCCGGGCCGCCAGTAGCGGAGCGCGCGCACTTAACCACTAAGCCACGGGGTCGGCCCGCCAGGGGCATTTCTTGACCCTCCACAGGAAGATATTGGTCCCTTCTGGTTTCTTGTCCTCTGGGAGATGTTACCAATTGTTTACCATCCCAGTAAGTGCTTTGGCACAAAATAGCTTTGGAGTCATTTTGCAAAGAGTTGAGTTCTAACATAATGTCCTCCACTTATGGGTTTGGACTGTTTCCTTATCTCTATATGCCCTCAGTTTCTTATTTTGTTAAAAATATGGAGTAATGTCTATTTCACTGGGTTTTTAAGAGCATGAAATGAGATAATAGTTAAAACAACTAATTTAGCATGTGACACACAGTTGAATCTTAAGAACGATTATTGCCATTATGGTAATGTAAATACAAAAGTCAAGAATAACATTTGGTACTTGATAGTCACTCAATAATCAGTTTCTTTTCTCTTTTTCAAGGTCATATCAGCAATAATAACATTAGGAAAAGATGTTTGATATTTTGTCTCCCTCATTAACTTTCACCCTCCCCCAACCAATCCTAAGCCACGACTGAGGCCAAAGTCAACCCCAACCCTATGCCCAGATCTATTTTCAATCCCTAATCCCAACCCCAACCCTATGCTAAACTGTTACCCCAACTCTGTTCCCAACCTTATTCCAACTGCATTAGTCAGGATTCTCCAGAGAAACAGAACCAATATAGAAAGACACTTGTTATAAGGAATTGGCTTGTGCAATTATGGAGGCTGGCAAGTCCCAAGATCTGCATGGTGAGTTGGCAAGCTAGGGGCCTAGGAAAGCTAATGGTGTAGTTACAATCTGAGTCTGAAGGCCTGAGATCCAGGAAAGCTGGTGGTGTGGTTGTAGTCTGAAGGTTGGCAGACTTGATAACCAGGAAAAGCTGACGTTTCAGTTAGAGTTTGAAGACAGGAAAAAAGCCAATGTTCTAGTTCAAAGGCCACCAGACAGGAAGGATTCTCTCTTACTGGGAGGAGGGTCAGCCTTTCTATTCTACTTAGGCCTTCAACTGATTGGATGAGACCCACCTACATTAGAGAGGGCAATTTGCTTTACATAGTCTATTGATATAAGTGTTAATCTCATCCAAAATCACCCTCACAGAAATACCCAGAATAATCTTTGACCAAATATCTGGATACCATATGACCCAGTCAAGCTGACACATAAAATTAACCATTGCACCAATCTTATCCCTAACCCTATTCCCAACCCTTCCCCCAGGCCAAACCCAACTCTACCCTAATAACTACTATTAAATATTGCTAGGCACTGTTAGTGCCTCAGTTTTCTTATTTGTAGTGGGGATACAAATCCTATACTAGCTGCCCAAACTTGCTAATCAGTGTGATGAATTCACACCATAAAGAAACTGAACTTGACAATGTATCTCTGGAATGTGGAATTGAGAAGGAAAAGAAATTGGAAAATAGATTTTCACTCAGATAGTAACCCAATATGATTAGTATCTGCCTTTGGCATGAGGAGCTGCTCAGACACACAGAGAGACTTCCATTTGTTGATGCTGACTCCTGCCCCATTCTCTTGGCTAACCCCTAGTTTAATAGGGTCTGTGTGAAGTTGGGATGGCCAGGGACAGAGGCATGGGTACAATGTTCTGGAGATGTCTGACTGCAAAGAATATAGGTTTGTAGACCAATGTGAGATGAAAAATATGTTGTCAGTATTTCCACTCACATAGGTTTCTGCCAGATTCTTCTCTCAGATTTATACCACATGATGAAAAAGGAAGCTTCCTGGTTTCTAGAAAGATTCCTATAGAATCAAAGAGTGTTAGAACTGAAAGGGATGATCATCTAGCCCAGTGGTTCTCAACTTTAAAAACACTGACACCTGGATCTCATCCTATACCAACTGATCCATCTTTGGGGATGAGCCCTGGACAGTGGTGTTTTTAGAAGTATGCTTCTAGCACTACCATTGCCAAGTGGTTCCACCAATCTAGCCCAAACCCCTCATTGTACAGATGGAAAAAGTGAGACTCAGAGAAGCTAAGTAACTTTCATAATATCAGTATCTAGGGGCAAAGCCAGCACCCAAAGTCCCATGACTCCTATTCCAGTGCTTTTGTCAGAACACCACATCATTGCTCATCTTGCTTCCTCAGATTTATAACCAAAGAACAATAGGACCATCTAGGACCCATCTTCGGACCCTCATGGCAAGTGGTACTCCAGTTCAGCCCATGTGCAACTCTTCTTGCCCCACCAGCATAAAGGCTTTCATTCCTCTGCACCCGATAGCTCTCATTCAGAGAGGTGGGTGTGCAGTGTGGTAGAAACAATTCTCTACTAACCCATTTGGAACAATAAAGAAATAAATCCTAATCCCCCAACCTTGACCAGACAGCCGAAGGTTGTGCTCACTTGGCACTGACCTTGTAAAGATGGATTGCAACTTTGGGGAGCCGATTTTGTTGTTGATGTTGGTTTTTTCCTTCTGGGCACTTAGAGTTCACGTTCATCAAGGAGAGTTCTGAGAATTGTAGGTCTAATGCTGTTAGCATCTGCTTCATCCCCCTGCCTTTGTGTTCAACTCTCTTCTTTTCTAATTTTTAACTTTGTTTTTTGTGAGGAAGATCAGCCCTGAGCTAACATCTGTGCTAATCCTCCTCTTTTTGCTGAGGAAGACTGGCTCTGAGCTAACATCTATTGCCAATCCTCCTCCGTTTTTTTTTTCCCCCAAAGCCCCAGTAGATAGTTGTTTGTCATAGTTGCACATCCTTCTAGTTGCTGTATGTGGGATGCGGCCTCAGCATGGCCGGAGAAGCAGTGCGTTGGTGTGTGCCCAGGATCCGAACCCGGGCTGCCAGTAGCAGAGCACGCGCACTTAACTGCTAAGCCACCAGGCCGGCCCCTCTTCTTTTCTAATTTTTAAAAGGTTTTTAGATTTTTAGTGCACTTATACTAAATGAATTGTTATTTTAAAATAGGTAGCTGAAATCTACCATAAGCCCTGGTTTGACATATTTAGAAAACATCGAAGCCTCTGAAACAGACCAGCAAGACAGCATGTGCATTTCTCCCCAGTAATGGTTCTTTATTACCCAGAGGGTGCAAAGGGGATTCTGCATTCATTTAGTCATTCATTCAGATAATGTTTATAGATTCCTCTAGGTCCAGGGAAATTGATTGGCACTAAGGGAAGATTAAGGTGAATCAGACTCAGCGCTTGACCTCAAGAAGCTTAAATCTAATGGGCAGGGAAGATGAGTACCCTCAAAAATTCATACTATAAGCAGTGTGATATTCCTTCAAAGAACTACAATAGGCGTTTAGGGTTTAGTCAAATTACTTCTAGTTGAGGGATGAGGGAGGTTCCATTGAGATGTGACACTTCAGCTGAGCCTTGGAAAATTGATGGAATTTACACAGAAATAGTGTAAATTGTGTAGTCAAGGGAACAGCATGAGCAAAGAGAGGCAAAGGAGAGGGAAAGGATGTATATGGGGGTATGTTTGTTTTTAATATGGTAGGCAAGGGAGAACCATCTGAAAAATTTTAAGTGTAGACCTCTTAAGAGTTGAAATGGGCTTTAGAGATTACCTGGTCTTCTTCTTTATTTTATACATTAGAAAATAATAATAATAGCAGCACTATTTGAGCTCACCCCCATTACATGCTTTCTATAGGAAGTTAGTGAGCTACATGTTCTACATGGATTTTCTCCTTTACATAGATTTACATTGTTTCCTCGCAGTATCTCTTGGAGATAAGTGTTATTATTATGCCCACTTTACAGATGAAGAAACTAAGGCTCAGAAGTCAGTAAGCCAGTAAGAGGCAGAGCTGGGATTTGAACCCAAGGCTATATTCTTTCCACTTCCAGGATTCTACTGTGGGTGTTCAGAGAGAGTGGTGGTGCCATTATGGGTGAGGAAGAGATGATGTGTTCATTTTGGATGTGTTGAGTTTGAGGCATTCATGAGACCTCCAGGAGGAGAGGTGAGTTTGGAGCTTGGGAAAAAAGTAACATGAAAGAAAAGGAATTTGTTTCTGGAAGTTGCATCCTAACGTTGGCATATTCAGAACACCAGTCAAGTTGACTCGCCCTGTGGAATTTCCAGATGGGAATTCTAGCAGCTCATCTGCAAGGCTGCTCCTTAGTGTGTGTACGGTTTGCCAGTCTTCAAAAGCTGCACTCAGGGTTTTCTTGTTTTTGACGTGTCTCAGATCTTCTCTCCTCCATGTGTGCTTGCAGTGCTGTCTCCATTTTTCTGAAGGGACTTTGCAACTTGCCATCCCATTACTGGCTGCCAAGATCTGCTCTGGGAGGTATCAAGCTGTTCAGCATTGGCTGGAACAAGCACTCCTGGCCCTGTGACCCCAATAGTGAAAAAAACCTTAGTGATGGTGGGAGCTGAAGATGGTGAGCATCTGCGTGGAGAAGGAAATTATTTCTTTCCAGCCAGTGGGAAGACCAGAGGGAAGCAGGGATCTTTGGTAGCCTGGGAAAGTTCTCGTACCTCAGGTTAAAGAAAGAAGTTCAGTGAAAGTCTTACTACCTCCAAGTCCCTTGTCATTTCCTGACTTCAACTAGCAGTGCTGTAATTGTTGGAACCAGGAATGTCTGACCAGTGGGGAAACTGAGGCAGGAAGAAGCGGAGAAGACTTAGTCAACGCTTTGCAGTCTATGGCTAGGAGCCCAGAATTCACATTATCCTGTAAGAAAAACCCTCAGGGAAGAGGTCAGAGGGCTGGAGTCTGAATTAGTCTTCTATTGTTACTGTAACAAATGACCACAATCTTAGTGGCTTAAAGCAACACCCACTGACTAACTCACAGTTCTGTAGGTCAGACATGCAGGCAGGTTTAGACAGGTCCTCTGCTTAGGGTCACACAAGGCTGAAATCAAGGTGTTGACAGGATGGACTCTTGTCTGCAAATTCTGGGAAGAACCTACTTCCAACCTCATGCCCACTGTTGGCCAAATTTAGTTCCTCGAACTTGTTGGATTGAAGTCCCCATTTCTTTGCTTGCTGTCAGCCTAGGGTCACTCTCGGCACCTAAAGGCTGTCCACCTTCCTTGTCCAGAGGCCTACTCCATCTTCAAGGCCAGCAATGGAGCATCAAATCCTACCTTTGCTTCAAACCTCTGATTTCCTCTTTGTTACCAGCTGGAGAAAACTCTGTTTTTAAAGGGCTCATGGGATTAGATTGGGCCTATCTGGGTAATTTCCTTTGGCCATATGCCATATGTACTGGTTTGCTATGGGTTGCCATAACAAAGTACCACAAACTGGGTGGCTTAAATGAAAAAATTTTATTATCTCACAGTTATGGAGGCTAGAAGTGTGAAATCAAGGCATTGGCAGGGTTGATTCCTTCGAGGGCTGTGAGGGAAGGAACTGTTCCAGACTCTCTCCTTGGCTTGTAGATGACTATCTTCATGTCCACATGGTGTTTTCCCTGTATATGTGCCTGTGTCCAAATTTCCCCTTTTATCAGGATACCAGTCATATTGGATTTGGGCCCACAGGGAAGACCTCATCATAATTAATTACATCGGCAGCAATCTTATTTACAAATAAGGTCACATTCTGAGGTACTGGGGGTTAGGACTTCAACATATGTATTTGGGGGGACACAGTTCAACCTACAGCACCATCTAACATAACATAGTCATGACAGTGATACCTCATCCTATTCACGGGTTCCTCCCACACTCAAAGGGGAGGGGATTAGACAAGGGTGAGGGTCATTCCTAGGATTTCCTTGTCGCCAAGTCCCTAAACAAAGGCAGCCACTCAGCAGTGAGGACAGCCATGATGATAAAAAGGATGCCACTGCTGGCCGTGGTGAGAGCAGCTTCAATGGAGTGGAGAGAGGGGAGGTCATATCAAGGAGGTGAGTGAACAGGAAGTGAAGAAAAGGCAGAGGCTGCTTCCCTGGAGAAGCTGCTGTGACCAAGAGGAGGCCAAACCGTGAGAAGAGAGGAAAACGGCGTTGAATAACAGTTTCATTCAAACGCAAGAGACCCGGGCTCGCTTGTTTGCTGTCTGGAAGTAACTGATAGAGGGACTTGCAGCTGGCTAAAGCCTCCAGCTGTTTCTGGTTGTCCACATAACCCCCCTTCTATGGAAACTCGACTTATTAGCCTGAGGGGATTTTGTGGAACTCCACATATTATTAAATGGCCTTTGCAAATAGACCTGTGTGCAGTCTGGCTGAGTTATAGTTACTTTGGAGACCCATGTTTGCTTACCTGTGGCCCTGTAAATCTCGGTGTTAATATCACAGGAATGCATTTCTATTTGGTCTCCACTTTCCTGATTCTTTAAAAATTTTACGTGATTTTCTTGGAAGGATAGGTTTGATAGAACTTAGTAATAGTACAAGCTGCCATTGCTTGAGGGTCTACCATATGACAGGCCTGTGAGAAGAGTGCTCGGACGTTATTCCTCATCCTCCTTCTACGAGGTGACTGTTGCCTCCATTTCACATGTGGAGAAACTGAGTCTCAGAAGGGCTTCGGGGTCATGGCCAAGGTTACAGAACTAGTAAATGGTGATGCTCTGTCTCCCACGTCACTTGGGTTTAGCCACTACATTCACGTCAAACCTTCTCTCTTCTAAAGTTTGGCAAGTTTCTTCTTTTTGAAAAAGTTCACTATTTCTCTAGAATGCACCTAGAGCAGCAAATGTTCTGTGAAAACAAAACTGTAGTGCTCACCTTTTATTCCCCTCCCACTCCCGGACACCTGGGCTTCCCAGCTCAGCTATTTAAGAAATTACGCTATGAAAAATTCTCATCTTCACCCAGAATAATTCATTGCTGAGCACAGAACAATACAGAGACATTTCAGCCTGTGTGACTTTTTCCAAAGGTCATGCACACTGGTGCCCAGGGCTTTGTGATGGACACGATGTCCAAGGCACCACATCACATTTGCTTCTCTTTCTGGATGCATTTCATCAGCAAAGGGTTTGCAAGGCTCCATCTGCTGACATACAGTCATCTGTCCCCCAAAATGGGGCCCTGTTCTCATTTCCAAGGAGAATTGTGCATCTTAGAAGGTATTTCAGAGGAACACAACAAGAGTAAGAACCTAGAGCAATCGGAATTCAGGGTGGTGGCGTGGAGAAACAGCAGGCACGGCCACCGGACTTTCCAGGCTTGAGAAGCAATGAATTGTTCCAGGGGTGGGGGTGCTTTGGGGAAAGCTATAGAGAGAAAATCAGGAGTTGACTGGGCTTTGGAGGAAGCACAGGAGTTTGTCAAGTGAGTGGGAGGTAGAAGGTGGGAGAGAAGGCATCTCAGGTATAGGCAAGAGACCAAGATTTAAATGTTAATGCTTGTTGTGTCAAGTGGCTCAAGTATAAATGATAATATTAATTGTGAAACCACAACCCTCATAATAACAAATGCAAGCACTAATATGTTACCTACTGTGTGCCAGGGTACATTAATTATATTCTAAGTACATTAATTGTATCAACTCATATATTCCTCAAAGCAGCCGTATGAGGTGGATACTATTATTATCCTTGTTTTACAGATGAGGCAACTGAGGCACAGGGAGGCAAGTTATCATTCCAAAGAACCCTCAGCTAACAGAGTCAGGATTTTATTCCAGCAGTCTACCTTTAGAGAAATGCTGTCCAGTAGAACTGTCTATAGTGATGGAAATGTTCTAAATCTGCACTTCCAGGATAGTAGCCACTAAGCATGTGGCTGTTGCGTTCTTGAAACGGAGCTAGTGTGACTGAGGAACTGAATTTTACATTTTATTTAATTTTGATTATTATATTTAAGTTTTAAATAGGTACAAGTGGCTAGTGACTGCTGTATTGGATAAGGCAGCTTGCTAGAGTCAGCTTAACCGCAACACTCTGCTGCTTCTCCAACAGGGGAGTATAGAGTTGATTCTGTAATGATGGTACTAGTACTAATAATCACCACAGGATAATCGCTGCCATTTATTTAGGTCTTACTACGGGCAGGGCCACATACTAAGTGCTTCCCCTAGGTTATGTCATGTAATCTCCATGACAACCTTGGGAGTGATGGCTATGAGCACAGATGCTGGATCCAAATTGCCTGCATTCAAAATGCAGCTCTGCCACTTGTTAGCCCTGTGACCTTAGGCAAGTTACTTATCCTCTCTGTGCCTCAGTTTCCTCATTTGGGAAATGGAGTAAATAATAGCATCTACTTCATATGTTTGTTATGATGAATGCAAGAGTTTATGCATTTAAAGTATGTAAGATGTGCCCGACATGTGATAAGCATTCAATACATGGTTGGTATTGTTGTTATTACCTTATACATTAGAAGAAGAAACCAAGGCCCAGAGAGTAAGCTTCGTGCTGAAAGGCACAGCTAACTGCCGAAGAGTTGGAATTCAACCCGCAGGTAGCCTGATTTCAAAATTCAGGTTTTAACAACTATGCTGTGGTTTCTGATCAGAGTTTCTAAAAGTGTGATTTGTGGACAACTGGTATTGAAATCCTCCAGGGTGCTTGTTAACATATATAGTGCAGGAGAGGAAGACATACCCTCCACCCACTCTGGGTCCTTTCTGGCTGGGCTACAAATTAAACTGACATGAGACTGAATAGCAGGAGAAAATCAAACAAAGCTTTATAACATGTATATATGGGAGAGACCCAGGAAAAACTGGCTAACTCAACAAATGGCGGAGGTTGTCGTCTTAAATAGCATATCCAGGTAAAGACAAAGAAGGATGTTGGGGGTGGGGGGAGTCAGGTATGAGAGATTACCAGAAAAGCACAGTAAAAAATAGTATGCAGATTTAAGTCCTCATCTTCCACATTGATAAGAGTTTCTAGAGATAAGGTCATCCCTCCTTCTTCCCAGTACAGAGAGGGAGATACCTTTACAAATGGAGATTTCCCTTATGAATGTAAATATCTCTTACAAAGGATAACATCTGCTTTTATTTGGTTTTCAGAGCTTTGATAAAAATGGGCTTAGCAAGGACCCTCCCAGTCTATCCATACCCAGAGTTATCTATAGTGATGAGCTGTCCTGGGGACAGTCCTTCTATCTTAAATTCTTTTAGGCAGTTAGTGGGGGGGAGGTCGAAGTTTTTTTCTGAGTCTTCTGAGCCTTTATTGTCTTCATCTTGAAATACTCCGCATACCACATCTTGGGGCGGCCTGCCCTGAACCCCATCAATAGTCTCCTGGACTCACTGAGAACTCTTGCTTTAGACTGTTTAGGGTGAAGCCCTGGGAATCTGTATTTTAACAAGTTCTCCAGGTGATTTTCAAGTACACTTTAACCAATGAGAAACCACTGAAAAATTTTAATGGGGATGGCAGTAGGAGACGACAGGTTTTGAGATGTAGAAAGTGTGTGAAGGTTGAAGTAATTCTGCAAACAGATCTGTTTTTAGAAAGATCTTTCTGGTGGTCAATGTTGAAGATGGACTTGATAAAAGAGAGCCCTGGGGAATGGGGGAGCGATGGGACCCACTAGGACAGTGGCATGGTGGTCAGGGAGAGAGGGAGGGAAAATACTCTTTGGATATTTTTCAGGTAAGATTGACAGGACATGGAGCTCACTAGAAATAGGGGAGCAGGAGAGTTAGTTGGGAGTCAAGGATGATCTTGAGGTTTCTGTTGACAGCATGAGGGTGGGTAGTGACATCGTTAACCAAGATGGAAAAGGCATTATTGGGAGAAAATTCTGGTACACTTGAGGACTTCTTAGGACATCTAGGTGGAGAGGTCCATTAAACAGCTGGAAATTTGGTTTTGAGTTCAAAAGAGGAACATATAGCAGAAATAAAGTTTGGGGTTCCATGAGCACTAGAGGTGGTGCTTGCTCCGTGCAGCGGGTGAGACTGTCCCAGACTGGTCATGAGGCTCACCAACTCAAATATCTACCAAGTTGGGGAGTTGACATACATGTGTGAAGTGGCCTGATGGAAGACAACAGGGGTTAAGCTGCTTTTGTTACAAGCAGTCTACCACCTGCCTAGTCACACAGCCTTTGAAAACACTCTTATCAGCCAAACAAAACGGCCCCAAGCCCTTATCCTTAGCACACCTTGGGTTGTGACCCTACTGAGGGCACTGGGGCACTTGGTGTATGCAGCAGACACAGAAAAGAAGGGCACCAAGGCGCATCCCCTGGGGGACAACGTTTAAGAGCCAGGATGAGGAATAATGAAAGAGGTGGAGAGGGGAAGTAGACAGAGGAGACAGGAAAACAGAGCAGAGCAGCATCCAGGGGCGAAGAGAAGAGAGGATTTCAGCAAGGGGGTTGTCAGCAACGCCACACGCCACCAAGAACTCAAGCTTAAGCCTAGAGAGAGGTCCTGGGACGGACTTGACAAGTTGGATGTGTTGGGTGCCTTTGGCCATCGGTAGCGTCATGGGGGCTGGAAGCCGGGAGAGTGCATGAAAGTTGCAAGGCAGACGCAAGGAATACAGATTACTTTCTTCAGACGGAAAAGGAAGAGGAAGGATGTTGGCTTGGGGGAAGACATGGTTGACAGAGAATTGTTTGTAGGTTGAGTGAGGCTTGAACATGTTTGTAGGAAGAGGGGACCCAGAGCCAATGGAATAGAAGGATCTGAAGACAGCAAAAAGATGAGATGATTTTTGGGTCAAAACCTCAGAGGAGGGAAGAGAGCATCATATCTTGGAAAAAATTGGGGTACTTCTTTCTTTGGGATAGGAGGAAAAAATAGAGAAAAGCTTAGAGATAGGAGCAAGAATTCATATCTGGAATTCTTGGAAGTGTAAATATAGGCTGTCTGTTCAAAATGAGGGCATTGGTGAGGAATAAGGGTGTACATGGCAGCATCTACGGCACTTTGAAGTCCTCTGACCAGGCATTGTTTAGCGCTCTTCGGGAATGACCTTTTTTAAGCCTAAGAGGTAAATGTAGTTGGCATGCCCATTTTATGACCTACAAAGAGAAGTTAATTGCCTGTGGTCACGCACTAAGTAGTGCAGCTTGGACTTGACCTCAGGAGGACTGAGCTCAGAGTCTGATCTCTTGACCACTAGACAGTGTGATAAAAAGGCAGCAACAGTGACGACCTGCATTCTCATAGTACTTCTTAAAAAAAACCTTCTCCCCATTTTACAGGTGTGGAAACTAAGGTAGAATTTGCCCAACTTGTCCCATGTCTAGGTAGGGTCAGGGCTCTGGCTACCATTGGAGTCTCTTGATTTCTGTTCTCTTCTCCTTCCCAGGGAGTGAACACCTACACCTAGTTCCTGAGTAAATTGTGTTGCATTTCTGAGCAATCTCGTTCCTTCTCTCTCTCCTTCTATTCTAACATCCCCCTTCACCCCTACTCCCACCTTAACCCCAGCCATGAAATGCCAGGAAGGTAGTCCCACACCTGCTCCCTCCTTCAGGCTGCAATCCTTGCCCTGGCCAGATGCCCCTGCCCTGCTCTAGCACGAAGGGCCCCATGCAGGCAGGCAGTGGTTGGAAGGCCACGTTTGTTTTGCTTTTATTGTTAAATAATATAAATCTCTTGGCTGCACCACCCGCCGGGACGTGAGTTGTGTGTCTTCCTGCACAGTCGCTAATGAGACAGTTAATCATTTGTGTATTCTGTATAAAGAGAGGTGGCAGCCGTATCTCTCAAACCAGACATGGGGCTCAGGACCCTCGGGGATGCTGCCCGCCCCTGGCACATAAGTCGTCCACAGTCCTGGCACAATCCCGCCCTGCAGATCCCCATACCTCCTTCCCCAAGGCCTTGGCCAGGATGCAGGCATCAGCTGATGATGATTATTATTACTGTTGTTGCAGCTATTATTTTTTTAAAATACTTCCTTCCCTGAGAAGCACACACATACACACACAAGTAATTTGCAAAGATGCTTTGTTGAGAGATAAGTAGGTTTCCTCTTGGGCACAGGGGTTTATCTTGCTTGTGCAGAGGTTCCTAGAGGTCGTGCAACTCACTAGATAAAGCTCTGGGATGCTCCCTGGGGAAGGCCGGAGTCAGCGTTCCGCTGTTTTCCTAGTTCCAGGGTTAAAGAGGTGAAATTAGCTATGTTCCTCCCACAGGCTCCCTGGGACTGAGGCCGCTTTTGTTAGAGCAGATCAGGCCTGTCCAGGTGCCTCAGGATGGGGGAGGAGAGAGCCAGGAGGAGGTGAGGAAGGGGTTAGGGTGGGGGGTGTGCTAGGGTGCATGCTGTCTGCACCTGGACTGCCCAGTCTCAATGATTGTCTTAGAGGGCTCCCATGTCATCTATCTGCATGCTGTTAGCATCCTCCTGCTAGTTTCTTGGTGTTTGGATAGATCCTATTGCCTGAAGCTTATAATTCAATTAACTGGGTCCAACTGTCTGTGTCCTGAGGCACAGGGAATGGGCTGGGATAGCTGTGTTTTCTGCTGTGCCATTGCATCATTGACAGTCTGTCTGTCTGTCTGTCTTCAGTCAGCTCCCATCCTTAAGGCTGTGCCTCTCTGCAGAACTGTTTGCGTCCCAGGTCGGGGCAGAATTACCCAGGGCAGGAATTAACGTTTTAGGAGTAGTTTGGACTGGCAGAACAGCTATTCTTTTAGACCACTGGAGCAGGGAGCAAGAGTGTGCGGGTCTTCGATGGAAACAGTGAAGCAAGTCGGAGGGGGCAGTGGAGTGGAATCAGCCCCTTACCACAGTCAATTTCTAGCTTTCTCTCTGCTTCACCCGGGGGCCCTGGGCGAGGTACTTCTACCTCTAGTCTCCTGCCTAGATCTAGTCTTCGTCATCGCATCCTTTCTCCTCCCTGTTTTCTTCCCCCAAATACCCCTTCTCACCCTCTGCATCTTTGCTCTTGCTGTTTCTTCCACCAGAATTCCCTTCCCTTTTCTTCTCTCACCACTCGTTACAAAAACCCATCCTTCAAGGCTCAGTTCAAATGTCACCCCCTCCAGGAAGCCTTCCCGTTGTCCTCCCCAGGCAGAATTAACCTTGCTTTCTGTGCTTCAGATTTATCAGATCTCACACCTCTCCCTTCTTTGGGTCAGGGCTAGCATCTCATTCTGTGTGTCGCACAATACAGTGTCACACAGTTCAGATGGTTTTGTGTTTGAATTTGTCCTGGTTTGGTTTTGTAGTAGGTTCAATGGTGACCCCCCCAACCCCAAAGATATGGTATGTCCTAATTTCTGGAACCTATGAATTTTACCTTATTGGGAAAAATGGTCATTATAGATGTAATTAAGTTAAGGATCTTGAGATGAAGGGATCGTCCTGGATTATTCAGGTGGGCCCTAAATCCAGTGACAAGTGTCTTTGTAAGAGATGCACAGGGAAGATATGACAGACAGAAGAGGAGACGGTGATGTGAAGATGGGGGCAGAGATTGCAGTAATGTGGTCACAAGCTAAGGGATTCAAGGAATTCCAGCCATCAGAAGCTGGAAGAGGCAAGGAAGGATTCTCCCCAAGAGCCTCCAGAGGGAGCGCCCCTGCCAACACCTTAATTTCAGACTTCTGGCCTCTAGAACTGTGAGAGAATAAATTGCTGTTATTTCAAGCTGCCCAGTTTGTGGTACTTTGTTACAGCTGGCCTAGGCATCTGATAGCGGGCTGATGGACCTCCTCCGAAAGGGAAGATGGGAGGATGAGGCAGGAAGAACACAAAAATATCAGGGTGAGGAATCTGGACCCTTCCTCCCAGACGGTTGTTTATGACCACCCTGGCTCCTTCTGCTTCTATTTCATACAATCCAAGCCCTGTTACTCCTGCTCCAGGCCTCGTGTGGTTCAGAACAGGGCCTTGCTGTAGTTGGAGCATCGATACTGAGCAAATAATCATAATTATAATACCAGTGAGAGCAACTGGCATTGTCTGGCCTCTACAGCTTACAGGGTACTTTGCTTCACCTCATTCCATTCTGTCTTTACAATAACACTGTGAGGTGGGTGCTGGGATCCCCATTTTCTTGTGAGGACGCGGACAGTGGGAGGCATAAAGGGACTTGGGTGTACCATATAACTGGTGTGGTCGAGCCAAGACTTCAAAACGCTTGCCTTCTGGCTCCAAATCCATTTCTTTTTAACTGTGTACATGATGTTCTTTGAATATAACACCCTGTGGGTCAAACCTGCTTTTTATTCTTTCCAACACAGGAATATCTTTTGCTTGAGGTAGGGATTCCTGCTTTTCTTTCTTTCCCACGGGGTGTGCTCCAACTCAGCGGGCTTCGGCAGGAGTGGAAAAGCTGAGAGGAAGTCCTGTTTATTCAAGGGTCTTTGTTTTAAAAGGGATCTCTGTGTGTGTTAATCCTCTGTTATTGTTTGGGTAGGCTACTGGGGAGATTGTGTGTGTGTGTGTGTGTGTTTGCACGCGTGCATGAGCACGTACTCTGCACTCTGCCAGCTGTTGTCCCCCTCTGGTGGTCACTGGCATAAATCCATTGCCTGATCATCTATAATCCTAATGAGAGGAAGATCTGTCACTAACCCAGGAGGGCCCAGGGAGGGTCAACACATTTAGCATGGCTTATGTTTGTGCATTCTCTCCTTAAGAGTCTAGTGGATGATCCTGCTCCCCAAATGGGGCACCTCTCTCCAAGGAAAATAAGAGTGTTGCACAAATGGAAACCTGTATTGGTTTGAGTGATTTCACCTTGCCAATCCACATCTGTCAAATGGAATAATAACAGATGCCCTCCTCCCAGGGGTGTTAGAAGGGTTATGTGAAATAATGTGCTACAATTGCCTGGTACCTAGTAGGTACTTAGTCATTGTTTATTTTCTCCCTCTTACCCACACATAATTAATTCTACTGTTGCAAGTGTTTCTATTGTAAATCATACTTTTATCCAGGGAACACTGAGTAGTTCTCTCACATTTTCTCTGGAAAATAGGAAGATGTCCTTTTTGCCAAGGGGAACTTAAAAGACTTGAAGAGAGGAAATGAATGTTCAGATTTCAGTCGAATCAGAGTCAGGGCTTAAACAGAAATCAGGATGCTCGTTTCCCCCTCCTTTAATGGAAAGAGAAGTAAACTAATGTTTATTGGGCTCCCTAAGATAAGCCAGGTCCTTTACTCAAATGTTTTATTTAATTCTCACAATACTCTGCTGAAGTTTGTAGGTATTCCCATTTTACAGATGAGGCAAGTGCAGACGTGGAGAATTCTACTTGCTATAGGTCACATAGCATAGAAACCACATTCCTACCTAGGCTGCTCAACTCCTGTGTCAATGCTCTTGTGCTCTACCACGCTGCTTCCCCAGGAGCCCAGGGAAAATACAGCTCATGAAAAGCCCATGTGTAAGGATTAATCAACAGGAGCATCGTTGTCATCCCCAGTTGCCAAAGAACATGATATGCAGTTCTGGCGAGCTGGTTTCCTCCCAGTCATTCAGCTCTGAGGGATGGAGGAGTTTGCACAGAACCCGACCAGTAATGTAATGCTGGACCCAAGAGGTTCCCCCTCTGTCCTGCTGTTTATGGACTTGATGCCCATTATCATTTTTAGGAGTGTTTGAGAAAGGCTACCCAAGATATTAATATAGTGCAGGTTATTTGAGTGAGTACAGATAGAGGAAAGTATACCAGTTCTCCTTGAATTAAAACCCAGAGCTGTGTCTTGCTAACCAATTAACTAATGCTTCAGGTCATCTTGGTAGGCTTTGCAGAGCAGTGGAGGGACTTGTGGGGAAATGGGTTTACAAAGGAGACAGAATTGTAAACGTATAAGATAGGACAACATTTGTAACATAACACATTTTCCTGCATGGTTGTTGGGAGACCTGTGTCCTAGTTCTTGATCCACTAGCTTTGCAACCTAGGGGAAGTCATCATCTCTCTGGGAGCTGAGTTTGTAAAATAAAAAGGTCAGACAAGATGATATCTAGGGTTCTTTTCAGATATAAACACATGTTGTTTTTTGAGTCTTAGTGCAGCCAGAGGGTCTGGGAAGTGAGAGGAGGGAGAAAGCCTGATCAGACTGAACAAGCAGAGTTTCAGCTGGGTGTGGAAGGAGCTTCCACATATATATATTTGTATATATGCAATGAGCCAAGAAATATTCCTGGATGGGGCTGAGCAGTGTGATTGGCATTAGGCTTGCCCCATCCCCATCCACACTGCCTTGGGCTCATCTTTATTAAAGCATTCACCAGGTTCTTGTGTCAATGAACAACACGTCCCTCCTTGATGGAGGAGACTATTTCTCGTGCTGATCAGAGAGTTACGGGTAGAAAGAATGAATGCATCGACCAAGCTCCTTTAGATTCCAGTTTCTCTAGAGACATTCTTCTGCATCAATTTTGTTTTTTGGACCTCTTCTCCTCAATGGGACAATAGATTCTAAAGCTCATATTAGGAAGGGTAGGTGAGGGTGAGTTGATGTTTGCAGTTATAGGTGAATATTGGAAGTTGTGCCTGTGGTTCTGGTCAAAAAGTCTGCTCACTTTTAGCCCCTTGCCCACTTAGCTGGTGAAGCTACCCTGCAAATGACGTGAGTGGGAGGCAAGGCCAGGAATGATGTTCATTGGCTCACAGCCTTGTCACAGGCCCTATTCCCATTGCCCTCCTGTGCCCTTCTGGGACCGTCATTAGAGGCATTGTCATTTTTTAACTCAGTACAAGTCCTATTCTCTCTAGATTTGTGAGCTGATTCTCATTTAGCTTACTCCCTCCCCTTCTCAAAATTTTATTTTTATCTTGATATCAAGTCAATGAGTTGGAGGTGGATTCTGGGGAAGGATGCTGAAGGGAGACCAAAGATACACATGCAAGATGCGGGGAGGAGGGGGCCTTATACAATAGCTCCATTGACCACCCACCGTGTGCTTATCATTGTGCTCTGGGCTCTATGTGCATCTTTGTAGCCTCCTGAACAACCCTATGAAGAAAGCATGATTCTCCAATTTTACATACACAGAGACCGAGGCTCAGGGCAGTTAAATAAGTGTCCAAGATCACACAGCTAGTGGGTGGCAGATGTGGGTAGAGCAGGACTGTGTGACTCCAGACTCAGTACATCTTTTCAATATAGCATCATTGTTTTCCCAAATACTTTCCTCACTGCCTCTCTATCTTATATGTGTTTCACACCTGCCACTAAAAGAATCACATGATGACAGCATTTAGGTGCCTAGCCCGGGCCCTGACACAAAGCAAGAACTCAGCAGACAGTAGTTGATGTTGCTGTTATTTTCACATTTGATAGCCTGGAGTTTTTCACAGTATTCTGGGATGTAAAAGGGGAAAACAAGGTTGGTTAGTTGGAGACAGTCAGCATTTGGATACTAGGATAAATATGACTGACCATTAACTCATTCCAGGCTTTACCTGGTAAAGAATGAGTAACCGCCCTGCTTAAAGGTTGCATTTGCCTCATCCTGGGTCAGGCTGGTGAAGATGTCCGTTCCAGCCTCTGACTTGTTTCTAAGTGATTGATTATTGCCGTCACTTCTAGGCACCCGTGCAATGTTCCTATGGTGCATGACATAGTTCAGTGTTCCAGAATTCAGTTTGTGAGCTTTACTTTGGAAACTAACATTGTATGCCATTAAAGAATGGCGTTGGGCCCGGTGCCTCTGTTCATGGTGCTGAACTCAGAGTTCCTGGGATACAGAAGCAGATGGTTCTACATGGTCCTTCTCATCTCCACAGCCTTGCTGAGAGACTGGACTACTGTGAAAAGAAGGCTGGCTTGGAAGTTAAGACATCTGGTTAAAGTTCCAATAACTTGCTGTGTGTCCCCAGGCGAACCACCTAACCTCTCTGTTTCAGCGTCCCCATAGGTAAAATTGGATCGCTTCATTCTGTCATTCCCATTTTAGAGTGCTGCTGATTTTGTGTGAGTAAATGAGATAACAGATGCTAAAGCGGGATGTGAATGCTCAGTATGATTATGCTGTTATTATTGCTGCTCAGTCTTTTAATCATACTTTTTGACTATATCATTTTAATTCGCTGAGGCACCCTGAGGCCTAATAACATGTAATGCAGTGAGCAGGAAATCAAATAAACAGATGAATGCACTGGGGAAAAAGAGAAATAACTTTCCTGTGTTGTTTGTAAACTCGTGCATGGCTGTATAGCTCAGAGTGTGTCTCTAAGAAGAAGAAAGGTGTGACCAGTGAGGAGTCAGCCCCTGTCTGGAAGGAGAGAAGACAAAGAAGATCACATCTGGTCACCTCCTCAGCCCCCCACTCTACCGTCACAGGACCTGAAGTCTCACCATCAGCCTGATATTTTAGCTTGTTATTCCTTACCTTCCACAGAATGGTTGTGATGTCCCTTTTTGAGTTAATCATACTTGCTACGGCCTGGGATTTGGAGATAGAATCCTGGGATCTAAGTTCTTCTTTCTCTTGCTATAGAGTCTTCATAAAGCAAGTAATTTAACCTCTTCTAGACTCAGTCTCTCCATCTGTAAAATGGGCTCAATAGTAATAACATCTACCTTATGGGATGATTGAGACGATAAAATTTTAAAGAGGTTTTATAAAATTATGTGAATATTCGTTGTCATTATTCTCTGATGTGCTCTGGTGGAAGAATTCCGTGAGCAGGTATTGCCTTTTCCCTGTTCCGAGCTTTGTGTTCTATTCCTCTCACCAGGTACACCTTCTCCTCCATCTCCTCCTGTTAAAATCTTCAAACATCAGGTCAAACATCACCTTCTCTGACCACCCCAACCATAAGTGACTTTTTTCCTTTTCAGAATTCCTAGGGAATCTATTGTCTTTACTATTCATCTGAGCCCATTACCCATTTGAATGAATGTATAGGATGGGTATTATCAGTGCCCATTTAAAAGTATTGCTGGGGAAGGTGACCCCGTATGTCATGAGTACATATATATGAATTAAGGGCATTGGCCAAATGGGGATAAAAGGGAAAAGCAGGAGAGAACAAGTTGAATAAGAAAATGGGAACTGCTAAAGACACATTTCATCACTGTAACAGTTTTTCCCGGCCTGGTCTTGGTCTTGGAGATGCTATGGAACCGGCATGTTAACTTGGAAAGATACCTTATGAGCTCTAACCAGCGACACGCATTAGAATTCACGGACACAGGAAATTGCGCAATATCCAGGCCCACCAGAAGGTGGCGCACTGTCACTAATTCAACCTTCTGGCAGCTTGGCTTCTGGGGATCCCCCAAATTGATGTGGGATTCTCATGGGTAGTTCTCCTCTGCATTTTATGTGGTTCAGTGCTGCCTCCTCCTTTTCCCCTCCTCTGTCTCCATCTACTCTGCTTCTTCACGATGTAAAAAGATGAAACCGACTCCAGTCTGCAGGCTGGAGAGTGCCTCCCATTGGACTTTCGCCCTCTGGAAGGTTCCGGCTGAGATGAGACAGAGGTACCTCAGCTTCCTCTTAACCCCTGCTAAGGTGCAGAACCAAACTCAAGTCACACCCTCTGCGTTTGGATCTCCCATCTGGATTCTTAATGGGTGAGCCGTCAGTGCCTTTTCAGACAAAGGAGGTGAAGGGAGGAGAATCAGTTTCTTTTGTTTTATTTAATTCCTTACCTCCTCTGCACCCACTCCATTATTCTAGATTTCTTATCTGAATTGCAGGAACAGCACCTCTTTTGTCCCTGGATCACCTCATCTCACTCCTATACCGTGTTTTATTCTTTTTATAGTACTATCACATTTATCATCTCTTTGTATTTTCACAAGATAGGTATCACAGGTATTTTTCTCCATTTTTTAATTATAATGATAGCTTTCATTTTTATAGTTCTTTACAGTTATCAACACCATTTTGCATTCACCTTTTAATTTGACCCTCACAACAGCTATGAGAGGTTTCGGAAGATGGTATTAATATCCCCATTGTACAGATAAAAATACTCATATACAGGGAGAGTAAGTGATTTTCCCAGAAAATATAAGAAGTATAAGAACCCATTCATCGAGCTCCTGATGTATTCTACCATAATGTTTCTTATTGGTTGATGCAAGGAAGGCCCCAAAAGGAGTATATGACGCACCCAAGGTCCTACAGTCAATAATGGTAGAAATGGGGCTGCAATGAGCATCTCCTGATTCTCGGTTTAGTGCTCTTTTTATCCCACCAGAGTCCTTCTCCATAATCCAACAAGCCATTGGCTATCTATCCAGCCAATCAATTTACCATCCAGCCTCTTAAAACTCTTGAGTGTGCATCAGTCAACATCTTGACAGAAGGTCTCAGCAGTGAATGCCTGAGGCATTCTGGAAAGCTCATCAGGAATAGTTTTTTTAGAGCTAAAAATGGATAAAAACGAAGACTGAAAAGGAATCCATCAAAATGTTAACAATGACTGTGTTTGAGCGATGGGATTGTGGGCAATTTATTTTCATTTCTTTGTGTTTCTGTATTTTCAGAATTTTTCTCAGTGAGTTTTTATTACTTTTATAATGGAAAAGAAACATTAAAAAATAGAAAAAAGAAAGGATTTTGGCACAAGTATTGCATGTGTTTTTGTGGTTGTGTGTGTGGTGGCTGTAATTGCATTGCGTTAGATTAGACTGAGGTTGGGTAAGGTGGGAACTAGTCTCTGATCTTCTAGGGGGGCCTCTCTGGTTCCCATTTCTCCCCTGAAGACCCAGCTGATGGTTTTGTCAGGCCTCGCTCAGACCTTGCTCCCTCCCTGTATCCCCGGTTGATTTCACAAAGCCATAGCACAGGACGGGTAGGCTGGGGCAGGTGGGACAGAGCCCCAGGAGGCGGTGGGGGGGGAACCAGTGCCTCCCCCTCTCTTGGCAGAGCTGTGGGCTCCTGGGCTTCTCACTCTGCCTGCTGTGGACTTATGTAACACATTCACAAGACTTCATTTTCCAGCAGATTGAAAGCAAAGCCACTGTTGATTTTCTCCAAAAAGATCTATTTGGAAGTGCAATTGCCTGGAATTACACGGTGGCGTGAGAGGCCAGACCTTGCTGTAAATAACCTTCCTCTCAGCCACACAGAGGCCCGGCTGGCAGTGGAGTCCATGCTTCAGAGGACAGTGCTTGATGTGCAGTGTGTGTGTGTGTGTGTGTGTGTGCACTCGCGTGTGTGTGAAAACAGGTGTGCACAGTCTTGGGGCTTTTGCTCACCTGTTGCCACTGCTTCTACCTCTGGAGCTTTGCATCTGAATGAGCAGTGAGGGCAGAGTGGGGGAAGGACTGGGGCTCTGCTTCTGGGCTCTCTCTCGTAAGCCGGTTTATCTGGCCTCTCTCTGGTTACATCTCCCACCCTGCCACTGAGGGAGGGGTCCTGGGGCTGTGTGAGGTTGAGTGCCTTGTGCATGCAGTGTGGGGTGGCACGGAGAACAAGCTTTAGAATTGGATACATCTGGGTTCTAGTCCCAGAAGTGCCGATTGCAGTTTATGGGATCTTAGCAAATGATTTATATCTCTCACCTTTCTTTATCCATTAAAAACAACAAATCAATGGGGCTGGCCTGGTGGTGCAAGCGGTTAAGTGTGTGCGCTCTGCTGCGGCAGCACGGGGTTCACCGGTTCGGATCCTGGCCGTGCACCAACGCACTGCTTGGCAAGCCATGCTGTGGCAGCGTCCCATATAAAGTGGAGGAGGATGGGCATGGATGTTAGCCCAGGGCCAGTCTTCCTCAGCAAAAAGAGGTGGATTGGCAGATGTTAGCTCAGGGCCGATCTTCCTCACAAAAAACAAACAAACAAAAAAAACCCCAACAAAACTGGCGGTGGGTGTGGGAGTTGAGGATATCTGCATTTCACTATTGTTGTGAGGGGTCAAGGGAGGAATCCTGGAGAAGTCACAGTGCACAGTGCCTGGCACTTGATCTGTGCCCTATAAGATCAGCTCCATTCCATGCCCTGCGTTGGCATCCATGGCAGGTTGAAATAAGAACAAAATCAATGGGCTCAGAACCAGGATGGCCCAAGCCCAAGTTGTGAAACGTGAAGTTGGGGATGTTTTACCTCTTCTTTCCGTACTCTCTTCCCCTATAGATCTATAGCTCACATACATGATTCTCCCAAAAAAAGACTGGAATAAACTGACTTACACTGTGGCAGATGGGACTTCATGCATGTCTTCTCCTCGTGGGCATTTGTATTTTGAGTCCTGCTGGGCAAGGAGAGGGTGATTCTTAAACCAAGATGGCAGCATTTTATGCACAGTAGCATCTTGGTGGCGGAGCTCTTTTTAGATTAGAAAGTCTTATCACTTAACTCTGGCTATTCTTAAGACCAGCCTTATCTTGCAGGCTTCAGAATGGGATTGCACTTAGCTAACCGGACATTTTTCTCTAAACTCATGTGGTATTGTCCTTTTCACATTTCTCCGTTAAGTGCGGGAAACAGTGAAATCTAGGAAACCATGGACCGCGTCCTCAGGAAAAGACCTCCAGACAACCCTGAGGAGGCCATCCAGGTACCCACCTACCCAACATTTATTGAAGTCCTATTCCACGATATAATAATAACAGCCAACATTTATTAAATATTTGGCCAAATTCTTGTGTGCATTATCTCATTTAATCCTCATTACTTCTGGTGATATAGTTTACTGTTATTATTATGCATAGTGGTTAAGAGAAAAGAAGCTGGAGCCAGATTACCTGGTTTAAATTTCTGTTCTCTAGTCACTAGTAGCGTGAACTCTGGCAAACTAATTCTCTTGCCTCAATCTCCTTATATTTAAAGTAAGAATATAACAATACTCCTTCATAGGACGGTTTGGAGCATTAAGTAATTCAATGCATGTGAAGTGTTGAGAAGAGTGCCTGGCTACTATTATCCCCATTTAGCCTCTGAGAACACTGAAGATGAGAGGAGGGGAAGAGATTTTCCCAAGGACACCTGGCTGGTGACAGATCCAGGGCAAGAATCCACGTCTTGTGACTCCCCGTCCAGTGCTTTTTCTTTGCTATGAGGAAAATGTGCAGGATCCTTTCTCTCCCCCACGTTATCATCTCCCGTGACAGCTGTCAGTCATAAGTAGCAGTGTTTCTGGATGGCTGAAAACGTCGGTGAGAACAGTTGAAGAGTTGAGAGGTGGTTTAATTAAACTCTAGTCCCTGAAAACATGTAAAAAAAGAGTTTCCTCACACATTGGGGTCAGTTTTTTGCCCACCCCAGGTGGGCAGGTGTGGCTTAAGCAGCAGTGAGTGGGCTAAATGAGTGGCCCTGGGGCCAACGCCCAGGCTAAGACCATATCAAGCACTGGCTGCCACCAGGCCAGGTCCAGAGAGGCTTTGCTACTGGCTGTGACTCCAAGAAAAGAATTAGCTCATGAGGTGAGCGTAGGTCAAACTCTGAGTTTCCATTAGGAAAAAAAATAACGGCTACTTCACCGAGTATGGTAACTAACCATTGATGGCATCAAGACAGAATGAGGAGTGGAAGTTATACTTTCTAAAGAGTTTTTCTCTTTTCTAGAGTGACATAGAACAAACCTTCACGAGGCCAAGTCCAATAAGGCCTCGTGTGTTTCAGATCAACAGGCTGGGTCAGATGGGGAGAAGGTCACCAAGGAGTCCTCTTCTGCCTTCCTCTGGTCTTGCCTGACAAAATGCCTACATTTCTACTCTTAGGGATTTATTCGTTTGGGCATTGCTAGTGGGTTTTTTTTTTTCCATGAGTATTCATTTAAGTTTCCAATATCCCCAAGAGGGCAATAAGTTACACTAAAACATGTAGTATCTTATTTGGAAGTCTATTCCTCCCTGTTCAGATGCAGCACATAGCTAGACAGCTAAAGCCAATTTAGAAATGGAATATAGGCAAGGTGCCTTGGGAGGAGAGAGGGCGGACGATCTTTGCTAATTCACCATTTTGCCTGGGCCAGCCTACTTTGTGCATTTTCCTTTAGCAAAGAGATGCTGGAAGAAGTTCTTGTTGAAGTTAAGTTAGAACAGAGAGCTGTGATTCAGCATAAGAAAGCATCCCGCTCAACCAAGGTAATTAAGCTTGTCCTCCCTTCTTTCCTTCTTCCAGCATAAGAAAGAGCCTCCTACTTGTTACGGGTTGAATTGTGTCCTCCCAGAAGATGCTGAAGTGCTAACCCCCTGTGCCTGTGAATGTGACCTTATTTGGCAATAGGGTCTTTGCAGATGATAGAGTTAAGATGAGGTCATTAGGGTGGGTCCTACTCTGGAATGACTAGTGTCCTTATAAAAAGGGGATGTTAGGATACAGAGACAGACATGCACACAGGGAGAACTCCATGTGAAGCTGAAGGCAGAGATAAATGTGATGTACCTACTAGCCATGGAATGCCAACGATTGCCAGCAAATCACTGGATGTTAGGAGAGAGAGATGGAACAGATTCTCCCTTACAGCCCTCAGAAGGAACAAACCCTGGTAACACCTTGATCTTGGGCTTCTAGCTTCCAGAACTGTGGGACAATAAATTTCTGTTGTATAAACTACCTAGTTTGTGGTACTTTGTTATGGCAGCCTTAGCACACTAATACATCACTGAACCAAGATAAGAGTTTGTCCTTTCTTCCTTCTGTAAATATTTAGTGATTACCTACTGTATGCCAGGCACAATGCCAAATACTGAAAACAAAATCTTAGACAAGATCTTTGCTTTTAAGGAGTTCATAGACTACCAGGGATGTAGGTAAGTAAATAGGCCATTCTCAGCAGTAGGATAAGTATTTAATGTCTATTCTTCCTTCTAGACCATTGGCTCTCAACCAGGGCCATACACTAGAATATCTTTGAGACTTTAAAAAAATACCTATGTCTAGGCCCCACTCCCAGACATTTTGATCTAATTGGCCTGGGATAGGAACACAAGGCATCAGTATTTTATAAATCTTCCTAAGTAATTCCAAAGAGTGCCATTGTTGAGAACCACTGTTTTAAAATATACCCATTATCAGGACCCCACTCCAGACTAATTAAATTGAAATGGTAATAGTATTTTTAAAAAGCTTCCCAAGTGATTCTAATGTGTAGCTAGGTTTGATAACCATTCTCTCCTGTGAGATAGAAATTGTGTCTGTCTTGTTTAATGTCATCTCCTCTCCACAGCGCCTAGCTCAGAGAAGGCAAGCAATAAACAATTGTTGAGTCAGGATCTATGATCAGGAAAGTTAAGGTGCCATGAGTACATAGATGATGAGTACTCAGTGCAGTTGTGGGGGAGCTGAGACCCAAAAGTCGATTTAGTCAGGCAAGGAGGGAAAAGAAGAATGTCTCTGGCAGAGCAAAGAGCATGTACATACAGTGAAGGAGGTGGACATGGCTCAGCATGGGTGGAGAGTCATCTGTGGGTAGTGAGAGGTAAGGCTGGAAAGGTAAGCAAGGGCTGGGTCATGAAGAGCCTTGTAAGCTGCGATGAGGAGTTTGGGTTCTGCCAGAGGCTTATTTCGGTTGCCTCGAAGGCATAGCCACGTGCTCTCAAGGCTGATTTATGATATCTTGGTGTTCACACAGGTCCAGGTGTGGGCTCAGAATCTTGCACTTTTTGAAGACAGATGCCCAGAGAGGGTGTGGTATCTTGGAACCCAATGGATGCAGGCCCAACTCATGAGAGGAGCATCATTAACCTCCCTGAGACCAAGTAATTTAACTGCATCACACTCCCTAACTGTGACCCGCCATCACTAAGATGTTCCCAATGCTCTTTCCACATTGTTCACGTCTTGGGTGGATACCGGGACAGCTTTCACATCCCTCTTTTCCCATCCTTCCCAAGGTTCATTTTAATTCCATTTTACCTGGATAAACATGGCAGCGGGGGGAGGGGAGCGAAGGCTAAGTGTGCTTTCCCCCAGATTGTCTCTGGCTCCCATAAGAGGGGCCTTTAGCAGGGTGGGTTGATAGCTGAGGGCGGGACCACACCTGGGGGCCTGGAGGTTTGTTCGTGGTGCATAGCATCCTTTGGGTGTTTGCTTGTCCGAGCCCGCTGTTGCCAGCAGTGCCCAATTTAGTACTCTCTGCAGATTTCATCAATATCCTGCCTGCTCCACTCTGAGTCCTTAATGAAGATGTTAAATAAAATTTGACGTTATTATTGCCATTTGTACAGCGCTTTATATCTACCAAGTGCCTTCAGAACATTTTTATTCTTTTCCAGCCAATAGCCCCACGAAGTCGCTGTCCCCATTCTACAGAGAAGGCCCTTGGGAGTTCATTGATTCGTTGAGAGCCATGCAGCCAACCACCTCCTGTCCCAAGGGGAGATTAGTCTCCCTCCTTTTGCCCAAAACCCAACTCATGGACTTGCACTAGCTCCTCAGGGGCCCGCCTGACCCCTCACGCCCTCCCTCCAAGTTCCAGGCTTCACTCTCTGAATATTGTTCCTCATCTCCTGTCTTATGGTTTTGTGTTTTTAGTTCAGGAAAGCCTTAGTCTTCTTTTAGTCAATTTGAATGAATTTGCAAGTACAATTTCTTGATGGGCGTCAAATGTCTAGCTGACCGTCTAAACACGCGGTGTTCTGCGGGGCCGCTGCTGTCTGTCCTGCCTCTTCTCGTAGGCCTGTCAGCAGTGCTGTGGATGTGTCTGGCATGATCTGTCCTTTGTAAACATTGCAGGGCAAACAGCACTGTTGTCTTTTGCATGTGACAAGCCCCCCACCCTCATACTGTAGGAGACTTCAAATCAGAGGCTCCCATGACAACATCTCTGTAAGAACTGGGAAAGAAAATAAACTTCATAAAGAAAGGCACAGAAAGCTGCTGAGGTTTGCTTCCCTGAGGCTTGTCAGAGCAGTTGAATAAGGCATATTAGTAGGTTTGTTTAGCTCTCTGTGCCTTGGTTTTCTCATATGTTAAATGGGGACATTAATGAAAATGTGAGTATGTAAAGAGTTTTCTGCTTTAATGACTCAAGCATTTGGGGAGGGTCTTTTTACAACACTGTTTTTGACTTCATACTTTTAAAATCTTACTAATTTTCTCTCTCTACTATACTATTCTATCTTCATGTTGCCTTCTCTGTTCATACTCCATTTCTATCTCATTCTATCTCACCTGGCTGACTTTCTCTTCCTTGCTTACCATCTCTCTCATTTTCATTCATTTTTTCCTTCTTCTGCTGCATTGAATGTCATCACCCTCTTGTTCTGCTCCTCAAGTCAGCACTGAGGGGTACAGAAAGGGTCAAAACAGAGTTTGGCAATACACTGCAGTGAGTGGAAAGACTGTTGAACTGAGAATTAGGACTGTTAAGGTGAGAAACTGAAGAGTCTAAGACCTTGCACGCTTATAAGCTACCAAGTTAGTCTGCCGGTTATATATATATATATATATATATATTTGCAATTATATACACGTGCGATTAATATATGTAGGTGTGTATATATCCATATATCATATATCTACACGCGTGTATACATATATACACGTGTGACAAATATATGTGTATATATTCATATGTATAGTATATATACACATGTGTATGTATTTGCATGTATATATGTGCATATATATGTATATACACACACAGTACTGTCAGTATATATACTGACTAAAGACACAAGATCTGGGTCAGAGACAAAAACATTGGTTACTTATGGCAAAAGCAGCAACCAGAGTAATCTTGTGCATCAGTTCTCTGAGTCCCAATCCCCACAGGGTGGTGAAGGCCAGATGGTACCTGTGTGGGATGTATCAAGGAGAGGACCCCCTTAAGTCAGGAAACTCTGATTTTATCTAGTGCTGCTAGTGATCTGCTCATCCTCCCCTCTGGAGAGAACTTTATCTTTACTCTGAATGTAAGCCAATCTTCTTGGAGAGAGGAAGGAGACCTTACTCTCCTGGAATGGCTCTGGGGAGGGAGATGTTCTCTATCTTTGTTTATTGGTCGGGAAACAGATCTGCCTTCTGACCTGGAGAGAGACACTATCTTTAGCTTCCAAGGATGTTTTACTACACAAACACCCTCGAAAAGATTGTCAGTGCCCTTTGCCCAGCCTATGCAGAAAGGTGAGATATTCATGGAGAATTGTCTCCTAAGGAAGACCCTTAGATATAAAATGAGGGACTTAGACAGTATTAGAGACATGGAAAATGTGGGATGTGTGTACCACCATTCTCTAAATCTATGCCCAAGACAGACATCACTATTCAATTGTGGTTTTCTGGTGCAAAACCCTGGGCATTCTCTACTGTGCTGATTAGTTCCAAATTACTCGAGCTATGTAAAATCGTATTCTTCATATTTCCTCCTTGTGTTCTATTTGTCTCCTCATGTGAATCTGTGTATGTATTTATCTCTCTCTATGTGGGGGGAGAACATGTCTTTTGAGGTAATTTTGAGGTTTGAGATTTTCATACGACGCAAGTTCCTAATCCTACCAAAGAGCATTCGCAGTTTAATCGTGAGAACGTTAGCTACTAATCTAGAGATGCTTCCCTTCCACAAAGGGATTATGAGAAGAACGGTTGTCCATTGTAATGTCTCTGTCTTACCATTGGCTATGAAGGGATTGATTCCCCAAATTCCACCTGTGTGCTGTGTTGGAACCCTCTGACTAAGCAAAAGACTCTCAAAGAAATATGTCACAGGGGAACATGTGCTTGGAGAAGGGAATCCTGCATCAGTATAGATGCAGTCTGAGACTTCTTCCAACTCTGAAATTGGGCCAATGATGCTCCCTGGATGTTTGGAAGATGTCCCTTTCCCCTTTAAGTCAATCTGGATTCTACTCCCAGCACGGGTATTCTCCCCTCTTCTTGTGTCCTGTGCTTCAACTTTTCCATTTATTCAGTGGGTAGATACAGAGGTGTGTGGCTAGTGTAGTGGAGTTTCTGCTGGAGGTCTGGTTATATCTTATTGTTGCTGAAATGAAAGGAATCACGAGGATAATGAGAAAAATATATGAACTTTGCACAGGGCATCAAAAGATGGGGGCTGCTGATTAGCTATTGTGACTTTGGACAAGTTACCTAACCTCTTTGTGCCTCGGGTATCCTTTCTTGAAAATGAAGAAGATAATGACTGCTTGGCTGTCTATCTCTTGGGGATATTGGCAGAGCAAATGAGTTTGTGTTCAGTGTATGAGGTGCTCAAAGGAAAGATGCTTGTTGAATGTAAAGTTTGCTTTCGCTGCACTAAATCTCATCACCCTTTTGTTCTGCTCCTCATCTCAGCCCATGGAAGGGCCTCTGCTGCTTCTGATGGGGTTGTCCCACAGGATTCTGCCTTTCCTCCCTAGCCCTTGCAGGATTACTTCCTGTAAGTGCCTGATGGAGGATTTGTGGTACAATGTAAGACATCTAGAGAGTGGGGGTGATGGTGAAAAGATCCAACACCCCCCTACATTGTTATTGGGTGATGGGGGTTGTGGGGTGTGGTGAGGTTGTGAATAGCAGAGGGGATTGTGCATTTTTTGACTCAGGGAGCTACTTTCTGGGCAGGTGGCACTGAGGGGTACAGAAAGGGTCAAAATAGGGCTGGCTATGCACACAGATCAAGTGTAATGAGAGGGCCGTGGACTGGATCTGAGATTCTGTTCCTCTTGGGTCACTAATTATTTGGTATGTGGCTAATGTACCAGGAAGATGCCTAGTGATCTGTGATGTTGGGAATTTTTTTTCTTTTTTCTTCCTGTGGACATCTGAAGATAATTCCAAAGTTTACCAGTGGACTAGCCAGCCAGCCAGCCTGCCTGCTCCTTTTCTTTCTAACTCCCTTCTTCCTTCCCTCCACAAATATTTATTTATACCTCATTTGTAACTGAAGATAAGCATCTCTGAAATCAGGCCTGTTGGCACGTGTCTAAACACTCTTTAACTGAGAGACAGATATTCACAGAAACATTTTTAAATGTCCACAAAGTAACACATCGATTGTCAAATTCTAATCACAAAGTTCAAATCGGGATTCTGATACTAATGTTTTAGAATGTTCTAATGTCGATCAGCATTTTTCCTGGTACAACCCTCATGAATTTTGTGTGTGTGCGTGTGTGTGTATAGCTATGGGACACGCTCTGTTACTTAACATTGCTAAGCTAGACACACAGGGAAAAGGTACTGGAGAATTATATATCATTATTATACGATTGTTTAGAAACACGATCAAGTAAAACTTGTATTGAAAGCTCTGGACGCTTTTCTAGAGCCATGTTGCCAATCTCAAGTCCACTCCAGACATAGGGGTTTTGCTCTGAGTGTCCTGGTGGCCACTTGGATATTCCTTTATTTCCTTCTCTTAGTGCAGAAAGGTGCTTCACATGAATGATTCTGCTGCCGTGGCCAATATACAACTCATTCCGCATGAATGTTCTCTCGCACGCTAACCTGGTTTGTGTTCAGGTAATTCTGGTAATGGGACATTTGCCTCTCCCCTAGGGGACCATTTCCAGCATCTCTCCATCCAACCAGTTAGTGAGATAACTGAGCCCTGATTTAAGGAGGGAAAGAAGTATTCGTAGAAGGGTGGGAAAAAGAGAACTATGGATATGACACACTGACCTGTTTTAAGAAGGCAGGGTATCTTCAAGGCTTTTGAATTTGTTTCCCCATCTGTCAGGGATAACTGTGAGCTGTGAGAACAGCTGAGACCCAAATCCTAAGATTATTTTTTCATCTCAGAAAATTTGATTAGCAAATCAGAATAATTGAAGCGTGCATTTCCAGATCAATTCCTAAATAAATTACATATGTGTGTGAAGGCAGACCTGATCTAAGATCAGCTTTTCTTCCATGGAGCAGGCAGTACTTTGGGGCTGGAGAGAACTGGTTTGCACTTAACAGCTGTGTGGTCTTTAAATTTCCTTCTAATAAAATGAGGAGAGTAATACTTTCCCCACAGCCTTGCATGAGAGATAAATGAGATAAAGCCCCAAGCATGGTCCTGTTGCATGGGGCTCAGCACATGGTCATTTGCTTTCCCTTTCTAGGAAGGAGGCTCTGCTCCCTGGTCCTCTGTTAAGCCACTGCTGAATTCCCACTGATGCCTTTGGATGCCTTGATGATTCATGGACACCCTCTGGGCTGGGTGTGATGCTGTCAGTTTCCAAAGCAGCCACTTGCCTTCCTTCCTCTTGCAGAGACCAGGCACATAGAGAGGCAGAGGGACAGATCTCCTGGAGTGGCTGTCACCAGGTGCCACATCATTTGTGTTTATAGGCTCATATCACTCTGAAAAGCAGATGGGGGGCTTGTCTACTTTTTAAAATTCAACACATTCAAGTTCAACATATGAGACAATAGTAGTAATCGTACTATAAACTGACACAAACTGCAATGAGAGAAGACCTCCTCTGTTTCCCCTGCCTGGGATTGCACATCAGGATGTGCTAATTAAAGCATCTGTCTCTCTCCAGCTCCCATTATCAGACATCTTAATTTATTTACTTATTAAAAAATAAAAGGAGAATTTGTGTTTTGTTGTTTTTCCCCTTTATTTTACCTTCATCATAATGCATTTAGTGATCTCTTGGCAAAATGAGTAAATAAAATGACTATAATGAGATATGGTTCTTATTTGGTATGGTGCTTTCCTCCCCCAGCATTGGCAGTTCTGCTAATGACAATGACCTTGTAATTTAAAACATATCCTAGGAGTGTCAGTTCTTGATTTTGAACTGCTTTGAATACACACTGGTTGACCAATGGCAATAATGAGGGTGAGAATTGGTGGCAGCTGATCCAAGTTTTCTCCCAGGTTAAAGAGCAAGATGCTTTTCCCAAGATTAGGCCTCATGGCCTCAGAATATATCATTTGTTATAGACCTTCTCCTTTCAGTAATAATCTGGAGTGAACACGTTGCTTCTGTTCCAAATGGCATCGGGAGTCCCAAACTTATCCATCCAGAATTTGGCGCTGATTTGATTCAATGCATTGTTCAATGCAGTGATAGTCATTCACTTACTAATTCATTCAACAAATGAGTAGAATGAATGAATTAAGGCTCTGAGAGATACAGCAATGAACTAGAAAGAGGCTGGAATGGGCCTCGATTGGGTGAGGGTCATTGGGGTCACTGGTCAGATTGGAGGGTTTGTTTGGAGAGAGGGTGGGGAATAAAGTTGGGTAGGTAAACTCCCCAAACTACAGGCATATGTTACCATCTACATATATATATTTCCCTCTTGGGACAAGGTCATCCTATTGAATAAAGGGCAGGAGGTAAAAAGGCCTTGGCTTTGAGTACACTTGACCTCGGGACCCTATATGACGGGGAACCAAATATCTTACTTTTCTTCCACCCTTGGAACAATACCTAATTGCCCCTGGAACTCTATCCCTAAGCTGGCTCTTACTATTCACCTTCTCCACCTGTTCTGCCCACTTCCCAACAACAGTTGGTTTGGAACATGATAAAAAAAAAAAAAAAAACCCTCACTTTTTTAACCTATCCCACTGAAGGGTCAACGTACGTCATTTCCATCATATCCCAGGGCCCCTTTAACATCTCTGGTGTAACTCTGTGGATGTTGTTTTGTAGTAATTTAAGAATAACCTAATGATGTTCTCTACCTCAGTGACAGAAATGGAGTTGGTTTGGTGCCTCAGACGTAGAAGCCGTTTTCCTGAGGCCTTGAAAATGTGTTCCTGTGGCCTACCTCACCCTTTTGTATGAATGATGGTCTAAAAATGGAATAATTTGGGGCTTCTCTTCTAGTGGATTCTCTGTCCTGTTATTTCTTTAAGCAACGACAAACACACACATGTCCAATGGTTATCACTTATGTCTGTCGCATGGTAGTTGCTCAATAAATTAACTTTTTTTTCCCTTTCTTCCAAGGTGGTGGGCACATAGTAGGTGCTCAAGGTACTCTGATGTATTAATTATATTAAAGGCACAGATGCATGCTAGATGCAGCACAGAAGAAAGGTGCCTCATTTCTGTCTCATGGATATGGGAGATGAGACAACAGGGATCACAGGATTGTCTTCCTTCCTGATAATCACTGTGGCCATGATGGGGGTTCTTCTGGAAGCAGCAGGTACTCAGTAAATTTTGGCTTAGAACCGTGGGACGTTTGCCTCCTCTAGCCAGCCTTTACATGTTATTTTGTATAGATCATTATGCAAAACAGAGGTATTCAAGGGGCAGGCGCCGTGACGTAGTGGTTGAGTTAGGCACCCTCCGCTTTGGTGGCCCGGGTTTGGTTCCCGGGTGTGGATCTACACAACTCATTGGTGGGCATGGTATGGTGGCAACCTACATACAAAATAGGGGAAGACTGGCATGGATGTTAGCTCAGGGCGAATCTTCCTCAATCAAAAAACAGAGATATTCAGTATTGCCCCTTTATAAGATATCCCTTGACCTTTATCTGTGGAGATTGACTGTTATTGTTATTTCCCATTCTTTTCATGATGTCTATTTATTCATGTATTTATTATTAATTTTTTTATTTAAGAAGGAGAATTTTTGATGAAGTACAACTTGTGACTGGGGAGTTGGGGGGGCAAGAATGATGGGATGACTGAAAGGAAATTAAGGGTGTCTTGTAATCTTAGAATCATGTAGGAAAGAATTCCTAAGTTGTTGATCTATACCTACTGAAGGGATTCTTCAAATTAGACAGTCTGCTTAATCTCTCTCTCTCTCTCAAAGTTGTTGTTAGTGCCACCGAGTTGATTCCCACTCCTAGCAACCCCGTGGACAGCAGAGTGGAACTGTGCCTGGTCTTTTTTGCTCCATCCTCTCATCTTCTGGTGCTGTGTCAGACAATGCTCCACTGCTATTCATAGGGTTTTAATGGCCAATGTTTTCATAAGTGGGTGACCAGGTCCTTCTTCCTAGTCTGTTTTAACCTGGAAGCTCCACTGAAACCTGTCCACCATGGGTGACCCTGTTGGTATTTGAAATACTGGTGGCATAGCTTTCAGCATCACAGCAACATGCAGCCATCCCAGTATGACAACCAGTGGTGTGGTTCCCTGATTGGAAAACGAACCTGGGCCAGGTGGTGAGAGCTCTGAATCTTAACCACTAGACCACAAGGGTTGGCTCTCCTGGAAGCCATAAGTTTAATTATATTTTTGTCCTTAATACTTTTAAAGTTAAAATTATATAAGCAAAAATAAATAAAAGCAAAATTTGTAAAAGCAATTTGTATACATTGTAAAAATATTTAAGTATTTACAGAAGCCCCAGAAAAGTAAAATTTTCTCTCCTGTGGCCGATTCTCTAATGGTAAAACTAAAATGTTTCTGCTCAACCACCAGGATTCTAATGGCCTTTCTTGATTTATGAAATGTGGAAAGTGTCTTTTGACTCCTTGCTATGAGGGATTTAGAACTACATCCCTAAATGCTGTTTTCCACTCATCACTCATTCTCCAGAATTCTGTCAGTCATACTATACTTATCCATTATCAGGGATAGAAACATATCTGCTCTCTAAATGTAATTATGTTTTCCATGCCTTGTAGTTGAATCTAAAAAGTTTGTTTGGATTAAGTACCTACTATTCATTTTTTCATTCATTCATTTGCTTATTCATTCAACAAATGCTAATTGAGTGCCTATTTGGTGCCAGGCATGGACCTGTGTGCCAAGTACGGGCGAGTGTTCACAGTATTGTGTGCAAGACAGTTGAATAAGTTTTGGACAGGAAGAGACACAAAATGCATACCTCAATTCTGTTTCTAAAAACTGATGTAAAAGAAAAATCAAATGAAAAGATTTACATACAAGGATGTCATCATAGTATTATTTAGGGAAAAAGGTAGCCTGGAAATTGTTTAGATGCCTAAAGATTGACAAACATTAAATAAAGTATGGAACCCATATGTGATGGAATTAGAACCATTAAAAATCAAATTTTTGAGAAATATTAAATGATATGATAAAATGTTGATGTAATAATTTAATAAAAAAGAAACAATATAAAACTGGATCTATAGCATTATCTCAGTTGAGTAATATTTTAAAAAGATGATAGATATGAGAAGAAAATATCACCAAGTGATGGTGATTTAAAGTTTCTTTTTTTAATATCTACTTCCTGGTATTGTCTAAGTTTTCTACAATGAGCAACCATTGTCTTCATACTGTAAGAAACCTAC
Organism: Ceratotherium simum simum; assembly: GCF_057802395.1. Lineage (NCBI taxonomy): Eukaryota > Metazoa > Chordata > Mammalia > Perissodactyla > Rhinocerotidae > Ceratotherium > Ceratotherium simum. The sequence goes on along the minus strand of NC_141923.1, from coordinate 25,442,672 downwards.
TCTATCATCTTCATGAAAATAAAAAGTAACCATAATCACTGCCCTCAAGGAGCAGATTCTCAATCTGTTGGAGGAGACATATTTAAACAAGTCATGATAATGTAAGATGGAAGAAAATCAGGTCTCCAGAGTTTGTATAGTGGTGATGGGATCTGGGCATCAGAAAAGATTCCACAGGTAACGTTAAGCTGGGCCATGAAGACCCATAAGTTTTCCAAAGGCGAAGGAGAGCATTCCTAGGCACGAAGGCGTGGAGTTGAAGGGTGAGAGGTGAGCTGCCTGAAGTTGCTGAAGGAGTGTGGACTGAAAGATGCAGAAAGGAACCAGGCCGACAAAGTGGTTTAATGGCTTGGAGGACCTTGGATGCTTTGCTGAGGAACTAGAATTTAATTTAAACGTAATAGGGAGCTGTGGAGAAGTTTTTAAAGAGAGAGGTGGACTTGACCCATAACATGAAGATGCAATCTTTGGACTCCAACAGACCTGGAATCAGAATCCCAGCTCTGCCAGTTTCTAGGGATATGTGCTTGGGCAAGTCACTTAACCTTTCTCATCATCCACTTTCTCACCCATTACTTGGGGGCAATGATATCATCTTTAGAGTGTGCACACGAGGATTAAACAACCTGATACAGAGTTTCTCAAACATCAATGATGAATAGATCTTTTTTAAAGGTAAAAAATGTTGGCAGCACCCCATCCGCCAATTTGTGTTAAATTATTTTTACGATAATGTTACTTGAATATTTACAAAAGTAAAATTTCTTATAAATTTCTTAAGTTTCATGCTCTGCTACAGGTGTAAAACCAAAGCAAGTTTATACATTACAAATAACAATACAAAAAAAAAATAAATTAAGCAATATTAGTTTCATGTGACCAGTTTGTGATTTATATGAAAATAAATCTCCATGAATGATGTGAACAGGTACTGTCTGCTACAGCCCATGTCACTCACAGTTCAGCCTTTCCCATGCTGTCTGCTGTGTATTCACTCAATTCTCTGCCTCACTTTTCCCTACTCTCACCCCCAGGGAATACTGTTTGTATAGTGCACAGTGGGCTATGGCCTTTGCTTAGTGTTATTACATCTTCTATGTATTGGGTCCACCTCTGTTCTTTCTACTGGCCCATCACTATTAATATCCTACTACTGGCACCAGAGCAGTTGTAGACCCGTATGAGTGTGAGTGCTGAAATTGCATAGTAGTCCTCAATTATGAGGTGATCATCTAGATGTTTTTTTAGATATTATCATCAGTGTGAAAATTTAGACCACACACACACACACACACCCACCCACCCAGACTGTTCTCACCCCTCCTGTGGCTCTATATCTCCTCTTTGTAAGAATATATGTGTACATATCTTCTAGAAGTCTTATTACTATTGTTAATGGTAGCTTTATTATGGCTAAAGGTTTTTATCAGGCAAACATATCAGTTGACTATTGTTGTGTAACAAACCATCCCAAAACTTAGTGGTTTAAAGCCACCAGCCATTTATTATCTCTCATGATCTTGGGTTGGCTGGACAGATCTGCTGACCTGCTCTAGAGGCACAATGGCTAACTCATGCATCTGCGGTCAGCTGCAGATAGACTAGTTGGTTTGCTGATCTTAGTTGGGCTCTCTTACAGCTTTGGTACCTTAGCTGAGTGGCTTCGCTTTGCTCAGTGTGGTCTCTCATCCTCTAGTAGGTTAGCCTAGGCTTGTTTTTAGAGTCGCCTGGACACCTTCTTATGGCAGTCACAGAGAAGCAAGGAAAAGAATGGACAAATCCAAGGCTTCTTGAGGCCTAGGCTTGGAGCTGGCACACCATTACTTCTTCTGCATTCTATTGATTGAAGCAAGTCACAAGGCCAACCCAGATTCATAGGTTGGGGAAATACACTCCTCAGCCTGTTTCTAGGTGAGAGGAACTGCAAACTCACACTTCTGAGGGTGTGGTTATAGGTAGGTGTGAAAAATTTGAGCCATTATTGCAATCAATCTGCCCCAGTAGATAAGAGGTTGGGGTATGGAGATCTATTAGGAGGTTATACTAACCTTCTTGGTGAGAGAAGGATACTGCCTTAGGAAGGAATGGATATGTAAGACGTTCTGCCAATTCTTTGGTGTGGGAATGAGGAAGAGGGTAGAGAGGATGACTTCAAGGATCCCTAGCCTGGGTGACGGAGAAGATTGTGAAGCTGCTAACTGAGATAGGACATTTAGCAGGAAAAGCAGGGTTCATACTGGGGGGCATAAGCATGGGAGAGGTCAAAGGTGGAGGGAGATAATAGGTTTAGAGTTTGACATGCTGGAGCTCTTCCCATAAGGAGAGTTCTCCTCCATCTGGTTGCACATTAAAATCATCTAAGCAGCTTTTAAAAAATACTGATAATTGAGTCTCATCTCAGACCAATTAAATTTAAATTTCTGGGAATGGGGCCTGGTATTATTTTTAAAAAATATTCCAAAGAAATTCTAATGTACCAAAGAAATTCTAATGTACAGCCAAAGTTGGAAACATTATCTATATCAATATTCTTCTGCCCATACATTAGAATCCTTGGAAACCTTATAACAAATACTGATGCCTGGGCCCTACTACCAGACAGTCTATTTAATTGGTCTGGGATAGGGACTAGGCAACTGTATTAAAAAAAAAAAAATCTTTCTGGGTAAATTTAATGTGTAGCTAGAGTTGAGAACCACTGACCTAGATAGTTAATTTTCACTGTGAATAATCAATGTTTTCAGGTTGCAAACCATGGCAGAGGGGCACTATGACAGAGTCTCTTTAAGCTCTGGGCGGGCTCAGAATTAGCATGAAATTGCTGGGTGCCAGCCAGGGCATGGGGACAGGAGCAGTTGGAGGATGAGACCAGAAACTTTGAGGACCTAACCTGGATCACCACCTGGCACTTGAAGCACAAGGGCATATCAGGGTTAATCCTGTTTCAAGGAGAGATGTTGGGAAACCTCCCTGAAAAGGTTTGGAATTTAAAATGTCATAATGCCACCTGACTCCCCTGTCCTCCACTTCAAATTTAGTTTTCTCTCTAGTAGCACCCAGATAAGGCAATTTCCATCATTTTCTTTGCAGAGGTGAATTCACAATGTCTTAGATCTCAGTATGTGAGTGTTTTCCTTGATTGCAGACCTAAAACTGCCTCTTCCTTGATTTCATCCCGTTAGTCTGAGATTTGACCTTGTCAAATCTTAGATAATTCCTGGACCTTCTTATTGTTAATGTCTTATAAATATTTGTAGACCAATTATCTGTCTATAGGCAGTCACTGAGTCAACAACAGAAGATTTGTTTTTTTTTTTTTTTCCCGTGTTCATAAATCATTCTTGGCAGAGCTTTAATCATTTGGGTTTTTGGCTGCCTCTCTGACTTTCCTCCAATTTATTTTTGGCCTCCATAAGCCTCATCTATTTTGGGGAAATATTTAATTGCGTAATATGAGTCGACTCCTACTAGGCATGCCATTGACAATGTCTCGGCTTCAGGGTTCCTTAAAGTGGGCATCAGGATCCCCTTGGAGTGGGGGAAGGCTCATGAAAAGGGCACATTTCTGAGTGCCGCCCCAAATCTCTGAGGATGAGGCTCAGGCATCTGCACTTTTCACATGTTTTTTGGGTGATTCTTGTACATGCAATGGCTATTACCATAGTTATTACCTCAATATTGTGCTTAGAGGAGAAGTCATACAAGTTGTTTGTTTGTTTTGGTGGGAGAGGCTTTGCTCCACAAACCTCATTTACAATCAAGACACAGACCCTTACTTAATGAGTTACCAAAAATGTTCTTCATTAGGAGTCACCATTTCACTTTAGTCTTGACTGTCAGTGAGATTGGTCAATACACATGGATTTTATTGTGTACAGCTCACACACCTAAGGTATAAGCAGAGGTAAGAGGAAAAAGAGAAGAGGAACAGTGAGCATAGGAGGTAAGTAGTGGGCCAGACGAGAAGAGAGAAATGATGGGGAGGAAATAAAGAAGAGGCATATATATAAGAATGGTCTAGCATTGGGGCCGGCCCGGTGGTGCAAGTGGTTAAGTGCACATGCTCCGCTGCGGCGGCCCGGGGTTCGCTGGTTCAGATCCCGGGCGCGCACCGATGCACTGCTTGTAGAGCCATGCTGTGGCGGCGTCCCATATGAAGTAGAGGAAGATGGGCACGGGTGTTAGCTCAGGGCCAATCTTCCTCAGCAAAAAGAGGAGGATTGGCATCAGATGTTAGCTCAGTGCTGATCTTCCTCACAAAAAAAAAAAAAAACAAAGAATGATCTAGTGTCATCTATGGCAGTGTCCATGTCATACTGTTCTACATTTTGAAGCACTTTACAGTATACCAAATGCTTCTACATGTGATCCTCACAACTGTCCTAGGGTGACTAGACTGGACAAGTATTAACATCCCCATTTCACAGATGGGAAAACTGAGACTCCTGGCAACAAGGTCAGATAGCTAGTAAGTGTCAGAAACAAGACTAGACCTAGAATTCAGGACTTAGTCCTGGAACAGGGATTTTTCTGTCAATCCTAGTCTATACTAGTCTAGGTCTATGTAACCTAGACTTACTATTCTGTTAGGATGAGGCCTTCACTCCTGGTGAGTGTCTCTTTGTGATGTGATGTAGGGTGGCTCTGTGGGGAGGTTCACGGCACTGGTGTAGGGAGCAGAGTGGAGTGGGGGTCCTTGAGGTCATTTGAAACCCACACAATGAAGATCAACAAGCTTGCTGAAGGAGCTCATGTCACATGTTATAAACAAAACAAAAGTGGTAAGTGCCACCTGAGTGTCTTCATTCTCCCCTTTCGTCACTTTCTTTCTTCCTCCTCTCATCTCCTGCACATTTAACACACACGCCAAGCAATGCATTTAGGGCTCTGGGATCTGAGAAAGCTCCAAGTCATGTAGCAACGACGGTCAGCATGATTATGTCTAATGAGGTCAACAAGGTAAGTTAATCCTGGGATCACCATCTCTACTCCAGCCCAGCAGAACTTTTCTTGGTCTAATCCGTTGTGGCTAAAGGCAGAGAGGTCCTGTTCATAGCCTGCTTCCCCGACCCTGAACCCCCACATCCCACCCCTGCCTCACTGCCACCTACACACATTTTTTCTCTTTCTTTCTTATGCAGTAGGCCCTTTTGAGTTGGTATTGATCCTACTGGGACTATAATAATAACTAACCTGGGTACCATACTTTAATGTTTACAAGCCTTTTCATCCTCGTTATTTCTCTTGATCATTACAACAGTGAGGTAGATAATTATACTATCCAGGCATGATTACAATAGCAGTGGTCTGGACCAGCCATTCCTCCCTAGACCAGCCATTCCTCCCCACAAAGTACTAAGGTAAATATATGCACAGAGCGGCTGAAACAATGTAAAGGAAACACTCTGTTGCTAGGTGGGGTTTCGGCCACCCAAACACTGAGCAGGATTCTGGTAAACTAGGCTGTACCACACAGAGAACCTGGGCAGACCTGAGCAGCCTAAAAGAAAAGCCAGACTACCTTTATGATTTTACCACTTTGGTGAGGGGAAAACCCAGTCCTCGATGCCTGCTGAGAAACCCCAGAGAAGAAGGAGTAGATACAAGAGATGGGGCCTAGGCCTTTCCAAGCTGGAATTCTGCAGCTCCTTAGGAAAAGACACACATCAGAAGAGAAAGCCCCAAAGAGCCATGGAGAGTGAGCTAGCAAGCCCCAGGCCTTACTTTACTTCCTAAGGCCTGGGAGGATGGACAAGACCCCTGAGTGATGGAAACCCCCAGTGTTAAGGCCCAGTGTACTAGTTTTTCCTCCTCTTTGGGTACTGCCTTTGGGATTTGGAGGTCTGTGGCGCCTGGAGGGAGGACATGATGGCCTTGGGGTTTATAGCCCAACCAATATTATTAGCGGCTGCATTTTTGCCATGAGGAAGTTGGGGGTCAGGGAAATTAAGTCACTTACTCAACCAAGGTCATCTGTTTAGTGAGTGGAGGAGCCAGGGTTTGAACTCTTGAATTTTGGGTATAAGCCCTAGTAATTTTTCCATTGTACTACCTGGCCTCTACCAACCACCATCTCATTCTTATGTGGAGAATCAGTTCTGGTCTCCCGGGCTTCCTCTGGCAGGAGCATTATCATTAGAACGTTAAAAAGAACCCTCCAAATATGTTTCTTCCACTTAATGTTTGTCCAGGAAAGACATCAATGTTGATGGGGTTGTCTGGCTCACGGTTTAGGAAGCCTCTGGTTATAAATGGAGATAGTTCTAGATGGGGCTTACATCACGTCTATTTCATCTCACTGTTCCTCCTTGAAAACTCAGATGATCCGAATGCACATGCTGTCCCCTAAAAGAGGGGTTGGGGTTTATTTTGGGAAAGAGGCCTATTTTAAGCTAAAGGACAGGGGCTCCCTGTTCTGCTGCTGTGCTGGCTTGATTCCACTCTGGACTCAGCAAAAATTGAATATTCTCTAAACAATAGGTGACTCAGCCTTTGCTAAATCTTAGGTGAAATGGATTTAGCAAGCGAAGAGAGCAAATGTCTTTTTTTTTTTTTTTTCATATTTCCTAGTCCTGTTTGATGATAATTCTCAGTGCTCAGAGCTTCTTTCATCCAAAGATCTGTAATTAATTAAGCTTCACAACTCCCCTGGCAGGTAGAGAAGTACAAGGATGTTCATTTAAAACCAATCCTGTTTGATACAGTAGGGCTATTCCTAAGGCTTTTTAAAAGAGAAACCTCTCTATTGTGAAACTTCTTTTTAATAGAGTAAATTGAGGAAGAAAGGGATGAAGGAATTTTGCCCGGGATGCTTGCTCAGCTAAGGCCACCGAGAGAGTCCTGAGTCTGGAGTTCTGATGCCATCTTGGGTTCAATTAGGTGTATAAGCTATTGCTGCATAGCAAATCACTGCAAAATGTAGTGGCTTTCGACAACAACAAAAATTCATTATCTCATACAGTGTCTGTGGATCAGGAATTCAGGAGTGGTTTAGCTGGGTGGTTTTGGCTCAGGGTTTCCATAAGGTAGCAGCTAAGACATCCACCAGGGCTACAGTCATCTGAAGGCTTGACTGGAGCTGGAGGGTCCACTTCTAAGATGGCTCACTTATACGGATGGTGAGTTGGTGCTGGCTATTGGCAGAAGACCTCAGTTTCACAGGATATGGGTTTCTTCAGATTGCTGCTTGAGTGTCCTCATGACATTGCAGCTACATGTCCATAGCAAGTGATCCAGGGGAGCCAAGGAAGAAGTGGCAGTGTCTTTTATTCCCTAGCTTTGGATGTCGAATTCTATCATTTCCTAATGCCGTATTGACTACACAGTTAGCTCTCTTCATTGTGAGAGGGGACCCCACAAGGACATGAATACCAGGAAGCAAGAATCACTGGGGGCCTGCTTGGATGCTGGCTAATATTAAGACATATTAAGCATGAGTTCATCTGTGATGTCATTGAAGTATCCTCTGAAAAGCCAGTTTAGAGGACTAAACATCATATATCTGATAGGAAAGAGTGAGAGATAGGGAATGGTGCAGTTAACTTTCTAGTTATTTGTAGATTTAGAATAAATAGCTGCCGTTATTCATATTCCTAGTTAAGTAATTAAGCCTATATTGAAGTATACATGACTATGATGAAGCTTTCATCTCTAGGAGCTGGATCTTTGTCCCAGAACTTATACTTGAATCACTGGTTCCCCACTGTTGGTCTATGAACCAGCATTGTATGAATTGCTAAAGAAGCAACTTAAGTGTTTGTTAAAATGTGGATACCAGGTTTCTACTCCTAGAGATTCTAAGTCAGTACGTTTTGGAATCACTGTGCTGGCTCTCCTTATCAGGCCTTAGTAGCCTCAGGTTATGAGTGAGAATCATGATTAATGGCAGTCAGATTTGTTTGCTTAATATCTACTCATGTTCTTTTTCTTGGCTTCAGAAAACCAACTCAAAATTGGGCAACCAGTTGCTAAGGACTGGAATTGATAGTTGCCAATGTTGTTTACTTGCCAGATTGTTAAAGGAGGCATAGATCATAGAAAGCTCCCATATCATAAGGGCTGCTAGAGAGGCAGATAGAGGGTGGGGTTACTGACCAATAGCAACAGTTTGAATGGCCATCACTATACTACTACATCAGCACAAGCAAGGACTGGTCTCATTACCATGTACAGAAATACTGTCCCATCCTGCATAAGTCTTAGTCCAATGGTTCTCAAAAGTTAGTATCCAGAAGAACCACTTGGGGAATGTGGAAAATGCAGTTCTTTAGGCCTGCTCCCAGGATTCTGCTTCAGTGGGTCTAGAATACCCCAGGTAGTTTCCATATATGTGGTCTGGGGACCATACTCTGAGATACCCTGTCCTAGGCATGACCTAACTTAACTGCAATATAGCGACCTCATATCTATTTAATCCCCAGCATCAAGAGTTCAATCTGTAGAGTGGCTGACAAATAAGGGGCTGTTTTATCAAGTTTGCTTGGATGACACTAGGTGAACTGCTGACAAACGTGAGGGGTACAGTGAGATCTGGGTAGGTGTGGAGGGGCATTTTCTTAGCATTATTTTTGTAGATGTTCACTTTCCTCCTGGATGATAAGCTGTTAGAGGTAAGATCTATATGCTGTTTAATTTTGCAGCTCCCGTAGAGGCTAGCGTAGTGGCCTTCTTGCAGCAGGCTTGCAATAGGTGTGTGATCACATGGGAGGAAGTTCGTTTGAGGTGGCCAGGAATTCTGGATGGGAATTAATCCATCTCACCCAGAACGTGTTGCATGTTGTGGTGACTGCTTTATGACTCCTGAAGTTGAGTGACTCTGGAGTATTGCCAAGTTCTCCCCTCACTTCCTTCTTCTCGCTTCCAAGTGTCTCAAGGTGGGTAGTGATAGTGAAACAGTCATGGCGTGAATGACTATCTCCAGGTTTGTGACTTTGGAGAGTGAAATTAGAATAAGAGCTGAAGAGTTGAATAGAGCACAAATTCCTGCTGATGAAGGACAGGGCAAACAAAGAATACTTCAGCCATATTGAACAACTCTACTTACATCAGCCAAGAACATCTGGGCATGCCAGGGTAGCAGAAACAGAGCCAACAACACGGTCAAGAAGAAGACACTCAATGACCGACAGCAAAGCAGCAAGTTGCTTGTGCATTGCTTAGAGAAGATGAAGGAGGGGAAAAATCATGACAAGACTATTGGCTTCATTCACAATAATTTATTGAGCTCCTACCATGTGCTAGGACCTGTTCTAGGTGCGAAGGATATTGAGGTAAACCAAATAGACAAAGAAGCTTACATTTTAGCAAAATAGATAGATAATGAACGAATAAATACGTAATACAAAGACACATAGTGCTCAGTGCCAGTAAGAAAAAGAAAGCAGGCAAAGGGAATAGATATTAAAGTTAGAGTAAATATCATTCAAAAGTAGGCTGCTTTAAGATAATAATGATAATGATAACAATAATAATAGTTATTATAATAATTATGAGAATAATTGTAACAAATTCAACTAATATTTATTGAGTACCTACTATGTACCACACGTATTTCTGGGCAATGGAGATACAATGGTAAGACAAGACAAATTTCCTGATTTCATGGTTCTTTTTTTTTAGGGCAGGAAAAAGACCATAAACAAAGACACAGAAGAGATATATGACATAGTGATACCCAGAGAATTATGATAAGGAGAACTGTTAAAGTGACTGAGAAAGCTAATTTAGTTTAGTTGAGGGAATTCCTCTCCAAGGAGGTAATATTTAAACTGAAATCTGAATAACAAGGAAGAGCCAGCTATGCAGAAAGCATCCTAGGCCAAGTTGGGAGGGCACCAGGGCAAAGGCCCTGGGCTCAGAAATCTGGGAATAGAGATAAGGCCAGCGTAGCTTTATAAACCTTGGGGAACTAGGAGCCTGGTTAGAGTAATTAAGGAGAGAAACAATCTTCTTTCATAGATATGACTTCGAGAGCCAATATAACTCCTAGAAAAATATTTTTCTTTCCAGTTGTATGTTGCCTAGTTCTTCCATCAGAGACAGGTGTAACATTTAAATTGATCAATTTGTAATATGAATTTCTTCCTGTAATTAGTTCTCCTTTCCCCAGCACCCCTGAGAAAATCCAAAATACAGGGCAAGCATTATTATAATAAAATTTTATTAAATAGTATAATTAACACAAATATTGTAGAGCAACGTGCCAGTTATTAAGTGTGTTGACTCAGGTAGTACCTGGGAATTCTTGCTTAATATTAGACTACAGATCTGTTTCTCTTCTGTAACGCCTTAGATACAATGTTTCTTTTCTTGGCTGGTATTTGAGATCTTGGGGTGTACTTTTTCTCTGGATAGCTTCCCAGCTACCTGAACTTTAGAGCAGCCAGGGAAGTGCCCTCAGCCCTCAGTTGTCTCCACTTCCTCTTCCTGGGTGCTGCCATCTCTTTAGCTCCTGTCCAAAGAATACTTTTTGTACCATGGTCTACTCTCCATCTAAGGTACATGCATCACTCAAATCCTCTTTTGTGTCTTTGGGGAGAGGAACGTTCCTTTTGTAGGTTTTCACCATTTTTATCTTTTCTCTATTGCTTTTCCTGTGCTGTCTAGAGAATCACTTCCCATACCATTGGGTTCTCTTTTCCCCAGTTAATCACATAATAGATTCTGTTCACTCATCCTCTACATTTCACACATCTCTAAAGTACCTTTCTATTTACACTGGTTACAGAAATATGTGTGATCAAGGGGATAGATTGTGTTTGCATAGAAATTTACTTATATGTTAAAAATGCAATGAAAATCTTTAATGTAAGTTTACTATATATTTGAAGGTAATGTATATTTATTCTCCAAAATACTCTTAGTAACTTTCACATTATGAATCACTAAACCTTATGCTTCTCCAAAGAGGGAGCACGATTTCTCAAAATAGAGTATTGTTTTTAGAATGAAAATTTAATATGTTTCATGACCAATTCAAATCAGCTTTGAAATTCTACACCATCTCAGCCTTGACCAGGTTTAAAATGCAAATGCTACCCGTAAGGAACAAATGTCTTTTCAATTATTAAAATTGAATTTCAAAATTTGTAATGGTTTCTATGATCAGAATGTTTAAACATATCTGAGAAACAGTTCTTCAATTCTAGTAATAATTAAAAAGGACAAAAGCAGAGACTGGAAGGTGATAATAAGAGCAAAGATTGAGTTATAAAAACTAAAATGTATTTAATTTTCGTAGAAGTTCCAAGGCGTTGCATTAGAAGCATTAGGGTTGGGTGACAGGCTCTCTCTCTTTCTCTCTCTCTCTCTCTCTCACACACACACACAGTTGAGCCAATATGCTTTCTGATCTGTAAGAATTAGGCTCAACTTAGTTACTGAAATTAGAGACAGGATGCTGATCTTAGTTTTGCTTTCTAACTTGGAGAAAGTATCTGAGAAGCCAGAATAATGGTTAAATGGTTTTGATGATCTATAAAATAGGTGTAATGATAGTCAAATGTTTATTGAATTTCTGCTCTGTGCTTTTTGCCCAGAACTCTGCTGTGGATGTGAGGGATATAAAAAAACTAGAAGATATGGTGTTTTTCCTTGGGAAGTTTACCAGTGAGTTAGAAAGAAAAGTGTGGTGTTCTATCACACAACTCAAAAACAGTGCACATCATTATACACTTAAGCACTAAGTAGTGCAGTGCATGATAATATAACTATAGGAATAACTATAGGAATCGACAGAAAGGAATGTTATTAATATTGTGAGGGGCTGACATGGAATGCTTCATGGAGGAGGAGGCGTTTAACTGGACCTGGAGGGAAATACAGGATTTGGCATCATTTTCTTTTTAGTGTAATGATAATAACTAATTTTTATTATAATAATGATTAGCTGTCTGTCAACTTACAGATTAGAGGATGAAAAAGCATGACAAACCCATAGGGTAACTGTTTTAAAAGTCTTTTTTAAAGAAATCAGAAGGGAGAAAGAAAAAGCCTTTCTAAGAGCCTAGGCTCAGGGGAAAGTGTAGGAGGTACAGAAGAGAATTAATGGGTAATGCTTATCATTTTGTACAAAGTAACCTTGACACAAATGGGGCAATTTAAAGGAGGTAAGTGACTCCCAGCCCACTCACCCAGGTTGATGGAGGAAATAATCATGGGGTTGATGGCAGATTGGAGAAAGAAGACCCAGGTAGCTTTTCTGCCTCCATTATGTGTGTTTCTCATCTAGAGGTAGGAAGCTCGTAGCTGAAGGAACGTTTTAGAAACTCAGCATTTTCTATTTTCAAATCATTTTAACTAAAGTAACTTGATCCAACAACAAATTAAATGCCCCTTTTTTTCCTTCCTCTCTCAAGCTCTATGCAGAGATCTGAACATTGTCATACTACTGACATCCAAGAGGGTGAAGTGATCAAAATCAGTTAGAGAAACCAAAATAATGGTAAATAATTTTTTGGTGACAAAGCAGTGTGTTACAATAGGTGAGTTAGGGGTGTGACTATCCCAGTGCTTCATGAGTGAGGAAAGTAGTATTGCTTTAAGTGAGTGGTTTTCAACCTTGGCTACACATTAGGATCACCTGGGGAGTTTTAAAAATTACTGATGCCCAGCCCCTCCCTCAACCCCAGAGATATAGTTGGTCTGGAAAGTGGTCTGGCACTGGATTTTCTAAAGCACTGCAGATCATTCTAATGTTCAGCAAAGTTGAGAACCCCGACTCTAAGTGCTAATTTAAATGAATTGCACCTAGACAGCTTGTTGAACCACAGACTGCTGGATTCCACCTCCAGAGTTTCTGATTCATTAGATCTAGGATGGGACCCAAGAATTTGTATTTCTAAATGTCCTCAGGTGATGCTGATGCTGCTGGTCTGAGGACCACACTTTGAGAAATACTGATTCAAGCCAGTCCAGGTTATACTAAACATTTCCTAAAGTTTGGCCCTTGAACTTGCCTGTTAAAATGTAGATTCTGAGTGCCTCCCTCAACCCACTGAATTATAATGCCTGAGAATCTGCAATTTTAAATGAGATTTCCAGGTTTTTATTTTGGACTCTATCACTTGTGAACTAATGTGCAGCTTAATAATTTTGTTTCTTTTGTATCTTGCTCCAAATATTATTTTTACATAAATTGTATGTGAGATCATATGAGGATTTTTATAATTATTTTATGCTATTTTTTATGGGAAAAACTCTATAGCCTGGATTGTATTAAATACTCTGAGGTATTAACAGATAAAACCTGCAGGAAAAGGCTTTATTATGGCGTTTATGGTATTATAACAGACCCATCTGTTCATGCAGTAGGAGCAATTCTAGCTGTATGTGAGACGTTTCACAAGTAACTTTTAAAAGCATGCTTTGCAAGTTCAACATAATTAGGTAATTGCACTCAACACAGGTAGTATAAAGATTGGGAAAGCATATCTCAAATTTTAGAGGCTATTAAAATGACCAAGGCTCCTTGTTAAAAGTTAGACTCCCAAGTCACAGCTCCAGATAGTCTTAATCCTGGGTAGCACTGAGGAATTTCTATTTAACAAAACTAAGTGATTCTGATACAGTAGGTCCAGGAAACTCATTTTAAGAAATAGTGGGTTAGGGACTATGAAGGAGAAAAATTGTTTTCGTAGTTGACCTGTGTGGCTAATAAAGAATTTGCTATATATTGACTATTTTTTTCTCTTTATGTAAGTTAGTGTCCTAAGAGCTAGGTATAAGTGTCAACTAAAATGTTAATGCTCAGGATATAATTTTTAGGTGTGTAATATTATTCCCCCTCCTGTCTCTTTCACTCTGATTTAGACATTGTGTAGCTTTGCTTTTTTATCTGTTTCCTATACTATTCTTCCTTTTATAGAGAAAATGGAGGAGACACATGGTTAAAATGAGGACCAGTCAAGTTTGCATTTAGCTGGATTTTCTTCACCTTTATCTCCTCGTCTGTGCCAGCTTATTTTTCTTCCTTTATTTTCCTTATAGTTCTCTGTTCTCTTGTCCATCCCTCCCCACACCAGTCCATGTTCCATCTTCACTTTGGGCTGTTTTTCCTTTGTGACCTCTCTTTCTGGCCATTTCAGTAGGCAGGAAGGGAAAGAAGGTCACCGGAGACCTTGTCAATCTGCGGTTCTCTCCCCAGGAGTGGGTGTTAGTGGCAGACTAGTAAGCCAGAAGAAGAAAAACCTACACAAGTCTTCCATGACATCTTGGTTTATGAGTGCAGGGTTAATAGAGCCAAATAACCCAAAACTCAGGGTTCGTAGATGAAAGGGAGACAGGCCTGGGAGAAAACTATACAACAATCAACATTTTGTTATTGAGTAATAGTCTCTGTGCAGGGAAACCCTGTGCAAAATGAATCTTACCTGATTTACAATATGGCTGGCCATTCTTACCAAGTTAACTTGCAGCTGTTTTTGCTCACAGTGGATACGATGGGATTATTTCTTTTTCTTTCATGTTTCAGACTTCCTTCATCCCCACCTGCTAAAATATTAGCTTTCACTAGAGAATTATCTCCCAGTCAGAAGGAAGGAAAGACCTAGTAGAGGAGGAACTTGTATGGATTCTGGTGATGATTGAGGTGTGGCAGCAAGGTCTTTTGTGGTTGGCTCATCTGTTGTCATGGAAACCCACCACAGTGGTAAAGCCCAGGCAAAGTCTGAGGGTGCTGACCATCAAAATAGATGATTTTAATGTGTTCTGAATTGCACAGACAGGAGGAGAAGTGATATGTATTCTTTACACGTTTTTTCTTCCACTGGGTTGCCCTCAACCTGTAAAAGAGGTTTAGAGCTTAGTTAGTTAAAGCTCCTCTCTCTATCTTTGTATTTTTTGCTCTCCCTCTTGAGGCCAGTGCTAAAGTGGAATTGCCAAATCTGAACTGGGACAAAAAGCAGAGGGTGGACACAAACAGATTCCATATAAATCCCTACTGGGAGGTGGGGAAGAGAGACTCCCAAAGACTAAGATAGCTATTTTGTTAAAATGTACCCTTGTGCACACACACATGCACGCACACACCCACAGAGAAGAGAGAGAGCCAAGAGATATCATAGAGAATGAACTAGAGTGATCAGGCTCTAAGGTGGATAAAGGGAAGAGTGAGGAAAAAGGCTAGAGAAGGGACAATTTGAGGGAGAGAAAATAGTCACACGGAGAAAGTAACCTTAGAGATGTCTGTCTTAGCCAGAAGAATACTGGAAACTTTTCTGCGGAGAAAAATTGTAGGAATGTTCTGTTCAGGTTGCTGCCACCAACAGAAGGGGGATTTCCTCCTAGAGCCTTCAGAGACATCTGATATTTTGCTCGTCCCGCCTCTAAACTCATGACTCTTATATTACAGTATTCTTTTAGGAAATATTTGTTTCTTGAGCTTCCCTTTTTTTTTTTTTAAGGTATCTCCCCCACCCATTTTTTCCCTAGAGCCTGAATCGCTTGAGTAAGATATATTATCTATGTAAACAAGATGATAAAGTGATTTCTTGTATCAAGGATTCAATCAAAGGTTAAGTTAAGCTCCATGAAATGGAGAAACTACATATTGTAAAATCCTAATAGAAGTTACGATTTTAAAAAGTTTTGAGTTTTGACCAAAGAGCTTATTCCATCTTCTGCAAATCCAAAACTTTGGATGCATTTATATCAGTGAACTACTGTTTCTTTTCCCAAACTCCAAAGTTCAAATAGCTGGTTTACTCTTGTTGATTGGTATTGTTTCCATTTTATAGATCAGGAAACCGAGGCTATTCACAGTTATTGTATATGCTTTGTCTAACTGTTATTTGTATACTTGCTTGTCATTCCTCTGATCTGCCTCATTGAGGCAGAAAATGAACCTTGCTAATTCTTGGCTCTCCTATATGCACCAGACTATGCCTATGTCATAATAGAGGCTTGATAAATATTGTCAAACTAGATTGTATGTTTGGTTTGAGTCCACCAAAGGAGACAATGAAATAACTGGGGCTGGACCTTCCCCTCTCTCCCAAGCTTCTTGAATTGCAATCAGGACATAGCACAGTGTAAGCCCTCAATAAATACCTGTCAATGGGTTGACTGATTCAACACTCTATTATATTCTTTAGTGCTTGTCCCACGTGCTCCAATGGTGACTTTAGACCTTACTGATCTGATTGGTCATATTTTTAGACTTGATCTTTCTCTTTTGACAAAAAGAATAGACAATACGACTACAAGCATAGTGACCTTCTGGATTTGTTCCTGTGAATAACCTTGAGATAGTGTGAATGAAGCTTCTTAACTTTTTAAAGGGACAAGTGTGAGAGTGACAGGCTTGATAATCAGTCAGCATGGCCTTTTCACTCCTTTTAATGTCACTTCTCATGCTTTGCATTGGTCCCTAATCAGTCTAGACTGTTATTCTGATTTAGATGTTACCTTACTCTCCTTTTCTAGGTCATTTGGGTCTTTGTCTCTCTTTGATTACCTACCTCTCTGCCTCCGTCTCTAGCTTCTTAGACCCCTTCTCATCTCCCCATACGTTTATTTATTTTTTTAAGTTCTTAATGTGCTAAGTCTTATTTTCCAGTCCCTGTTACAAAGGACATTTCCCATGACCCTAAAGAAGACTGAGCTCCCTAAGAGACAGTGAATTAGTAATCATAAAAATGGCCATGTCCAGACTTTGGCTTAAGCAAAAGAACCTGAACGTATCTAGAACCCCTTCTATGATGTGACTATGTCTAAACCTTTAGCAGGAAAGTTACATTTACAGTTAACCTGCTGCTTAACTTGTTGGGAATGAATTAGTGACTCTCTTAAATTCCTCTCTATTCCATGTTTCTAGAAGTTGGTTCCATGTCATAGCCAAGGTTTTCTTATTGCCTTCAGCATGGAGACTTAGCGCTTTGGAAAGGATTGGCTAGAGCTTTCTGCCAACTGCACGTCATTGGTGAAGCCAAGAGAGAATCCAACAAGTCAACTAATAATAACCTTTGCTATTTAAACTATGTTCTCTATTTTCCCAAACTTGGCTCTAGTTATACTTTTTAAAAAATTCTACCAAGGTATTCAATTCACAATGGGAAACTCAAGGCCCAGAGAAGTATGGATTGCCAAGGACGTAAACTAAATTATGGCAGTTTTAGCTCATGACTTCTGTTAGCTAAATTGCCAAGCGGATTTTCCAGTGCAAGCCTCCTTTTGAGAAAAGGCCAAGTCACTCTTTAATATGAACCAAGCATGCTCTTTGACAACCCCCACCCCCTAAAAAAACCATCATGAAAGTAGATTTCTGTTTGGATTCGCTAGGCAGAATTATTAACGCAGGTAGAACGCCAGGAATGCAGAGTGTTAATACAACTGCTGAATAATACACTAGTGCCACAGAGTTTAATAATAGATAATAATAAATAATACAGTTGGGGAATTATGTAATTCAGTTATAGAGTAAATGACAGGGGAAATGCACACCATTCGTAGAAGAGAGTTTCTGATGGGAACACTTAGGTGTTCAATTTAACTCGCCTCTTCAGCCTTTTAGTCTACCCTTTTGAGAGTTTTGGCAGAACATTCAGAAATGTGCCAAGTTGGGGCTTTGAGTTTGTGCGGTTAAGCTGCAAGTTTCAGTGGCTGAGCCGGAAAGTATGAGTTGTGCTCCTGAGGCTCTTATCAGCTAATCCTCTTAATGTATTTATTACTTCCCTCCATGTCATGACTGGATATCTTCCTTTAGCAATGGGAGATGTATCCAAGGTTGGCCATTCTCTCCCATCACCACTGTTTGTAAATCACCTCATGGAAGGGGGTGGTATGGGAACATTGAGCTTGAAGGTGGGAAGAGGCTGGGAGTGGGGGTGTGGGTTGAGAGTAGTGACAGGAGGTGAAAGGTGTAGTCACAGCCATGGTTCAGCGAGCACACCAATGAGCCGGTGTGTGCTTCTCTTTCTTCATCTGCACTAGAGAAAGCCAGCTGCTGATCACTATTAAACCTGTATTCTTTCCCTAGGAGAATGGGATATTTCCCCTCTCACTCTTTCAAAAGAAGATAAAAAGCAGGGGGTGGGGAATTAATTAACGTCAGTAAATGAAGCATGGGGTGCTTGTCTGGATATGATAATGACTGTGAATTAGTGCAGAAGAAATGGAATGGTATAGAAAATGAACTGTACTGGCACAGTGCTTTGGGATGAACTCAGTCACCCCTGTAATGCATTAACTCTTCCCTTGCCTCATCATTTGTCCTGTCTCTCCATTACTCTGGGCCAACCCTCCCCCACCACAGAGTCTCAGGGCTACAGTATTATAGCCTGAGGTTCCCAAAGGGAGCCCAGCCTCCAGGAGAGACAGGGCCAGCTGGTGATGGCATACTTTTAGAATGTATATAAAAGAACTCCATGTCTACTTATTAGATTAATGAAACCACACCAAGAAGAAGCAATTGCTGAGTGTTTTCTGGTTAGGGAGACTGCAAAATGATTCAAGAAGACAGTAGGCCAGCTGGAGGAAAGAAAAGGGAGTAGTTGCTCAAAATAAGTTGTTCCCTCTCCGCCATAGCCAAGGTTTACTAATCAATTACTGTCAATAACTGATCTCCACCCCTCTATACTTTTTCACATGTGCCTCGGGCTATATGTCTTTTGAAATGTCTTCAGATAAATCCAACAAACATACATTGACTGGATACTGCCTGTGTATAAGGCTCTGTGGGGTGGACAGAGATGAATAAGGCATATTCCACATTCAAGGAGTTTTCTCCTCAAGGTCCTGGCATGGTGCTTGATATGTAGTAAACACTCAACAAATTGTTGCTATCATTAGTTTTATTCCATTGAATTTAATCCATATTGAATTTTCCTTTGGGGACAGAAAGTTTCAGAGGTTCAGAGAGCCCTTGGTCACTTTCTTTACTTTCTGTTTCTTTTTCTCTTTCTCTGCTTTAAACTTCTTGGCGCACTGGTAAAATGAAGAAATGCAAAAACATAATTACAATAACCTTTAAATGTTAACATTTAAGAAATTATTTGCTGTTAACGCAAAAACCCAATGTAGTATAGTCACAAAATATGAATCACTGAATTTAGAAATGGTATTAATTCATAAGACACTTTAGGCAGGTGGCCCAGGAATGGAACTCCAGTTTAGAATTGTTTGTTGACATTTTACATCTTTTTGTATCCTCATTAGTGGTGGGTCTATATGCAGACTCATTTGGAAGTGATACTAAAAGACTGAATTTTATCACATACGGTATTTTTTTAAATATACTACAGAACAACAAAAAGAGAGTGTTAGAGGAAACCACAGTGATAATAATGGGTGAAGCTGAGTGATAGGCTTATGGTGATTCTTACTACTTTTGTGAATGCTTGAACATTGCTGTAATAAAACCAATTTTAAAGGATAAATGTTGAGGGGTCCTTTGGACAAGTCTGGGTGAATGTCCTCGCTGAGCCTCCCTTGTCCCTATTCCTTCAAGTCCAAGTCAAGAGGTGGATGGTGAAGGCTGCGTATTCCTGGAATGGCTCAATGTACTTCTTATGGGCATTGTGTTAACAAGAGATGCCTCCTGTTGGGAGACCTTGGGAGGTCTGTGAACCATTTCTTAAGAGGCCAACTTGTAGCCTGAACAGGTGTACACAATGCCCCATTCAGTCTTTGCTTTTGCTTTTTGTTTGATCTGTTGATGTAGGAGGCAAATGTAGAGATACTTCCACCTGGGAACAATGGTTCTCCCAGAGCAAAGCAGAGTCCATTTACGTGAGTAGATTTGTTAAGCCTCTTGATGGCCTCCCTCTGCCCTCTGGCCATGGTAGAAGAGATGCTCCCGAGAGTCTGGACTTGTCTGGTGGGAGGATAGCCTTAAGGAAAGAAAGAAAATAGGATCACAAATGAGATCGCCATATCTGTTTTTTTTCCTTTTCCTCTCTAGCTTACTAAAGATAGCTACACCACATAAACTCTATGTGCATCTATGCCTGTGAGCTTTTGTGGTCTTGTCTATTAGAGGGTGATGTCAGGGGCTATAATCATCTGCATTAATGATTTATCTGGGTATAAGTAGGCTCATAAAAGTGGGTGAGGCTTTGGTTATAGTCAAGAGAAGAGCCATTCATGGGCCATTCGGATTCTGTTTCATTTTACCACTGAATAGAAGGCCTTCTGCATGCAAACCTAGTGAAGGAATTCACAATTTGGCTGGGACCCACTAGAGTCTATATGCTGACTAGTTTCTACAGATGCCTAAGAGCAAATTGAAGTCTATAGGTCCCCATAGGTTGAATTTTGATAATCTTCCTTTTCCAGTCACTTCCATGGTCTGGCTGACCTTCTGAATGTATCCACTATTGCCTGGCTTTAGACTTATGATGTAAACTTTTTTTTTTCTTACTAAACTTCTAAAATTTTTGTTGTTGGCTTCTCAAATAAATTCTTTATTCAGGAGGAATCTGGTTGATATTTTTGGAGCATGATTAAATCAGTTCCAATTCCACTCTGAAGAATTCCTTTTGCTACACAAGTGTTGTGTCGTGCCAACTCTTGGGCAGGCCAGGGCAGCTTCCTGGGTGTTCAGAACACTGGCTGCCTTGGGGTTATAGCTTCGTCTCTGGACCATGCTAATGGAATAAAGATGCCAAGAGGCTGCTTGTCCTAGTAGATGTTTTTGTCCTTTTGGCCTACAAAAGATTTATTCTTAAACCTAAAGAATAATAACTTGATAGTCACGAGGTAATTTTTGTCCAAATTCCAAAATACAAGAGAATACAGGCAAATACCTGTATTTACTTCACAAATACCCTATTTACTTCACAAGGTGTATTAGTGTGCTAGGGCTGCCGTAACAAAATACCACAGACTGGGTGGCTTAAACAACAGAAATTCATTTTCTTGCACTTCTGGAGGCTAGAAGTCCAAGATCGAGTTGTCCGTAGGTTTGGTTTCTTCTGAGGCCTCTGTTCTTGGCTTGCAGATGGCTACCTTCTTGCGGTGTCCTCACATGGCCTTTCCTCTGTGTGCATCCCTTTTGTCTCTTTGTGCATTCAGATTTCCTCTTCTATTAAGGACACCAGTCATATTGGATTAGAGCCTATCCTAATGGCCTCATTTTAACCGAATCACCTCTTTCAAGGCCATTTCTGCAAATGCAGCTGCATTATGAATTGCTGGGGGTTAGGGCTTCAACATATGAATTTTGGAGGGATACAATTCACAGGGTGACACAGGGTGAGACATATCTTTAAAGAAAAAAAACAACAATTGATCCCCATGGCCTAAAACTCTGCTCTGCATTCTGGAGACTCCTTCAGAAGGGTGTACTGCATTTGGGTGTACTTATAACATCTTAGAAACAGGAAATTAATTTAGAGAACTGCTTTTACAATAACAGTCAAAAAGGTGAGCAAAAAGAGTTATGGATCTATAAACTTTTGTCTTATTCTGGTGTTTTAGAGGGCAGCATCAGTAGCATTATCAACAAACTGTGGAGGCAGAAGGGGAGTTGGGAGTAGGATGAGAAAGAGTCAGAAGTTGAGGGAAAACTGTCCTGTCAGTTTGAGGAAGGGAGGGAAGACAAGAGAAGAAAGAAAGGTGAGAGAGACAGTGAGAGAAAGACAGAGAAAAGGAAATTAAGATAGAACAGGGAGGAAGATGGAGAAGGAGGAGGGAGGGAAGGAGAAGGAAAAAAGAGTGATGGAGGGAAAGATAGAGGATAGAAATTAGCGTAGCATGCACTTACCATGGGTTGAAAAAGTGAGTTCATGCATTTCCTTCTCCTAGAAGACCCAGCTCCTTCCTGAGGGTGAAGCGAGTACATCAGATAAATGCAAAGAGGAGCAGAAGCTGAACGGTGGCCCTGGAAAGGAAGGGCTTAGGCACTGAGGTTTGGTGTGGATAGCTGAGGACCATCCAACATTAATGAGCACAAATGTGTGCGCAGGCTGAAAATGTCTCTCCAGGGACTGTGATGACTCAAGCTTCGTTGGTGCCATTGGAAACCACGAATGAGAAAATAACTGACTTGCTCTCTCAGGCAATCTGCTTTATGGACCTGAAGCTCTTAGTTGCTGCCAGGCCATCCATCTCCCCTGTGCCTCTATGAGATATTCTTGAAACTGAACCTGACGCTGTCCTCTTTGCCACAGTGCTTGGCATTGGCCTTTACTTTTTCCCGTATTCTGAGATGGGGACAACCTGGTTAATGTGAGTGTGCCCTGTGGATGTGCAGTTTAGGGACAACAATGGAAAAGTATATCGTGCACACCTAGGGACACGCACGCAGAGGATATTTTTGCTCATTGCTCTCTGTGGGCACTACCACCTTCTTGAAGGCCTTCACCCTTTTGGTTTTATGATTTCCAGGCCTCCTCCTTGAACCTTAGAGTTTAGCCTCAGGCTAAGCTGCAGCAGAGGCTTCATCTCTTCTCGGAAAGAACCCTTCCCACGGTAAACAAATTACATTGACAGACAAATGCAGGATTAGGTGAGGAGATTTGTGAGACAACGGGATTTGGGGAGCTCAAGCCAGCAAACGTCAGGATTAGGCTGAGAGGGAAGGATTCAGGTGGGGTGGGAGGCTACAGAGAAATCTGCAGCACTACGAGGCCGTGTCTGAGATGAGGCAGGGAGGTGAGATGAGGGAGAGCAGTTTCTAAGATGCCACACGGGCTCTCCGTTTGACGCTGCCGGGGATGTCTACGCTTTCAGATAAGGCTATTTGGCTTTAGACAAGACATCTGGCTTAACGGAGCCTCAATTTCACCTTCTGCCCCTTGAGCAGCCTCCTCACCCTACTTACTTCACAGGTTTGAAAACAAAATCATGTGGGAAAAATATTCTGAAAGCACCAAAGAGCCATAAAACATATTATTATTACTCTTTTTATGTTGCTCTACCAATGTATGAATCTTTCCTACAGCAGCTGTGCTGTGTGCTTGTTTCTATGCCCCCATGTCCTGCCCGGTTGAATATCTCTAGTGGTGGGGAGCTTACCATTGCCTTTAAGGCAGGTCATCTTTTTTTACATTTATTTATAATTTTTAGAAAAAAATTTGTGTTGAACCCAAATCTGCCTAATAATAATAATAATAATAAGCTAACACTCATGTAGTGCTCACTCTGCACCACACCCCTTCTAGGTACTTTACATATATTAATATTTGTTACATTTATTCCTCTTAGCAACCCTGTAAGGCGGGTACTGCTGTTATTCCAATTTTACATATGACAAAACGGAGGCACAGAGAAGTTAGGTGACTTATCCTAGGTCACATGGCTATAATTTTTACCCACTGGTCCTTGTTTTTCTATCCATAGTCGACCCATAGTATTGGA
The DNA here is from genome assembly GCF_057802395.1 of Ceratotherium simum simum. Lineage (NCBI taxonomy): Eukaryota > Metazoa > Chordata > Mammalia > Perissodactyla > Rhinocerotidae > Ceratotherium > Ceratotherium simum. Next base: position 25,419,377 of record NC_141923.1, on the reverse strand, counting down.
AGACCACTATTTTGGCTTTTCTCAGTCTTCTCTTTGCCAGACTACCCTTCACTCTCCCTTGCTGTCTTCTGTACATGCCTCTTCTTAAAGTGTTGTTCCCAAGGAAGGACCTGTTCTCCAAGAGTGCTTTGAGCTATCCAGAGAAGAGCTGCATAAAAGCTGGGTCTCCTTGAGCCTGCTGCTGTTGGTTTGCTAGGAGATTTGGGGAGGGGGTAAGATAAGGAAGAAAGGATGTTTTCAAGCTGGGCGCCACTGGAAAGTGGTCGGATGGCATGTGCTGGTCCATTGGCCCCAGCTGCCACATGATGGGGATTGGGATCAGCTGTGACCTAATTATGAGTCTCGTAAACTGGCATTGTGTCCTTCATTTTCCAGCTCATTGACCACCCAGAGGGGGAGGGAAAATGGATGAGATTCTGGTCAGTCCTTCCTGCCGCTACCATGTGGCCAAGGTCACAGGCCAGTGATGTCCAGAGGTAGTTAAGGGGGTAGGCTCTTTGTTGTCCTCTCTGAATGAAGCTGGTAGAGAATAAAGCAGAGCAAAAGGAAGATCAGCAGACATTCAAGCCTCACAAAAGCTCCTTGAATTGGAATGTCTTCTCATGTCCATTATATAGAGACAGGAATTCCTGATTTGGTATTCTGTGATTGTCAAGATAGCAAATTAATATGGCCTATGCTCATACAACTACATAGATGTAAATATACATACATGAAACTATCAATATCTGGTATTTATCATGTATTTGATGATTCTTTGGGAACAAAGACTGAGTTGGAAATGTGCTAAGTATACAGTTTTATACTGCCAGAGAGCCCTAACTACTCAGCCCAAATGAAACACATACACCCTACATCACATAAGTGTGTGCTATTCAAACTGCTTTCTCCTCTCGAAAGATAGCATCCATGAATCACTCAGTGAAGTCGATAGAATTCTCAGTTGGGAATGTGTCTGATAAAGTTTCCTCCTTTGTCGCCTTTAAAAAAAATTAGTAATTCTCTCTCAAATCCTATCATGGGAGCCCTAGCCCTAATAGGATGTTGCAGAAAGAATGTGGGCTTTGGGACCACACAGGTGCTGGATTCAAATTCTGCCTCTGCCCCTTACTATTTGGGCAATGTTGACCCTGGGCAAGTTACTTACCTCTCCAAGTCTCTGTTTCTCTATTGGTCAAAATTGGAAATAAATAATAAGAACCCTGCAAGACCGTTTTATATTTAGGATTAAAGGCGATAGTATACATTGCATACATTATAGAAGGTCTATCACATAGTAAAAGCTTAAGAAAAGAGAAATTCCTTCCCCCTTCCACTTATCCAAGGTGTAGAGTATGAGATGGGTGGGTGGCTGTGCAGTGGGAAGATTTCTTAGTGCAAAGATCCCCAGATTTTTGATACTAGGAACCAAATTAGGAATGCTAAGATTTTGTTAAATATTTTAAAAACAACTGCCATCTATTAACATCATTTCATAAAAGACAAGACGTTAACATCCCTGAAGCAAAGAACTCAGCCTACCTCAAAGGGGTGTGTGAAAATTAAATAAGATTATGCATATAAAGTACTTAATATAGTTCTTGGCATTTAGTAAACACAAAAAGTGCTAGGTATTGTGTTTAGGTGTGTTAGTTTTAGTATTGGTGTAGTATAAATATTATTAAAACAAGTGGAAATTCCCTAACACAACGTTTTTACATACAAATATACCATTTCTACCCCCCACCCTCAATATGCGGCTACTTACAGACATACCCCAACTCCATCCAGGAGGTGCTAGACATAAATGCCCACAGGGGCTGGGTGGATAATGTCATTGAGTAATGTAGATGGTGTGTAAGAAAACTCTGGCGTGGTGTCAGTCTATCTTCTGTCCTCCACTGTTGATTTAGACATGGATTGAAGGTCTCAATAATCATAACATGCAACATTTATAATGATGAAGAAGAATATCATCTTGTTATATATCCAAGAGTATGTTTGTATGTAGGTATAACTTAACCAAGTATAAAAATTAGTTTAGAAAACCTGTATGGATTGACTCATCTTAATTATTACATTTCTACCCTCTAGTTCTGTCTTTATGTATATCCGTGGCCAGTTCTGGTTCTGCACAAAGTCTTTAAAGGGAAGGACCCTCTCAGATGGTGCTTACAGAACCAAAGGATACTTAGAGAGTGACAGGGAACTGCTTCAAATAGTTGGCCTTCATAAATTTACCAATGTTCTAGGGATGCTGTGCATTTTATGTCCCACTCCATCTCCCAGCCACTCCAAGCTTTTACAGACTATCTTCTGACCACCTGATTAGTAATTAGTCAGGAGAAATTCCACATGCATCTCATCTTTGGATGACCCTCTTTGGAGGAAAGCTGTGGCTCTCCCTCCTGCTGGCAGGAATGGAGTCAGCCTTATGTAGGGAGAACATCTTGGAAGGGCAGACAGTTGACGCTTAGAGGTGAAACGACTCAGTTTTGTAGTAAAATGGATTTTTTAAAAATTTCAACACCCCCAACCCCAGTACATTCCAAATTGTGGCAAAATAAATGCAAACAAAAAATTAGAACCCAAATCAAACCAGAGTAATCTGAAAACAAAACCTACTTAAGATCGAGATTTATTATCCCAGAATTTAAAGATAGTGCCCATGTGGATTGAAATAAAAATGCTGAAATGACTTCTCAGCCTGTGGAATTGTCCTTTTCTAAATGGAAGATGCCTACAAATGAAGTAGAAGGATAATGCTTTTTTCTTTTGCTCGTTCTCCGAGGAGGTGGATCTCAGTGTTTCTGTCCCTTAGTCCTGGCTATTTTGAAGAGACTGCTGCCAGGAGAGTCACTTAGCACATGTGTGGAAACCTAGTTTCCATCTATAGTAGAGATCCTTTCCAGTGACCTATGCTTTTTGAGATATCATTGACATCAATGGTTAAAACCAACCTTCACGTTGCTGTTGCTATGAGAAAGACATTATGCTTAGGTAGCCAGGTAGTAGTCCAACACTGGTTTTTGGGAGGTGGTTTTCAACCATTCTTTAATTCAGTTGGAAGCAAGGTCAGAAGAAATGTTCAACTCCTAATCACTTAGAGACCTATATCCAGCCTGTTTGGCTGCGTGGGTAAAGGGAGTGAGACCACATTGACTTGGAAGAAGCCTTCCAGAGATTTTTTAAAATTTATTTCTCTTCTTCAAACTTAATGATAAGGGAGTAGGCAAAAGTTAAAGTCACCAGACTTGGGGTTTCAGAGATGGATGGTTTAACTGTAACCTTAGGTAAGGGTTGGAGTGGGGGAAGAAGGCCATAGAATCGGTGTCTGTAGCCCCTGAAAGAATATTTGCAGCCCCACAAGCGGACTCCTTGACTATTTAGGTATACTTCTCTTCTCTATCTAGAGCCAACCCAATAAAATAGATGGTTCCTGCCCTGAGATGCAGATAGAGATATCTCCGGGCTACCATGTGTATTTATTATTAAGTGCATGAATAAATCACCACCCAGATAAAGCAACTGAATTGCTATTAAAAATTAACATAGATTTTTTGTTTTCTGTCATCCCCATCATTTTCCCTTTAATGAAATAACAGTCTGGAATACTACCTAATAGTCTGAGGTACTTCTGAGGGCGAGGTGTATTTTATCAATTCTTTAACTTAATCAGACTAGCCTCTTTGCATGGGGTTCCAGCTCTTTCAAATAAGTTGCTCCTTAGTAAAAGAAGAATAGATTGATCCATAGAATATGGAAGCATTTGCCTAGCAGGCTTCTTTTCAAAAGCTCAGATACCCTTTCTGAGGAGCCTGGCATTCCCTGAAAAACACATTTCTTGCTCTTTTTTCTGTGGCCTCCTCTTTATTTTGTCAAAAATTGTGTGTATTTGTGTATGTATATGCGTGTGTGTGTTAGGGGAAAGTTGAACGTTAGTATACACTTGAGATGTCATTATAGTTTCTCCTGTCAATTTTCATTCCAATTCTACTGGAATGAGCAAAATTGACAACCTCTAGATACCCACAAGGAGCCTTTAGAGCTGACTCTGGAGTGAAGTACATAATGGTTGCTAATTTTACTTATGAGGAAGATAACTAAAAGATTTAAATGCTGAATTAAAGGATGATCTCTTGCTCTCCAAAGCCAGGTACATAGATCCCAATGTATTTATACGTCAATATAACTCAATAGCAACATTGAGTTGTTTATACCATGTGTGTCCGAGCAGGAAAAGCAGAAGAGAGGTAGCATTGATTGAACACCTACTGTGTGTCAGGGTTTCTACCTGTTATCTTAGTTAATTTCAATGAGCAAGAAAACAGTGTTTCCACCAAACTGCAACAAAAACTACAAATCTTAGAGTTTCTTTAGTGACACCGGTGAGTCTTCTCAGAGAATAATTGAAAGAGCTCTTGATTTCTCACATCAGAGACTAGGAACAAGCCCTTAATGGGAGATCTGCTGTTTGGGGGTCACTTTGATGCTCTCTGGGGGAAAAGGCAACCAGCGAATGCTTTGAGGTTCCCACAACTTACCCCTCACCCCTCTGAGGGTGACTGTTTACCCAATCCCTGACTGGCATTATTGCTGTGGGCCCCTTGTTGCCCACCCCATCAGCCTGGGCAGACTCTTTTCCCAAAGAACCTTGTATGATTACAAGTCAGCCATCACTAGTAATTAGACCATCCACTGCATCTACCCATCCTAATACTTTCCTCACTTCTGCCTCAGCACTGTGTTTTACTCCCGTTTACTGATACCACAGTCTAACAAGAGTAGCACATCGATTACAGGAGTTGTGAAGGCTTGAGCCCTCAAAGCTCAAGCAAATGGAGGGACAAGAAACTGATACAATTTCCACTAATGACCTGGATTGAGTCTCCAGGCATTGCCTAGGTATTTAAATTTTATTATGAATTTTTTTTTTATGTTATGGGGCAGAATGCCAGAATACCAGCTATTGTAGCCTCTTCAACATTATACATTATTATCTAGAGGGAAAACTACCTCCTCAGATGATAGTTGAAATAGGAAAAAAAAAAAAAAGTCAGCCTCCAAAATTTCCTCAGGTTTTGATTAATACAATTGTAGATTTTTAAAATATTTGTTTCAATTTGGGATTTTTCCCCATGTGTTTTGGAGTTTTGAGGTGAAATATTTTCTTCTGAATTTGGGGGACCACTTCTCTAAGAATGGAGAATTCAAGTAGGTGATTTTCTTTTCTTTCCTTGAAAATCTAAACTGCATTCATTTATTCAACAAATATTTATTGAGTCTCTGCTATGTGCCAGACACTGTTTTAGGGGCCTAAAATATACCAATGAACAAAAAGAGAAAAACTATATTTTTGTATGTGTGTAGAGCTTACATTTGGGTAGAGGGAGGGAGAGGCAATAAAAAATAAACATTACAAGTAATTTACTTTTATAATACATTATATGGTGATAAGCACTATGGAAAAAGACAAAGCATATCAGGTTAAGTGGATGGGAATGCTGGATAGATGGAGAAGGAGGCACAAAGATGAGGGAGTTAGCCGTGTAGATATTTGGGGAAGACAAGGCCAACGCATCTGAGGTGGAGTGAAGAAGGGACAGAGTTAACTACTGGGAGCCAGAGCATATAGGGCCTTTTTGGCCATTGAAGGGACTTGAGCTTTTACTGTGAGTTGACATGGAGAGCCATTACAGAGTCTTGAGTGAATGACTAACATGAGGTGACTTGGGTTTTAAGATGCTTGCTTTGGCTTCTGTGTTCTTAATGTACCCCAAACAGTTTTCATGCCCCATGATTCCAGTTTTCTATGTGCTATTATGTCATTATTTACTGCAAAGCAGATCTCACTGACTGTGGCACTGAGTGAGTGTCTGTTCATTCTTGATGAGGTGTTGTAGCATCTAGATCCACCTACTGTTCACTCTGAAGTTCCTTATGCCAAGTTTTCTTGGTAAAATGCAAGAGTGTACGGTGCCTAGGAAAAGGACAGTGGAAAAAGACAGTAGAAAAGGTAATACATTTTCCCCCTGACCATGAGGTTTGATTACCTTTGTCATTATTTCCAGCCAATACAGCCACAGACATAATTAGTGGTTATACAATTATGCAAGCACATTGTCTGAGGCCTCATTACCCCTTAACTCATAAATCTGCCTTGCCATCTTTCCATGACCCTCTTAAAGAATGCACCTACCCACCACCTACATAATGAAAGAAGCCACAAGCCCCAGCCTTGGAGGAATTGTATTGATTTGTAAGAAGAGAGAAGCTATCGCTTGCTGTTTTCACGAACCTGGAAATAGACACTGGATTTTATCTGCCACTCTGTTTCCTTTTGTGGATCTACATAGTAAATCCATTTATCTGTCCATTCATCCATTCATCCATCTGCCCATTCATCCATCTGCCCATCCATCCATCCATCCATCCATCCATCCATCCATCCATCCATCCATCCATCCATCCAATCATTCCTTCATCCAACCATCTGTCCACCCATCTGTCTATCTGTCCATCCATCCATCTGTCCAATTTCTATTTATTAAGTGACAATTTTGTGCCAGACACCCTACTGGGGAGTCAGTATATTTCACGGTTAGATGCATGGACTATAGCCTCAAACTACCTGGAATTGAATACTGCCCATTACTTTAGCTATAGAACCTTGGGGTAAGTTATATTATTTGAGCCTCAGTTTCCTCATTTATAGCGTGAGAACAATAATCAAACATGTATCATAGAGTTGTTATTAGGATCACAAAGTTAATTGATCCAAAGCCCTTTCCTTTTGTTCTAGAGGAAGAGTTTTAGCAGCTCAAGTTTACATTCAATATTTCTCCTTTCCCTTTTTCATCAGTTCTTTCCTTACCAGTTCATCCAGCAACCTATCAAGGACCCAGCACATGTGAAGTGTGAAGGAGAGAGTTGGGATTTTTGTGAGAACTGGGAGCTGTGGATGCATCCCTAACACCTAGTCCAGTGCTTGGCACATGCACGGTACCCAGTATACATTTCATGGAATGAAGGCAAGTCCCTGCCCTTGAGAGTGTTCAGTGTGTCTGCAGAAGGCCAGCGCCAGATGGGAGTGTCACTGGGGCTGCCAGCCAAAGACAGAAAGCAGAGTAGGAACAATTGAGCACAGGCAGAGAGACATGATCCTCCAGCTGCTTCTGCCGGCCTGGAAGTTTAAAGCAATTTCTTCCTGTGTCTGGCTCTTTTGTTCTGTGGTTTGATTTCTGTCTTTGTGTCAATGACTTGTCTGACGTTTCTGGGACTCTGTCCTGATACACAGTCCAGGCAGGTGGGGATCCCAGTGGGGAACTATGTATGTCTCTGTGTATTTTCCAGAAAGAGTTTAACCTTGGACAAGCAGGCGCATTTTTTGACTTTAGGGTATGTTTGATATATCTCTATGTCATTCCTCCACAGACTTGGTTGGGGTAAGGTAATAAGTGTTTGGCTTACAGAACTTGTAGCTTTGAAGATACAGTGGTGGTGCTTACATTTCCACTTGCTCTGACCCATCTTAGTGCAAAGGTATGGGAAAACCTCTAGAAAAATGTCACATTTAAGGGGATAATCACAGTGGTGACTTAAGTGCATTTCAGAAGCATGTGTAAATTAAATGTGGGGAACTCTGGAGCCAGACTGCCTGGGTTCAAATCATGGCTCTATCTTTTACTGGTCATGTAACCATGGGCAAAGTTATTAGCTTCTCTGCCTTAGTTTTATTGCTGTAAAATGGTTATAATAATTATAACCTACCTCACTGGATAGTTGAGAGGATTAAATGAAATAATATTTTTAAAGTACTTAAGTTCCAGTCTCATAATAAGTATTCAATAAATGTTTGCTATTATTTCTTTTCCTCCTCCTTCTCCGCCCTCCTCTTTTTCTTCTTCTTTTAGTAGTACTACTAGTACTATTTAGAATCATGGTATTATGAAGATTCAATTAGATAACGTTCTTGAAGGTAGATAATTGCCTAACACAGTGCCTGGCACAGATAAGTGCTCAACAAATGCTAGTTTTCTTTCATATGGGCCTCTAAGGTTCATCCTTAAAGTCTCAGAGACTTTCTCATCATTTTTCCCAAACCTAATGCAATATATTCAAATTTCTGGTGCAAAGAAGAATCTCAATTCAACTGAAAAACTGCTTCCCACTGCTCCCTGGGATAGAACACAGAAGAGGTACTTGTTCATAACTCTTTATGACTTTGTGTTAAATGAAAATTATAACTGTGTGAATTAGTTATCTTTTGCTGTTTCACACATTACCACAAACTTAGCAGCCTAAAACATCACACATTTATTATCTCACCATTTCTAAGAGTCAGGAACCTGGGTACAGCTCGACTGGGTCCTCTGCTTAGGGTCTCTCACAGGTTGCAATAAAGGTTTCAGCCAGGGCTAGGGTCTCATCTGAAGGCTTGACTGGAGAAGGATCTGCTTCCAAGCTCACACAGTCGTTGGTACAATTTTATTTCTGGAGTGTTGTTGAATTAGAGGTCTCAGTTCCTAGCTGGCTGTTAGCCAGAGGCTGTTGTCAGTTCCTTGCCATATGGGCCTCCCCACCATGGCAGTTTGCTTCATCAAAACTAGCAAGAGAGAGAGAAGAGTCTGCTAACAAGATGCAAGTTGAATCTTGGGTAATCACAGAAGTGCCATCCCATCACCTTTGCCATATTCTACTAGTTAGAAGTCACTAGTTCTGCCCGCACTCAAAAGGAGGAGATTATACAATGGTGTAAATACCAAGAGATGGGGACCATTGGGGACCATCTTAGTTTGTCTGCCATAGCATGCCTGACCTCTTAGTTGTCTTTCAGATGCTTTATTTTGCTTAACTTTAGTTAGTTAGTTTGTTTTTACCTCAGTCCACAGAATCCAGTTTATCAGAGCAGGTCTAAGTAGTATAGCCATGCTTCAATTTTCCTGCAGAGTTCTGGAAACTTTAAGTTTTTCAGAAACTTATAGTTTTGCTTTACTTTTTTTTCTCTCCTGTAAATAGAAACCCATCTTTCCATTAATGAACACTGTAATTCCAGGGATGCTTTGTCTTCCTTCTGATTGATTGTCAGTGGGCAGTAGATCCTAACAAAGGGAACAGTTTTAAGGTTCTTTTTCTTCTCAGCCTCTCTGTTAAGTGGTTAATGATCTGGAAGCAAGTACCTGGGGGTGCTAGGGGAGCTCCTATTTAAAGCAACACTTTGTAAAGAGAAGCTGCCTTCCACAGTGATAAAGTGAGGATGGTTAGCCCCTACTTTATCTGTTTAGTAAATCTGGATATTTGGATCTCCAGGGTTTTTTCCCCACCAATGGGCAAGCTGAGAGGAAAGTAGGATAGTATTCCATGAGATCTGGCTGGGAAAGGCTTTCTCTACCTCCTCTTAGGATTCAAAGGGAAGACAGCTACAGAGGAACATGGTTGCAGGTTGATAGAGATGCCAGGAAAAGCTCCCTTATAATTGCTTCCATTCACATGATTCTAGTCAGTGCTATTTAGACTGAAATGAGGAGTCATTCACTCATTTTATCTATTCAGCAAATATTTTTTGAGCATTTTCTATGATCCAGCTACTGTGCTAGGTGGTGGGGTTATAATAAGATATATTCTAAGTTTTCAAAGACTTATTTGCTCAAATATTATCCTCCAAATCTTTATTCTGTTTCTCATTACCATTAATGGGAGTGTGTAGCTCTATTTTTTCATTCTTTTTGGAGGCTAGAGGATGCAGGCAAATGCAGATGATCAAGCCTCTTTTATTGCCCCACTCCCAGTTTATTCTCTCTCCCTTTCTTTTACTTACCACATGGTCCTTCTACAAAGGCAGGATATATTTTCTATGGTTGCATAACAAATTATCCCAGAACTTACTTAGCAGCTGAAAACAACATGTGTTATTTCACAGTTTCTGTGGGTTAGGAACCCAGGCATGCCTTCGCTGGGTCCTCTGCTCAGGGTCTCTCCCACAAGACTGTAATCAAGGTGTTGACCAGGGCTGCAGTCATCTCTAGGGTTGACTGGGGAAAGTTCTGCTTCTAAGCTCACTCATGTGGTTGTTGGCAAGATTCAGTCCCTTGCACGTTGGTGGACTGAGGGCCTCAGTTCTTCATTGGCTGTTGGCCAGGGGCTTCCCTCATTGCCTTACTATATGGACCTCTCTCTAGGGCAGCTCATAATAGGGCACCTTGCTTTATCTGAGAGAACAGGTGAAAAAAGCCACAGAGTGTGAACAAGACAGAAACTACAGTCTTTTGTAACCTAAACTGGCAAGTCATATCCCATGACTTTCATTGTATTCTATTCATTAAAAGCTATTCACTAGATCTAAAAAAGTGGAGAGAATGACACTCTGGCATGCATACTAGGAGGCAGGGATCATTGGGAGCCATTTTAGAAGTTGTCTACCATGGGCAAGGGGATTTTTCAATTCTAGAAGGTAGTTGATATGAAGAAGCTTAAGACATGATAAATTACCCATGAGCTACCCCTTTTCCATTCATAATTGTCAGTCCTTTTCTTATTTTCTGTGGTCTCAGCACAGACAGAGACGGACAGAGAGACAGACAGACATGTGGTTGAGGGTGAGATGCCAAAGTAAGAATATTGTTTTTTACAAAGAATTATCCAATACTAAATCTGGAAAGGGCATTAGAGGGCCTTATGCAAATGAAGAAACTGGCAGAGAGATCTTTTGTGTAGTCCCCCCAGGATCCATCATACCTGCCAAAACAAGACTGAACATTGGATCTCCAAGGAGATCCACAAAGGCCCAGAGGCATTTTCCCAAAGATGATCTCCTTCTTCCCGTCCCTGTCAGAGCCTCACGGGAGATCATATGACCAGGATTTCCCATCTACTTCCCCCAGCACAGGAACACCTGCCATGTTGAAAGCCTTACTCAGGAGCCTTGTCATCTGCCTGCTACCTTTCTAGCAATGCCTTTGTAACATAGGTTGACTGTGCTTTATGCCTAGAAAAGAAATCATGTTTAGGATAAATGTCAGTTTATGTAATTAACATATCTGCTACACTTGGGTCAATAAATTTTATCAGTCATCTCCAGGGCAGATTGCCTTCCAGGAGCCACTAGGTCTGGGGCTATAGGCTGAGCATGCTGGGTAATAAGGCTGCGGGTCTGCTTACCCAACACAGTCCAATAGTCTATGAATATTCTTTTCCGTATTTGAATAGCAATAGCTGAAAAATGCATAAGAGCTTGATGAATGAATTTTACATTTATTATTTACACTTTTTTTTTTTTTGAGCAGCAGCCTGCCTGTCAAAAATGTCAGCTTTTGCTTTCTGTTTATAATCTAAATGGACCGAGTTGTGCCTCATCTACTCTAATATGACATTAGCTACTTAGGGCAATTGCAAGAAATGGTACCCAAGGGTTAAACTCCCTTGTCTTTCCATTTGTTTTGAGATGCTGTTGGAAATCTTGAACTACTCAAACAGAGAGGAGAAGACAGAGGGTGAATGACTACAGGATGGTTGGGGAAGAATGGAGCATCGGTGGTTGGGTCCTCCCAAGAACTCTCTTCCATGGTCTGACACAATGAGACTCTGTCCAGTGTGAATTTTTGTAATTTCCAAACTCTATATGTATTTGTGAAGGAGCTCTGTTTTCACATCAGACGATATCTAAGGTTAAATAATGTACCAAAGGAGCTGTAGTTACTTGGAAAGGGAATAGTGTCATTTTATTTTCTATTTATTGTCTGACAGAAATGTGAGGATGGGTAAATGTGTATTGGTGACTTAATAGAGCTTACCTGGCTCTGTTTATTTAGTTAATGGCAAGTCTTGGTATATTAAAATAGTACCTGCAGGCAAAACATTAAATTGAATGTTTGCTCCCCTTTAGGTTATTTTTTAAAAGCTAGTCTTAGAAATGATAAAATAAAACAAGGCTTGGTTGATAACAAGATGATGGGATTTGTGGCCAGATGCAAATCAAGGAGACCAGGAAGAACAGGCCAGGAAAGCAGCAGATAACAGGTGAGTATCCCAGAAGCCCGCAGATCCTTACAGGCAATAGGCAGAGGCCCTTCATCCTTACAGGAGAAGACAGATGCCTGCCCTCAGGGACGTCTGGCAGGGGTCTAAGACATGGACTGGGAATTCAGTCTTTGGAGAGGACCAGCGTGGGGCAGGTCTAAAGCAACAACTTGTGGTCTGGGCAAGCCAGGGAAGGATGATAAGATTTGAGGTACAAGGGCTTGGTCAGGTCAGGACCACAATCAGAGCAGGATCAGGATTAAGGCTATGGGTCTTGAACTTCTTTTCTTCTCCCTGACCAGAGACAAGCCTTGTCCCAGGTCTTGAGACAGGGCTAAGCCCAAGGTGGGGTTTATGCGACACCAAACAAAGGGAGGAGGTCATTCTAGAGTCACCATATGTCCTGGTTTCTCTAGGACAGGCCCACTTTATATCTGCTATTCCAGTGTAATAATTAATAATGCTCCCCTTTCACTTAAAAGCGAATGGTTTGGATGACAAATTACACAGTGACCCTAACAATTTCCCAAAATGTGTTCCACAGAAAATCTATTTTGCAGAATGTTACCCAGAAGCCACAAAAGCAGAGTTCTCTGGTCAGGTAAATATGGAAAACCTGGAATTAACTGGAGTTAAATAGGATTCTTGACTGCAGGGCTTCTCACTGCCTTTATATGCTAGTATGTAGTATGAATCTCCAGGAAGGGATAGGGTTCTTAATTTCCCACTCTGAGTTGACTATTGGTACACTTTGGTACCCCTGAGACTACCATTCTATGGGACTCACTTTGGGGAACTCCAGTTAACTGAATATGAAGTCATAGAGGGAGGCGGATCATCATTCGTCACGTACTAGGGTGCTCAGCGAAGTCAGCAGCCATTGGTTAAATAAATAACTACTTGAGAGAGTAAGTGCAGACTCTGCCAAAGTCTTCCAATTTGCTGATTATTGACTGGCATTAGCAGTGTTATATGTGTTATATGTGACTAGTTGGAGTAACAATCTGAAGAATGACTAGTTCTCAAGCTCTGTGGCAAAACCACTTACTAGTTAAGACATGGAAAGGAAGAGAATTTTCTCTGTTTAGTCTTTCATTGTTTGGTGTCTTTAAAGGAGAGGTTAACAAGGAGATAATGGGTCAGCCGTTGCATGCGTGTTTGTATCTCTGTGTGTGGGGAGGGGGTCTTAGGAAATATGTATTTTTAACCAGCATTCCAGGTAATTCTGATATGGGTGGCCCTGAAACCATGTGTTGAGAATCATTTCCTAGGAGTTCTGCTGAGGGACCCTTTTGGTGATAAAACACCACAGTGATCCTTCCTTTAATTATGGGAGTCCTCTGATAGGGTGGCCAGTGTCCTGATATTTGCTGAGTTCCCACTATGTGCCACATGCTATGCTATGTGCTTTCTACATGCATGTACTTAACATTCACTATGCTAAATAATCCTTAGTAATAAGCTTGAAATTTAGCATTATTGTCCCCATTTTACAGAGGATGTTCAAAGATGGACCTTTAGGTGGGCCTCATCTACTCATATTAGCCTGTTCCTTTCAGGCCACAAGAAAAGGTCTTGGCTCTTACACCCATGCCTCAACAACTTCCTAGGGCGTGGACACACGAGACAAGACTCCATTCTGAGTCTTCGCCCTGAGGCTGTACAGAACTCTTGGCGACTTAACAAGTGTAAGACTATTCCATTACAACCAGGATCATATGCTGACACATTCTATCTGCCTGGTAGAATGGGTCAATATCAAACCAGCTAATCCGGGGAGAACGATGAAGCATTGATCTCCTAGGCCTTGTCAGGTGCACAGACTGAAGTCAGCCCACATAGGAACATTTTCTGGAGAGGAGGTGGAGGAGGGAATAGAGCAGGAAAAGGAGAGAAAGATTTGCTTTGTTTTTGTCATGGAGATATAAATCTAGACGAGTAGCATGAGCAGCTTCTTGTTCTTAGCTGGGCCAAAGAAGGCTTTTTCCTTTCAATGTCATTTAAAGACCAGGCTCCCTGCGATTGCAGCAAGGATTTCAAACTCAAACGTCTAGGGAAGCTTGGAACGCGCAGAGAATGTGGACTGCCTGCTGGGTGGGGTCTGTGGTGACCGGAAGAGGACACGCCCCTTCCAAAGGGGACTGCCCTTTTTAGGATCACTGAATGAACTGCCTAGGGGAAATATGGTCATCGTTTTGCTGGAAATTTCAATTTCCTAAGAAATGTTGAAAATCTATATTTTTATTTGAGTTTTTCTGATTTTTTTGATGTTGCATTTAATTTAAATGTTTAAAGCATTCTATTGGCCAAATAAAACATATAGCCTTCCAATCAGTGACCCCTGTTTTACTGCTCCATGAGGGAGAACCTATGTTACTCAAATCAGAGAACCCTTTTTGCTGGGTGTCTACAGTATTTTAGGCATTTTATAAGCCACCTCATAAAGTTCTCAAAACAACCTTGTGTTTAGAAATCATCATGTCCATCTTATAGATGAAAGTGAGGCTCAGAGGAGTTAAATGACTTCTCCAAGTTCACATGGCCTACAAGTGGCTAATGCAGGTCTGAATTCAGGTTGGTTTGACTAGAAAGAGCTGCAGATATTGTGATGCTGTGCATGCTTTCCTCTGGGAGGGAAGAGTGTTTCTCGGGGTTATTACATCACTATTGGTGGTCACTGTTTGGTGTCTATGGCCATGCCACTGTTCTCCTAAGGTTAGCCCCACTGGTATATGATGCAGATGCTGGACTGGCTCCCTTTTGATTAGCATGAACTACGACTTAGTATTGATCACCAACATTTCTGGAGTTGTCAAGCTTAGATTTATTCCATTTTGTAAAATCACCCTTTTATATCTTTGAAGTCTATATGTATAGTCTTACATTATCTTGATTCCACATTACCTAGATATTTCATGTGTGAAATTAAGCTTCCTGAATTGTAACCAAAATGTGGCTATTAGCCTCTAATTGGAGGTGTGTGTGTGGTGGTGAAGTCTATCCACTGATATGCCGGTTACCTTTAAAAGTTAAAGAGTACAGCTTTCAGACAGAGGTCAAACTAAAGTGACCATCAATTCTGTATAGAAGAAGTAAGGAACAGAGAAGGACTACTAAAACACTGAGGAAAAAAAAAAAAAAAAAAGTTAAAAAATGGCAGTAAGTACATACTTATCAATAGCTACTTTAAACGTCAATGGACTAAATGCTCCAATTAAAAGGCATAGGGTGGCTGACTGGATAAAAAAACAAGACCCATATATATGCTGCATACAAGAGACACACTTCAGACCTAAAGACACTCACAAACTGAAAGTGAAGGGATGGAAAAAGATACTCCATGCAAATGGCAATGAAAAGAAAGCTGGGGTAGCAGTACTCATATCAGACAAAATAGACTTTAAAACAAAAACTGTAAAAAGAGACAAAGAAGGGCATTACATAATGATCAAGGGAACAATCCAACAAGAGGATATAACACTTGTAAATATCTACGCACTCCAATGTAGGTGCACCTAAATATATAAAGCAATTATTAACAGACATAAAAACAGAAATAGACAGTAACACAATAATAGTAGGGGACTTTAACACTCCACTTACACCAACGGATAGATCATCCAAACAGAAGATCAATAAGGAAACATTGGCCTTAAACGACACACTAGAACAGATGGACCTAGTAGATATATACAGAGCATTCCATCCAAAAACCGAAGAATACACGTTCTTTTCAAATGCACATGGAACGTTCTCCAGGATTGATCACATATTAGGCCACAAAACAAGTCTCCATAAATTTAAGAAGATTGAAATAATACCAAGCATCTTTTCTGACCACAAAGGTATGAAACTAGAAATCAACTATAGGAAGAAAACCAGAAAAGCCACAAATACATGGAGATTAAACAAAATGCTACTGAACAACGACTGGGTTAATGAAGAAATCAAAGAAGAAATCAAAAAACACCTGGAGACAAATGAAAATGAAAATACGACATGCCAGAATTTATGGGATACAGCAAAAGCAGTTCTAAGAGGGAAGTTTATAGCAATACAGGCCTATCTCAACAAACAAGAAAAATCTCAAATAAACAATCTAACAATGCACCTAAAGGAACTGGAAAAAGAAGAACAAACAAAGCCCAAAATCAGTAGGAGAAGGGAAATAATAAAAATCAGAGCAGAAATAAATGAAATAGAGACCAAAAAACAATAGAAAAAAATTAATAAAACCAAGAGCTGGTTCTTTGAAAAGATCAACAAAATAGACAAACCTTTAGCTAGACTCACCAAGAAAAAAAGAGAGAAGGCACAAATAAGTAAAATCAGAAATGAAAGAGGAGAGGTTACAACAGACACCTCAGAAATACAAAAGATTATAAGAGAATACTATGAAAAACTATATGCCAACCAATTCGACAATCTGGAAGAAATGGATAAATTCTTAGAATCATACAACCTTCCAAAACTGGATCAAGAAGAAGTAGAGAATTTGAATAGACCAATCACCAGTAAGGAGATCGAAACAGTAATCAAAAACCTCCCCAAAAATAAAAGTCCAGGACCAGACGGCTTCCCTGGTGAATTCTACCAAACATTCAAAGAAGACTTAATACCTATCCTTCTCAAACTCTTCCAAAAACTGAGGAGGGGAAGCTCCTAACTCATTCTACGAAGCTGACATTACCCTGATACCAAAACCAGACAAGGACAACACAAAAAAGAAAATTACAGGCCAATATCACTGATGAACATCGATGCGAAAATCCTCAACAAAATACTAGCAAATCGCATACAACAATACGTTGAAAAGATTATACACCATGATCAAGTGGGATTTATTCCAGGTATGCAGGGATGGTTTAACATTCGCAAATCAATCAACGTAATACACCACATTAATAAAATGAAGAACAAAAATCACATGATCATCTCAATAGACGCAGAGAAAGCATTTGACAAGATCCAGCATCCATTTATGATAAAAACTCTGAATAAAATGGGTATAGAAGGAAAGTACCTCAACATAATAAAGACCATATATGAGAAACCCACAGCTAATATCATCCTCAATGGTGAAAAACTGAAAGCTATCCCTCTAAGAACAGGAACCAGACAAGGATGCCCACTGTCACCACTCCTATTTAACATAGTATTGGAAGTCCTAGCCAGAGCAATCAGGCAAGAGAAAGAAATAAAAGGGATCCAAATTGGAAAGGAAGAAGTGAAACTGTCACTATTTGCAGATGACATGATTTTATATATAGAAAACCCTAAAGAATCCACCAGAAAACTTTTAGAAGTAATAAACGAATATGGTAAAGTTGCAGGATACAAAATCAACATACAAAAATCAGTTGCATTTCTGTACACTAACAACGAAGTAGCAGAAAGAGAAATTAAGAATACCATCCCATTTACAATTGCAACAAAAAGAATAAAATACCTAGGAATAAACTTAACCAAAGAGGTGAAAGATCTGTACACCGAAAACTATAAAACATTTCTGAAAGAAATTGAAGAAGACACAAAGAAATGGAAAGATATTCCGTGCTCTTGGATTGGAAGAATTAACATAGTTAAGATGTCCATACTTCCTAAAGCCATCTATAGATTCAATGCAATCCCTATCCAAGTTCCAACAACATTTTTCACAGAAATAGAACAAAGAATCCTAAAATTTATATGGAACAACAAAAGACCCCAAATAGCTAAAGGAATCCTGAGAAAAAAGAACAAAGCTGGAGGTATCACACTCCCTGATTTCAAAATATACTACAAAGCTATAGTAACCAAAACAGCATGGTACTGGCACAAAAACAGACACACAGATCAATGGAATAGAATCGAAAGCCCAGAAATAAACCCACACATCTATGGACAGCTAATCTTTGACAAAGGAGCCAAGAACATACAATGGGGAAAAGAAAGTCTCTTCAACAAATGGTGTTGGGAAAACTGGATAGCCATATGCAAAAAAATGAAAGTAGACTCTTACCTTACACCATACACAAAAATTAACTCCAAATGGATTAAAGACTTGAACGTAAGACCTGAAACTGTGAAAGTTCTAGAAGAAAACATAGGCAGTACGCTCTTCGACATCAGTCTTAGCAACATCTTTTCAAACACCACATCTGACCGGGCAAGAGAAATAATAGAAAAAATAAACAAATGGGACTACATCAAACTAAAAAGCTTCTGCACAGCAAAGGAAACCATCAACAAAACAAAAAGACAACCTAACAATTGGGAGAAGATATTTGCAAACCATACATCTGATAAGGGCTTAATCTCCAAAATATATAAAGAACTCATGCATCTCAACAACAAAAAAACTACCAACCCAATTAAAAAATGGGCAAAAGACCTGAACAGACATTTCTCCAAAGAAGATATACAGATGGCCAACAGACACATGAAAAGATGTTCAAAATCACTAACTATCAGGGAAATGCAAATCAAAACTACAATGAGATATCACCTCACGCCCGTCAGAATGGCTATAATTAACAAGACAGGAAACAACATGTGTTGGAGAGGTTGTGGAGAGAAGGGAACTCTCATACACTGCTGGTGGGAGTGCAAACTGGTGCAGCCACTATGGAAAACAGTATGGAGATTCCTCAAAAATCAATGATAGAACTACCATATGATCCAGCTATTCCACTGTTGGGTATTTATCCAAAGAACTTGAAAACACCAATTTGCAAAGGTACATGCACCCCTGTGTTCATTGCAGCCTTATTCACGATAGCCAAGACTTGGAAGCAACCTAAGTGCCCATCAAGGGACGAATGGATAAAGAAGATGTGGTATATATACACAATGGAATACTACTCAGCCATAAGAAACGATGAAATCCAGCCATTTGTGACAACATGGATGGACATTGAGGGCATGATGCAAAGTGAAATAAGTCAGAGGGAGAAGGTCAAATACCGTATGATTTCCTTCATTAAGTAGTAGATAATAACAACAATAAACAAACACATAGGGACAGAGATTGGATTGGTGGTTACCAGAGGAAGGGGGAGGAGGAGGGTGAAAGGGATAATTGGGTACATGTGTGTGGTGATGGGTTGTAATTAGTATTTTGGTGGTGAACATGATGTAATCTATGCAGAAATAGAAGTACAATGATGTACACCTGAAATTTTTACAATGTTATAAACCAATGTTACTGCAATAAACAAAAAATTAAAAAAAAAAAAAAAAAAAAAATGTGGCCGGTTTTAACCAGCTGCCCTAAAGGTATCAAAAGGCACTTTAAAAGTTTTCTTTTCCACCACCACAGTGAATTCTTTAAGCAAATTGATTTTGAGCTTGCACAGCAGTGTGGATATACTTAATGATGCTGAAATGTACACACAAAATGGTAAATTTTACGTTTTGTATATTTTCCACAATTAAAAAAATATTTTAAGCATCTAATCAACAATTAAGGTTGTCAGTCTGATCTGTAGAGCATGGGCAGTATTTGCATGCAGTACCATAAATGTATGGGTAGGGAATACTGCTCTATAACACTCAAGTGCAAGAAATATAATATTATTTTATTTTTCCTAAATCAAATTAAATCTGGCTCTGAGCTCTCATCTATTGGAAAGATGCGTGAGAAAAATCAATTGTATTATGTTTGAGGGAACGCATTTCCTAGGATTCTTCAAAAATTTGGGTGGGACTTTCATGAGATCAGGAAAACAGGGGTAGAGGGGAATCCTTCCCATGGGGCCCCTTTGTAATTATTTCTGTTTGCCACATGATACAACTTTCTAGTTTGGTCCTTCGCTGTCTGTCAAGCTCATAGCTTTGCTGGTCGCAAAGAGACTCCTCATAATGGCCTTCTCTACTGACCACTAACTTGGCCAGAGAGAGACTTTCTTCTCCCTCCAGGCTACAGTGTTGGTTTCCAGTGTTGGTTCCATAGGAGCCTGCAGCAATCTCTTCCATCTTGGGCATTGTTTCAAAGGGGACATGCAACTCTGTTATTCACAGAAACTCACCAATTCCTTATCCCTTTTCTAACCTCAGAAAAACTCATCCCCTCTGGTTGGGCTCTTCTGTTTCCTTAAACTCCAGCACTCAATTAGCCCAGGCTCCCAGACCAACTTTTATATGAAGGAAGTTGAATTCTGAGTGCCTGATCACTTTGACTTTTCTGCCCCGAGACACAGAAGTTGTTAGTGATCTTGAAAGTAAAGGATCTGAAAGTGAGAAAACGATGGCCTAGGATCTTCTTGATTGATAGAGGGGAGATAAAAATGCTTCTCCATCTTCTGAATGTCCAAGGCAGCTAGAACAAGAAAGGATTGTTCCAATAGTTTTGTTTTGCTTTTGTTTTTGCTATGCAAGCATTAGTATTAGTAACATAATAGTTGCAAGTGTGGCGTTAAAGACAGAGAGCTTGGGTTTGAATCTTTGTTCTGCCACTCACTGGCTATGTGACCATGGGCAAATTATTTAAGTTCCCCATGCCTCAATTTCTCCATCTATAAAAGAGAAATAACAGTAATATTTTTATTATGAACTTATTCTGAAAAAAAATAAGTTAATATGTGTGAAGTACATAAAACAGTGAGCCTGGCATGTAGAAAGTGCTCAATATCAGGAAGCTATAATAATAATTACTCTTACTTAACATCACCAAGATTGGTCATTCAGGTTTTAATCCTCTGAAACTCTATGCTTAGCTCTAATTTCAAGGGGTCCGAGGAAGCATAGAAATCCTCTCTACTTAAGTTGGTATTGGTTCTGAGATGCTTCCAAAGAGTCTTTTGTAAGGAGTCCCTCTTGGGATATTGAACATATCCACATATCTCAGAGGTGTGCTATAAATTTTATCATTTTATGAAACTCTGATCATTTTGCTTTCAGAATTCTAGCTGGACCACAGAAAGAAAATTACTCAAGTGTGTAAAATAATCAAACAATTTGGAAATTCAAACATGACTTGCAGGTTGAGCCAAGCCCTGTTCCTTATTAACTCTGGGTATTTGTTTTCTTTGTTTGATTCCTGGCCCTAAGTGTTCATCTCACTTCTTTCCAGGGTTTCTGTAAGTCTTGCAGACTAAATTTCATGTAAAATTCTTGAGATTCTTACCTAGGAGAGGTTGCAATAGGCCAAGTGCTGTAAGTACCAGTGTCCCATTGTTAGCATTGATTTTTTACTTTAATAATAACTTCTACCCTGATTTGACAGCTGGTAAGCAGCAAATCTTTGCCTCTCCCTATGGTCATGTGTGGTTGGTTGCTTTAGAGCAAATTTTATTTCTTGCATGGCTTAAGGTTTCATAAATTATAGAAATGTTTTCTTTCTGGCTTGAATAGAGCAGTAAAGCATGTCCCTGACTTGTCACTGCCTCCACACCCCAGTATCTTCTCATTCCAAGTGTCTCCTACTCTGATGTCACTGAGAAGATGTTTATTGCCTTGCTCACCCGAGAGCTAAGAAAAACATCTAACTACAGGGCCAATGTTTACTCATGTGCTTCCCAGGATTCAGTATATGGATATATGGGGCAAGTTTTAAGCCATAGGCTCATAACTTTTTTGTCATGATTCAATGGTATGTCTTGATCAGTTTCCTCATCTGTCATCTCTTAGAAAGCATGTAAAAAATTCATCACAGATATCTGCTTGTATTAGCTAGATTAATGCTAGCTGATTAGCAGATGAACCTTAAAATCTCAGTGGCTTAACAAAATAGATGTTAATTTCCCACTTGTATGTAAAGCCTAGCTGTGGGTGGGGAGTGAGGCTCTGCTCTACAAAAGTAGGGAACCAAGCTGGTGGAGGCTCTGCCATCTTCAACAAGTAGCTTCCAAGGTAGCCCTCAGCATAGGCATCTATCCACAGATGGAGAGAGAGAGGGAGAAAGAGATTTTTTTGCAACAATATCATAGTCAGCAAGTAAAATGGAGCTTCAGATGGAATTGTGGTTAACCACGGTAGAAGAGGAGTTAAAAAGGTGAAATGGACAGCTTCCCTTTTAGCCATTTATCCTTCATTACTTAGAATCATGGAGTGTTAGATTTGGAAAGGATCTATAAATCCACTTGCTTATTTTCCCAGGAGATCTAGTTCCAGAACCCAGGATTTCCAGCTCCTAGGTGAATTGATGAACTTCTTCCATAGGGGAGAAGTTCTGCTACTCCCGTGAGAGCAGCCCCAGCATCAGTCACTCTGCTGGGTTTAAACCCTAGCTCCACGACTTGGGAGTTGAACAAGCTATATTATCTACAAAGGTTTAATTTTAACAGCCTCTTCATTGGGTAGTTGTACTAAATGCACAATGTCTGACACATGCATGCCATGTGTCTGATATTGCATATGAAACAAATATTATCTATCATTATTCATACTTTTTAAAAATGGTCACAGTAATTCTCTCCCTGAATCTGGGCCCTAGGTTTATCCCCTCTCACACTGATTCTGGGCTTGGCCAGATGACTTGCTTTGGCCAATGGGACAGTAGCAAATGTGATGCAAGAAAAGACTTGAAAAATGTCTGGAAGCTTGTCATGTCTTGCTTGCCTTGGGGACCCCTGCACCTTCCACCATGTGAATTAGCCTGGGATACCCTGATGGATGATGAGGGATACATGGCCAAGTCTCATTCCCATCACCTCAGATAACATTGAGCCAATTCCCAGACATGTAAGTGAGGCCACCCTAGACTATCCAGCCCCAGGCAAGCCAGCCCAGATCAGAACCACCCAGCCTACCCACAGAATTGTGAGAAATAATAAATGTTTGTTATGTTAAGCCATTAAGCTTGGGGGTGGTCCAGCAAAAGCTAACTGATATAGAAGGAATCACACCTGAGAGGTTTATATGGGACAGATCTGGAAGTGGTACCCATCATTTCCCTAAATCTGTCACATGGCCCGACCTAACTGCAAGGGAGACTGGAAAATGAAAGGAAGCCAGAAAGAAAAGGAATCAGGCTCAAAGAGCAGCTGGCTAATATCTGCCATAGTGATTTACCTTTACTTTGTAAAAAGAACCCTTAGGTAGTAACCAGAGTGTAACAACTTCCTAGGCAAGTTCCTTGGGCCAGGTCACTAGACAGTCACTTTCAGTTTATTTGTTTGGCAGGAGGAGATGGGGAAAAGGAACTTGGAGAGATGTGCAGCCTTTCTGGGAGGTAGCCTGGTAAATCACTTCCCGCCAAGGTTCTCCTGCAACCCTGAGAGAGAAAAAAGGAGCTTGCAGGCAAAAACCACAAAGTAAAAAGGGTTTTAAGCTGTGATCTCTGAGAATAAGAGATTTTTATTTCTTTTTACTGCGAAGGAAGTCAGGGCATTCATCTCTGAGCGTGTTATTGATACATTTTTGCCTTCTGCCCTGTAAGGTCTGAGCAGTTCTGCCCCCGTGTTCAGAGAAGTAAGGGTGAGCTGGCCCTATTCTATCTGCTCCGGTGTGTCTTGTCCCAGACCATTGGTTAGTAAAACCTTCTTCCTTTTCATCTCCTTCCCACATTTGGATCTCTGGGTTTGGGAACAGAAATCTCAGAGACTCTGGATCTGACAAGGAAGGCAGCCTGGTGGTGCAGAAAGCACCCTGCTTTGGAATCAGACTGTCCAGGTTCCAATTCTGCCTCTGCCACATTAATTAGCTCTGTGTGATCTTGTACAGCTTTTCCAAGCCTTAATTGTGAGAGTCAAAATGATATTTATAAGGAGCGTGGCACTCAGTAGGTACTTATTAAATGTTAGCTATTATTATTATTGTCATCATCTGATTTTCCTTTCCTTCTTTCCTTTGATCTTGCCCATTAGTCTAAGGAAAAAGATCACAAATTGGGAAGAGGGTGGAAAAAGAAGGGTGGATAAGGGGCAGGAGATAGTGAAAAATTGTACTTATTTCACAATTCAAATCCTATCCCATATTTGCTTGGTAAATTATAGTTTTCAAAGGACTTTATCTAGACAATCTTATTTAGTATGACAGTTCTATGAGATTCAAGGAACATACAGTCTACTTGAACAGATAAAAAATAAATGCGTGAGGTGTTAAGTAATGACTGAGTCACTGAGATTGCAGTAACTCTTTAAACTCACTATCCAATGTGCAAAAAAAGATTTAAAGTATTTTGGAATCAAATTTGTTGGATCAAAGTGCTTTATTGTGGTCTTCACCATCAGCTAATGGGCTAAGGGACCAAACCCCATCCCAACTATCTTGTATTTGGGATTATCGATATAAAAACTGATTTAAGGTCCTCGTAATCCATGTACTCCCATTCCCTGACATGCATTAGTGTCCCCAGTCCTATTGCCAGTGGGTTAACTGTCAATCACCTTTCCCCATCTCTCCATATCTAGTTTATTTCCATAAGCTTGGCTTCTACAATGTTACTTACTGATCTTCCTTAAGGCATGTTCTGTTCTGGGTCAGTTTTGTTTCAATCTGTGGCCAAGTTCTCGCTCAGATCTAGGAATGTGGCACTTATCTGCATCTTTGCTTTAAACAGAGCATGATTTCTCAGCATTATACCTGAGTTTCTGCTGCTATCCTTGATATTCTTTTATGATTTGCAAGGCTATAGGGAACCAGAGGATGGCTTTAATAACCTAGTGTCCAGGGTCTCCAGGAGTTCAAGGTCTCTTTAGCAAACAGTTCCAAGGCATCAATGAAAGAGATATCACAGATAGTACATCATTAACTACTATTTCAATTATTATTGCTATAGGGGACTAGAGAAAGGAAAAGTCACTTTGGGTCAGGGGACAAGGAAGACTTTGTGGAAGATATGAAATTTGAGCTAGGTTATATTGATAACTTAGAGGTGGAAGATGCCGTAACCAAAAGAGTAGTGGTATAAATGCTCAAAGAGTTTTGGGTGGAATGATCAAGTTTAGCAGATAGAATAGGAATGTAGACCCTTTGCTCTAGGAACTAATTTTGAGAGGAAGTTGGATATAATTTTGCCTGGAATGGTTTCTGCATGCCAGTTCATTCATTCATCCAACAGATAGTTATTGAGTACCTTCTATATTCCAGGCACTGTTCTAGGTCCCAGGGATGAATAGCACTGAACAGGACGGGAAAGGTTGTTTCCTTCATGCTGATTATATGGAGACAAACAGTTAAAAATAAGAAGATACATACATATGGTAATATCACATAGTTGTAGTGCTATGGAAAATTAAAGCAAGGGAATGTGATAGAGTGTGATTGGAAGGAGTAAACACCATTTTAGAGAGGGAAGCCAGTGGCCACTTGGAGTAGGTGATATTTAAACTGAGATTTGAATAAGGAGCGAGACCCAGTTGTGTGAAAGATCTGGGAGACGGGTATTCCTGGCAGAGGATACAGCTAGTGCAAAGGCTCTGAGGTGGGAATGAGCTTGGTAGGGTCAAGGAAAAGCACATGGGCTAATGAGGTTGGTGCACAAAGGAAATGGGATGGGAGATCAGATTATTCTGCAGACCACTTGGAAAATATGCCCAGATGAGGTCCAAGCCACAGTAGTTATTAACAACTTTCCAGGTGATTCTAATGGGTAGCCAAGGTTGAGAAGCACTGCATTAGAAAAAGAGCCAAAAGAAGAAGGGTTTTTTTTTTTTTTTTTTTTTACTCAGGCAGAGGATGCTGCAGGATGTGATGGAGAAGGAGCAATGTGAAGAGTGTAATCCTGCAGGAATATACTGGGGCTAGAAGGGAGATTATTCTTGACCTGGTGGTCAATGGAGTCCAGAGTGGCCTATTCCAAGAGTGAGGTCCCTATCTTCTTTAGTTGGTCTCCTTTGCCAGTTTGCTGAAATTGCTTGTGCCAACTATGGCAGGAGTCAAAGAGTTAAGGTTTGGCTTATTTATTTCCTGTGGATCACAGAGATCCAGTCCTCAGAGCTGGGGAATAAGGCAGCTGATCCTGAGTGGGAAAAACTTCCCCAGATAAAAACAGTTTGAATAACGACATCCTATAACATAGATATACATGCAACAATTTTTTTCTATAAAAACTAGATGTTGCCTTAAACGGTCTGTATAAAAAAGAGAGATTTCACTAATAGGAGGGTAAGAGTTGAGCACAGATCCTATAGAGGAAAAAGATTACCTTCAGGCACAGATGGGGTGTGAGATGGATGGAGAACTGCCATCGAAGCTGAAAGAGGATGAGAGTCATATGAGAGAGTTCAAAAGAGGAGACTTTCGAGATTTGAGACAATTTGAGGGGAAAAGAAAAAGATAGTGTGTAATTAAAAGGAATAGAACAAGAAAAGATATATGATACAGATGGAGACCTCATCTCTTTAAAGTACTAAATAAGAACATAGCATAAGGCACATAGTCAAGAACTAGGGCTCTAAAGTGGATGAATTGGATGAATTCCTTGAACTCTTTAAGCCTCAGTTTCCTCATTTGTAAAATGGGAATAATAGAACCTAAGTCATCAGTTACTGTGAGGATTAATGTGAAAATGCATGTAAAAGGTTTGACACAGTGCCTGGCACTTGGTAAGGACCCACTACATGGTAGCTCTCATCATAGTGTTCATCACCATTGTCAAAATTGCCATTATAATTAACATTGCCTCAATCACAAAACCCATGTCATGTTCACTAACAGCCGAAGGGTTCTAGGTAAAAGTGAGAAGGCCAGTAGGGAGCTAAGTTAATAATGTCAAGAAATCAAAGCAATAGTGCCCAGGTATTCAAAGAATATCAAGATTTGACTAAATTCACAGCCAAGTAACATTTATCCAGTGTCTACCATTTGTCAATCACTCGCTTCCCTCTAAAATACTTTATCCCCTTTAATTCTGTGGAATAGAGAAGGAATGGGGCTGGGCAGAGCTGCAGGGGAGATTGGCTGTGAAGGATATAGATGATAAATGTTGGGCAGGGTGATCTCTGAGAAGAGTTCTAAGTCATCTATGGCTTAGATTGCTAATCTGGAAGTAGATGTAAAAGTTAGATTGCCAGTCTTGGAGCCTAGGAAATCTGAGATGGTTTGCAAGATAATGATGGCACTGATAGATAGTGATGGATTGCAGGGGGCTTTCAACCTTTTGCTTGGGTGTCAACGTGAAGTACCAAGGTCAACATCCACAGTTGCAATGTGGACTTCTGGATCTCTGTCCCTGGAGAGAGAGTTGATCTGAGCTAGTGTGGAAGATTTGGGGAGGACCTCTGTAAAAAGTAACAATGAAAACCAAACAAGCAGTTGAGTTCTCTGGATGGGTAAAGTGGAATATTGGAGAGAACTGAGTTGAAACTTAAAAACTAACTATAGTCAGAGAATTGTGAAGAAAGTGGTTAGCAAAGGAGAATAAAAAAATCTTATCATTCATATTATATAACAATATATAATGTTAGTATGATAATATTAATAATATAATAATATATTAATATAATATAATAATACTGACTGGGAATTAGGAGACCTGTGTGCTAAACTGTGTTATATGGAAGCAATTGGATTTATCTAGGCCCCAGTTTCTTCGGTCTGAAAAATAAGGGCATTAGATTTGGTGATGGCTAATCCATCTTTTTGTTTAAAATACTATTATTCTGTGGAGTACAGAGAAGCTTATGTTTTGGGCTCAGTGGCACAAGCTTAAGGCAGCAACCGAGAAAGTATTTTGCCTTCCCAGGTTTTCAGGCCATCTCCAGCTTTGTTTTATTTGAATATAATTTAGGGTTTCTTTCTCATGGGGTGAATGGAAATAGACATTGTAGAAGTTTATAAATCAATGTGTGTTTATTGGGGTGCAGCTAATGGCTTCATAAATAGAAGTGACAAGGATTATTAGATTATTTAATATGTTGATTTAGGTGATGTTGGGTTATGAGTGGTAGTGACCAGGCTCCTACTAGGACATCACATTCATAGGTTCTGTCCTAACTCTGCTTTTGCCTAGTACATATGGGTGACTAGAATTTGGTAAGAGAGAGCTGTCTGCTAAGCCACTCCCACTGTTGTTAGAGCACAGGCACAGTGATGGATTTTTGAGCATGCCTGTTTTCCCTGTCATCATATTTCTCACGGAAACAGACTTCCTGTGCTCATTATCAAAAAACTCATATGTTATCTCCAATTCACATTTTGTTCACCTCTTTCTCTTCATTGCATTAGTCAAGTTCAGAAACTATGCTGTCAGCTGCCAGACAGGCTGCTCTTTCTCTTTAGAGATAGGTGAAAACCATTTAGTAATTCATTATCAAAGCTTACAGCCCTAGAGGTGTTTTGGCCTTCAATTCAATTATTCCAAAAAAGCAAGCAACAAAGAAAAGTGCCCGGGACAATTAGATGGGCTATCCAGTTGTCAAAAATAAATTTTCACCTCTGCAAATGCAGGTTCGTATTCTGTTCTTATGTCATCAGAGGGAAACACGAGATGTCCACTGTCGGTTTACACTGTCAAAAAAGCTTGTCCAAAATCTGTAAAATTGTCACTCCTCCTGTATTCTCACTGCAGAAACCAGAGATCTAACATTCTGTGCTTAAACTTTCTGACTAGACAAATGGACCTTTTGGGATAATACATATGTCTTAGATGAATATCTGAGCTGGAGTTGCAAATAGAGTAACCTACTTTTGTTAGGTTATTAGAACCTAGATAGTATGGAAGATTAATCTACGGAGTGTGGAAAAGATCTAAAGCATGGTGTCTGCTTGTGAGGTCTTTACAAGTTACTTGGGGAGTTAAGGCTTACATACCCAGAGCCGTATTTTTAGTGGTTATTGGCAGTTTTAAAGTTATTGTAAAATAGTACACCAAGTACCCAAATGTGATGCCCATGATAAAGGATGTGGGAGGTCAGAAACGAGGCTGCGTTTTGGAGGAAATGGTAGCTTAAGCCGTAGAGTCTCATCCACCTAGAACAATGGCAGGGACATGCTTTGTTACTTGAATTCTTCTCCAGGTGGCGCTCTAACCCAGTGTGGAGTTCCAGGAGCTGAGCTGGTTAGGGAACGTGCTGAATTTCAAGTTTGCTTCATGTGTGAAGTCAAAGAGAAACAAGCGAGGGTCCCAAAGCAAAGGTGGCTTGAGAACCAGTGAGAGTCTCTGTGAACTGTCAGAACCTAAGGAGGCCCAGGAGAAAGAGGAGGACTGGGTTTGATTTAGGCGGTAAGTGGGGATAGACATGATAGCTCGTTTGGTAGTTCTCCTTGATGTATATGGGAGCAAGCTCTACCAGAAGCAAAATTTCAACCAGAAGCCAGACTTTTTGATCTTAGGTCTTTGTCTCTTCCTCTGCTAGAAAGTGGTGAGGTCACAGTCCCTGCCCTGATTGGTTCACTGGTAGATACATCCTGAGGTAGGTGGGGCTAATTCTTGAATTTTCTAATGCTAAAGCTCACCTCAGAAAGGAAAACAATCTGTTTTGGAGGTGTTATGGGAGATAAGACAGGCCTGTGATGGGTTGTCCCATTTGATCACTGTGAATTTTCTCTGTGATGTCTTCTGCTCCACCAGGAGCCTAGTCGTGGGAAAAAGAACCATAACCAGTAACTGTCAGTCTTCTCCAAGGAGTCAGACAGTCAGCTTCCCTCTAGCCTACACAGAGATTGGCTCTAGTACATAACATACTGCTACGTGTGAGGGAATGGTTCAGTAATTTACCTATAGATCAGAGTAAATAAAGAATAAAATCTTTAGTACGTAAAAACCTTACAAAGAAGTTAAAACTTATGGTAGCAAAGGATCTAGGAGGATTGGGTAATGTTGGATTCATTTATGAAATATATGCCTGTGCTATAGACCATTTTGGCAAATCAAGGGATCTCTTGTATCCATCAACCAGACTCAGGGAAACTTGGGCTCCGATAACCATGACTGTAATGATAGAATTCTCCAAACCCACTAGTCCACTCCAGTCATCATGGTGTCTTCACAAGAAAATGGTCCCTTTTATTCCATCCCATGGCTACTTCCATTCCCTGTATGTTTATTTAGGAAGCATTTTGTTGAAGGAGTTCCTCATTAGGTGTAATTTAAGACCATTTATTCATTAATTAATTTAGTCAGTACACATTAGTTGAGCATATACAATGTGCTTGCCACTGGGAAAACAAAATAATAAGCCACTATTCTTATCCTTGAAGTCATCTCATTCTATTTGTAGAAGTAAAAAACAATTGTAATAGAGATTAAGAAATTTCATCAAATCGCATGAAAATTGCTAAAGGAGATAGCGACTAACTGTTTAGGTTGATTGGAAGGATTCACAGAGAAGGTAGCATTTGTTCACGGCCTCAAAGGATGAGTAGGAGTTTCCTGGGTGAATCAGGGGAAGAAGGGGAATGTATATCAAAGGAGCCGCAGGCATGAAGACATAGAAGACATGGCACAAGTTCAAATCTGGATTTCACCACCTACAAGCCGGGTAAAGTCATTCAGTTTATTTTGAAGCCTCAATATGCTTATTTGTAAAATATAGATAAGTTATTTCCTGCCTACTCATGAAGTTACGTTGAAACTCAAATATCCTCATGTTTTTGAAATTAGTTTGAAAATGATGAGGTTGGGAATGATTACCGGAGAGGTTGGATGGTTGTCCAACTTGCGCCATTCATGAGGAGAGGAGACAGTACACTGCCCATTACCACAGTGAAGATTAGGGGCTATGAGAACCATAGGGGATAGAGGAGACCCAGACATTAAAATGATGGTGCCAAGAAGTTAATCTGTTTCCATTTTTTAATAGCTCTGCATGGAAGCTGTCAGTGGGGCTCTCTCCCCAGCCAGATTTATTGCTTCTGAATGACATTGTTTTACTTTGCCATTTTGGAGGCTAAACAAGGCTGGAGGGAACAAGAGTCTCATTTTCCTATCAGTGGAAAATGCATATCAATCAATGTAATTGAAGTCCAAATGGAATAATTTATGGGAGACCCATTGCATGCTCCCTTGTGCACTCTGTCTCTCTCTCTCTCCCCCCCACCCCCCTCCTATTCTTTCCACCATTTCTTTCTGCCCTTTTCTGGTATTCAGTCTTGTCCACATGAAAGGCTTAGGCGAATTAGAAAATGATTGCTCTCACTCTCTTTGGCCCATCTCTCTTGATGTTTGGGTTAATTTGGCATCTGATCCTCTCCAAAGGACACATCTTTCCAAAAAAGTCTTCTATCACATTTAATGGGGGCCATTTAGATATTAAACATCAGAAGTAAATAATGAGGAAGACTTCCTTTTGTTGAAAGTCATATACACAGAGAGTTAATTAACCAATGCTATGCAGGAGAAGTGCTCTACCTGAAGCCCAGGGCTGATTTTTACAATGACCACTTAGCAATCAAGGATGGGAAATGAGCACCATTTTACAGGATCTTGTATTAATTATTTTGGGGGGACGGCTGTAAGTTTTGGGGTGGAGCTAAGCACTGCCAGATTATTCTTGGGGAGATGGATCATATACTTTTATAAAACTTATAAAAGCTTTAATTACAGTGTGTGGTTTGCAATGAGATACCACAATGATATAACCAGATAAAAGGCTCTCTCGGTAGAGCTTCTGTGTATACCCTGATTTAAAAAAAAGGATAGAATATACATTTTTGGAGGATATACAAGAGGAAACTTGGAGACCAGTAGAAGAGTGAAAATTACTGAATTGTTGATTTTTATTGTTTGAAGAATTATTATTACAGAGGATAGTGACCCACTGCTCTTTACTCTCACTGATAAATGAGCAGGTAGGAATAGATAAGAGATGAAAAGACATGATTTAAGTTGAACTTCAATAAAATATCCTTATTGTTTATTTCCTGTAGCATAGGTTTTTCAAGGTAGGATATTTCTTATCTGGCTGGTATGATTTAGGTATCAGCTTATCACAAGAAAAAAGCTGTAATGATGAAGGGAGAGTATGTTCAAGGCAGAGGATTAATATTTATTAAGCATCCACTATGAGTGAGGTACTGTACTTTTTTATATACACTATCTCATTTAACTAACATTCTTATAAATTAGGTTATTTCTACATTTATTTTACAAATGAGAAAACTGAAAATAAAAGAGGCTAAGTAACTTGATCAGTGTTACATAGCCATAACATATCAGAGTGAAGATTTACATCTGTGTGTGTCTGACTCTAAATTCCACACTCTTCGTATTTGACTATGATGCTTGATAAATAATTGTTGACAAACT
Source organism: Ceratotherium simum simum (assembly GCF_057802395.1). Lineage (NCBI taxonomy): Eukaryota > Metazoa > Chordata > Mammalia > Perissodactyla > Rhinocerotidae > Ceratotherium > Ceratotherium simum. The sequence goes on along the minus strand of NC_141923.1, from coordinate 25,387,273 downwards.
CATCTTTATTCAATGTAGAGGGCTAGACCCATTGATTTCTCTTAGCCTTTTCCGTGAATCTATTATTGGAAATAGTTGACTCTAATGAGAATAATTCCTGGTATTATGACAGTAGTAGGCATCTTTGTGTTGCCTGACTAGCATCTTTTCCCTTTCTTTGGGCAATAGAATTTGTTTTCCCTATGGGTAATTAAAAACCACACTTTTCTGATGGAGGTGGGTACTCCTTCTACTCCAGCTCACCTCCAGTGGTAAGGTTGGTCACATAATCTACGCCTGATCAATCAGAATAGCCTATTCTTCTCTCTACAGCTATTGATTTTTCATGTTTCCTAAGCTGATTTTACCTTTCTGCTAGAGTCATCAGGGAAGATGCTCTCTGTCCACTGGGGTTGTTAAGCATGTAGGATGCAAGGCTGAGATTACCATTAAGAACCATTTCCATTAATTTGAAAGAAAAGAGCTTGTCTGAGATACAGAAGAAGAAAAAGAAAGTAAAGTCCTATTGATATTCTTTAAGATCCTGGATCCAGCCACATCTGAACCCCAATTTTTTTTATTCTTTAAAGGGATGTGAATCTATACTGTTTTTCTTTTATCTAGGTTTATGTCATTTGCCACCAAATTAATTTTTAAATACAGTCATGCACCACATAATGGCATTTTGGTCAATGACATACCACGTATATGATGGTGGTCCCATAAGATTAGTACCATACAGCCTAGTAGGTAGTAGGCTATACCTCTAGGTTTGTGTAAGTACACTCTATAATGTTCGCATAACAATTAAATCGTCTAACGATACATTTCTCAGAACGCATCCCTGTTGTTAAGTAACAAAGTAACTTGTCGTTAAGTAAGATGACCAGACATAAAAATCTGGCTATGTGAGCCAGCCCTGCTCAGTGCTTTCACTGCTTCCGTGGCCTGGGCTCATTTCCTGGTCCCGGAACCACACCATCCACCTGTCAGTTGCCATGGTGTGGCTGCTGCTCACATAGAATAACTGGAGGGACTTACAACTAGGATATATAACCATGCACTGGGGCTTTGGGGAGAAAAAAAAATGAGGAAGATTGGCAACAGATGTTAGCTCAGGGAAAATCTTTCCCTGCAAAAAAACAAAAACAAAAACAAAACTATGTTATTTTTTGTGAATGGCTAATAAATCATATATCTTTCATCAATGAGACAGCACTAATCACATCCCATAATCCCATAAGTGAACACAAATCATATCTAAACTTTGTGAAGACTTTGGCACCCACCCTTGGTTCCCAGATTATCTCTGGTCTGCTCTGGGGGATCAACTGGTTGGACAACAAATACCTTTAGTGCCTCAGGCTCTGTGCAATGCCTGGGGGAATGCCTAAATTTGTCTTGATTGAGCCATCTCTCTTCCCTGTGAGTTCCCAGAGGTTGCTGTAAACTGAAGGAATACTGCCAAATGAGAATGAGGTACTGCTTTATGATCAATTGTATGTGTGTCCATAACTCTCAACAGCTTTCCAATAAACTTGGTTGCAGCATAGGGCTTTGGCCCAAACCTAAGCAAACTCTCACTACCCTCTAATTCAAATCTTAACTCTAGGCAGTGGTAAGACCACAGGGCCTAGGAATGGTTAGTAAGAAATATAAGAGAGGATGATCAGTAGATTAGACTTTAATCAAGAGTCTAAATGTGGGTCGGCTTTCTGCACAGCCAGGAAACAGTGGAGAAAGCCCCACCCAAATGAATGAGCTGTCAATTTCAGTGCTTCCTTCCAGGAGAAAACATGGCCCAATTAATGTCCTGGATTCTGTCCAGGGAATCAGATTGGGAAAAAGGAGTGAATCATCCACAGATTTTGGTACTTTATCATCATCATCATCATCATCATCATCATCATCGTAATGTGTGTTAGCAATACAGATCATGCATGACTTCGGACACAAAGATGTACTGCAAACACAGTGCTTGAGAAGTGGTCAGCACTATGGAAACCACTGCACTATTCTCAGAAATCTTCATGTGTGTTACTTCTTTGTCTGTATTGAATGTGTTTATATTTCCACCTATATGTGGGCCTGCTCTTCTGGGATATACCAGAATAGGAAAAAGTCTCTCTATTGTGTTATAGCAATCTACTGAAGAAAAGCACTATATGTGTGTATTTTGCAAGAAGTCACACTATAGTGTGCGTATGTCTATTAACAGAATCATTGAACCAGAGCCCAGGTCCCAGAGATCGTCTTTCTAACCCAGTAATTCTCAAGACTAACTGCACGACAGATGCCTGGAGAGCTTAGTAAAAAGGGGTCTCAGGCTCCAGTCAAGACCTACTGAATCAGAATCTCTTCTGGTAGAGGGGTAGGGTGTAGGAATATTAATTTATAACAACTTCCTCAGGTGATTCTTGTACTGGTCCACAGACTAGCCCTCGGGGAGCCCTTTATCTTTTACCTTCAAGTTAAAAAACATCACTGAAATCTCATGAGCCAGATAAGAATCTAACCTATATTCAAAGATGCTTAGAAAAATATATCTGCAACTTCTCTTAGCAACAAATTCTTTTGTCCAATAAACTCCATTTTCAAAAAATCTAATATTTCATGTAAATCCCTGGCATTGCAGAATAAGTCTATTGCCAGTCCCTTGCTTGTTGTTATTGTTGATGTTGTTTTGAGGCCCATGTGGAGAGCAGGTTAGGTTGCAGATATGCTTTCGTAGCTTTTTTCTTGGTTCCTTATTCTATTTTTCATTTGACTCCTGATTCCAAAGTGTCCATGCTTGGGATGTTTTACTGATTCTGTTTCTCTCAGTAACATCCATTACTTGAACTTCATCTGAACCTAGGTAAATGTTGACCTAGGTTGAAAAGAGCACCAAAATGAATCAGATCATTGTATTAATTTGCAGGGGGGAGGGGGAGGAGAAGAGGATCATGAAAGAGGAGAGAGAGAGGGTCTAGGAGCCTGAATGGGAGCTTGTCTGAAAAGGAAATGATGATTCTGTTAAGTGTCTTCCCCCCATCCCCCTTTTGCATTCTCCTGGTAGCTAATTCCCTTGGCATAATCGTCTTAACTGCATGTGTTCTATCAGTATTTTATCTGATCTACTTCTCTGAGAATACTTTCTATGGTTTGCTAGCTTCCTCCTATTTTTGAGAACCTTTAGATATTACATGGGAAAATCAACCCTGTTTCTCCATTTACATATAAATTTGGGTTCTTGGCATGCTTAGAAAATGAGAAGCGCCCTTTGCTCAGGCTGACGTTGTATGAAAAGTCTGGGAAAAATGTTTCCAGCTTTCAAAATTTGCTAGGGAGAGACCTAAATAGGCTTTGTCCCTCGTTTCCAAGCTGGATCCTAGTTTGTGCACTGTTGGTATGGGTCAGGGGACTGCTGAGCTGAATCAGAGGATGTAGGAAAAGGGAACCATGAAAATAAGCATTGGGCCACATGCGTAGGTCCTGAGAACATTGGTCAGTAGCTGTTAAAGATCTTTAATAAGCTTGACTGTCACTTTTGTTTATGTCATCAAGGAAATTAGAGCATGATGAACCACATCCTTCACTTACTGTAGATAAAGTCAGGGATTCTCTTCCTATAGACCCAGCCCTATCCATGTTCTGCCTTCCAAGGAGAATGATCTCAGGCTAAAAAGGCATGACCACTTGCCCCAGTACTTCAGTCCCTCCACTTAATATGATACCATAATTACTTCATCCAGTTGGTTGGGAATTCAAATCCTTCTAAATTAAAATACTCCTGAGAGGGGTCTAACCTTAATCCCTTTATCAGCTTACTCTGTAATTATCAATTAATACTTTAGGAGAGATTAGTTTGCAACCAATGGAAACCAAGGTAGTGGGGGTATGGTGAGGTCTCTTGGTTTCCATACTCATTAGCAGAGTGACCTTGATTTTAAAATTTCTCTAGGTCCTTCCTTCTTCATTTTTTAAGTAAAGGGACTTGGTGATAGGATCTTGGACTTCTCTTCCAGTTCTGGCTTAGTGACAGAGTTCCAAATGCATTCCTGGATTGCTGACTGAAAAAGGGTTAATAAAAGACTTCCTTCCTTCATGGCTTTCTTCATTGTGTTCCTGGAACTCAGGCCACACGTTTGTGGGTCTAGTGAAACAAAGAGTGTGGCCAGAGTGAAAGCCATGGGAAGCTGAGACTGCCACAGAATTGCTTAGTTGCAAACCCTGAACAGCTGCAGTCCAGGGATGAGTTTGCAGGGGAGGAGTATCTTATAGGATGTCACAGTTCAACAGCAGAAAAATAGGCTGATACAATCAGAAAGCATGCCAGGCCATTGTGGACATCTGCCGTGCAGAATGACATCAAGTGGCTGTCTGAACACGGTCTGCAATCCCTCTCTTGACTTTGAAGAGACCCCTGGGCCTCACATTTCAAATCTGCACAGATAACACTCTAGCCAGCAGGCCTGGCTTTCTTGTGTCAACATGATGCAAATGATTCTGTGGATATGGGGTTTGGAGTCACGAGAACTGGCTTCCAGTGTGATATCTGACCAAAAAAAGAAGAAAATTATTATTAACTTTGAGCTTTCCTATATCCTAAACACCGGGCTAAGTGTTTTACATAATTTAGCTCATTGAGGTTGTGACCTTGGGACATTTCCGCCTTCTTTGATAATAATAACTAACATTTATTGAATGCTTACTATGCACCAGGCACTGGGGTGAGTACTTTTTGGCATTAGTATCTTATTTAATCCTTCCAATAATCCTAAAAAGTAGGTAGGGATTATGATTATTTCTGTTTTACAGATGGGGAAACTCAATTGGACAAAGTGGGATTAAGCAGCATTGAATGGAATTTGTAGAAGGAAGGGGCTCCATGTTTCTTGTTCTCCCTGAATAGCCAAGTCGGGTGACTGCTTTTCCTGATGTAACCCAGAATTACCCCAAAGAAGCTTTCTGTTTTTAGTTCTGGCTGTATGAAGCCATTTCATCTCAGTGAAGGCCAAATGGAAGACTATTTGTGCATACTTGTGTGGGTGGATGTAGTGAGGTGGTCATGAGAAATAGAATCCAAGGGATCTTCTAGGACTGGGCAGAAACTGTTTAAGAGTACATGTGAATTCTAGAGTTTACTTATGAGGAGGTTCTATTGACTAACCTCCTAAGTCACCAAGAATAATGTCAATACACTCAGCCCATCCCTTTACTTCTTCCTACACCTTCTTTTCCACATTGTCTTCCAGAGTCCTGCCTTATTGAACTTTCTAAGCTCGTTTTCATGATCTGAAAATGGCATTAATCACACCTTTAATTGGCTAGTGTGGGGTAAATAGGAGAATTAAATAAGAAAGCAGACATTAAAATTTTTTGTCAGCAATGAACGACTATAGATGTTAGACCTAATAGTGACCATGTTGATTGCTGATTTATTATTTGTCACTGACTACAAGACTACATCTCTCTCATTTGGAAGAAATGCCTTTCGATATTTATTCTCTTCTTTAAAAAGATCGTCCTTTGCCAATTTTCTTCCTTCTCTGTGAAATAAAATTATATCAAGGAGAATTGAAAATTAAAAAAAAAATCTGTGCAGTAATTGGTAGGGGAAAGATAATGACAAGAAAAGCAGACAACTGTCTGCTGTTTAGCATATCTGTGAGTGTGTTCATTTAATTAGAACCACACTGTATAAATATTAAACTCAATTCACTTTCTTTTATAGCTCCTTTGCTTTTCAAAGTATTCCCAGTTACAGATTATCTTTTTAGAATTCTTCTGTGAGTTTCAGGGAGTTAATGGCAGAAAGACAACACAAATTTAAATGAACTGAGAGAGCTTTTCTTCTTATCATACTTCGTGTCTCTCTGTTATTTTGCTTTGCCTTGCTGCTGGCCCAGAGGCAAAAAAGAGCACTTGATTTTCTTGCCTTCCTAGATGGAGATGATGCAACAACTTCCTTTCAGTGGAATACATATTTTGTGTTGTTTTTCCAGGAAGGATTGTATTGTATTATATCTCCACATTCCCAATGATCTTGAACAATTGCCCCACTTTTCCAGGTCACTAGCCAGGATGTGGTATGCAGTCTGGGTGGTTGTTTCATTTGATCCTCCCCACACCTCCATGAAGGTGGCATAACATTATCCCCATTTTCATGATAAGAATAGAGTCAGTAAGTCAGAGAGCCTGGCATGTTTGAACCTAAGTATACTTTCTAGTGTTAGAAATGGTAGGCTTAGTTCCTAGATTGAACTTTTTTTTTTTTTTTGTGAGGAAGATCAGCCCTGAGCTAACATCCATGCTAATCCTCCTCTTTTTGCTGAGGAAGACCGGCTCTGAGCTAACATTTATTGCCAATCCTCCTCTTTTTTCCCCCATAACCCCAGTAGATAGTTGTATGTCATAGTTGCACATCCTTCTAGTTGCCATATGTGGGACACGGCCCCAGCATGGCCGGAGAAGTGGTGCGCCGGTGCGCGCCCAGGATCCGAACCCGGGCTGCCAGTAGCGGAGCACGCGCACTTAACCGCTAAGCCACGGGGCCGGCCCTAGATTGAACTTTTAATAGATGCAGAATAAAGGTAGTGAAACACTTGCCCATGGAATGAATTTAAAGTGAATTCATGAGAATCATAGAATCGCACAGGCAGAAGGGACCTCTCTTATAGGACCTGTCTTTTAGGATGAGGTGAGTAAGGTAGGGTCCTACAAGTTCAGAGTCAGAGCCTGTCTTTATTTAAAATTTTGATATTTTGTTCATCATGGGTTTTTGCATCCATTTTTATTTTTTAAATTATTGCACTAAAATATTATTCATTTTGATTCCTGAGTTTTTTTTTTTTTTTGGTGCCCCCTTAAAGTTTGTACCTAAGACGAGTGAGTCCCTTGCCTTACCTTAGTCCCAGCCCTGTAGAACAGGTACAATGCTAGGCAGTCTATGAGTCATATCCCTTCATTTTTCACATGAAGAAACCGAGGCCAAAACCCACAAAACTGGCACTAATAACCCACAGCTCTTGACTCACAATTCAGTGCTCTTCCTGGAGTGTCAAGTGGAGCTAAAATAACGTGACAGCTGAGCATCAGGAGGATGTGACCTCATAATAAAGATTGACTAAATGTACCAGGGCAAAAAATATAGAGTCTTTGAACTGCACTGTCTGTTTAGCAGTGAATCTTCCTCTCACTCAGCAAGTAGAAATAGCTGCAAGGTGAAGAGGGTGGAATTTAGATTAGGCAGAAAACTACTTGACAGTGTGGGAAGTGAGGTGGTGCATTGGCTTCTAGAAAATGGCATGAAATAAGAGTGGCCAATGCAAATGCCTTGGGTGGGGTGTAAGTAAGTGGTAGAGACTGCAGCCAACTGGGGAGAAAGACTGTGAGCAGAAACCAAGTTCAGTAATTCTGTCGATCACTAGAGAAGCAAGGTCTTTTTTCTTTCTTTCTGCATCTTAGACACCCCTTCAATTTCAGGTCAAAATTATTTTCTTGAAACAACTTGAACCCTAGCTTGGCAGCATCCTCTTCTCCCTCTCTACTGATAGTCTGTGATCCTGCTTCTTCTTTGTTTTATCTTTCCAGCTCTAATCAGCAGAGACTGCTTCCCAGTTCCCAATCCTTTCCTCGGTTATCTGATCCTGCAGCCCTGGGTCCTGGATTACAACATTTTTCTAACCCTTTGAGTTGGCTCTCTTCTGGAAAACATGGGCTCTTTCACAATTACTGTGTAGTGTCCCCATTATGGCATTTCCAGCCTCCCATGCTGGGCCATCCCATCCTCCATAAAAAATCACCTTGAACATTGTCTTTTCTTGGATGACTTTATGTAGGACAACATACATCTAGACTGGGTGAGAGACTCACACAGGCAGGGACTTTGCTTTGCTCTGCACTGAATACTCAGCATCTAGCATAGTTCTCTGCTGCACCAGTAGGAGGTCAATAATACTCATTGAGTGAATAAATAATGACACAAGTGTAATTTAATTCACTCCAAATTGGGTATCTCCTAAAATTCACATAGGAATTTTTAACATGGCCAAAATGCAGCACATTTCATAGCAAAACCACAGTTTGGGTATCAGGGAGATGAAAGAAATAAAAAAGCTGTGGCATTTTGCATGTGCCTGATAAACAACCACGTGTTCCAGCTGCCAGGGCTGTGGACCCTGTCTTTTTAAACAGGCCCTGTGTTTGCTAGCGTGCCCTGTGCTCATTTGGAGGTTTCCAGCACCATAGATAGAGGTGTCGAGTTTCCTTTTGTTTGTAACTCACTGAGCAGGATGAAGACATACTCAGGGTCTGGGACAGGGCTCTCAGCCACCTGGTGGAAATTACCCCCTTTTAGCAGAAGAAAATTCACTTAGAGCCTTTTTATTTCCCTTTTCCCTTGGCAGAACTGCATTTTCAGCTTAGGCTTCTGCAGGTTGGTTTTCAGGTGCCTGGAGGATGGGGAGGGGTTGCCATGGAAATTGATATCTTCTGAGTTTGACGCTCCAGGGGAACCACCAGTGGTGGGTGTCCCTGCTGATGGCTGAGGTGTCTCTTGTGCCAGGCATGGCCCTCATCCAAGTAACCAAGTGTATGTAAGAAATAGGCCCAGCTGTTCAAGGAGCGCTGGTTTTAGGATCTAACCAGAGGTCATCTTATTGCCAGAGCAAGAATTATGAAAATTAGTAAACTTTGCCAAGATTTAACTGGTGGAATATAATACACACATTTGTGAGGATAAATTCTTCCCAGACTTTGAAGTTTCACTGTATTTGATTGTAAAACCCAAAGCCCAATTGACTAACTCTCGGTTCCTGTTATATCCAGTGGAACACCCTCCCCACCCCTGCCTTTCCTAAGGACACCTTTGGTCTTCTCATTAGCTCTATTCAAATAAGAATTTTACTAAGACACATCAAAATGGTTTTATATGAATTTTTTGGGGGGTCTCTCATTCTGGACCCTCTGAGTAGCCTTATTTTCTAAATTTGATGGCTTTCCTCCATTTTCTTGTAGCACCTTTAATTTTTGCGACCTGTCGCTTCCTTTTTTGCCCCATTTCTGGCCATCAAACATAATTTGAGCTGGCCCTCTTCTCGTGGTAATAGGTGTCCTGAGCCCCTTTGGTGAGGAAGCTCAGGACAGGAGCTGAAGGAGATTAGCCAAAAGTCAGAGCTGCCTGCCCTTTGGCCTGAGTTTAGGAGCAGATCCAGGTGGCTAGTTCTGAATGTGTCCCAGCTTCAAAAAGTGAGAGAGAGAGGTTTTCTTCCTACACTTACTTTACGGCATCTCCTTCTCAGTGTCCAATTGCTATAATCATAAAGTCAGAGCTATCCCAGGCTGGGTATTTGCACACCACAATGAGAATCACTGAAACTAAGACTGCCTGATGGCAGGGTAGGAGCAGAAATTTTACCTGAACCACAAATTTCCTCATAACGTTGGCTTGAGAGAGGATCAGGATTTACCCAGGGGCGTATATTTTTGTTTGTTTTCATGAAAGGGCTCATGATAGAGCTCAGATACTTTCTGCTACCCATCTGCACAGATCCAGACTGAATCAGAATCCCATTTCCTTTAATGCTGTGCTGGTGCCTCGTGGTGGCCTTTTAGAGTCTGACATGGTATTTTGGACCCTCCATCAAATTAGGGGGAGCTCCACGATGTGGTAGATAAAGGCCAGAGGCACACAGACATCCTCTCTAACATTCTTACCGTCTTTCTATCCTTAGGAAAACTGTAGACAATTTGGGACTTAATTTGTTTTATGCTCCTTTTTAAGAAGGTGAATCTTTGGGGGGAAAGTTTTGTGATTGTGGGAATGGCCTCTCTTATATTGGCTGAAGGTGCTAAAATGAAGGGCTCTCCCTCTTTTCCTTGGGGGTGGCCTAAAGACATGTTATTATATATTAGCAACCTCAGCAACCCTAGGATACTAGTTGTCCTCCCCTGCTCCTAGTTAACTATAATAGCAAGCATTGGTCATGCCTGGGCTCAGAAGATGGCCAGAGTAGCCATAGCAGAAGGCATGGGGTACCATGAGACTAAGGAGAGCTCATGAGCATGGAAATGCTTTGTATTTTGTATTAATAATCATTCTCAAATGGGCTTTTACATACATCCAGTCTCTTTACATCTTCATTATAACCCTGTGAAACGGGAAGGGTTATCTTCAACCTCAGCAGGGCTCTCAGCATTTTCATTCAACATTTCTACTTTGTGGTGTCTCTCCAGCCCACCTCCTTCAACGATGGTTCAACATATCACCACGCTCCTATTTTCCTTATTCAACCCTCAGTTTCCACGGAAAAACCTTACTTCTAAGTCATGGAGATACTTGATGGTATTTTGTGGTATTTCTAAATCATTCACATGTGCTTTTTTCAGGCTTAGAGGTTCTTTCTCTGGATCAAGACCAGTCCCTTCTCTCCCACCTTCTAAGACCTTTCTCTATAACACCCCACTGCCCCACCCGCCGGATGATTTCAGCTCCTCCTTCTTCGCTGGGTTTCATCTTGTCAGCTTAGAGTCGCCTTTCTCATGCTCCCCCTACCAAATATCCCTTCCTTGACCTCATATCCCTTTAGCCCCCGTCTTGTTTCTTTCCGCTTTCTTCTTGTTTCTTTCTTTTTGATCCAAACCACTGTTCATTACCGAACTGACTGAAATCTGAACTCTCTTTCTTCAGATCCAATGAATCTTCCTTAGGCCAACGATTTATCTTCTCACCAAACTTGCTATTCCTGCAATATTTGCCATTTCTGAATGTTGGCACCACTGTCTTCTGGCTAGCTAATCCGGAAACTTGACCCTACCCCTTTTCACGTCTTCTATAAAGCTCTATTTAGTATTTCTTCCTTAATAGCTCTCAATTCCATCCTTTTCTCTCTACTCCTACCACCACCTATGTTCAGGTCTATGTAGTTTCTTACTATCCCACTTCATCAGCCTCCTAACTGACACCTTCCTCCAGTCCTCTTCTATTCAGGTCCATCCTCCTATATCGCGAGGGTATATCCTCCCACATTTACTGTGTAATATGCAAAGCTGACCTGATGAAAATCCTTGTTACCTCCCTACTGCCTATGGGATAATCCTCAGTTTTCTTTACAAGGCCCTCCACAGTATGGTTACCAATTTTCCAGACTTTTGTTCCCACTAACCCTCACCTTACTTTTTGCCCTCCAGCAACACCCAGTTGTTGGTAGTTCCCTGTGTTTAATATGTTGTTTCTCAGATTTATGGTTTTCTTGAGATTTCCCCTCTGCCAATATTGGCCTTTCCTTATTTTCTTAGTTAATTCGTATTCATCCTTTAAGAGTCAGCTCAGGCATCATCTCTCCAGCAAGCCCTCCCTAATGTTTCTCCCACTCTTTGCATCCCTTACCACACTGGCTTAGTTACCCTCCTTTCTGTTGGTATAAAATACCATGCATATGTCTACTATTGCACTCACTGTATTGAATTATGATTATTTGTTCCTGTATTTGCTTTCCTCAATATGTCTCCATACTCTCTCAGTACATCATTTGCATCTATAGCACTGACAGAGTTCTTGACACATAGGAGGTGCTAAATAGATGTAAGTTTAATACATTTATGCCAAATTTAGAGCAAGTTTGAAAAAATCCAGCCTTTTCCCATGGAGGAAGGGGGAATTCGGCGGGGGCAATGGGTTGAAATATTTTGAAAATAGTTTTTGTAGCCTATTTGCCCCTATTATGGAAATACTGATTTAAACCAAATGACTCCTAGTCTTTAGTTGTTCTCTACCACTGGGAGATAATGAAGCAACACGGAGTTGACCTCTTCTCATTTGAATAACAGGGAATCTGTTATGGAGACTTTTAAACCTATGATGGTGTTTTCTATCAAAACTGAGATAAATAAAAAGATATGTTCACTGACAGTAACAACTACAGATAAATGCTGTCAGCTGAAAGAAAATGTCAATCACAGATGTGAGTGGATCTGTGAAGGCCACAGTGAGTTTTATACAAATATAAACTTGATAAAATATGATTTTAGAGAATGTCATAATCATGTTCAGAGAGTGGAGTAAGAGTGAAATGTGATTTCAGTGGTTGCACAGTCCCTAAAGTGTACTCTGTCTATAAGGGAATAAGGAGCAAAGGTGATACAGAGGTGCTAGCCAGATGCAGTCATCCTCATTTCTTTAACCTTTATTTCTAGATCATGTTTTGTTGAATTATTGTCAAGGCATCCCTCTGAGCCCTTTTATGTTCTCTCTTTCTCTTTAATATGTAACCTGCTAAACCAGATTTTGGTGTAGAATTCTGACATGATCACTATACCACATTCCTATTCTGCATTCCTGGGATTATATTTTTCCTTTATAAACGATAGTATTTCTGTATTCCACTAGGACCCCTAGATTCTCCTCTTTTCTCTGATATTCACCAGAAACAGGTGCTCGCCAACCTATCTTTTGCAGTATTTTTTTTGTAGTAGGCAATTGCATGTACTTCTAGTGATAATGTTTGTTTGTACATTAGCAATAGTTTCACTTTAAAAATTAATTTTTCTTCCCCTTCCCCATAAGTGTATGTACAAAATGAATACAAACAAGGGCAGACCTGATTGTTCCTTTGTTATAAGACCATCTAATCATAATAAAACTCATTTAATAATTGTGTATAATGAGCAAATTAGAACAATAACGCAAGGCAATGAGAGCCAATTCCTCGAAATGTTTATCCTTTAATTGAAAAAAAAAAACAAACTTCTCCTTTTCCCCTCAAGTAGAGTGAGACTAACTGCTGGACTGTCCTGCTTCTGCCAAATATGAAGGTATCTGATGTTCTGCTTCTCTAGTGTTTACTGGGCGAAATCCTGGAGGGAGAGTGGGAAGGGGAAGGGAAAAGATCTGTTGAATTTGGGGCTTAGTTTTCCTCTGGATTATATGGCAAACTGATTTCGGCAGACACTCAGCAGCAGGCGCCCATCCATTCACACCTGTGTTATTCTTAGGATTATGCGGCAAAATAGTTTAATGATCAAAAGCTGGAGCTTTGGTGTTAGAAAGGCCTGATTTCTGGTCCCAGCTTTGTCGCTTCACTGATTTGTGATTTTAGGAAGTTACTTAAGTTTTCCAAGATTCAGTTATTCCAACTGTACAAAGGGGATCAATGACAGCACCCACACCATGTGGGTGTGGGTGAAGTTGAATGCGCTAATGCTGACTTCAGCGGCTGGCACAGACTTGGGGGCGCAGTAAATAATCTCAATGAGAAAAAGATGGGCAGGAAGTGACTAAGACCAAGGGATAATATGGTGTAGTTGAAATAGGATGGGTTTAGACATTCGAGTCCTGTATCCATTTCTTACTAGTTGTATCAAGTTGGATAAGGCAACTTGAACTTTGAGGACCATCATTTTCCAAATCTATATATTTTTAAAAAAGGGATATTAATGCTCATTTATAGGGCAGTTATGAGGATTAAATAAGACAATGTATGTGTAAGTGCCTACTTGCCTGGTGCCACATCTTGCTTTTGGTAGGAGCTAACTAAATGCTGATGGTGGAGGCATGCTACTGATGTTGCCTAGAGCTCAGCTATGATTAATACCATTCCCAAATGACTTTTATGATGTGAATCCATGTGTCCTCTTCTGCTCAGTGTTCCCATCTGACTCATGATTCCTAATTCTTAGAGCAAAGTCTGATGCCTGAGAGTATTTCATGGTACAGCAGTTGCTGTCAGAGCTCCTCCCATGTCCCCTTATCCTTACCTCTTCAGTGCACACCAGCCCACTTCTATCAGTATGTGCATTTCTCTGCCTGGGGGCTTTTTCTTACCACTGGACCCCACTTTGTGTCCTGTGCTATAGGCCAGAAGTGCAGAAGAATTAATGGCCCCCTTCCCTAGCATTCCTCAACCCCTGACTGGTGGTGTTTCTCACTGGCTCCTGGACTTTCCTCACTAATTTAAGTTCCATTTTTCCTTAGTAGCTGGCTTGATAATGCACCCTGTACTGACTGCTGTCCCATCCTTAAGTCACACCCCCACATCATCTTACAAATAAATTACCTGCACTTCAGTCTTGATCTCAAGGTTTGCTTCTGAAGTAACCCAAACCAACACACGGCTATCCCAATAAGCCGACACAGTGATGCTTATGGAGAATTATTATACGTAGATCTTGAGACCAGGATTATTACTATAGGGAGCTGGTTACAACAGAACTAGTTCCATCCGGTCTGAGGCTTAATGTGTAGTTTGGAATAAAGATGACTGGGGCCTATTGAATCTTTTCTAAAATGATACCCTGCTGAATACCTGTCAATGTGCTTGGGTTGGCAGAGCTATGAGAATCTTATTTGACCTTCTTTATCGGAAGGACATTGTGGGTTTGGGATAGGAGTGGGTGAAAGAGGATCATCATATTCATTACAGGGCTAAACCTGGGGATTGAGGTTGTTTTGGGAGGTCTGGCTTCATATGAGATTTTGAGGGCACTCCAACCCCAAAGGCAGCCAGACTTTATAATGTCCCTCCAATTAGGGATTCTCTTAAACTGGTTATCCTGATTTAAGGTGATCTGTATGCCTATGATTAGCTGAGAAGAAGGTCAGCCCTGAGGAGGGTGGACACAATATGGCAGATGTCCATTTTCTATAATTTCTCTATTATAGAATGGATTATATATGGATGATGCAGTGGGGACCTGAGGTCATGAATGGGCTTCACAGGGTCCATGAACCTCCCGATATTTTACACAAAATAGTGTAGTTACGTGCATTTTTTCTGGGGAAGAGGTTGTGAGCTTTTGGATTCCAATAGGGGTCCTCAACATAGTAAGAACCACTTCAGCTTGATGCCTAATTTTAGTGCTAAGGATGATTAGAGGGAATGTTTTTGAGCCCTGATCATATCAATTGTATTAATGGTGCTCCTTGGGGTTGCAGATAGGCTCGGACCTGGAAGTTTGGGACCCAGAACTCCACAGTCGCCTCATGGGGCATTAACTGTCTTACATATCCAGGTTTGCTCATATGCCCTGCAGCTTCCTGCAGGCTTCCCACAGGCTGGTGGCAGAGAAGCCCCAAGAGAGATACA
Source organism: Ceratotherium simum simum (assembly GCF_057802395.1). Lineage (NCBI taxonomy): Eukaryota > Metazoa > Chordata > Mammalia > Perissodactyla > Rhinocerotidae > Ceratotherium > Ceratotherium simum. Next base: position 25,372,229 of record NC_141923.1, on the reverse strand, counting down.
TGATGCAGCTGAGGCAAAGTGCTGTCGAGATATACCTGAACACAGCTGTTTGCAGGAGCAATCGCTGGAGTGAAAAGGTGAGCAGAGAGGATACGAGGCAGGGCACAGGAGGGGTCTAGTGTACCTTCTGCGTGCTGCCATCTCCCCTCACTGAGACCATGCTCATCTTAACGTCATTGGCACACATGGATCATAAGGATGAGGAAATGTTATAGAAAGCTGAACCTGATAATTGGGAAAAGTACATCCCCACAGGCTATTTTATTTGATTCTCAAGTAGTCATCTGGGTTATATAGGGTGTATAATGGAATTCCTGTTTTTACAAACAAGTAAGTTACTGCTCACAGAGGCTAACTGTGAAAATTGACTAGGGTCTTACAGTTAATACATCTTGGAACCTATTTCTTCTTTCTTCAAAGTTCTCTATGACATCATTCTGCTCTCTGGCAACACATCATCAAAAAAGAAAACCAGTTCAGAGAAAGATATGCTGATGGCCATCTTATTTGGAGGCAAATAAGACCTGCCAAATTGTAACAATAAGGAACTTTTGCTTGCAACTGGTTTGATCGACAGCATGGGTAGAGGTGGCACTGGAGGGATGACCAGGAAGAGGTCACACAAGAGACTGCAGGGCGGACATAGGTGTTGGGTTCCCAAGTTGGCAGTGAAGTATGCTTTTGCTATTGTACTCGCTCAGGCTGCATTGGAACTCTGCTGATTTTAAAACTCATTTCCCTTCGTTTCTCGTTTAGTGATAGTTTTAGATGTTAATTTGTTGTCATTGCCACTGATGTAATTTAACCCTGGTGATACTGATGAACTGGTTCTTCTTTTGTAAAATTTAGAAGGAAGGTGGAGAGTCCAGGAGAACGAGGAGGGACAGGAGCAAGAGGCTGCATGGCTAATTGGTACCCTGTGCTCTGGAGTCAAAGTGAAGTCTGTGAAGGGAGGCGGTCTTGAGGGCAAGACTGAGCCAATGAGATACTCCTGCCTGCATCAGTTGAGGCCCCTTGGTTGCAAGCAACAGAAGCCATTGCAACAAGGAATATACTGGGAGGCTAGAGACTAAATGGAAATAACTTCAACTATTTTCTTCCTTCATTTCACCCCCTCTGTTCCTCTCTCTCTTTTTCTTCCAAATCTTATTTCTTAATTTACCTTATGCATAACCACACACACATACAGATAATTTTACATAAACATATAAATGTGATGATTTAATTAATGCTTTTCTAAAGGCATTCTTTTCTTTCCAGTTTTGCATACTTTCCCCTCTACTACTTTTTGCCTATATTGGTCCCCTAACTCCACTCCAAGAGGGTTTATGTGAACAACCTATTATATAAATATCCTGCCATGTTTTTCTCTACACATATAATTTATACATGTAAACATACATACATGTTTTCAGGTCAGTGTTTTGTAAAGTGGGATATTATATGCTTATTTTGCATCTTGATTGCCTTTCTAGAAAAAATTTATTGTGAAATATAGAATAAATACAGAAGAGTTTAAAAAATATATTTGTATGGTTTAGAGAATGGTAAAGCAAACATTCGCGGTGTATCTACCCCCAAGAGTAAGAAATGAGAAATCACCTGTGCCTGAGAATGTGCCTGTGTGCCCCTCTGCCATCTCTTCTCCCTCATTCCCTCGAGCACATCCCTCTCCAGAATCAGTCCTGGGCTTCCTTTTATACATTTTGTTTTTCTTGCTCAACTTTACCTCATGGAAATCTCTCACTAGCAAAAGGCAGAGCTCTAATTGACTCTTTTTAGGGGGTGCATAATATTCCATTGTGAGGATGTATTATATATGTGGCATTCACATGCTGATTATAATTTTATTTCCAACTTTTTATTCTACCATGCGCAATGTTGCAATAACCATCCTTGTGCATTTGCACTGGTGCTTTTCTCTCTATGGTGTAGTCTAGGAGTGGGGCTGATGAATAGAAGGGGACGTGTATTTTAAATATGAATAGATGCCATCATATTGCTTTCCAAAACATGGTAACACTTCACAGGTGTTACCTCAAGCTGTGTATGAGAGCACCCTTCACACGCATCCCTGATAGTAATAGGGGCTATTGCTCTTTCTAATTGTGCCAGTCTGAGGAGTGTCAAGCGATATCTGCTTGTTATTCTCAGACCATCAGTGAATCTGAGCGTTTCTGCATTTGTTTGTTGGCCATTTAGCTGAGCACTTCTGCAAATGAACTATTCATGACTTGCTCATTTCTTCAATGGAGATGTTTGTCTTTTTCTTGTCTTTCCAAAGTCTATTACTTGTCTATTTTGTTTAGGGTATATTTTGCCATCAAATGTGTTACCTTTTTATATAGTTAAATATCTATTCTTTTATTATATAGCTTCTGGGTCTCTAGTCTTCGTAGAGAATGTTTCCTGCATCTGCATTTCTGAAGAGTGTGTTTAGTTTTTTAATTATTTCTTTTTAAAATTTTGGTTTTACTTTTTACATTTAAATATTAATCCACCTGGAAATTTATTTTTGTTTAGTGTAAGGTGGAAGTCCAGTAATTTTCTTCCTAACGATAATTATAATAATAACAGCTAATACTTACAGAGAGCTTACTATGTGCTAGGCACTGTTACATAGGCACTTTACATGTATTAGCTAATTTAACCCCTGTTCCTCATAACTCTAAGACATAGATTTTTTTTACTATACCCATTTTATAGATAAGGAAAATGAGGCACAGAGAGGTTGAACAACTAGTCCAAAAGTCACACAGCAGGTAAGATGGTGAAACTGGGCTTTAAACCCAGGGAAGCCGTCACTGAAGCCCACACTCTTACCATATTGCTTCTTGCTTGGATAGCTAGCGGCCCAGGACTATTTATTAAATAATCCATCCTTTTCCTATTGAATTACATTGCTTGTTTTGTCATTTATTAAATTCTCATCTATACCAGAGTCTATTTCTAGTTTGTCTATTCTGCTCCCTGATCTATTCATCTTTTTCTATAATAATTCCTTATTGATTTCATTATAGTAGCTTTATGTCTGACATCTCTATAGTCCAGTCCTCCCTCCTTGCTCTTCTTTTTTCATTCATTTATTGACTATTTTCAGGAATTAATTCTTCCATATACAATTTATGTTCATTTTATTCAATTAAAATATCTGATGAGATTCTAATTGAAATTATATTAAATTAATGTATTAATTTTGGAACAACTGGCATGTTCATGTTAAGTATTCCCATTTAAAACATAGTATGCTTTTCTTCTCATTCAGATATTATTTTATATTTTCAGTAAGATTTTTTACTTTCCTTTCATTGCTCTCTGCATTTTTTAGTTAAATTTATTCATAAATATTTTAAAGTTTTTATTGATGTAAATAAAATATTTTTCTCATTTCTATTTTTTCGTGGTTATTACTGGGGTAGAGAAAAGGTATTGATTTTGTATATTTATTTTATATGCAATCAATATGAAGAAAAGTATCAACATAATCTTTTTTATTAACTAATTAAAAATAAAAAACGCTCATATCAATACAGGCTGAAACAGGATTTGATAAATTTCAGCAGCCATTCTCAAAAAAATCTAGGTAAAATGGAAATAAAAGATGATTGCTTAGATACATAAAGATTATTTGCTAAAAACAGCAAATCTGACCTGGAAATCATTTCAATTAAAATCAAAAAGTATTCAGGGATGCCCGTGTTACCAATAGTAAACACTGCATTTGCTAGAACCTCCACGGTAATAAAACAAGAAAATAAAATAACTGGTATTAACATCAGAAGAGTTAAAAATATCTCTTTTTTGATGCTATGATTGCATGTCAAGAAATTAAAGCAACTCTAGTTAAAAACATGCTGACTGAGTAAGATAATTTGGTAAGTCTGATGGCTATAAGCTAAGTATATAATATCAAGGGCTTTCTCTATTCTATCAATAATTAACTGGTTTTAGTTCTCAAGATTCAAATTCCAGAGAGGGAGCATCTACTTGCCCCAGCTTGGGTCGTCTCCCACCCCTTGGAAGGTAAAAGCCCCTTAGGACAGCTCCTGTAGAGTCTCCTCAGTGGAATAAGGGTGATTCCTCAAGGGGAAAGATTTGAGGGTCAGATTTTTTTTTTTTTTTTTGTGAGCTGTAAGGGATTTTATTTTTTCATTCAGAGAAGACAGATCCACCCTAACCAGTTCCCTCCTCTTACCAAGAGGATGCTCTGTCTTCTTCACCGTTTCAACTCTGCACAGCATCCAGGACCATGTCTGGCATCTAGTCAGTTAGGTCTTTGTTCATCCAAACAAAACTATTTGGAGTGTTCACCTTTATGCCTTTGCTGTTGTTATGCCTTTGCTGTTGTTATTCCCTTTCTCCAGAATGCCCTTCTTCCTCCTCTCTTTGTTCACTTGCTAACTCTTATTTTTTAAGCTTCATCTCACCTCCTCTGGGAAGCCTTTCCTGAGCCCACATTCCCAGTCTATATTACAAGTCCCCCTCAAAATTTCCACAACAGCCTGTGTGCGTCAAGCTTACCACATTGATTCAGATAATTATCTATCCATGTGTCTGCTGCCTCCATTGGACTGTCAGTGCCTCATCAGTGTGCTCGGCTTCTAGAGCAGTGGATGGTACACATGCGACCCCAGTGAGTATTTTCTGCATAAATGAATAAATATGTGAATGAACTAAGCGATGCTTTATTGGCAGTGATGTTGGTGGTATCTTTTCATAATCTGCTATCTAATTTTACCTTTTCTCTTTTAATTCCATTAAGCTCCCAGCCCTTGTCTCTGAATGAGGATGCTGTGTGAATGCTGAGTGAACTTTTCAACTGGAATACAATAGTTCATTGCATCCTGGGCCTTCTCCTTTTCTTTCATCTGTTCATTCTGATCTTGTCTGAACATCAGGTTGCTCCCACTGCCTCTACCTTATCACCCTCACTCCCCCTGTTGGACAATTTAGTAAAATAAGAAACTCTAGGAATCCTACAACTTACTAAAGAGGACTCCTAAAGGAGAAGACAGAGTTAGTCCTGCAAGCTTCTACCTCCATGACCGTCTCCTTCTCTTGGTTTCTCCTTGACAGTTCCTTCTGCCCCCGTGGCACAATTTAAGTGTTAGTGCCCAAAAGGAGACTACCTACTAAAGTCACTCACACTCGACTATTAGGAAAGTTCAAATGACTACTCTTTTGACAGTAACTGTGTTTTAAAATAAAATCAGGAGGATAGTTAAAAAATAATCTCATGCCAGAATTTCAGGCTAAAGCATCGGTTGGGAAGATATTTTTGGGTGAGCAGACTGTTATCAGCAATGTTCAACTTGCTCTGTAGAAGGCACTGGGAGCTCTGTCTGGGATGTCTTGGGACAGCCTTACATGGCATGCGGATTAGACTGGAGGTAGCACAGGACATCTGGATTCAGAGATTTGAGGGATAAGTCCAAGCTCCACTCCTGTACCAACTGTGTGACCTTAAGTTCATGTGACCTCTCTGAGCCTGTGTCCTCATCTGTAAAATGAGGACAGCAATATGTATGTTATCTATACTGTCACGCTGTTATAAGAAACAAATGAGACAAGAGATGTAAAGCCTTTAGGAGTCAAGGTAGTACAACGGTGGAGCATCAGGGTTGCATGGTCTGATTGGTTGAGTTCAAACTCTGGGCCTGACACTAACTAAGTATCAATGACCTTGTGCAAGTTTTTAACCTCCGTGTGCCTCAATTTCTCTATCCATATAATAAGGGTCATATAGATTTTCTCATAGGGTGGTTAAAGATGACATGAAATAATTTATACGTGAGCACATACATGCATGGCACATAGCCCTCAGCTAACAGGACTCTCATATCATCAAGTTACAGAGCAACAGACGCAGATGTAGGGCCCCATGTCATCAGAGAAGGGCCAGTGTGAGCCTCTTTTGGCTTTCGCTGAAAGATCAAGACTTGCTTTATTCCTGTTTATGAATGGACCTATGGAATTAAAACCCAGTTCCAGTTTACTCCCCCCCTTATGTCTACGTATGCTTGCTCTCTTTTGCCCGCTTTCCAATCCAAATACAGAACTTGGTCTTCTGACTGATGTCCACACTCACCCTCCCTCTTCTATCTTCCCTTTATCTGACCTCCTCTTCCTGTCACTGTCCTTCTATCTTCCTCCCCTCTTTTCTCCTATCTGTCCTTTCCCCTTCTATCCGCCCCCACCCCCATCTTCCCCTCTCTACCCTCCTCCATTCCTGGAGCTCCCTCTTCCCCATTTTCTGTTAGTGGGCTCATCAAAGCATCTTTTTGTTTTAACAGAGGCAAGTGTCCCCTCAGAAAAAAAAAAAAACACACCAGCTTCTCCTCGTTATAGAATATTAGGGCTGGAAGTGCCCTCAGAGATCAAGTAGCTCAGAGGTTCTCAGACATGGCGAGTTAGTTATGATACCCTGGGCAGCATCTGAAAAGCCAGGCCCTTTCCCCAGTGCTTCTGGATCAGAAGGTCAGCATTGGGACTTAGAGTGACATTTTTGTGGAGGGTTCTAGAATACACTGATGTTAATTCAGAAAGACTTGGATTTCAGTCCTAATTCCACCACTTACTAACAGAATTGTCTTGGCTGAGCTATTAAAACTTCCAGAGCCTCAGTAATACCTGTTAGATATGGAAAATAATATCTTCCTCAAATAACAAGCAGCAACCAGCGGACTGGTCAGCACACAGTAGGCGTTAACCATTGATTCTTTTCTCCCTTCCTGTGGTAAACAGTACCGAGTCCTGATTCCCTCTCTAAACACCCAGGATGACGACTGAGGACAAGGCACCTAAACATCACTGTGCCTGGTAGCTCGTCTGAGAGAGGGAGAGGGGCCAGGCAGCATCATCACCCCCACTCAGAACCCCCCACCAGCTGCCTCTGTACAGGGTCACACCAGCATGAAGCCAGGAAATAAAGATAAACAACATTTATCGTGAATTCACTTTCTCAGGACTATTTCAATTAATCTCTGCAACAACCCTATGAAGTAAATACTATGATTATTTTTAACCACACAGACTGGTAAAACGTAGGCAGACCTTTTTTTTCCCCTACTCTTCGCAAGTCTGGATCATTTACCCCATCCCTTGTCTGTGTTTTCAGATCCCAAATAAGTATTCAGGGGCTTGGATTCATTTCTACCGTAATGTATTAAGCACCTAATACGGACGAGCTAGCAGTCAGTGTGAGGAGCCCCGAGAACGAAGAATGGGAAGTTGTGACTGTCTGGGGTTCATTTCCACCTGCTCTTTGAAACAGCCTTGCTGCTGTCCCTGCTGATTTTGAACCCCACTCTTTTCGGGGGTCCCCAGATTGGGTTTGCCTCCATACCTTAGCTCCAGAAGATGTGTTCCTCCCCTGCTGTGGGCCCTAGCCCCATCCCCACCTCCCCTCTCAGAGTTGTAGGAAAGGTCTCTCTCTGCAAGAATCCAGGGAGGTTATTCTTCCAGGGGAGGGCTGACAATGGTGCTTATTCTTTGAGGAGGAGGAACACTTGTGATTTCATGGTAACAAAGTTCCAATTTTGGTTAAGTCCTGGGAGTCCAGCTGCTTTGTCACAAGTTCTATATTTCTACCCCTCCCTGCCCCTCAGCCAGTTTATCTAAGTCTTGCTCTTTTTCTTTCGTTATCGCCCATTTAATTTTATCTTTAAACTCATGGTCCAGATAACCCCCTAAGTTAGCTGTGCCCACAGCAAATGGCTTATTAACTCTCTCCCAGGCTAAGGTTGGGGGGTGGGGAGAGGAATAAATGCAGCCTACTTGGGATTTATCAGGGATGGAAAGAGAAGGGAAAAGACACACATACCATTTTAAAAAAGAACCAGAGAGGCAGGGAGAGAAGAGTGTGTCGAGGGAGAGGAAGGGTGTACATGGATGGGAACAGATTGCCCAAAAGGCAGGTGGGTGGCAGAGAGTAAAAATAACCAGGGAGTGACCAAGCCTTCATTTTCTTTGAAACACTAACATTTTAGGAAGATATTGAAACTGCTAATTTTCTTGGCATGTTGACACCTCCTCCTAATTAATGAAGAGCTTATTAGGAGAACGACCAAGCTGCTCACAGACAAAGAAAGAAGGGAGACTACGTTGAACTCAGCTTGGCAGTCATGACTGAGCAAGGTGCCGCGGGGTGTGCGGTTACTCGTGGGCGGGCTGGAGCAGGAGCTTTCTGCTGGGCTCCCTTCCTCCTGGCTCCACGTGCTTGCTGCTGCCCTCCCTGGTCCACAGCCTAGAGGCATGGCCCGAAACAGGCTGCTTCTGGCCCAGACAGGCTAGAGGGGGCTCTATGCAGGAGAGAGGCCCCAGAATCTGGCCTTCAAAGGAAAAGAAAAAAGTAAAATTCTCATGACATCTACACACTTTGTCACACAAAAGCTTCTACACAGTCTTCCAAGTTGGCTACACCTGGGAGCAGCAGTTATGGCTGCTGGTCTGTGATTCCAGGTCCCAAGCGTCACCTTTCATTGCTAAACTTTCTCACCTGCAGGATGCTCAGAGCACCAGGAACTTGAACAGAGGGGAGTTGGATGCTGATGTGTTAGCCTTTGTGGGCTAGTTTTCTGAGAGCAGCAGGAGGGGTGGTTCAGGGGAGTGTCTTCCACCATTTTTCAGACTTGACTAACTCTATTTTCTGGGGGAGAAGGTCTACTTGATACGTCTCTGGATCCCACCTTTCAGTCATCTGCCAAAACCATCCATTTGTCCTTCCAAATCCCTTATGCAGCCCATTATATATGCAGTGTAGAGCAGTCAAGAGCACTGGCTCTGTAGACTGATGGGGGCTCACCCCTCAACTCCGCCACTCGCCAGCTTGAGTTGTCTTGGGCAATCACCTGCTGTCTCTGCGTCTCCATTTCCTCATCTGTAAAATGGCATTCACTTCAAAGGACAGTTGTGAGGGTTAGTGAGATAATAGATATAAAGAGATGACTACTGTGCCTGGCACATACTAAGCACAAAATAAATAGTACTATAAGGATCAACTTTCAAAAAGCTTTAATTTATAATTTTATGGCAATGTCCTTAAACATTGGGCAGGGCAGAGTGTTTCAGATCGTCCTTTAATAAATGGGAAAATCGAGTCATGTAATGGATTGGTGACTTTCCCAAGGTTTACAACAAAGAAGGGATAGAATTGGCTCCAGAAGCCAGGTCTTCTGGTTCTCATTCGTTTATTTGTTTTCTTGTTTGTCATGCAAACGTGCTCTTACTATCTCTTAGCATCCTTCATCCTGTCTCCACTACTAGTGCAATGGGGTGCAGAGGAGAGTGGGGAATGCCACACAGCTGTCCCACTGCAAAGTGGTTCAGAGGACAGAACCCTTGACCTGGGTAGTCACCATGCCTTGTGATCTTGGACAAATCACTTTATCTGGCTGAACTTTAAATCCCCCACCTTTAAATGGAACACAGTTATTACCCTTCAGATGTACATCTTAGGTATACATTATGTAGCTAAAATAGAAACTCAAAATGAAATATCAGTAAGGGCCGATGATGGAATAATGTTGATCCTAGAGAAAGAGAAGAGTATTCTTCCTAACACTGTGTAAGGAAAACAAATAACTTCTGTCTTATAAGAGGAAAGCAGAAGAGGTTGTTACGTCTTTAATTATTCTTTTGTTGTTTCAGATTTGGAGGTTGTCTTTTTAACAAAATGAATAATGCAATCAGCTGTTATGGAAAGATGTTAAATTTTGATGATGTTGAAATGTGAGACTAGGATCCCGTATGTGAGGAGCTCTAATTTCCCTTTCCAAAGGGAAGGTTCCCATGTGTGTATACCCTCATGCACCAGCCCTGCTCCTATTGGCTGGAAACTCTCCTCTAGCCCAGACTGCTTCTGGATAGGTGGGTATAGACCATTTTTCAAGGAGAATGCAAAGGAAGTGATCGTTTCCATTGGTCTCCTTATTTTTCAGCCTGCCCAGGCTTCCTGGCAGTACTAATCCATACATCTATTCTGCCATGCACACCAAGAGGCTGGTTAAATCGGAAATTATTCTTTAATTTGTTAAATAATAATAGCATAGATGGCATTTCCATTTTAATCCAGAGCTCTCGAGACTCCAAAATCCTTCAAAACTCAACTAAATCTCAAAAGGTGTAATATCAGGCATTGCATTTTACTGACTAAAGGAAATATATGTGTGAGGGTTGAGTTTCCTGGCACTTCTTAAACTGGATGCTATCAACCTTGGCGCTGGGACATGTTGAGGTTTCATGATCAGTTGTGAGATATATCACATGTAATATGTTACTAAATAATAATTCATATACTGAAGTTTTGCCAGCTTTACTAGAAATTTAAATTAGATCAGATTCAGGGGCATTGCTAAAACAGCATCACTTCTACCCACCTGCGTTCTGACATGCTCCCTGGAGATTCTTTGCCATGGGAGGGTGCTTTGCAGATGAATATCATTCATCATGTTGCTTGCACTAGAAAAAAAGGAATATATCAGCTTTAAGCTCCTCTGTGTTAACAAATGCCTGATCTTCGTTTTCAAATACCCTCCAGGAGTAGAATTGTGGTCATTGGGTTTCTTGCTAGCACATGATGGCAAGAAAAAACATCTAGGAGATCTCCCATTTTAATACTCTCCCCCCAACATTTAATTTCATAAGGAAGGGACAGTATAATTTAGTGGAAAGAGCATAGGATTTGAACCAAAGTGACTCTGACATTTAACAGGCTGTGTGGCCTCAAATAAGTCACTGAACCTCTCTGAGCTTTAGTGTTCTGGTTTGTAAAATGGGGCTAATGATAGCGCCTACGTTGTTTCAAGGATGAGAACTAAGGTGCATGTAGGTCCAGGCACCACGCGGCCTTCAGTTATTATGACAGCTATAGGATTACTGCTGCTGTTGTGCTTTCACACGTCCCTTCAGTGCCTTGTAAAAAGAATATATTTCATCTGTGTGAGAACACAGGCTCAGCATCTAACTGTTCACAGGAGACACCTCTGCCTCCCTCACAGCTGGTAGTTAAAGCATCAAAGAGTATCTACACTCCAGGTACTTGTGAGATGATTCAGTCAAAATCTACTGCCATCCAGCACCTGCCAGGGGCTTGCCTCTGGCATCTGATATTTATTTTTTCGTTTATTGAACACATGCTCGTACAGCTCACGTAGAGCTTACCATGTGCCCAGCACTGTTCTAAGTGCCCTAAGAATACCGATGTAATCCTCACAACTCTATGATGTAGGTACTATCACCCTCATTTTACAGATGAGAAAACTGAGGCACGGAGAGGTTAAGTTCTCCAAGATCACAGAGCTAGTAAGTGGCAGAGCAGGATTTGAACTTAAGTGGTTTGACTCCCGAGCTTGGGAACTTGACTACTATACCATGTGAGAAAGACTGTCTAACAGTCGTGTTCATGAGCTATGCTTCCAGAGTCAAAAGGTTCTTTCCCTGGGCTTAGTGAGATTATGAGAAAGCAAGAGACCCAAACATATGACTTCAGCACCCCCTTCCTCTTTCCTACCAATATCCAGCCCTCAGTGCACGAGTCACCTGTTTAGAGGGACATTCTGTGTCTTTGCCAAACTTGCTGCAAGTCTTATGTTCCACGTTTATCTGATAGTCCTAATGTGAAAACCCAAGGGATAACGCATATAAACAGAGTGTGTTTCTGTAGAGGTTCTCGTCAGTTTTACTTGCCGTGAAATGAAAAGTACGAAGCCCATACAGTTCCCTTTCCACTTCCATTTCTGTGGTTCTTCGGCCAACTTCTGTGCCCAGGTGCAGTCACCAGCTCTGTCCAGGTACCTGCTGATATTTACTTTCTCTCCTTCCTTTAGAGGACATCTGCTCTGTTTTTATCCCTGATTGTTCTGTTTTTCTTATTGATTAATCATATATAATTCCTCTGAATCTCTTGGATGTAGGGAGGGTATAAACTATAAGCCAATAAGAAGCTTATGGTGATTTTCTTACCAGGTAAAATGTTTCAAGGTGTATGGACGAAAGTAGAAGGGAGATGAAAAAACAATGATAAATTATATTATCTATTATGAATAGCTCTCATTTACTCATTGCTTGCTTTGCAGCAGGCACTGTGCTAAGCGCTTTGCATATATTATCTCTTTTAATCCTTGCGGACACGGTTAATAAGCGATAGGGTTCTAATTCAAAACCAAGTCTTTCTGACATCAATTCCTGTCCTCTTAAGCCACTACACCACACTGTATATGAATTCAGTTCAGACACAAATCTTACATTTTGCCCACATCAAGCAAATGTTTTTTCTCCTTTTGACCTCAGGTAAAGAGAGTTGAATATAAGCCTTTCAGTCTGTAACACAGCATCACCAGCAGCGCAAGGCCCTCCTGGTTTTATTTTTCGCCTTCATCCCTAATCATACTTCCTGTTCTCCTTCTCCAGGGACACCCATTACCATAGTTTATATATCTTTAAATAAGTATATACCCTTGTAAGAGAGGTAATATGATTTTATTGTTATGCATTTAAAATTTATATTAATGGCAGTGTGCTATATCACCTGATGTGTTTCTTATCTCTTGATTTTTTTTTCATTCAATACTATGTTTTTAAGATCTTTTCATGTTGCTCTGTTGACATTTAGTTTCTTCTTTGTAACTGCTGCACAGCATTCCACTGTATGCATACACCATGTCTTCCCTATCTATTACTCTGGTGCTGGAACTCTGCTCCAACTCTGCTTTCACTGGCAGGATGGTTCATGGTGCTGAGTGAGAAGTTCTTGGGGATATATTCCCAGGAGTGGTGTTGCTGGGTTATAGGGCATTTGCATGCTCAATTACACCGAAGACTTCGAGATTGCTTTCCAGAAGGGCTGTACCAGTTTAAACTCCCACCAGCCACGGACAAGAAAAAGTTCCAAAGTGCCGCAACCTTGACAATACTTGGCATTATCCACCATTTTTTTTCTTCTTTTTTCTTCATTAACCCTTTATTACTAGTCACACTCTACAGAAGTATATGTGGACTTAGGTGAAAAAAATCAAACGTACCCAAAAATAAAAAACACAGCACGCAAAGTAGTATATGCATTCCAGCATTTGCGCCGGCGACAGCAGGCGCCCAGGAAAAAGCTCTTCTAAAACGACCTGGCTCTTGGTGGCTGGTATACAATCGCGTCTGGGCAGGACGGCGTGGGGGGGGCCTGCCTCTTCCCACCGCCTGCAGGCGGGGGCAGCACCGCCTCCTCTTCTGGGGCCTCCAGGCCAGCGGCCACCCCAGGCCACCGAGAACGGCGCCAGGCAGAACCTTTCAGGCTGGGGCGGCGCGCCTGGCCCTCCGGGGGTAGCAGGCACAACATCCCAGTTCTCAGGGTCTTCAGGGTCAGCCAAAAGTCACCCTCAGAAGCCCTCGGCTTAGTCGGCCTTTTCCAGGAAGATGTCACTCAGAGTGACCCACACCGCGGGTCTGTCTGGATGGAGAGTGCAGTGCTTCCAGGGGCTAAGGCAGGTCCGCCTCGCCCCTGCCACACCCTGGAGAAGGAACTGATCTGGAGGTGGCCGTCAAGGCTCCGAGGGGACCGGAGGTGGCTGAGCGGCCCTCTTGCAGGGCCTCCTGGTCCGACTGGGGCTTATCAGAGGGCAGCACCTCCACAGAGGTGTCGAGGAGCGTCTCCTCGGGGTGCTCAGTGTGCGCGCTGCGGAAGAACCGCTCCAGATGCCCCTGGAAGAAGAGGCAGCAGATGAAGGCCCCTGTAGCAGGAGGCCCAGAAGAAAGCCTCATGCAGAGAGGCCTTCTCCAGGGGCAAGTGCTGGTACATCTTCAGGCTCGTGCTCACCGCCGCCTGCGGGGTCACGTGCTCCTTCCGCGGCGCCGGCTTCCCCCAGGCCTTGTCCTTCAGTGTCTGGGTCCTGCCCGACGGCGAGGAGCGCCCACGCGCTGGAGGAGGGGCGGCTGGAAGCACATCTGCAGGTTGGCCTTCTGCCGCTCCCAGCGCTGCGCGTGCTTCTCAAGGTCGCAGATCTTCACCGCAGAGTATGGTCCAGGGGCCAGTGCACGGGCTTGTCCCGGTAGAACATTTTCCATCTTTGTAATCATTGCCATGTGACATATATGCAATAGTATCGCATAAGTAAAAGCCCTCAACAAAGTTTGGAAGACTTGAGCATGCCAATGAGGCAGCTTGGGGTAGTTTAGGTGAGATGGGGATTGGATGATACAGGAGCCAGGAGCCACAGCATTTCCGCTGAGCCCTCCCTAGTGATTGGTTTGTGTGTTTCTTATAACATCTCACACCGCTTTGCTTTGTGCAGTAGTTTTTTGTGTACTTGTCTCCAGTGAGCACGCAATGGGCTGTAAACTATGTTTCTTCCTCCCTGTACATGTACTGCAAAGCTTTGTTTGCAGCAAGCCCCTCAGTAAGTGTTTTCTAGAATGAAAGGTACTGCCTGCCACTAAGAGGCCATTGGCTGGGAAAGGGTGGGTTAGAGCTAGGAGCAGAAAGCCACAGGTTTCTATTCCAATGGGGTGATTCAGTCTGTCCTTCCTTTTCTGGACTATTCCTCCACCCCACTCCCTGACCCCCTCGACCCCCACCCCTCACTTTAACCAGAGGTACCTGCTTACATTACAATAGATGAACTATATGAAACTGCTCTGGTAAAAGCAGACTTTTGAATATACAGGATTATTTTCCCTAAATTGACATCTGAAAATTATGCCGCACTATTGACTCATTGTCCTCTCTGGTAACCTCCTGGCTGGGCTTGGGATGGAAGTTCCTACAGACAGCAAACACTTTTCTCTCAGCCAGGGACTCAGGCCCCAACCTTGATGGGCAGCGTGGATGATGTGTTTCATAATGCATGAGTGTTTATTTAACAAACAGCCACCCTTTCCAATTAAACCATTGCTGAAGATAGGGACAGCGTAACCTTTCCCTCACGGCTGGGTACTCACTGGCTTTTCCAAGATGCTGACCCCTCACTAGCCCACCAGCCTCTAGGGCAGTACGTGCTGTGGGAGCTATTAAGAGTGGGCTGGGTCAGTGTGGCCACCTCTGTTGCATCGTTCAGCAGCCGAAGTTCAGGCTCTGGTGTAGAGTTTGACTTCCCCACCCTGAGTTTCTCTTTATACCGAAGCTCTTAGAATGGAGGCAAGTCTGGAGACTTTTATATTGGAATGTTGGAGGAAAAGAGAGTTCCAGGTAAACTCCTGGAGGAAGCTCCCTATAACTTCTGGCTTCAAGGAGTAACTAGTGATTCTTGCAAATCTCATCTCATCACTTCCTGAATTACTCTGAAAAATAGTTGCATTTAGGTTTCAGGACTTCATTTATAGAGCTGAGTCCCTAAAAGAGTAAACACATTTCAGAGTTATGCTTTCTCAGGATGCTTTTTCTCATGATGATGATTATATTAGTCAGCATAGACTTGGTTATGCTGCAGTAACAAATTAAGCCCCAAATATTGGTATCTTAAAACAACACATTTGTTTCTCATTCATATTACAGGTTGAAAACTGGTAGCCATGAGGCCCTGTTTATCATAGACATTTAGGGCCTTAGACTGAGAGAAGCTCCACCATTTTATGATGTGACCATCTCCTCACAAGTCTTTAGCAGAGGAAGAGAACAAGGAATATGTGCACTGGCTCTTGATGCTTTCATCTCTTTCATTGGACAAAGCAAGTCACATGAGCATACTTAATTTCAAAGTGCTGGAGAGTATAATTCTCCTGTCTTCCCAGAGAGAAAGGAGGACTGGAAATAATATAGAATGTTATTAATGTTTACCATGGTGATAATGGACATGGGAAAATGGTGACAGCTTTGATAGATGCCAGAGAAGAGAACCATAGACTTACAATGTCACACTCTACATTTTGGAGGACTAGAGGTTCATGCCATAGGGCACACAGAGGGAGAGAAGTGAGGAGCTAAGATGGGATTTTGTCCACACATCTCCTTCGGGTAGAGCAGCCTTGCTTTTACAGCATATACTTCTAAAATAACGATTTCCAACCCTACACTACCATGATCAGTCTTGTCATTGGCCCTTCTTAAATTCAGCACTTAGCCATGAACATACTCTTCCATATGTGGTTTCATAAGTGTAGAGGCTAGAAGACCTGTTGGTTTTCCTTGCTTTGGATTATTTTGGCAATTAACATTTCACTAATTTATCTGACAATCATATTATACCTTTGGCTCATTATAAGCTTCATATGAGTTTCTCTAACCCAAGGATGGAAGTAAGTTTAAAAAGAAAAAAATAGTAGTAGGTTGTGGTAGATTTTAATTTTCAGAGATGTCCACAATAATATTTCCTATCCCATACGCTCTTCTGTGATGTGTCCTGGATACTCTCTCATCAAGATCAAGAGATAGAATCTCTCTTTCCACCCTCTTGACTCTGGACAGGCTGTGTGATGGCTTTGACAAATAGCATATGGTGGTTTAATGCTGAGGCATTTCTGGGAGTAGCTGTTAACTGGCATGGCAGCTTCTTCTTTTTGACTTGGAAGCTAGTTAAGAAGTGTGATTGCCAAGAGCTCACCAGGTTGTGAGAAGCCCAAGTTTGGTGGAGAGGCCTTGGAGGATGAGATGCAACATGGAGAAAGAGAGAGGCCAAGGAGACACCAGGTATGTGAGTGAAGAAGCCATGTTGGATGTCCTGCCCAGTTGAGGCTTCACCTCACACCAGCTCCAGCTGCAAGTGACTGCAGCCATGTGAGAGACCCCAAGAGTAAACCACCCAGCTGAGCCCAGACAACTCGCAGAACCGTGAGAAATAGTACATTGTTTTGAGCTACTACATTTTGGGCTAGTTTGTTTTGATGCAATAAATAACTAGAATATATTTTGGTACCAGAGGCAAGCTCTTAGGATTCTTAAAAGTCATTTTGTCTGAAGAGATTAGAAGATATAACCTTATGATTCTAAGAAGTCATTTTCTAGTTGAGAGGTTCTATAAAGCATCACTTGACTCTTTCTTAGGTGTTAAAAAATGTGTTAGGTTGTACTTTTGATCTGAGTGTAACCCTAAGGCTAAATTTTATAGGAAGGGTCCTGAATTTGATCTATGCCATGAGCCTATTTCTTATTTTGAGAAACGTTTGCTGGTTGGAAAGCTGGAGATGAAAAGAACTTCTATTTTGAAACACTTTAAGGCCTGACTCCTCTATATTACCTCTAAATTCTGTTTGAAAATTAAACAATTTCTTCCTTAACTCATCTCTATTTGTACCTTATCATAAAGAGACAAAAGAAACTAGTTAGTGCTTTGATAATCTGCCTGAAAATTTCCTTAGCCAGTTCCACCAGTTCATTGTATATTTTCGATTTTCATGTTACTGCAGGTGACAGTTTTGCTAAACTTCCTGCCACTTCATAACATTTGTCATCTTTTCTCCAGTCTCCAATGACAGTTTCCTCACTTTCTTTCCAGCCTCCACTAACATACTTCTGGAGGCTCTTCAGTCTCTGTTTTCTGGCTGGTCCCAAGACCAATGCTATATGTTTTAGGTTTTTGATTTGACAGCACCGCGCTTCTTAAATGAGTTTCTGTTCTGATTGTTTATTATGGCAAAATAAACTGCTCCAAAACTTAGTGGATTAAAGCAACAGGCTTTTTGTTATATATCACAATGCTGTGTGTTGACTGTGAATAGTTGAGTGTTTTTCTACTCTATGTGATATCAACCAGGGCTGCAATCATCTAGTGTCTCCATGAGCTGTGATATCAAAGGCATCGCATCCACACACATGGCTAGCAGTTGATGAGAGGAGTCAGCTGGAGAGAACCTCCATTGACTTCTCCACGTGACCTGGGCTTCTCATAGCATGGTGGCTGGGTCCCAAGAAGAGGTATCATAAGAACAAACACTCTCAGAAGGCCAGATAGAAACTACAAGACTTCTTATGACCTAGCTTCAGGAGTCACTCAGTGTCACTTCCACCATATTCTGTTGATCAAAAGCAAGTCACAGAGCCAACCCACATTCAAGGTGAGGAGACTACACATGCAAAGGCATAAATTCTAGGAATCGTAGTTCATTGGAGGCCCATCTTTGGAGACCAGCGACTTAGGTGGATAGAGACATGATGGAAATAGCTTTGATGAAAACGTGGTTAAGATGAGTTACACTAGGTCTGATTGTTGGTTGGCAAGTTTTCCCTACTCTGGAGCTTAGGTGAAGAGAATAGTGGTGAATTAGCCCTTGTCTAGATCCATCCTCTGAGAAGTAACAATATCCCATTAGCAATGGATGAGGCTTGCTGGCCATAAAGCACAGATAACCTTTAGTCTCTTACCATGTTTATTCCACAGTGGCATAAAGCAGTTTTTTAATGAGACCTGTTGAGATGTACTGACAGATCATTTCCTTTCCTTTCGTGTCTGGCTTATCCACTTCCATGTAAATGCCTTATCAAGAAATAAGACCTAGGATTTTTGGATGGGTATATAAGAGCAAAAGAGAGCTAGAATGATATCATTCTTTTTTACCTGCCTCTCAGCATTCTTAATGCCAGCAGGGTGGGGTTCTAAAGGCGGAGCAGGGATGGCTTTGAACCATTTGGCAGAGGATCTGGGGAGTGAGGCCACAGGGAAGCAGGGAGAGGGAGGCCAAGCTGGAGGATGTTTCCATTCTGTGACAGTGGCTTCTGCCTTTGAGGCAGCAACAGTAATATTTCATGTCTTCCGTGGTGTCTCCTACCTTTAAATGTCAGTCTCTGCAGCAGACTTATCTCGTGTAGCACATTTCAATTAGGTATTCCAAATCACACTCTTTTCTTCCAGGACAAATATGCCAGGGGTGATATTTACTGTTACAGCAGCATTTTAAATACTTAGGGGGAAAAAAGGCCTAGTGAATAGCAGTTTCTCCCTCATAACAATAAAACACAGTAATAATGGAGAGAGGAGGTGAATTCTGGGTTTGATGCCAGTAACTGGCTGATTTAAGGAACATCTTTTGTCTCTGCCCTCTTTTGTCCCCCTACTCCCATTCCTGCCTCAGTGTGAAGGTTATAAAGCTTGGCTCTGTAAGAGCAGCCTCCCACATCATCTTCCTTGGAGGTTCACGAATGCCTCCTAGAATGGCTTCTATCTAGAGACAACTGGGCTCCTACTTCACCCACTACCTGTTGCTTCTTTTGTTTTGAGGAATGTTTGCATGAAATCAGGATCACTATTTCTCTAGTAATTTACCAGGCATCAATGAGCCTCACCTATGGGGCATTTTCAGCTCTCAATAGAACACCGTCAACCCCACCTCCAGGAGGCAGATGGTTGAGAACCTTAAGTATTACATGTTTCCTGCTGCTTGGGATCAAGTCTCAATTCCTCGGCCTGATATTGCATTTCTCAGCTCACTTCTTACTGGTCCTTGTACCCACTTGTTCACTGGGCTGATGTCTTCATTGTCTCCCTAGTAGATTTTGCACATTCCTCCATCCAAACCTTGTGCAGGCCTCGCACAGGGCTTGGCACATGGTGGTGGTGGTGGTGGAATCTTAGTCATTATTCTCCCCCGTAATGAGAATCCTTCCACCAGATCTCCTTTCCATATTTCTGATTCCTGCCCATACTTAAGAGATCAGATTTGGTCTCACTTCCTCCGTTAAGCCTTCTCTGATCTCCTTAGCGCTCAGTGCTGACCCCCTTTCTAAATTTTTAAGGTGCTCATTATCATCACTACTCATTTGGCACTTGGCAAGCACTATCTTATGCTATTTTGAGTGTCCACATGTTGTCTACCCAACTAGACTGTAAGTGCCTTATAGGCAGGGATAACTGCCCTGTGCTTATTTCATATCCCTTCAGACTCCAAGGTAGTTCCTTGAACATAGACGGTGCTCAGTTAATATTCATTGATTAAGTGGATAGATCAAGGAGTCAATGAAAGCCAGGATCCCAAGAAGCCTGCCTTTTGGTGCCATTCTACTCAGTTTGAAAATCATAAACTTCCCTAAAACAAGGCCTTTCCCCTACAAACAGAGCTCCGCTACTTGGATTTCTCAGAAGTGAAGGCTCTTGGCCCAGCCTGATCCCTGAAACTGATGGTTCAGGTGAAGAGCTTTCCAGAATGAAGAGAATTCTGAAAGTGTCTGAAGTTTCCCACGTCCAGTGCCTTGACAATCAAGGTGTCGCGATTATTAGATCAAGGGGATTAGAATATCAAATTCAAGTCCACAGTGGTCTGGAGTAGAGTCTCACAGAAGTTTCAGTTTTGTCTCTGCCATTTACTAGTCAATGTCTCTGTGCCTCAATTTCCCCATCTACAAAGTAGATTTAATAACACTGTCTACCTTATAGGGTTGCTATGAGATACCAATGTGATAATAAATGTATGAATATTTAGGATGTTATAAAACACTATCTGAATGTCAAGAATCAGCCAGGCAGCATCTTGTAACCATCAGCTCATGTTCACTGGGGGCTCACTCTGTACATAGCTGCGCACGAGGCATAGACGGAGCCTTCCCTGCATAATAGTAGACCAGCTGAGGAACTGGGTATTCAGTATGGCCTGAACTCTGATCCACAGGTAGATGAAAGCTGGGAAAAGGATTATAGCCCAGCAATCACATCTGAAAGCTTAGCTGCAACAATTACCCTAAGTGTGTGGCAAAAATTTGACCCTGGGCATGCCTTGAACACTTTGGATCCCAACAGATTCTGTCCCTTAAACATTTCAGAACACTCTGATTTTGCTCCCTCCACTCACTGAAAGTTCTGCCTCTATGAAGACTTTTTGGTTTCCTAGTTGATTGGTTGTATCCAGCTTCCTGATCACACTTGTCCCTCCAAAGTTATCCTGGGAGACTGTGCTAAGTGTGCTTCCCCCAAAAGGACACTGTAAAATCCTGATGCCCCTGACTGATGTCACACTGCTGCTGGCTTTGGCAGCAGCCCAGCAAGGACAATGAGTTTAGGCCCAGGATGTCCACCTTCCTCAGCCCTGTTTTCATGTAAATGTTGCTGCTGGTGAAAGGAAGAGGATGCAGAAATATCTGCTGTGGAAGCAGAACTCCCTCTGACTAAGATGTTGCCGGGCCTTTTTTCTTCAAGTTTTCCATGTGGCATCAGCAGCTGAGTAAGGGAAAGCTAAGAGGTTTAAGTGTGCTGGTGCTCACTGGGCCGGATTAATAACCCAGAGCCTTCCAAACTGGCCGTTCAGGGTGAGATAGACTAGCCAGGGAACATTGGGTTGTGGGGCACCCTGGCTGGAAAACCAGACTCTACCAGAAGTGTGAGCTGACAGCAGTGATGAAGTGGCAATCTCTCCGTGCTTCCTCCCTGCCCCCACCTTCCTCCCTCTCCACCTCCCTTTCCTCCCATTTTACCATGCGCTTCTGAGATGGCTGCACAGCAGTCCCTCCAGCCTCTGACAGCTGCTGCCCTCTGCTGGGGAGAAAGCATCATGCGGGAGGTTTCTGAGCTCTGGGAGGTGCTATAACAGGAAATCAGCCTTCATGCAGACTAAGTCCAGGCTGTGGCCAGTGTGTGATTTGGCTTGGGGGAGGACAGAAAGATTCAGAGATCTCCTTGCACCAAAATATTTCCTGAGTGGTCTCAGCTGGGCACAGGTCTTTGGAATCCAACCCTTAGGGATTCATTGCTTAGAAGCTTCGAGTTCCCTGTTTATGAGGAGTGTTCCTGGGGGTGTGACTCCTGGCTCCTCCTTACCTGGGACAGACGTTGTGATATTGAGGTTCTCCACCATGGACGACCCTTAAACATTGTTGGTGACTCCGGTTACTGGATTAGCCAGTCACAATCCTTTCTTGAGGGAAGACAATAGAGGGAAGTTGAGTCTTGAGGGGACTGTAGAAGAATGGGCCTAGAAATAGTTTCTCAACTCAAAAGGAGCCATCATAGAGTGGAGGTTCTGAGTCATCAGGAGGAAGAAGAAGAACAGGAAGAACCAGATGGGAGTGGGGAATGTGGGCCAGTATGGGGGAAGAAGAGTACATAAGAAGGTAGGTGATAAACTGACCCTTATTACTTCTCAGCTTTTCTCAGAGCTGGCTATGCTGGTCGACTGTGCCCAGTTGGCTTTGGAAGGTAGAGGGACAGGAGGATCCCTGTCTCCAGCGTAACTACAGAGTGATCCTGGTGCATCTCTGGATCTTCAGCCTAGAGTATAGCCCAGCCAGACAGGAGCTATGACCTCACTGACCACACAGTAATTCTACTTGAGGGATTTATTTTCCTCCATGAGCTCCTGCCAAGACTCTTGTTTGGAGCTAATGGGGCTCCCCCAGCCAGCGAGTGTCTCCTAGTGATGTGCGTAAACAGTGCCAGGCAGGAAATAGATTTCCTATTCTTAATGGGCTTGTTAAACCTCTTATTGAGTGGTGTTTAAATGGCTTTAGTATGAATAATAATAATAGTAAGCAAGCATTAGTAGGAGTAATAGTGGAAAAATGATGGTGTCGGCTCTGGGAAATGGGAATGGGAAAAATGCCCCTTCCCGTTTTAATCCTGCCAGCTTGGAGGTCCTTTTGCCAACAGCACCCAGGGATGGGTGGTGAGTGACACTGGGACCAATAATTGGGGAAGATGGCAGACTTCGTCTTTGTTATCTGCAGCTTTCCAATTCTGAGCCCTTTTCCACTTTTAGTCTTTCCTCCTTCCTCATCCCTTCCTTTCAGAGTTCTCAAGCTCTCATCCTAATAGAGAAGATAGAACTACAAACTTATTTCTCTCTCTTAATATTAACTCAGGTTGAAAGCCATGGACAAAGGTTCTAAGGTTAAATTAAGGTATCAGGTAGAGGAGATTTTAGGAAGGTAGTAGATCCTGGAAGAAGCTCATTTAGAAGTGGGTCTCATGTTCTCATCTCTGGTTTACAGCTGGGACTGGAGATATGAAGTGTATCCCAGACTTTAGTAATTTATGTATCAGGTTCACTGTTTTTATCATACCTTCCTACAACTGTGTTGGTTTTCTTTATACTGATTCTCTTGTTGGACTTTAGATCTGGCATCTTCTTAAGCAGTATGTCTGTGATATCATGGGTTCAATGTGTGAGCCAGGTTTTTTACCCAATACATATTAAAATGAATACCTAAGAGCTAAATTTTTTAAAAAGTTTATCCATGTGGCAAATGTGTCATACCCTCGAGGGAAATGTACCACACTTCTGGAAACACTGCTATAAAGTAGTGGCTCTCAAACTTTAGTGGGCATGAGAAACACCAGCAAAGCTTGTTAAACCGTAGATTGCTGGGCCCCTCCTTCAGAGATTCTGATTCAGCAGGTCTGTGGTGAAACCTATGACTTGCAGTTGAACAGTTTCTCAGGAAATGCTGGTATCCAGGGACCATGCTTTCAGTAGCGCTGGACTAAAGGGCAAGAGCCCATTCTCCATTATCACGTATGTAGGTTTCCTCATCTGAAAATGGGGATAGTACCTGTTTCAGAGGAGTTGTCTTGGTTCATAGACTTGGTGGCTTAAACAACAAATTTTTATTCCTCATAGTTGTGGAGGCTGGGAAGTCCAAGATCAAGGCACTGGCAAATCAGGTGTCTTCACATGACCAAGAGAAATATCATTTCTGTTCTTATGAGGGCACTAATCCCATTCATGAGGGCTCACTCTCATGACCTAATTACTTTCCAAAGGCCCCACTTCCTACTACCCTCACTTTGGAGGTTGGGGTTTCAACATATGAATTTGGGAGGATACAAACGTTCAGTCCATAACAGTGTTTATCAACATTAAATGAGTTACCTACGGTATGTAGAACACCTGGCATGTAGTGGATACTGTGTAAGGTGGAAGGATTTTTCTTGGAGCTGTTCTACCTGTTTGGAGTTTTTAAAGTGGTAGGGCTTTTTAAGAGCTTGGCTTGAAGCTCAGATAGGAAATGCAGGGAATTCTGTCAGGTTAATTCTGGTTCTAAATTTAAGCCCATTATGCAACTCTGGGTGGCTAGGCAGTTCTCCAGCAGCACCTGGCTAGTATTCTATCTTACAGAACCCTGGCAAAAAGAGACAGTGGGGTCTTCATTGCTCTCTATCTGGTCAAGTGCTGTGTTGAAGGCTAAGGAAAGAGGTGAGTGTGAGTGGATCCTTCCTGTGCTTACCATGTTCTGAGAGACAGACAGGCTGTCAAAGAGTGACATAATTTGATTAAGTGATTGTATGTGTGATTTCTCAAAGCTGCCCAGTAGTTGAGCCCCCATTCTGTGTTTGGAGAGTTAACCAGTGTGAGTCTGAAAGGGAGACAGAATCCTTATTCTATTACTGAAGCCCAAAAGCCTAGTTTCATTTTCTCCAGGCTCAGAGGACCATATGAGCCAGCCTCAGTGGATGGGAGGAAGAATTCACTCTGGTGATGGCAGGAGTGGGGACAGCATCTGGGGCCCAGTGGTGGCAATGCTAGCAGCAGGGGACCCCATCAGGCTGTTGCTGGGACATCATTCTTGCTGTTGTGGCGACCCCCTGGCATTTCTGTTCATCTTCCGTGTGTGGTTCTCAAGATCTTTCATCAAATCCTTTTCTACTTCGCTCAGGAAATGATGCGGAGCCAAAGATGGTTTTTAGAGCAGTAAAGTGACATATCACAAACTATTTTAAAGATAACGGTCCACTATCTGGAGCACGGATTAGAGGACGAGTGACTCAAGGCAGGGAGACTAATGCAGAGGCAGTTACCTGAAGAAGTGAGGGTGGGGATGAGAGGAGAGAGGAAGAAATATTTAGGAGATAAAATTGACCAAGTCTGATGACTGGAGGCCTGATGTTGTCTTTGAACTTAGAAGACAAAAATGAATTTTTGGTTTGATGTGCATCTTTAATTCCCTTTTGGGGATAAACATCCATTTTATGGGCAAGGTAGATACCCCCAAATGGGTGGGGAAACAAGATAAAAGTGTTTGAAGTACAGCTTGGCTATGGTCTCCATGTCAAGTCTTTTCATCTCAACAAACATAGAGCATTTACTAGATGTTAGACATTGATAGTTATTTAAGAATACCATTTCTTTTGATTCTGGTGTTGAAAGTGGGTAGAGGTGTAGAGGGAAAAATCCCACTTGATCTTACACAAACACACACAATTACACAACACAACTTAACGTGCATGTTGGTCTTGAGATTCCTCAAGGGCTGAAATGAACCATGTGATAAGTCTGTACTAGAACAGGGTATATACTGCAGATTTTTGGCTGCTTTTATAGACCTCTCTCTTCTTTCCTCTTACCTACAAATAACCCACGGAGTTATCACCTCCCCAACCCTGTGAGTTGAAGGGCTCACAATTCAATGTTCCTTATGCTGAATGAATATATATGTTGCCAAAATTATGCACTTGCTCCTTGCGGTGTGTTTATTGGGAAGCTGCTACCACTGTCTTCTCTGCTCTTTGGAAAAGGCTATGGATAGATCCAAGGCGCCAGCTATTTACATATCTCTCTCTTGCCTGCTCTTTCAAGGCTCTTTGTTCGAGTGTCAGTACTGCTTTGTAAAACATGAACAGAGTTGGGGGAAAAAGTAATTGCAGTTCACATCTGGTGTTTCTACTGACATGATGCTGAGCTGCCTGACTGCACTTCTTTCCTGTTGCTTCTCTCATCCTGTCTTTTCGGTTCCAGGCTCACTCTCCCCGCCTCCCACCTCCCCCCTCTTGCTTGCTCTTCTGTGTGTCACAGAGCCACACACATGAAAGGTAGCTGGCCTTCTCATTGACACTAGGTAGCCGGGTCAAGACAGCCTGTCCGCCTTTCATGTGTCACGATGCCAGGGCCCTGGTTGGCCACACAGGGAAATTTCTGGTGTGTTCACTTCCCAGAGGCCGTGATGGGCTGCCCTCTGAACTTAGACCTGAAACCAAACCTTCTCTTGGATCAGACCAATCCAGAAGCTTTACATGGTTATTTCCGATTGTGAAGACTTCTCATTTCCCTAGAGGGCATGTTTTCTATTTGAGTGCTATCCTAATTTCTCTGTCTACATTTAATGATGTAATATATCAGGGCTTGGTTGCAGGCACATTTATACCCATAACCTAAGATCATTAGTAGATACCTTTTCCTATGGTTACAATTCTACTGTAAATGGTGGAGGGTGGTCTAGAGTCAGAATCATCTAACTTTTGAGTTTTAAAATAGTATTTTAGAATTAATCATGGTGATCTACATGGTATTGTCAACTAAGGATTATTTAAAAAAAAAACTTGTATCAACCGTTACTGCTACTATATCATAAAAGAAAGGGACATTTTAACTCCAAAATGTAGGAAAGACGTTCTATAAGTAAAAAGGACAGTTCTTTACATTAAATAAACGTAGGTTTATTTTAAAAATCTGATGTCTTTTGGAGAAAAAGAATGCCGTTTCCTAAAATACTGAAAATGGTGCCATGTGTCTTCCCAGCCCTTGGGGCAGGCAGGGGCGCAGCAAGGGAATGTCTTTTTCTACGTGTCCTCTATAATTTCTGGCACAGGTGCCCAGTGGCCCAGCTGGTTTCATCTCCCTTCCTGAGAGCTCCTAAATTCCTTCAACCTTAGGTGCCTAGTGACTATTTGCCATGAATTATCTTATGCAGTTTGCCATTATTTTATGTTTATTCATTGAACACAAATTTATTGATTTGAACCTTCACACACACACACACACACACACACACTCTTTATTTCTTAAATATACAGAACAATTTTCATTTTCTTTTTGATTTCCTTATTGGTAAAAAAATCATGATTTGTCTTTTTTATGATAGCTATGATTATAATCAATGTGATCATTGATAACATGTTTTTTACTAAATAATAAAGACTCACGGTTTTATTACTATAATTAATGTTATGGATGACATGCCATTTTGATAAGAAAACGCTAGGGAAGAAGGTTTGGTAGATATATAGTAAGTTCAGTTTTGAGCATAGAAAGTTTGCAATTATAGCAGAACTTCCCGATGGCATCACATCCAGAGTTTTCTTTTCTCCCAACTATGTTTTACATTTTTTCCATCAGACACTATGCTTTTTCTTCTTTGTTCCTCCCTCGTCCAGTGATGAGCACATAGTAGATTATGAATAAATACTTGTTGATTGCTTTAGGAACTATGTGGATGAAGTTGATGAAAAGTTCTAGGAAACATGGCAGTTGAGAATTGGTGATCAATGAGTGATTATGGGACAGTAATATAACAGACACATCACAGGGGCGGGGGATTGTAATTGAGGGTTTTCAAGAGTGAACGTGAAATGGGAGATGAAAAATGAGGACCTGAATGATGCAACTTTTTTATTTTTTATTTATTTATTTTTTTTGTGAGGAGATCAGCCTTGTGCTAACATTTGCCAATCCTCCTCCTTTTTTGCTAAGGAAGACTGGCCCTGGGCTAACATCCATGCCCATCTTCCTTTACTTTATATGGGACGCCGCGACAGCACGGCTTGCCAAGCAGCGCGTTGGTGGCGTGCCCAGGATCCGAACCGGCGAACCCCGGGCTGCTACAGCGGAGTGCGCGCACTTAACCACTTGTGCCACCAGGCTGGCCCTGATGCAGCTTTTTACAAAGTCCATTTTGTAGGACTAATAACTTGGGATTCAGAAAATCATTGCATGGTTTAAATGGGATAAAATTTTTGACTAGAACACTTCACCTCTGGGGATTCCAAGAAGTCCACTCTTGCAAAGTAGTTCATTTATTCATTCATTCAACAAATATTCATTGAACACCTACTATGTACTAGGATTATTCTAGGTGCTGGGAATATAGCAGTGGATAAAACAAAAATTCCTGCCCTCAGAGAGTTTACATTCTAATGGAGAGTGATAAGCAATCAACAAAATAAATAAATATACATATTTTAGGTGATGATGAGTGCTCCGAAGAAAAATGAAACAAAATGTAGAGATAGGGCGGGTTGGGGCAGTGATGGTGATTTCAAGCTTAAATAGCATAAAGGACAGGACTAGGATAGACAGGCAGCCCTGGTGCAGTGTAGTTTTCCAGGGACCAAAGCAAGATGTTCAGGAAGCGAGAGGCCTCAAATTCTCCGAGAGCAATCTGACTTTGCATCCCAATTAACAGTGACAGCCTACTGCTTTAAAATAGGAAATAAAGTGGCAGGAAAGCAAACGCTTGATAGTTGACCTGACATTCACTGTTGCAAGATTGGGAACGTACAATAAATGTCACTGATGGAGCGATATTCATGAAGTAAAAATGTCAGTTTTCAATTTGGCATGAGGATGGTTTGACATGTATTAGTCGTGCACAGAATATTATCATAATTAATGCATTAATAATGCAGCTGTCCTTTTTCTCCCCATCCCAAATTAAAAAGGAAGAGATGGAGAGTCAGTTGAAAGAGCAGCTCTCACCTTGATCAGACCTTTCCTGCCAGTGTGTGTCTCCTCCTTTGCCCGGCCATCTCTGTGGCATTGGTTCTGATTGGTATCAGTCCAGATTTATCCATCTCAGTTCTTCCCCCATGTTTCCATGAACAACCCCACAGCCTTGTCTGCTGAGGGCTTTCTTCTTAATTTTTAACAGTACTTTAAAAAATCTTTCTAAAGATACACATATTTACTGTAGAAATGGCACATAAACAAAATCAAGAATATAAAAATCTCCCATAAGCACACCACCCAGAGAAAACAACTACTAATGTTTTGGTGTTTATGCTTCAGTCTTTTTTTTAAATTATACATATTTACAAATATGAGATCATTCTATATATAGTGTGATGATCAATTTAATACATAGTAAATATTTTTTCATCTTAGTAAATGCTTTTCAACAATATCCAATGGCTGAGTGGTACAGATGTAGCTTGATATAATTAAACCTCTCTTATTGTCATGTAAGTTGTTTATTTTTGATATAGCATATATATAGTTGTCATAAGCATACACGTAGCCCAATCTTTGTGCATATCTATGATGACTTATTTTGGACAAATTCTTAGATGTGGAGCTGATGGGAGTATTAGTTATCTGTTGCCACAATTATGCTACAAAACAAACAAAACCTCTTTGGCATAAACAATAAGCATTATTGTTCACGTGACTGGGGTCAGCTGGGCATCCGCTAGCTGGCTCAGCTGATCTTGGCTGGACTTGCTTTCCTGCCTGGGCATTGCTTGGCTTGGCTCTCAGCTGATCCAGGCTAGCTGGGGCTGGGGTGACTGGGGGAACTTGGCCTTGCTTCACTGTTTCTTGTTCTCCCACAGGCTGGCCCAAGCATGTTCTCATGTCATTGGCAGAGACACAGCAAGCTCATTCTTCCACGTGCTTTTCAAGTCCCTGCTTGTGTCACATTTACTAACATCACGAACCAAGTCATATGACTGAGCCCAGTGTCAAAGTTCAGGGCATTCTGCCCTATTTGGTTGGAGGATACCTGGCAAAATCATGGATTCAAGAAGGGTAAAAAATTAGGGCCAAATTTGCAATTTCTCCTAGTGGGTCAAAAAGTATCCTTCTTTATTTTTAAGACTCATGATAAATGTTTCAAAATTGCTCTTGAGAAAGCCTGAACCAATGCCACTAATGGTGTAAGAGACTTGGCAGTTTTCCAGTTCTCTTTACTCTTGCTGGTTCTGGGAGTGATTTATGATTTTCCATATTCGCTGTTTTGATTGGCCTCTCTACCTGTTCCCCTGGGCTGCACGTTTTCTCTTTGTGGTGATTCTTTCCCTGCAGAGTGCCTCCAAAGCTGCCCTAGTCTCTGGTCTGCTTACCCCTTCATCTGGTTCCTTCTGCCCACTTTACCTTGCACCTGTGCTGACCAACTCTCAGCTATCTGGAATATTCAGTGATCCATAAAAGCCCTTTCCCCAACCATACTAAGTCGGCAGGCATTTACTACATGTCTTTTAACTCCGCCTCCTACAATAATGGTAGGGCAATTGTTAGTCCTCATTATTCCCAGAATCTCTCCTTAGAGCTAGAAAAGAGCTAAGAATTCCATCTTGTTTTTCGTAATATATTGTTCCAAGGATATAGTTATTAAAATGGGTATGTGTATGGATGAAAACATGGATATACATAAAAATTTGCCTGGAGAAAAGGCTGGAAGGAATTAACCACTGTTCATATTTTAGTATATCTCTGTGTAGAGGAATTATGGGTGAATTAAAAAAAAACAACTTTAACATTACATACAAAAACTGTCAGACAGAGAAGTTAACTGATTTGCCTCCTATCCTACAGATAAATAATCACAGAACTATGACTGCAGCCCAGTTCTGCTCATTTCTGATTTAATGCTCCTGGGAGACAATACCACAATACGACCTCTGGAGCCCAGCTGTCTTGTGTTTGATTGTTTGTTTCCAAGCAGCGTTGCTGGTTTGGTTTGGTTTGGTTTTGCAAGAGTGCTTTGCTTTTTGTGGGTTCGTAGGAAATTAAGAATATTTCTAAAGATGATTGAGTCATCTAAGCAGCTATGTGAATGTAGTGTGCATATACATATAAAGTCTGGGTGCATAAATTATCATGGTTTCAAAATTTGACAAATGATTAAGGTCAATGGTGAATTTTATCTGTTAAATCACATTAAGGCTCCCAAGTGGGTGCATCCTAAATTCTGGGCACATAATTTATCATAGGTATCATGTGGATTCTATGTAATTATATTAATTATTTAGTATATACAAAGGTAAGCTCTGCAGATTTAGAATAGAATCAGATAAGCTTTTTAGGGACCTCTAAATTGGTGACCCAGTGATTAAGATTCGGCGCTCTCACCACCATGACCCGGGATTGTTTCCTAGTCAGGGGACAACACCACTTCTGTCGGTTGTCCTACCGTGTTACTGTGATGCTGAAAGCTATGCCACCGCTATTTCAAATACCAGCAGGGTCACCCATGGTGGACAGGTTTCAACGGAACTTCCCGACTAAGACAGACTAGAAAGAAGGACCTGGCCCCTCACTTCCAAAAAACTGGCCATGAAAACCCTATGAATAGCAGCAGAGCATTGCCTGATATAGCACTGGAGGGTGAGAGGATGGTGCAAAAAGACCAGGCGGGGTTCCGCTCTGCTGTACACAGGGTTGCTGGGAGTCAGAATCAACTTGATGGCACTAATAAAAAAACTGGTTAGATTGCTTACATTTCTTGCTCTGAGCCAAATAAGGGTGGGTCACTATGACTGAGTGTTCTTCCGTGGAGCTCTCCTGCACCAGAGCGAGTCTGAAAACCTGGGGATTGGTTAGGAGACCAGGGCATGGGCCTCTGTCCATGGAAACGATGGGTTGTTCTGCTTGGAATTGAGTCTTTGATTTGTTTCCTGCTTGCCTTCTGTCTTGTTTCCTTTTCATCCGAGCACTGTTTCTGGGATATCCAAAAAGGGAAAGAAAATGTTAGCTATTCCTCTGGAGAGTAAGGAATGGCTCAAATATTATCATGGTGATGAGGAACAAGAAACACACTTTGAAGAGCCCTTGACCGGGAGAACAACAAAGAGATGTTGGTGTCTTAGGCATATTGTTCTGAGCCAAAGTCAGATGTTAAATTGAAGCACTTGGGGCCTGGAAACGTGTTGCCCTTGCTATGTTTGTGCCTTTTACCCTCTTAGGGCTTTCTGTAAGGATTCCTGGATCACAGAGGAAATAGACACTCAGAAATGGACACACCCAGTGGGAACAAAGAGACTGGGACCTGGGGCTGCTTCTCTAAGCAATAAGAGGAGGGATCTAAGCCCCTAAAAAAGAAGCATCTATAGATTCTCTTTCCTAGTGCTTCCACGGTGTTTGTTTTTCTTTGTGCCAGTTGGCATGCAGAGAAAGACTGTCCTGGAGCCGAGTGTTTGCAAGTGCAGGGGGAACTGCCAGATAGTTCAAGAATTCAGACAGAGACTTTCAGCTGGTCAGCAAGGGTCTAGGTAATCTGAGCCTACATGGACTCCAGCAACATGTGCTTGTCTATAGTAGGATTCAAACATAATACGGTTGTCACTATTAGCCCACAATCCCACATGTACCTGGACACCTGCTCTCTTGGCATGCACATATGCACCAGGGCCCCATCTACTAGAATGACTTACTCAAGAGTACCTTGGAACTGCCCTAAGATAGTTGTTGGCTGCTTCTTGACGACAAAGTGCTCAGTTAGAGCCAGGTTAAACAAGCATGTCTCTGGAACCGAATAAATAGATTTCTATTTAGTCTAAAACTGGTTCAGTTAATATCTCCCTTAGGGTGAAGTACAGCCTTATCCACTTCACTTCTAGCTAAGAAAATCACTAGCCCCATCTCCAACCCTATGTCGCAACTCAGATTTAACTGCCAGTGATTGTTTAAGACCACAGTGAGATCCTCATGGCTGTGGATTAAGACACTTGGGGAGGTGGTGGTGGGAGGTTAAGTGAAAAAGGAACCGATAGAGTCTAAGGGCAAGGAGATGAGCTGGAGGCACATGGCAGTATGAGGAGAAAACCAGCAGTAGGGCATCTCTTCACCCTGCTCCAGGTCAGCCTGGTGGCCCCACAGTGTCAAGGACAGGATCTGTGCTCCTTTATCTCAGTTCTCTGGAAGAGCGTGCTGATGAGACAGAGGTAGGAGTATGAAAGCTCAACTATATTGTTTAGTTTTGTTAAGTCTCACAGCCACAGTTTGTACCTTAACCTGCAGCTCTGGTTGGAAAATAGCTAGCATGGGGCACGAGAAGGAGTTGTGAGTGACCGCAGCGCACATTCATCAAAAAGTTCTTTCAAGTCATCCCAGCTTCTTACTTAACCTCTCTATGTCTCTCTCCTGAAAAATTATGATAACAATAGAATAATAGCATTTATCTCATAGGCTTGTTGGGAGGATTAAATGAGTTAATACTAAGAAAATACTGAAAACCATGCCTGGCATATGGTAAGTGATCTTTGAATGCTAATTGTTGTTGCCTTTATATTTATTAACTGCCATACCCATGTTGGACTGGCAGCTGCATCTTGTATGAGAGTCTCTCATATTCCCTGTCATTTCTGGGTAGCTCTTGTCCCATAGAAGAAACAAGGGAGCTGTTGGTGCCCCTGGAGCCCATGATGAGTGTTGGGAGGTAGGGACACCTTAGCAACTGCTGAAATGCACCCACGCCAGCTTGCCCACCCTGTCTGCTGTTATCAGCCTGAATTCAGGGCCCGCCAATCTCTTTAAGCACCAGTTTTCATGACTAACTTCAACTTACCCCTCTCCTTGGTGCTCAGCACTCACCCTCAGTTGACACTGTGCTCATTTGTAGTTGTGGACTCATTCCTCCTCTCTGGAACACTCTTTAGTTGGCTCCTAAAGGACATTCTCATTCTATTTCCAGCTCAGTTGTGAGCTTCTTGCAGTGGAAGAACTACCTCTGATGTCCTTCTCCCTTTCTCCCTCACCATGTCATCTCTCACATGGGATCCTATTCCCAATTTTATGCAGGTCAGGATTTATTCACCCTTGGGCTCCCCTTAGCACCCAGCACAGACCCATCAGAGGTGTGACTATGGGAAATGTTTGTGGAAATGAATCTCAAACAGTGCCCTCTTGTCTGGGTCCTTCCTTGAATCCCACCCACCATATACGTGGCTCACACTGGTGGGTTTGATCACTGGGCAGAAGAAAGTACAAGCCCTGCCTTGGGGCCAGGCCAGGGCTGAAGGTCCCAAAGATGCTGTTTCATTCATCTTGGGTTGGAGTTACGTGTCCAATCCAATATTGGAATGCTTACATCCTTAATCCTTGAAAAGGGAGAAAGTTCTGTTTATCTTCAATGTCTTACCATGACATCCCTGTCACATACTCCTCTACAAACACACAATAATTACCAACATTTATAAAACATATACTATGCCAGGTGCTCTAGTAAAGTCTGTAAAGTGTCTCATATAAGCTTTTCATTTGATCCTGCAAATTAGGTATTTCACTCCATTTTTACAGTTAAAGAAATTGAAGCTTAGAGAGTTACTTGACCAAGATCACAAACTTACTATGTGACATAAACTATTGATATAATACTAACTTAGTTTAACTGGACCGGCTCTTAACTTCTCCTCTACAGGTTTATAAAAATACTCTTCTATCTACATTCAGACATCTTTTGATTATTTTTCCTGCTTAAGCATATATTTCCTTCTCTGGAGATAAGGACATTTTATTGACATTTATTCCTCTGCTCTCTGATATTGCAGTGATTTCATTGTGCTCACATATACTCTGCGAATGTATAGTTGGCTAGGTTCTGCACCCCGCATGATAGCTTACTGGAAGCCTTGTTCCTCTAGAGCAGGAGGAACTGAAGAGAAACAGCAGGATGCAACTTCAAAGGTGCACCCACCTGTTACAATTCATACTTTGCTCACACCTGAGCTCGGCCCAGCCTAGGACCAACCCTGGTAGGGCTTAAAAGTTCTCAGCATTAGCATCTCCTCATTAAGGTCTGTTTGTACCTTTCTTTGATACAATATCTGTTCTCTATAAGGTGCTTATTAATTTCCACAGCATCCTACTTGATGTTGTTATGCCCATTATCTGTAAGGCTGGAATATAGAAAACAGGTGTCCCCCTTGCAGTGACAGACAGTACAGGGCATTTGTGGAAGAGCCCATGACTGCTCACATCTATTGGGCTTGAGATAGACAGTTCAGGATTTTGGAGATCTGGAATTTAGGGAGCCTGGGAGGTCTCAAGCAGCCTCCAGTCAGCTAGCACTGCATTCTTAAAAGCACATCTGCAGTTTATGGTGTGCTCTCCTCCCCATCATGGCCCTCTCCTCATTACTGCTTAGGTCACTACCCTGAGAGAGAAGCAGCTTTGCTGATTCTTTATCTTATCCATCAGGCAGCATCTTTTTTAAAATGTTTATTATCAAGAGAATCATCCATACATGTGATATAATACATGATATAGGAAGCTCTATACAAAAGTTTGTTAAAAAATAAATAAAAATAAATGCAATGCAAAGAGGGTCTCATTTACCCCAGATGCTCAATTCTGTTCCATAGTGGTAACAACCATCATCAATTTCATGTAGTTCCTTCTAGAAAGTTTCCAGGTAAACACAGACATGTGCATACGTGTATACCACTCCGTTTTTCCTTCACACGGGATTGGCTGGTAATGTTGCTGAGATCCCACTGCTGACCCTCCTGCAAGGCACCCTGTGGTTTTGATCAAGGCCTCTGGGATACCAGCATGCACACAGAGAAAGCATTTTCCCTTCCTGCCACCTCTGAGGCCTACCCAGGCTGTCAAAAAGACCCGTCAAAGCTGGTGAGATCAATTCCCACAGAGGCCCAGAGCCATGGTGTTCTGGGCAAGATGACAAACCAGAATATAGAGTTAAGAAAGACTTACTCTTCCTGAAGTTCACCGAAGTTTTAATAGAGTTGGGACATAGGGGAAGAGAAAACTATGGATGATTATTTTTTCTTTTTACATTTCCTAAATTTTTAATAATGATTATATATTTATAATGAAAAATTTATTTATAATGAAAAAATCCCAATGCATTAAAAAAAAGTATTACCAGTTCCCACTGAAGTGGTCTTAAAGTCTCAACTTATTAAATCATCTAATAAAGTTTCTACTGGTTACAAACAGATACAAAATCCCTTTGTAAGAAATCCCAGGGGACAGCTCCCATTGTTTTGTTGTAATAGAATCGGGTCCTGATGAGCACAGTGCTAGGAACCACAGTCTGCAGAAACTAGAAATGAAATAGAATTGGTTCTGGGAATCTCTGCAGTGAATTAGCATAGTGCCTTGAAAACTCTCCTGGGCTGTGATGCAGGTGGTGGTGAACAGGATCTCCTAGGGTGCTTTTGAAGCTGCACATGACGGCCGTTCTCTTTGTCTCGTTTGTTGACAATCACTGCTGTAGGGCAGTGGTTCCCACGCTGTGGGCTTTTGGGTCCTCTGGGGCTGGGGGGTTACTGCAGGTGGACTGTGCACCCTTCCAAACATAGCGCATTGTCTGCCCCAGATAAAACAGTTACCATTTATTGAACATCCGCTTTATGCCAGGCACTGTTCTAAGAACTTTCTTGCATTTACTCATTCAATTCAGTAACCCAGTGAAGCTGATAGCATTTTAATCCCCTTATAGATGAGGAGACTGAGACACAGAGGAGTCTTTCTACTGTTAGGAGGTGAGGTCATGGTTAAAATCCACACCATCTGGCTCCAGAGCCACCCTCCTAATCACTAACCCACTATACTTCGCAGAGAAGTAGACGATGTTTCATGTATGTGGGCTGTTGGTCTATGTGTTGTGTGTAATGTTTTTTCTCAGTTGTTTGTAGATGCTATTGGGCTTGATCAAACAAAAATTCTTGTAAAAATTATACTGAGTTTACGTTAGCTTTTTGTCATCAGTATTTTCTCTGTCAGTAGATCTAAAATGCAACTTCTCTCCTGTAATGATCCTCCAAATCTTTAGATGTTCTAAAAAGACTATGGTCCAAAAGGCTGAAAATCACTGCACTAAAGGAAGGAGATGAGACTCCAACACACAGCGCCCCTGATTCTTTCTCGATCACCTCCTCTCTGGCTCTGCTCATCTCTCTTGTTCTGAACCAGCATCAATGGCATGTACTCGCATTCTTTGTGATGTGGACAGACACTGGTGAAATAACTTGATAAGCGCTGCTTTGGGAGTCATCTGGTAAGATACATAAATAATTTCATAACACAGCCGCCTTCTGCCTGGAGGCACTCACTGGAGGAAATTTAGGCATTTCATATTCTGTATGAGAGGCCAAGCAGACCTTCAATCAGAAGGGCCATGTTCTAGCGTCAAC
Source organism: Ceratotherium simum simum (assembly GCF_057802395.1). NCBI lineage: Eukaryota > Metazoa > Chordata > Mammalia > Perissodactyla > Rhinocerotidae > Ceratotherium > Ceratotherium simum. The sequence continues at coordinate 25,335,525 of NC_141923.1, read as the reverse complement.
TCATCTATGATCTGTGCTACTTTCAGCAGGTCGTTCTGCTCTAGACCTCAACTTCTTCATCAGTGAAATGCCTTGTCTGTTTGGGAGAGTGGTTGCAGAATTAAGTGAGATGACAATTCTTTGTTTTTATTTTTAGTATTTTTTTTTCAAAGAATGTTGACTGCCCGCTCCATAACAGGCACAATTTTAGGTTCAGGGATTCCAGCAGTGAGCAAAACAGACAAAGTCCCAGTCCTCATGGGGCTGACATTCTGTGTGATGAAAAGAAAATAAATATATTATCAGGTGGTGATGAGTGCTATGGAGAAAAATAAGACAGAGTAAAGAGAATAGGGAGAGGGGCAATTGATTAATTTATGCAGAAGTTCAGGAAAGGCCTCAATGTTGAAGCTGTACCTGAGTTCATTCCCGAGGCTGTCAGAGAGTGAGCCAGAAGGATGTTGGGGGAGATGGTGTCAGTCAGAGGAAACAGCCAGTGCAAAGGCCCTGAGGTGGGAATGTGCTTAGTGAGTTGGAGGCACGGGAAGAGGCCTGTGTGGCTGAGACAGAGAGGAAGGCTGAGAGTGGAGATGAGGTCAGAGCTCTAAAGGGGCCAGATTACACAGGGTCTGGGAGTGAGATGGAGCCATGGAAGGATTTAAGCAGAGAGTGATATGCTCCGATTTATACTATAAAAAGCTAATCACTCTTGCTGCATGTGGAAAATAGGCGTTTAAGGGACAAGGGAGGGAAGCTGGTTAGGAAACTTGTCACAATCCAGGTGAGTGATGATAGTGGCTTGGACCTTGGTGTTAGTGGAGGAAGAGGTGGGAGAGGAGGTCTCATTCTGGGTATATTTTGCAGATAAGCCTGACAGGATTTGTTGAGAGAGGGGGTAAGGTTGACACCAAGCACGTTGTCAAGGTTTTTGGCCTGAGCACCTGGCATGATGAGTTGTCATTTACTGTGAAGGGAAAAACTGAGAGAGAAGCAGGTTTTGGGGGAGGGTTGAAATTAGGGCTTCAGCTTTGGACTCGTTGAGTTTCGGTGTCTATGAGATACTCAAGTGGACACATGGAATAGGCAGTTGTGTGTGTGAGATATGAGTTTAGGGAGCAGTCTGGGTTGGAGTTACGAATTTGGGAATCCTTAGCATATCCCTGTTATTTAGAGGCCTGCGACTGGATGGGGATGCAGAGATTTGAGTGTAGGTGGTGAAGAGGTCAAAGGGCTGATCCCAGGTGTGGGTGGGGGGACCTATTGTTTAGAGCAGGGGTTGGCAGACAGCAGCTGGATGGTTGTCTCTTTTTGTAAGTGGATTTTTGTTGAAATACAGCCATTCGCATTCTTTTATCTATTGTCTGTGGTTGATTTCAAGCTACAACTGTAGAATTGAGTAGTTGTGACAAAGACTTACAGCCTGCCAAACCAACAAAATTTACTCTCTGGCTTTTTATAGATAACATTTGTCAGCCTGAGTTAGAGATCAGGGAGATGAGGGGGGTCCAGCAAAGGAGACTGAGAAGGAATAGCCAGAGAGGAGGGAGGGACTCGAGAGTTACGCACCATAGGCCAGGTAGTGTAAGAGTTTCAGTCAACAGCATTAGAATGTGTGACACTGGGCAAGTTAGTTCACCTGTGAGGACAATAGTAGTGCAGGATTGTTGTGAGCATGAAATGAGATGATACAGGTAAAACGTAGCTGTGCCCTGGCATACAGCAAGTGCTCAGTAAATGTTCTTACAGCACCCACCTCTGCTTGCTTAGCCTGCGGTCCTCAGCCTAGGCTCTGTACTAGAGACAAGATTCAGGGTGTTTGATGACTGCCTTCCCTTGCCTTGAGTAAGCCCTATGACGCATGCTCAGGACCCTTAGGAAGCAGGAGGAAGGTGAGCCAGGGTCTCCTGCCCTGACCGTGTAACACCCTGTCCCCCAAGGGGACCTTGCCTCGAGCATCTGCTTTTACCTTCTATCTTTGACAAACAGTCTTTACTGAAAGCTTTTGAACAAATGACAAATCCATCTTTATGAGATTACCAATGTCAACACATTCCGTGTATCAGGATTTGATAGGCTCCTACGGGGCTGTGCCTGTGACAACATTGGCTGGCACTGCTCGCCTGGGGAATTATACAACATACGTCTAATGCTGGAGAAGGGTCTTGATATCCCACCGAGGCCCGGGGCATTTTCTCCCAGAAAGAGCTTTGGATGAGAAGCTTGAGGTGTGAGTGAGACCCATTGGGGCTCCTCTAAAGATCCTGGCTCCAAGGCATGGGTAGGGAAAGAAATACCTTGCATCCATGTGCTGGTTTGGCATTCTGCACATCAGCTTCAGCCCTGGTCCCCTCTGGGTACAGAGTCACGGGAGCACACAGGACTGCTTGTCGTTTGGGGAAGGTCATGAAAGAGAATTTGGCCTTTCCCACTTACTTGTTCTTGCATCTGTTTTTGGTCGCCTATTACTGCTGCTTTCCCTAAAGCAGTGGTTCTCAAAGTGTAATCTGTGGACCAGCAGCATCAGCATCACCTGGAGACTTGCTAGGGGCGGCACCCCAACCCATGAAATCTGCAGCTTTTGATGTGTCACCTCGGGGGAGTTAGTTAACCTCTCTGAGATGCAGTCTCCCTCAACAAGATCTCCAACAATGATCTTGTAAAGATCAAATGAGATGAGCAATCCACTGGGTTTAACAAATCCTCCAGGTGATTCTGATTATGCTAAAATTTGAGAACCACGCCTCGAAAGATTCTTCTAAAAGATCCCCATTTTTGGACAATGAGATGTTCCTGCCAAGAGACTTTTTCATATTTTATCCCTTTATGCATCTCAAGCTATTTTTAATCTCAGCTAATCTGCCAATCATCTTTCCAAAATGAAGGCTTTCTCGTTTTCTTAAAAATTTTATAGGATATCAATCATAGTTGAGCCTTTTCTTAAAGACTCAGGGCATAATCGTGCAAATAATTACCGCTGTTTTGGGTGTGGTGCTTCTGGCATCACACGTCTATATTTTTGTATTCTTTACCAACTTAAAACATTTTTTTTAGTTGTTTGTTGCTTTCTTCTTCATTGTCTGGATGTCAGCTGTTATTACCATAAATATACTAGTATGAGCCCCATCACTTTCTAATATTTTATTTTTAAATGGATTTTGTACAGGGACTGAAACAACCAAGATGGTTAATAGGGTATGTAAAGCAAGAGTAAATAAGTAAAAAATAAGAGTAAATAACTAAATGAGGAGCTGAAGGAATATTTTTTTAAGTATAAGCTTCTGGACCGGAATTTTGTAGCATAAGATTTGGATTCTTGTGTGCCTTACTGTTCTCTTCTGATCATGTTCTCAACAGTTGATGTTTTGAATAACTGAAAAATTGTACAAAACTCATCACTCAGTACTTCTCCCGAAGGTTTCCCCCATCATGTTACGCTTCTCTGTCTTTTGCGTATCTTTTTTTTGTTATTGACGTATATGGGTATTTTCCCCAAAGATACAATTCAAAACATATCATCCATTCACATGTAAATTACAGCTCTTTGGAATAAAAGGTAATCACTATATGTGAGGTGCCCCCTCCTTCACTCCCCTTTTTCAGGTTGTTCTGTTTCCCCCAGGTTCTCCGTGGGGGAGAGCAGACAGGCTGAGATGTGAAAAACCCTGGGTTCTAGGCTGGTTCTGCCACTAAGTGACTGTGTGGAATTAGGCAAATCACTTAGCTTCTTTGGGCTTTAAGCTGCAACATTATATATGCAGATGGCAACGCCTGCTCCTCCTTCCTCGCAGCAGTATAGCAAGAATCCAGATAAATAGTGCAGTGGAAATGCAACACAATATGCACCTGGGAAGCACCACTGTTAAGGTGCATCCAAAGCTTTTGGTTTCATGTAGGCCTAGGGCTTGCTTCTTCAGTATCCTCTCCCCCCATATCCAGCTGCCTTGGCTCAGAGACTGTGGGACTGTGCTCTATTTTTTGTCATGCTTTAGAGTGTGCCCAATCAACACAGACATAAAATAAAGCCATAAAGAGAAATCTGATATTCACCATAGAAAATGTTGGAGGGAAAAACAGAAACACTCAATGACAACTCTACAAACAACACTTATTATGGCTGTGGAAGGCACAATAATGTGTGTAATGCTCTGTTTTGGCTGTTCTCATTTCTTAGGAATCTGGTGCATTCTGAGATGTGGGGTATGCCAAGTATTTGGACAACTTGCCTGCTTGGCACTTGCAGGTTCCTGGAAGGGACTGGAGTTTCCAGATGTGGGCCTGCCAGCCAGGATGCTCAGTTAGGCAGGGGCATACATTCCACTGGTTAAGGCCATTCTGGACTTCGGTGGTGAGGTGAACAGATCCAGGAGGCCCCAAGTAGCCCACAAGAATCCCATCACCACTGAGATCCAAAGGGACATCCATTCTCCTAAGCAGGCTGCTCCTTTCGGTTGAGTCTACTTGTGTGCCTTCCTCTCCCCAAGAGAGGATGCTGACAGCTACCACTCCTGAATGATAAGTAAGAAGACTTCCATGCACTTCTGCCCTCCTGCAGGAAGCTTCTGGAAGGGCTAACCCAGTTCATTTCACCTCTTTTCTGCCAATCTTAACCCTGTCTAGTCTTTAAAACCAAATTTAAGTCTTATCTTCCCCATGAAATCACCAAAGACTTCAGTCTTCATGGCCCCTCTCACCTCTGGCCTCTGCTAGCACTTATTGCCTGAGATTCTCATTGGCCACTATCATCTGTTGCCTTGTTAGGTAAATTTATTAGTTATGTGTCTTATCTTGTTTCCTCTGCCAACTGTCAGCATCTTGAGGGAAGTGCAAGGTCTTATAAATATCTGTTCTGCTCTGGGCCAGGATATACCTGGGGCAGTAGCATGTCCTCCCCATCTGGGCTGAGGAACTGTGTCTTGGGGTTGGGCTGAACTGGACTCTGCAGGAGGTTGCTCCAGGGCAGCCAAAGGCAGCAGAAGCAAGAGGAAGAACTGAGTAGCCTTAAAGCTTGACAACTGGTGCTGAGCTTCTCGTCCAAGGGAGGAAGGGAGGTCAAAGCCAGGGACACAATCCTTAGAGGTCAAAGGATCAAGGGTCAGCCAAGTGGCTCAGGACTAGGGCTGTGAAGGGTCCCCTGCCAGGGTTAGGAGGCCTCTTTATTGCTGCATGGTGCTCTCTGTGGTGTGGAAACAGGCCATTTCTTTTGAAGGATTCATGCAGATTATATGTTTACATCGTGGTATGTTCCCAAGGGTGGGGCCTACGGAAATGTAATCTCGCTTCTGGTCCCTGTCCACAAAGAGACCACGGTGTCCTCCTCTCTTCACCTATGAAATGCAGGAGTTGGACTCAATCCTTTCTTTCTCCATGGTCCTAACAAATGAGTTGAGGGAAATGGGAGCAGACCAGTCTCTTATGTAATGACCGGATGTTCCACAGAGTACCTTTTTAAAGCATTTTGGACATAGAAACATTTCCTTTCTCAAGCAGTGGAAGCTTGGGACCAAAAGGTAGACCGTTTCTAACGGGAAGTTTGATATTTTCTTCATTGGGAGTGAAGATCCTATGCATTTAAGAAAAGAAAGGAAAGCTTACATGGGTTTGGGGATGGAGGATGGGCCTATTTCTTCTAAGGATAGTGAATTGCAATGGATTTAAAAAAGGAGCTGGAGCAAAATAGTGGATAGTGACTGTCATCAGAGAAGTAAATGCTATTTATACGAGAAAAAAAGGTGAGGGGACAGCAATGTGTACAGACCTCTGGCTTTAATGAGCTGATGCCTTAGTGATATTGGTACTCAGGAGATTGCTTATCAGTAGGAAGAGGTTTATGTTCAGAGGTAGTGAGCTGTGTCCCCGTAAAAGCATTCCAAAGACCAATTCAGAGCAGGAGGGCCAGTGGGAGTAGACTGGTCAGTTGCCATGGTGAACAGAGACTCCCTGCTGAGAAGTTGCCCCCATCTGTGCACAGGGACAGTGCCAGTGTAGGTGATGCTTCTCAAACTCGAATGTGCATGCCAATCACCTGGGGATCTTGTGGAACTGTAAATTCTGACTCAGTGGGTTTGGGTGGGCCCAAGACTGTGTTTCTAACCAGCTTCCAGGTGCTGTTGATGCTTCTGGCCTGTGGACTATGTTTTGAGTAGTAAGGGCATAGTGGGCATTGGAGGAAGAAGCAGTAGACCTGAGTTCTAGCCCTCCGTGTGACTCTGGACAATTCACTGACTCTCTGAGACCCACTGTTTCTTCAACAGTAGCAAAAAAGGGAAGTGGACTAGACCCCCTCCAGTTCTATGATGCAGTGTGTCTGTTACAGCCACAGAGAGAAGTTAGACCTACCTCTACCTTGTTCCTCCTTAGGGTACCCTACTAGCCCTGGAGGCTGTGCCCAGGGCTCTTGCAACATGAGGATTTGCTTGGTTCATTCCCTCTGCGTGGGTTGATCAGCCTCTGCCCAGTGCCTTTAAGAGTGGGTACCAGACTTGATTATGTTAAAGGAAAGAAAAGAGAAGAAGAGACAACAATTCAGTGACCCCTGCCCCATCTCCATTCCTCTAAGGGTTCAGAAGTGGCTTTCCCCCTCCCTTTATAACATGTTTAGATTCACACTCTGACTTCTAAAATTTTCCTGTCCTTTCTGTCTAGGAAGCTGGCTCACGGGACCACCCTAAAAGAATGGCTAGGCCTCAGACCTAGGAATCCAATTCTCTGAGATGAGATGTCCAGTTTGTTCATTGCTACAATAGCTGCCAGGCCTCCTACAGTTATGTAATAGGTTTCTTTTTTTAACCAGGTCTTGAAAATGTGTGCATTATCCTTTAGGTAATAAATGAAATAAAAAAGGCTGAAAATAAATCAGCTTTGCAAAGTGGGGCTGAAGCTTTTCTAACCTCACCATTTTTTTCTTTTTGGTTTTCGTTGCTTTTTAAGGATTTGATGGCAAGTGATTTCCTTTTAACCCTTTTAAAGGGCCCAGCTCATCTTTCACTGTTGGCTATTGAGACTTTGGCCTGATGCAAAAGAGGCTGCCAGACAGTTACTCTGAGAATGGGGAGTGATTCAAGAATACACTGTCATGTGTCCTCTGACATGAGGCAGCTTCTACTCCCCAAGGCTCGTTGCCAGCTCTGTTTCCTCCTCAAAGAAGCATTTTCAACAGTCATGGTGGTTGTACTAAGGAAAACTGTCTTCCTACCCAGATGTATCAACCGAGGGCTGGAAGGTGAGAGAATGCCTCACCTGTCTAAGCATGACACCCGGATCAGCTTCCTTTTGACCCTGTTAGGCCATTACCTCTTTGCCTCCATAAAATTTCATTAGCACTTTAAATATAGCAGATCGGCTTAGGAGTTATGCAGTCAGCTCTGTGTGCAACAGGCCCTGTTCTACTGTAACTACTGCACTGTTTTTCTGATGAATGTGTTTATGATATTCCCCTTCCGGGCATGGCATGTGACAACTGGGGACTAGATAACTGGACAAGATGATATTCAAACACGGAATCCCTCTACCCCGGGAGGGGCTGACAGAGCCACAACAGTTAATCTAGAGTAGGACTCGTGTGAACAGCTGCTGGAGATGCTCTCTGGGCTTTGCAAAGTGAAAAGGGAAACCGCGTGGGCGGCAGAGGTCTGACGTCAGCAGGAAAGCGACCCCTGCCCCTTATTTGTGCACAGAGACTTTGCATGGAGGTTATCTCGAATCATCTGATTTCACTCTCATTAGTATTTCTCCTTCGTATTTCCTGACCACGCTTTCCCCCTCGGTACAGGGAAAGCTATTAACAATACATGCATGTGGCACATCTGTGGAGTCATTATGGCTGCTGGATAGCTGTGTTTGTGTAAAATATTGAGCACCCTGTGAAGATTTCTAATGGTTTGACTCCCTGTCCCTCCATTCCCGCCCCACCCCCGACCTTTTCTCTATTTAAAGATATATTAACATCTCTGGTTCTATCTGGAGGAGAAACCTCTGGAGTAAGACCGCATGAAGATAAAATGCCCTTCTCTGCAAGTCTCCCACTAGAGTGAGCATGGAGGCCTTCTAAGAAGCCAGGGGCTGCCTAGGGCATGGGATAGGACAGCTCCACGACAAGGCTGCGGGCCCCAATCTCTCTTGACCTCTGTCCCCACTGTGAGTCAGTTCTCCCAAGCATGGGCTGAGTAGACTTATGGCCACTCGGTTATCCAGTTCTTAGGATACCTTGCTAACGCCTTTCACAAGATTCCAGTGGGATTTTGTCCTCCAGTTTAACTACTTGGGCATGTCTTTGTCGTAAGGGACACTCTGATTTGCTAAAATAGCAATCTCTGCTCTTCTTTTTTGTCAGTGGAGATGCCAGTGGCTGTAACTTGGTCCTGGATGCGAGTGAGCCAGGGCTTGAGGCAGGAGGTGGGGAAATAGTCATCCTCCCTCAGTGTGGAGCTGGCAGGGGCCCTGTTTAAAGGGGTTTTATAGACCACTGATCTCACCAGTGCTTGGAGAGTATTTTAGAGTTTAGCTTCTTCTAAGCTTGCTAAACTCTCTCATCGCCCCTGTTCAACCATCTTGCCGCACCCTGCGCCCCAACTGAGAGGGGCCCAGGCATGCAGGATATTGCATTCCTGTGATGCTAACATTGGGTGCATGATATTGGAGGGCCTGGAGGGAAGATGCTGCTGGTGACTGTGGCTCTGATGGCCTTCTCTCTCCTCCCACCACCTCCCCCACGCCACCCCACCCCGAGCAGGCCCTGGGTGCACAACGTGCAGCATGCTCCAGGAGCAGAGTGACATGAGGCAATGTCTGTGGCAAAGGGGAAAATGTGTGCTGAGCCTTGGGAGGTGCCGATTGGCTGGCAATGAGGTAATGCAATGCAGTCTAAATATGGAAGCAGCAGTACCAGAGTCCAGGGCGTGCCTCCTCGGCAAGCTGAATCGCCTGGCAGCCATCTGAAGGACAAGGTCTCTGAGGGGTTCTGCAGGCCTTGTGTGGCCAGCTGGCTCACAGGGCAGGGTCTGTGTGGTAGAGAGCAGATGGCAGGATCTGTGTTGTTATTACTGTTCCCTACCCCTAAACGCACTGCAGTTCTGATCTCTGCTCTTAAATGGGGATCTCTTAGAGGAAAGAGCAAAGGAGCTTGAAAGTGAGAGTCTGGACCTCAGGGCTACCTGCCCAGGTAATGATGAGTGGCAGTCAGTACTACCACTAAGGACCAGTATGGTTTCCAGGATAACCAATGGTATAACTCCTTCAATGATGCGGACCTCCCCGGGGTCCTTCCTAAGTACAACTCTGGGTTCATAATTGGGCCGGGAGTCCACACCTAATCTCTCCATTCCAGCCCACTTCCTATACTTAGTGTCAGTGGAGACTTTAGCCATGAAGAATTGAGGACACTGTGGGCTATGCTTTCTTCTCTTTACTAAGACACCTCTTCAAAGACAGAGCTGGCCTCTCAGAAAAAGTCTTCTGAGGTTTAGCAGAAGCATAACTGGTGCTCAATAAATACTTCAGGTCAAATAAATAAATAGTAATTGAGTACCTACTGTCTACTGGTGTCAGGGACCATGGGAGTTATAAAGACATGGGATGCAAGTTATCTCATCCAAGTTATCTCCTTTAGGACATCATTTAATCATTTATTCAACCAATATTCTGGATGATTTACGACAGGCCTGACGCCGTTCTAAGTGTTTAGGCTATGATGGTGGACAAAACAAAGTCCTTGGTCTCATGAAACTAACATTTTAAAGGGAGATACAGACAAAAACAAAAACAAGAGAGCTAAGATGAAAATGAGGGAGGATAATGAGATGGAAGATTGATTGGAGATTGAGGCTACTTTTGTTTGGTGGTCAGGTCACCTTTATAAAGAGGTGACATTTAAGTCAAGAGCTCAATGAAGCAAAGGCGATAGCCATGAGAAGTTTAGGGGGAAATTGTTCTAAGCAGAGGGAACTGCAGGGGCAAAGTCCTGAGTCAGGACCAGCTCAGAGTTTCCAGGAACGGAAACTAAGGAAGTGGTATGTGATAAGGATAATGAAAAGGGCAGTGGCCAGATCTTGTAGGCCACAGAAAGTCATTAGAATGTCAAACTTTAGAGCAGATCATCGAATTGAATATACAAAGATAAACGTTCTAGCAGTTAATGACAACTTCTGCTCTGTCACCCAAGGAGAAGCAGAGCTTGTATTCATAGTGAAGTCACTCCTTCTGCCCCAGTCACACAGTAATTCTGTTGGGATGCTGAGTGGCAGTGCCTTATAGGCAGGTAGACTGACAGGGCAGCTGGAGCAAACTCTCCCTGAAAAGTGATCATCCTCAGTTATCTACCATTAGTCCAAAGCCTTTCTTTCCTCCAAAATAATACTGGCTATATGTTGTTGGATGTTTATTACTTTGACCCAGACCCCATGCTCAACCTTTACATACATCATCTCATTTAATCATCTTAAAAGCCAGGGAAGGTGGGTGGTACAATTCACCTTTGACAAATGAGGAAACTGAGGTTCCAAGGGATAAGATAACTCTCCCAAGATGGCTCATCTAGGAAGAGATAGAAATGAGCTTCAAACTCATAAGAGAGATGAACTTTGGGCAATCTAGGTTGAGGATGAATAGCTCAGGAAACACCTCCTAGAGTAGGAATAAGGGTGGGGTAAGAAGGAGAGAGAGATATTGAGAGAGAGGCTATATATCATGATAGCATGGATTACATTAAGAGCAATTTTGCACCCCAAGGGAATAATTGACAATATGGGGACATTTTTGCTTGTCACACTGGGAAGTGAGTAGGGAGTGCTACTGATATCTAGTGGGTAGAGACCAGAGACGTTGCTAAACATCCTATGGTACACAGGACAGCCCCACAACAAAGAGTTTCTGGTCCCAGAGGTCAATAGTGCCGAGGCCGAGAAACTCTGGGTTAGAGTCTTACAGTGCAATCTGCTCTTTGCTTCCTTCCTCTGAATTATATCTCTGCCCTGGGGGTTACTGCCACACTGTACCTCCAGATAACAAACCAAAATCAAAATGGAAATTTGAGATCCCATCAGGATAGTGCTTTTTCCCAGCTCTCGTTGCCATTTAGGCTGTTGTTAATGAGGGGAGATGAAGAACTCCATCTCAGAGGCCAGTGGCCTGGGTGCAGTAGAGGTGTTAGCTAACTCTCTGCTCTGTGGTTTCCCCTCTGTAAGATGGAGGTGACTGTACCTCCTCCAGCCACCTTTCAGGTTTGTTGTGAGAATTCCGTGAGATAATAGATGTGAAAGCATTTTCATAAAAGTCCTATGTAAATGTGTTATGACTAATCCTTATACCACTAATAAAACTAAACCATCATTATTCTGCCCCTGACAACACCAATTTGCAGAACCATTACCGTTCTGTACATTATAGTCTTAAAGAGCCATAGAGAGCGCTGTAAGGGACCTCAAGAGGTCACTCAGAAGAAAACAGCCATGATGCACCTGGGAATTATTAAAGTGAGGTGGGGAGACATTTGGTTTCTTATTCAGTAACTCAAATGTCCTTTGTTCACTTCCTTGCATCGTCATTACGTTTAGAAGTAATATAACTTCATTAATGAAGTTGCTACCCTCCTCCCACACCTGCCAGGGATCTGAGGGTGCAGCCTAAACAGAATAATTAATTAATGGAAACAGGGAGAAAATAGCTCAGGTAATGGCCACTGAAGACCAAATAGCAAGGAGGGAGCTGCAAAAATTTCCACTGTTGTTTGACACTGGACAACACAGAGGAGGCTGGGCAAGTCCCAGGGTTCCAGATCAACAAACAGAATATGTTGGGGCTACTCTTGTACTTTTTTCCCACCCTGAAAGGTAGAAAAGATACTGAGGGCCATATCTTGACCACCATCTGATACAGGCCAGCACATTGCTAAAGAAGATTTTGTGGGGAATGAGGTAGTCTTGGATTCTGTAATATATGCAGGATCTGTGTTCTACAAAGGGCTGAGAAAAAGGTTAGCTTTGTGATCTGACTTCAGAAATATGTAGATGAGCCCCCTGCATGAAATGTCTCTCCAAACTCTTCACTGGTGTCTGAAATTCCTTTAAGAGAAAATAAATCTTTTCCTTTCTGTCATTAAAGATAAGATCCTATTTCTTCCAGGGAGAGAGAAGTAGCATTGTCTTAAATTTATCCTAAAGCACTATCACGTGATTACAAAAACTGAAAAAATCCTTTCCCTAACTCCACAGTTTGAGTATGGGGTCTAAATATAGGCTGCCTTGCTTTGCCTGATTTATTGGCTACAACCACAAACCTTCCCCAGATGTCACTGGTTAACATCTTTCTCATGACCCCAAAGCCCTTTGCAATTTCTTTTTGGGCATCTGAATCTGGTTGCACAGCACATGATGAAACCCCTGTTTTCTCTTTTTCTTTTTTTACAGTTTCTACCTACATCCCCATCTTGTGTCCCACAAAGAGCCCCATGCCTCCATGGGGTAGAGGAAAGAATACCCCAGGGACCTAGGAGACCTCAGGACTGGACCTGGCTCTGCCATTAAATTGTTTGACCTTGGACAAGCCATGAAAACTCTCTGGGCTTAAGTTCCTTTGCCTGTGAAGGAGGCAGATTGAACTAGATATCTTGAAGAGCCTTTCAAACTATAAGATTATGGATTGGGGATGACTTTTCTTCTTTCCATTTTGTTCAGAGAAGCCTCTCCTTTATCGCTACCACCCTCAACCCAGCTCAGTATTTTCTCATCAATCTAAGTCCTTCCAAGAGAATATAGGGGTGGCCATGTTTTAGGGAGAAGCAAGGGGCTGCCGTGCTCAAGGGGATGTAGGGGGTGGCCATGGTTCAGGGGAAGTCAAGGGTGTTTATGATCCAAGGGTGTCCATGTCCGTGGTCAAGGGGATGCAACAATGTCCATGAGCCAAGAGGGTGTAAATGGCGGCTGGGGTTGATCTCTCTTGGCAGGTTGTTGCCATCCTGGAAAGACATGGGTGGTGGGTTACTGATGCTGGCTTCAGTGGAATTAGAAGCACGAGGACTTTAAAACTCACCCTTGAAGTGGCAGATCTCAAAAGGTCACTGGCTCACAGCTGTGGGCCAACTTGAATAGACAGGTTGACAAGATAAAGCAGAGCCTGGACAACCTTACAAAGTAGCAGACCCTGAATTCCCCATTTTCATGGATAATTACCATAGCCTTCAATTTTAGGAACATGGCAGTGTATCTGTGTACAATTGACTCCTCTTTCGGGTGATGGAACCAGAGCCCGCAGAGTGCATGTGACTCTGTTGCCCTCTAGTGGCCAGAAAGGAGCAGAATGCTCATCCACTCCCACACAGTTAGACTTCTTGGTGGCATAGCTGAGACTCCCTGGAACACAGAGCATTAAGGGGGCTCGGGGACTCCTTTCAGCACAACTCCTGACCTGAGATGATACAGAGGGTGCATCATCCCTCTTATTTCTTGGTCAGATCTGCAGCGCAGAGAGGTCTTGTTTTGCTCAGCGTCATATAGTACCCAGCTGCAGAGATGCAATACGTCTACTTGTTCTGAGGTCAGGTGTTTGTGTTTTGGGGTAGCTAAGGCACCTGGAATCTGCTGTCACAGTTACACATTTGCTGTGTCACTTCTGCCTCGGTTAGATGTTGTCTCTAACAAACAGATATCGTTATGTGGTTTTTCCAATTAACACTTCCCAAGGGGCGCTGGTTAATATGGATGAAGCCTTTTAACATTTGGCTTTGAAGAGAGGGTTATATGCAGTTGTAGCAGAAGGAACCAACATCTTAGTAATTGGCTAAGGTTTGCAGAGGAGCAAGGCAGTCTGGGGGCATTTGCATCGCTGGGACTCAGGGTCTTTGCAGAATGTATTATCGTGGTTCAGACTTCAAATGATTTTTCAGGTAAAATTGGTGGTGAGTCTAGGTAGAGATTATTCTAAGAAGGCTAGAACCCTAGACTCTAGTTGCAAAAAAGAGATGGGTTGCTGAACGTCACAGGGGCATTGTTGATCTTGGGCTTAGGCGAGGAGTTCTCCTAGGGTTTCCTTACTCTGACTTTTGCCCTTTGTGGCAGGCAATTAAACAAGAGCATGAACTGATGGACAGGCTGAAGAGTGTAGATGAGTAGGGATGAGTAGATGTGCAGCATGACCTCTACTGCCAGGAGTGAGTCCAAAAGTCTAAGGCAGGGACATGGCCAATTTGGTATGCCAGCTCACCTATCTTATGGGCAGGTATGACCAATTCACCCAGCAAAACTCCTCGCCTTCTACTTCCCCTTCCAAAGGCGTAAGTCATGGAAAGGAAATGGGAGGAAATGAGACATTTCATAGTGTTGGAGGGGGCTTCTTTGAAAACAGTGGCTTTCCATCTCTGAACGTTTGAGAAGTACCTTATGCTGGTAAAGCTATTGAGGGTTTAAGTGATCCCCTTTTATGGCATATTGCACTTCTTCCTTTGAAAATGAGGAGCTTGAATTACCTTTCTTACTTCATAATAGAAATTTAATCTCATTTCTCAGTCCCTACTCTCCCCAGTATATAGTTAACATGTAATAATCTGGTGCCTTCTAGTGACAGTTCACCTAAAAGTAAGCATTTTACCGATGATTCTACAACACCAAAGCCCATACTTCTTGCCTGCACACTTCTTGCCTCAAAAGCTCCAGAATCACCATCGATTCCTCTTTTACTCTGTACCTCTGCAGCCCCCATCCCTACCCCTAACACCAGCAACCTCCGTTTCAGTCATTCACTCCATCCTGCTGACTTTTATTCTTATAGGCTGACATTGTGTTTTAATCCGATCACTCAATTTTCACTCTACGCAAAAATCTCTTTAGCTTTGGGAAGCCCTCGTGAGCTAATATGCCAGGGATACCTGTGGTGCTTCTGGGACAGGGTTAAGTGGATAGGAAAGATAAGAAACAGCAGCAGAAGGGAATCGGGTTGCATAAGGAGAGGCTTGCTGGGTGATGGTGGGGAAGATGGAGTGCTACTGGCTGTAGTTATGGGCTGGGCCAGGCAGTGGATGGCATGAGGTGACTTAAGAAATTTCTGGAAGCTTCACTGCACTGCAAGTCATGCCATTCTTTCCCAGCTCACAGATGGCTGAAGTACCACCATAAACTAGATTCAGTCATGTGTACTTTAGGGATAAGAAATGGGATGCCACATAGGAAGAGGGGTGTACAGAGGTCCTGAAGAACAAATTCCCTTATTACCCAGTTTTTTCTTACATCGACACTGGTCTTGAGTGCTTGACAGTGGAGCCACTAGTGTTTGACTTACTTCCTCTTGCCCAGCTTTCTCGTTCCCAATCTGGTGGTTACACAGCAGCACAAATAGGGGGAGATGGCTGCGACTTATGGCAGAGCAGGTGGCTCCGACTGGCTGGTGCTAAAAATGCCCCAACTCCTAGCTATTTCTCTTTCACTCCTAAGAACCTGCCCTATTACATATACTCTAAGTCAGAAATGTACTTGTCCTTTTGAGACTGCCTCCCCCTCCTCCAAGTAATGCTGGTCTCCATGTTCATACCTGATCACAGAGGTGAGAAGCCTTAGAACCACATCCCCTTACAGGTGGATATACTTTCTTTACCTTTGGCAGCTGAGACATCTGATTGCCCTCTTCCTTCATTCACCTGTAGCACTTGACTTCCTTTGGTTGCTTATGAAGTGCTTGTGCTCCTGAAGGTTCTGTCTTTGGCCCCCTTTTTCTTCTCCTAACATCCTCTTTCTGGACAATCTCAACCATCACCTTAATGTTCAAGCCTCAAATTCAAATTGCCAGCCTGAATCACTCTCCTGGGCTCCAGACCTGTATTTCCAGCATCCTAATAGACATCACTTATTTGTCCCACAAGTACCTCAAATAATACATCTAATTCTGAATTCATTCTCTCCTCCACAAAAGTTACTTCTTTATTTCTCATTAGAAGAGTAGAAATGACTGGAGAGAAAGGAAGACTTCCATTTACTCCATCACTTGGCGATTGCCTGCACTTCTTCCTTTTACTTATCCCTCGGGCCCCTCTACCTTTTACCTCTAATTTGTCACCAGGTCTTGCAATTCTATTTCTCAAATATCTTTCCAGGCTGACTTTTCATCTCTTTGTCTACTATACTAGGCCTAGTTCAGGGTCTCATCAACTTTCTTTGGCGTCTGACATTTGCCTCTATGTGTCTAGGAACTGGATAATGTTAATCTCGAAGAAAATCTGGATATAGTTTTTAAACCAAATTTTATTTTAATGGAATATACATTCTTATGGAAAGTCTTCACACACGCCATTACAGTAACATTGATGGGTGGAAGAAAGGCCAGCAAACACCTTTTAGTGGACTCCTAGGTTAAAAGAAATCCATCTGTGAGACGACCCTACTTCCTGAAGTTCTCACACAGTGCCCAGAGCCATTGGTTTTGGTCATATGGCAACTTTGTGAGTAAAATGTAGAGCTTCTTTATGACAATCAATTTCCTATTATGGCTAGCTAGTGAGCGTAGTCCTTCATGAAAGTTTCTCATCTTTCTATAGCCTAAAGAGTATTGATACTTTGAAAGGAGACTCCTTGGCACCCTCATCTTCTTCCATCTTGGTCCATTCTACCAATTGGTATAGATATAGCTAGAAAAGAGTTTATTTTATTCATTCTCCTTCCCATCTAGGTTCCTAACATGCTCAGTTATATTCTTCCCTCTTTGAGTTTTTCCTTGAAGATTAAGATCCTATCTCAGAAAGTCTGGTCATTCAGAAGGTTGGGAAAATGTTAACAGTTACTTTGGAGTTACTTTTCCTACCTCGGGATGTCATCCTTAGAAGGACACAGGTTTAAGATTTGTTGTTCTGCGTGAATCACAATGAAGTCACCTGGGACGTGCTGCAACGTGTAGCCCATGAGGAGTCTCAATGTCTTCTGCCATCCTCCTTTCAAACACTCGCAGTGATTAATTCTATAGAAATCACTTCTGGTGCTATCACCTTCAGAAAAAAATTTTCTTTCTGAATATATATAGTATATAGAGGCTTCTCCCTGGAAGAAAGTTTGGTTTGCTTTTCATATTAGCTATTTTTTTAATTCCTAGGAAATCTACCTCTAAAAGCAAGCAAAATATACTTCTCCCAAGTGACCTGTGCCTTGGATTTTAGAGCCTGACTCATTGTTTAATCACTTCTGTTCTCCTTTCTTCTTGGCCTTCTATCCAGGTCACCTGGGTTCCTTCATCATTACTGATGGTTGCAGGGGTGACCAGCAGGAGTGACACACAGAAGAAAGTGAACTGAGTAATTGTTTTAATTCTTCATGTCTGTATATCACTCTGGGTCAGTGTAGCTTTAGTTGAATGAGAAGTGAACTGAGGAGCAACCATAGAGTCTCCAGATGACTTGAAGACATTTCCAGTCTCGGGGAGATCTGGTCTGGGAGCAACGAGCCCATTTCTAGGGGGTTTAGACCCAAACAGAGTCAAATCCCTCCTCTGATTTCTCATGACCCTGAACCCCTGGTAAAGGTTAGGAGTGATGATTGGCATTCTAAACCAGCCTGGTGTCTTTAGAGTCCTTGATTAAAGAGAACTTGGGGTAAGTCATGTCTCATAAACCCACTTTGGTCCGGCATCAGAGAAACACATTCAGAGTGACCTTAGCTGGAGAAGGAGTGAAATGACAGCGTCCCTTCATCCATGGCCTTTAGTCTGGGAGTTAGGGTCAGGGGGCATAAGGAGTCTGCAGGCCTGTTCTGTACTCAGCATGGGGTAACAAGGCAGCAGATTGGCACCCCAGTGTCTCCCAATTCCAAACTTTGTTTGCAGTTTTTTGTTTATTTTTTGAGAGGTGTAGTGAAAAGTAGAATTAAAAAAAAAAATAACAACTTCCAAACAAAATTGTTAGAAGCAGCATGCGCCCTGCCAAGGCCGGAAATTCCTTCATACCCTTTGCCTTTCTCCAGGATGCCCAAAGGTTTTCTCCATTGCTCTCTGTTGTTCTCCCTTCACCTCTGTTTGTTTTCATGGCATTAAAGGGCCTGCCTGCTTCCTTCACAAGGACCCTCATATTCATCATGTAATGAGTTTTTTTCAGTCTTGAGGTTTGCAATCAAGAGCCCTTTAACTGAAATCCTGGGCTGCCTGCAGCAGCTGTGGGAATTCCCAGCCAACTGCCTTGTCCTCTGAAGAATAAATTCCCTTTGACAGTGCCACTTGTGAAAAAACAGAGCAAGGGTAGAGGATCTTACAGATAATTCAAGAAGAGAGAGGAGTTATTGGCAGGTGGTAGGGGAGGGCAGAAGATGGATTAATATTTTTTTCTTTATCTCTTGGCATGTTAAACTTAATTATATTCCTTGAGAGACCTCTAAACAGTCATAATTAGGAATTATGATAATAGCCACTGTTGCCTTACACGTGTTCATTTTACTGCTTGCCTCTTTGTGACTGTGGGCTGTGATTAATACCAATCAACATCACTAGGACAAGACCTCTCCCTGCCTGCTGGGACCTTTTTGACTTTAAATGGCCAGCCTCAAGGGTCAGAGGTACCTAGACTAACTGCATGAGCTAAAAAGAGTGACCTTCCTAGACTAAGCGGAGTCATAGTAAATGAAGTAATATCAATCACAGCTGTGAAAGTAAGAATTTGGTTCCCATATTTTCTACTTGTTCTTTTTCTGTCTTTGTCATTTTTTTTTGGTGAACTTGCAAACACCATTCATTTGTTTATTTTGTGCAGAGAGGAAGGAGGGCCACAGGGATATCCCCACATGCTTATGATGTGATTGTACAGGGGAATAACCCCAAGAAGAGTGTGAAAAGGGAACCCTCTAATCAAAGGCCTCAACTGAGTACCAACCACTATAATAGAAAATTCAGTTTTAAGGCAAAATCTCCTCCAATGTTTCTGAGATCTATTCTCCTTTTTATTGTGAAGGGAGAAAAGTGACAATTAACTTATTTCTAACAAAGCTCCTTGTGAGCCTTGAAAAGGATTTTAGATATCGTCTTATGCCATTTATCTTATTGGAGAGGAATCTGAGTCTAGAGGAGTTAAGGCATTAATTGGACAAAGAGGCACAGCCCCTCAGTTGAGACTTGCAATTGGTGGTCTCCATAAGGGAGTATCAAAAGAAACCTCTGTACCCTCTAGGCTGTTCAGCCTCAGACACTTGGAAGAACCCTTTTAGTAACCCAGTTTTGAATAACAATAGAGATCCGTGTTCAAAGTCAGCCCTCTTTTTAGTAACATCCTTACAACATTGGTGTCATGACAGACCAGAGACTTGAATACTGGGTCCTACCTCTCCAGACAGTCTCAAAGGATATTCAAGACCAGATTCAGATAATACATGGTGGTGAGCTTAGGAGATTCACATTCAAAGATTTCTCTCAGAGCATTTTCCTGGAGGCATGGCTCCAAAGAGACATAGCATAAGTCAAAGGATTTTTATTTTCTTTCCACTGCCTCCCCACCTGCCTCCTCACAGGTTGATTCAGATTGTCTTTGTTACTTTTGAGTTTTAAGCCATCGTCTTCCATCAGGGTCAAGAGGAATCTGCTGTATTTTGATGAGATGAGTCACCTTTGATGTAACAGTTCTCACTCTCCAAGAACAAGGTGTCATTAGTATCTTGACATATAATTGTATAAGTTAAAGCACTTCCTTGGAGCGCAGAGGGAAAAGCTGAACTCTAACACGCAGATTCTGCTGGAAGTAAATGACTGTGCCCTATAAAAAGAAGAGAAAGAAATTCTATTTGAGCAATGCCGTTGGAATGTTAAAAGAAATCCAGAGGGGAAAAAATCCAAGTGAATAATATATATTGGGTCTCTGGCCCCTAATTTGACATTCAGGTCAGATCAAAACTAACCCTGTGAGATCTTGGAGTTTAATGTCATATAAAAATGCTCCTGGGCAAGGAGCTTTATTACATATGATCATGAAAAATATGGGAGACGCCATTTCTGGGTATTTTTCTATCAAATCTTTACTCATTTTACACCCTTTACAAACACGAGCCAAAAGTGCTATATTTAAACATCTACATTTGTTGGGATTTCTTTAAAAAAATAAAACAAACAGAAAAATCACATTTCACACGTTAAGTGGTGTAATAGTAAACCATATTTAACAAGTTGGGAAAGGCTTCAGTTTTCATCGATGTACAAAATGTCTACATGTAAATATTGGAACCACTTTCCAATGAAGGGTGCTGCAATCAGCTTTTTAAAAAAATAATAAAATAATCACACAGGTCAACGCATGGAGTTTTCATTGACTGTAGGTGTGTGAGTGTATATGCATGTGCGTCTGCATGTTTTGAATTCTTTAGGATCAGTGGAATGACAAATTGTGAAGGAAGATAGATGATGGATATTTTAAGCAGCACAAAAATGTGAGGAGGAGGTGGAGAATGAAAAGGAGAGAGAGAAAAAAGATCAAGCAGGAAGAGGGACACAGGTATAAGACTGGAAGAAAAGATGAATTTCTTTAAACTAGAAAAATCAAAGGGATGTGTTTTCTCCTTATGGCAATAACCACTTTTTTCTGGAGCTTTACACATTAACACCTAAAAAATAGATTTGCTCTATAAATACAAGCTGTCTTCAATGCATATCTCTGGAATTATTTTCCCCTATGATTCCTTTGTGGTCTTATGACAAGGCCATGTCCTCATCCAGCATTTTTAGCTAGGAGATACCAACTTTAAGTTTTCTTTGATCATGCATTTTCCTTTGCCTGGAAATTCTTCCCATCTTTTCCCCTAGCCAACTTTTACTCATTCATCTAGGCTAGGTGAGTTGTTTCACCATCCAGAAAACCTTCCCTGCCTATCTTTGCCCCCTTCCTTAGTTTTGCTGAATTTGCCTGCTCTGTACTCTGAGAGCACATTTTATTTAAACGAACACTTACTCTCTCTCCCACTAGGCTGGGAATTTCTTCAGGGTACAGCCATGTCTTATTTCAGTCTATAGTCCTGGAGCCTAAAGTGGTGTCCTAGCTACTCAATAAATATTATTTGAGCTCAAATGTACTACTAGTTTAACGTTCCAATCCTCAATGAAGGCTTTCTTTCAGGGGAGACAGTCAACTTGGGGGCATTTCTTGTTTAGCACTGACACTGTATTTACAAACATCATACACTCTCTGTTGCAAAGCCAAAATATGTCATTTTTCACAAACGGAGTAAGCCTTATTGGGGAATAAAAAAATACAGTGATTGTTTTCAACTGATGTGTATACCTAAGCGTCTAAACAGAAATTGTGGTTCCTTATTTATTGAGGGGGAAGCATTTTCCCTAACCTTCTATGGTTTTAAGTAGTCTTCATCATTTTCCTGCTCCTCATCCTCCTAGGGTGAATTCCCTGAGATTCTGGTTGGCATGCCTAGAATTTTTACGATCATAGCTGCATTGTCTGTTGGATCTCAGGCTGACATAAGCTTTTGTGAGGAGCCTCTGCTAGGTTTTAGCAGTGTGGAGGGAGGGCTCCATCTCAACCCCAGGAAAGCGCTTCTTTGCCTACACCTTGGAGTACCCAGTGATATCTCTATTAATGTAAAGCATTCACTCCAGTGACATAATTACAAGAAGATCAATAGTTTGAGGATTCAGAGGTGAATCCTGCATATGGATTCCTTTCCTGCTAAGCTTCCACAGGGAGCACCCCATCCTCTTTGCCTGCCTCTTTTGAGCTAGCTCCTCTATTAATTCCAAGGGACCAAGGTCTATGAACACAGGCAGGACAACTGTCTCTTTAGGCAAACCTGGGCTCTGGACCACTGTCCTGAGACAATGATCTTGCTCATTCTATAATCATTGGTCCAGCCATGAGGAATCTGGACATCTCCCTAACCCCTCTTTAGGTCAGTTCTATTACTGTGCACCTGCTCTGTGTCTGGCATGTGCTAGAGGCTGAGGATACAAGTGTGTAGAAGGCAGAGTATTTGCTTAGTGACCTTATCATGGAGAGCTTTCCAATCAGATTTATTCCTCTCAAATTTCTTATTTCAGTGAACCTGGATAATTCCATTCTGATAAATAATGGTAGAACCAGGCATGATATGTTGCTCTTCTCCAATTAAAGCCATGGTTTATGTTGAGGTTTCTGTGAATGTGTGTGTTTCTTTAAGGAAATGACAGTCTATGCTTCTTACTCAAGTACTCAAATATTCACAGAACCCCTCTGCCACTACGGGACATTTTTGGCTTAGGACTTTTAAGGTGCTGGAGTAAAAGAGCTGGCTTTTAAACAATCCTAAGTACTCTTCTGGGCACCATGAAGCAAGGGGTGGGGGTTGTGGTGTGGCTCTTAGGGGAAGCTTGAGAAATTGGTTAGTGTGTAAGGGATGTGGGAAAATTCTCTTTTTAAGCCTTTGGATTGAAAAAAATAGAGACAAGAGGGAAATGCCCTTTGCTAAGAGAAAAATCTTGAGGCGTAGAGAGAGCCAGAGACATGAAACAGAAGTTGGACCGTGAGGATGTTGGTGGAGATGGTAGTAGTTCTAATCTGTGTATGTCTGCGATAGCAGTCACCTGCTGTCCGCTGACATCAGAGGTCACAATGGAGTCCTTGGTGTCGGTCTGAAATGTCACAACTGTCATCCAGCTGTGTTCTGGACACTCTAACCTAGAATTCACCTTCAGCCAAGGAGAGATGTGCTACCATTGTTCTCATCCAAAGCCGCTCTGTAGAACCAATATATCCCAGATGTCACTGTGTATTAAAACATTTCTCTTTTTTTAAATTCAATTTATTTAAACTAAAGAAAAAAAATAAAAACAGTTGACCCATTTCTCCCACCCTCCATCCCCTACCTCTGGCAAAACTCTTTACTGTTTTTAAATAAATTGACCCACTCATTTATGTATGCATATATTTATGTGCTTACTTACGTACGTACTGCACTGAATCCTCACTAGTTGGGGCATGGTGATTGACAGGAAAGCACTGTTTTAGGAAGTCTGGTGCATGGTGTAGTGTGGGCAAGGAAACTCTTTTTATTGATCCCTTTGTCACTCGATCAGTTGTATTTAATGTGAGGGATAGATGTGTGTACAGGTTTAGAAATAACCTTATTTCTTTGTCAAATGAGATGGGTAATGCATTCGCTAATTATTTATTGACAATGCACAATGTGCCAGGATGCAGAGGCAAGTGACTCAGACAATGTCCCTGCCCTCAAAGAAGATTACAGTGTGATATGATATTTACTACCACAGAGGTCCCCGTAGGTCGAGGACACTCGGAGAAAGGACATCTGACTTAGGTGTGGAGATCACAGAGACTGCCTAGAGGAGATGAGGTTTGAACTGTTTTGTGAAGTATGAGCAGGGCACACATAGACAAGAGGGAGAGAGAGAGGCATTCCAGGAAAAAGACTTGGCATATGGAGGCATGTAGCCATCTGCAATATTTGGGAAGCTATGGGTGGGTGTGTACTACAGGCATTAAGGCTACTTTGGGGGAAGTGAATGTGGATGATGCTTCAGGGGACAGCATGGGCCAGATCACAGAGGAAGTGAGATCTGAAGGCTTCAAATGTCTCACTTAGGAGAGGAGATTCATCCTGAAACTGATGGCTGGAGACTTTGATTGACTTAAGGGAAGAGAAAGACATGATCATGTCTTCATGTGGAAAGAAAGATCACTCTGGTAGTAATTTGGAGGAGGAAGTGGTTAAGGACCAGCTGGAGGTGGGGAGGTGTCAGGAGATAATGTCAGTGAGAAGGGATGAGATGGGGCCTGTGAAAGTAAACTCTAAGTCAGGATTCTAATGAAAGATGTTATTAATTAAACTTACTGTTAATGAGGATGGTGCGGTAAGCCAGGCCCCAAGAAAAGCAGTCAGACTAAAGTATGGGGTCAAAAAGGAAATGAGTAGGATATCCTGAAACTAGGCTCTGGAATGTTCCTATATTTTAAAGGAAGACAGTACAACTTAGTGGTTAATCACTTGAACTTTAGGGTCTGACAGATTTGTATTTGATTCCTGGCCTGGCATCTTACTAGTCGTAGGACCTTGGCATGTTATTGACCCTCAGTTTTCTCATCTGTTGAATGAGGTAATAATAATATATGACTCAAAGGTTCTTGTGAGAATTCAATAAGAAAGTATATGTTAGGGCCGGCCCCGTGGCTTGGTGGTTGAGTGTGCGTGCTCCGCTGCTGGTGGCCCGGGTTCGGATCCTGGGTGTGCACCGACGCACCACTTCTGTGGCCATGCTGGGGCCGCGTCCCACATACAGCAACTGGAGGCATGTGCAACTATGGCATACAGCTGTCTGCTGGGGCTTTGGGGAAAAAGAAATAAAATTATTAAAAAAAAAACAAAGTAAGTATATGTTAAACACTTTTTAGCACCTAGTTAAGTGCTTCTTATTTTTGTAATTTGTAATTAAAATCCAGAAAAGGGCATTTATAGTGGAAAAAGCATGGCACAGATGTCAATAGGGCTTAAGCTGATGGGAAATTAACCTGTGGTCTCCTCTGACACCTAGTACACATTTTTTAGGGCTCTTGGGAAACATTTGTCTCATAAGCAAATTCATACATTATACCAGTGAAACTGGGGACCCCTGGAAAAGTGAATTCACAGCCCTCTTTACCTCCCACAGTGTAACAGGACAAGGGGGGGGGGGGGAATGGAAAGAGAGAGACAAAGGGCGAGAGAGAGGGAGGGATTACCTTATGGAAGGGAGAGTTACATTTGGGAAGGTGAAGAGATTGGTCAGGCTTCTCAGCTTTCTAAGTCTCATTTTAAAATGATGTTAGACTAAGTCCACTTGCAAACTGGCAGCCCATGTAACTAGCATACAGATATAAATATTTTTTAGAAGTTGAGCCAACATTTAAAAATTGGGATTTTACCCAAAAATAGAGATTTTTGGATTCTGTTGAAAAACCAGAAAATCTGGCCAACCAGGCTCCTACTCCTCCACAGGCAGAAGGACTGCCACCCCTCTTGGGTGAAGAATCTTCACCAGTTTTCTCAAGGCCCATCACTCCGGGGTCTGTGCTAGTCACTCACGCCAGCCCCACTTCCCTTATATGTAACCTGACTCGTTGGTTTCTAAAGGCCTATTCAAATTAAAAAAACCTATAATTCTGTGAAAAAATAAATATTTTCTAGAAAAAAATATATAGATTGGGCAGAGCCCTGGTATGGATGTCCTTTGTGAAACTGATTTTTCTATTCTGAATGTTGGACATTCAGAGATCCCAAACTGTTCCCTCAGGTTGGCCCTAGCATGGAGGTGAGGCAGTAGGTGGTGGGGAGAAGTGGACGGAGTAGAAAGAAGGAATCGGTGACTATTTAGAGCCCAGATCCACTAAGCTCCTACAGAATTTGAGTTGAGAGGCAACACGAAGGAGAATCTGCTGCGCGGGGCCACTGGAATATAGATTGTGTTTCCGAAATGGCTGATTTATCAGGTGCAAGCAGAGCGTGACGAAACAGCTCCGCGCCATCCTTTTTTCTGTCACATTCCCCTGCCCCTGCCCCTGGCCTTCCTCTGGCTCCCCACCCTGACACCCCAACCCCTCGCAGCATTTGCTTCCCCCTCCACCTGACTCCCCTTGCTTTCCTGGCAGGTTCACCCAGAAACAACCGGGTCTCCATGGCAACGTGAAGACAGCTGAAAAATGGCAGCTAAATGCAGCTGCCCCTCATTTAATATCGACTCTGGCACTGACAGAACAGATAATGGGCAATAACACACCATTATGTTTGGGAAAATGAAATGCTTCAGCAGAAGGCTGTCGTGCTGGGGGGATTTATTTGTTACTGTACCAGCGCCGATTTCTCTTTACTTCCTTTCTTTTTATTCCTTCTTTTCCATGGCAGAGTTTTTCTCGCTCTCTTCCTCCTTTCTTTCCCATGCCTTCCTTCTATAGCTTCTCTTTTTTTACTGCTTCCTTCCATTTTTCCTTTCCTCTTTTCTTCTCTCCCTGAATCACATATGGGTATATATGAAAGCATACGTGTGTAATAATAGCAATTATTTGCATAATGACTTACAAGTTACAAAGCATTTGCAAATACATTTTCTTTTCTCATTTGGATGATGACACAACTGTGTGAGATGAGTAGGGCTTGGGTGCTGATATTTATTTTACAGATTTTAAAAAGGGCTCAGAGAAGTTGAAAAATTTGCCCAAGATCCAGTAAGTATGAGAACCTTCATTTCAACCCAGATTTCCTGGCCCTTAAACAGGATTCTTTCCTCTCTACTACATGGAGACTTCAGAGTCACTGATTCCTGCTCACTTCTTCACGGCTCTGTTTCATACTGAATAATCTTCAGCCTGGAACAAGTCCCCTAGGCTTTGGACCTTCTTCACAAGGAAGGTCTTTAGCTCTTTACTTATATTAATAGCCTCTTGCAGATTCTGCCTGCCAACTGGCCTTGGGTTGTTGATAAGATTGGATTATTTTTGTTTTTAATTTTTTGAAGCCAATACATCTTTATCTGCTCATTACCTCCCATTGTATCATTATGTAATCATGTAATCTTGGCACACAGAAGGGACACGGTGTACTCTTTGACTTGAAAGTGGGCGCATTTTGGTGAACACTAGCTTTCTCTTTTGCCAAAAAGACCACATGTTACATTGAGAACCAAGGGGCATCGCTGATGGACTTGGAGCCTTCCTCTAAGCTGTTGCTGTTGTTGATGATTTCTTCTTTTTAGATCTTCTTGATTGGATCTCCACAGAACTCCCATCCTCTCTTGAAATATTGCTTAGTGGACTCTCTAAAGTCTAGAGAGATCTGGGTTCAAGTTCCTGACTTCATTTAGTCTTGGGTGTTACAAATGGAGCAAGAATGGATGTTCCAGTTATGTTTCCATTTCTGGTAATGGCTGATGAGGAAAGAACTGAAAGCATTAAATCTATAGGATATCTAGAGGAAGTACAGTATGAGTAATAAATACAGTGGCTTTTTAATCGGAAGAAAGAATGATTTGTGCTGATAAGGAGAGCAATGCTTGTATTTCAAAGCAGGGGTTTTCCACCTGAGATCTCTGAATTCCTTGAAAATGTGTGCAAAATTTTGTATGGACAAGGAAATACAGTATAGTGGTTCACCCACCGGCTTTGGCTTTACCAACCAGAGTTTTTGCTCTGCCACTTGCCAGATATGTCCCTTTGGAAAAGTGACCCTCTCAAGGTTTTAGATTTTTGAACTGGTCTGTTACCAATTCAAACAAGAATTATATTCTATATTGTTCCTCTTCTGTCTATGATGTTTTCTTTTTTTGGAATTCCTGCACATTGAAATTCTTTCTGTAGGTTCTCTTCTCTGGTGGTCATACTCATTTTTAGCTGTGGAAACTCAAATAGGCCTCTGGCAAAATGCTCTCTTGCTGGTGAGGAAGCTAAGGAAATCAGGTTGCTAAAATTATGGACAGTCTCTGATCGTTGCTGCTTGCTTTCAGTCCCTGTGTGGTTGTTTCCTGTGGATGGTTCTTCAGAGGGAAGTGAACCTTCGTGTCGTATCATGCAGTCATGGGATGCTAGAACTGGCAGGAACCAGAGATTATTCCACTTTTGCAGTCTATCAATCCAAATCCTTGCTGCATGAAAAGCAACTCCTTGGCCGAAGGGCTGCTGTGCTAACTAACTCTCTTGCTTTCTTGTCTCTCTGCCCCCCTCTAATTTGCTTGATTGCTTTAAGTTCTTAAGTGGGTTTACTGCCATCCTTTATCTAAGAGTGGTTTATAATATAAAAATAGAAAACATGTTTATTCAGTATTTATACTATTTTAGTAGTTATATTTTATTCTTTAAAAAGCAAAAGTGTCTGGTTCATGAGACGAGCGCTTTGAGGATTGAGAAATATTTTTAAATGTTTTATCATTTTGATAAATTTTAAAATTAGATTTTTAGCATTTAGAAGACTATTCAGAAATTGTCCCATTATCTGGTTTTTGTTCATTATTCAAGGAAATGTAAGAATAATAAGCTCTTTATCTAGCTGTTGGAATTTTGGAACTTCCAAGACAATTGTGAATCTAAAGTTAGCCAGAGATAAGGGGGCATAACCTTTAAACTAGAGGAAAAAATTGTCTCATAGCCCATGAACTTTCTTCCGTAGGAAAGGAATGGGGTCAGCCAGAGGACTTAGGGCTTAGTTTTAATATCAGGAAGAAGAGCCAAGAGCTGGGCTAGAGACAGAAAGTAGAATTGGTAGAGGATGTTGGAAGTGGTCAAACGTACTGTGAGGGGGGGCCACAGAAGGAAATCCTAACACAATAGCTCAGGAGACAGAATCTCCTGGGCATAAGCAACAGTCTCAAGAGAACTCAAGAGAATCAAGTGTAATCTTAAACTAGAAAAGCACACTCAGAAATCATGGAGCACTCAAGGAAAGGATTTTCAGGGATTAATATGTCTTAGTAGTTTTATTAAAGCACCAGTGAAATAACTGATGTTCATCAAGATCATAAAATCCTAGACTCTTCGGGTTGGATGCATCTAAGAGATCGTCTAGCTTAGGGCTACTCAAAGTGCTTCCTGCAGATCAGCACTGTCCAAGAACTGTTTGTTATTCATATGTGAGGATATAAATATTGAAACTGAGGGTAACCATTTAAACACTTTGATAGCAATTCCGTTTTGGAGACTGGTCTCACTGAACAGCGTATAAACCAATTCAGTGTTTTTAAATTCACTTTAGTGAATCACACGTGGCGTGAACAGCTTGTTCTGTACTGTAGCGCCATGTATTGGCTTGATGGATTGGAAATTTAAAAAACAAAACAAAATGGGTTCTTCACCACAAAGACTTTGCTAAGCCTTGATCTAGTTAAAGAGCCTCATTTTATAGATGAGAAAATGGGTTATTTATCCAAGGAAATCTAGAAAGATAGTGGCATAACCAGAATGATATTGTACCAACAAAAATTTTTTTTTAATTATGCAAGTTTTGCCCAACATACTCTGCTCTAAGACAGGGACAACATGCAATACATTTTAGAAATATTTCCTTAAAAATATTAAACATTTGAAATCTTTGGGCTCTTAAAAGTTGAATCATTCCTCCAACGACTTCACGTTCAAATCAGATTTTGCTGTATATACACACACAACTGTATTGCCCCACAGAAAACATATTTTGCGCTTTAAGTTTGTTGATCTCTTGTGGCATTATTTTGCTTCTGGGAATTCTGAAAGAATATAGGGTCATGCTAGATGGCAATTTTCTGGGTCAATTTTGCCCAGGCACTCTCTAATAGTGAATTAGGTAATGAGAGAACTCTCGTGGTCCCTTATGATGCAATTTAGGGCACTGTTGTGGTAATAGACTAGATGGGGGCTCAGCAGCTGGCGGGACTCCAGGGGCCTCGAGGCATGACTAAGCCTCCTGCAGTGCCCAGTTCCTTCCATTGAATGGTGTGAGGCCAGGTGGAGCAGAACCCAGATATGCATCCCCTTCCATTAGGTTCACGGCCAGATAAAACTTGACAAATATATGGACACTCCTCCCACTGCCCTGCTTAGGTTAGACTGATTATATTTTATGGGTTGAGGTTTTGAACCAACTGGAAGTGGATGGTATCATGGTGGTCACAATACCACAATAATAGTGGTATCTCACTCCCACAACATTACACTTTAATCCCATTGAGTCCTCATCATAATCCTGTAGAGTTGGCAAGGCAACCACTACTAGATCCTTTGTCATAAGTAAGAAGAATACAGGGCTCAAAGAGATGAACAGATTTTATCCCCAAAATAAAACTCAAGTCCACCCACATGTCTATCTCCATTGTCATTGTCCAGTTCTACGCCACTGTCTTTCATCACCTGGATGATTATAGAAGCCTAGCAACAGTGTCCCTGCTTCACTCTTAGCCCCTACAATTGATTATTTACATAACAGCCAGAGTGCTCATTTTAAAGTATAAATCATACCATGTCACTGTAAGGTTAAAACCCTTTCATGGTTCCCATATTTTTTAGAATAAAGTCCAACCTCCATGACAAGGTTTTCAAAGCCCAGCCTGATCTAGCACCTGACCACCTCTGCAACATCATCTTACACTGCTCTTCCCTACTCCTCATCCATTGGCCCCATTAACCTTCAGACTCATCAGGCTCTTTCTGCCCTTGCCAATCTCTGTTTCTCCATCCTTCCAGTGGCTAACTTGGCTCTTTCTCCATTCTCCCAATGGTTAACTTATGCTCATTTTCCGGCTTTAGTTTTAATTCTGCTTCCTCAAGAGGACACCCGTAATCCTTCAGTCTAAATTAGCCCCTCCCCCTTTCTCTTTTCTCTCATACCACCATGGTCTTGACTTCACAGAGCTAAAAAGGATTCACAGTTATGTCTACCTGTGGGCCCCTTTGTTTGAGGGCTGTCTCCCTCACTAGATGGCAAGATTGATGAGGACAACATCCATGGCAACTTTGTTTTCCAGCGAATATTCAGCCCATAGCTTCACCACCTGCCTCAGAGCTGAACTGCTATAAATATTTGTTAAATAAAAAATGAGAGGATGATAGGTCCAAGAAGGCACAGATGGACAAGGGTAGTATGAGACAATGCCACTCTGCCTCTGAAATAATTCCCAATTCCCTTTGGTTTTGTTCTTACTTAAGACACAACTGAAGGTTCCTGGAAGAGCATGTAGCCTGGCACATAGTGGGAGTTAATACATGTCTGAATAAATGAGTTAATGTGTAATGAAAGAATTAATGACATTTACACATCATTACAAATTCTGCTGCCGGGATCTCTGTGTGTTGATGGTGTTAGACCATATGGTGTTATGTCATTGTCCCCAAGTTGCACTATTGTCCTCCCTGCTTTCAGTGGGCTAGATTTGCCCCACCCCTGCCATCCACCCACCCACTGCTGCACTTGAGCCCAAATAGCCTCTGACCTATCATTTTCCCTTTCTCTTGCCACTGCTGAAGTCTGTTCTGAGCGAGGAAGCAGTTTGGTGGAAAAACAAAAGCCTTGATATTTTTTTTTCCTGAAGAATACCATCAGGACGAAGGCTATGATTAATACACATAATTGAAGCAAATGGCAGCTAACTGCAGAAAACCATCTCCCAGCTGTTGGAGGAAGGAAATTGCTGACAGCCGGTCCCCATTGAGTGGCTACCAAAAGCGAGGAGCTAATAGGAGCAGGAGAGAATACACATTACCATCCTGCATCACTCCAGGGCTGTGGTTTGGGCCAGAGATGCCTCGAGAGCTCTGTCTCATGTGTGAGCTTCATCATAAAATTGTAGTGTCATCAGTTTTTAGGGCTGGGGCTTAGAGCTGGGCTTTCTATGTCTGCAGCTGGCTCAGCAGTAGGCTCTGCCCTACAGAACGGGCTTTTAGAATCCTTATGTCCCAGACAGCATTACTGCAAGCCCCAGGCTAAATTTCTTAAGGAGAAAAGAAGCTTCTTGGCCTGTTTCAGATTTCTTCTTCTATCCTTTCCTTGTTCATCCGTGCTATGCCAATGGGATGGGGATCCTGTTGGGGAGGAAGAAGATCTGACTTCTTGCTCTGAGTCTGCTTTGTGATCCTGAGCAGACCCTTCACCTTCATGGGCCTTAGTCTGCTCAGTCCATGATACAAGATATCAGACCAGAAGATCACTCTCCTCTCAATTCTAAGAGTCTGTGTTAGAAAAAAATATATAAAGTATACATACAAATTATAAATATATATAATGTTACATCTAATTATATCTATCTATCTAGATATGTATCTCCTACCCGCCTTCTTCTCAGTGCACTGTTTTACAGTGAGCACCCAAAAAGTTACAGGACCCTTGTGTCAGTGTTAACATGTGTCTGGCTAAACTAGCACCTAGTTCAGATGCAGGACCTGATCAACACATAGATCAGAAGACAAGAAACCTGAAGCTCAGCGCCCTCAATGCAACCTCTAGGCTGCCATGCAAGAGCTACATGTAGACTTTTGCTTTGACTTTGGTAAAAACTAAACATCTCAGGAACCAGACAAGTGAGGAGCAAAGCCTTGGGCTAAGGTGTGCTGTGGCATTTGATGAAGCTCTTTGCTCTGGGTCTTCAGCAGGGAGGATTTTGCCTCGTGACACATATTCACCCAGCACACCTACGTCATTATTACTAAGATGACGAGTGAGGACTCAGGCCTGAATGTGCCAGGAAGTCAGCTGAAGGACAGTGTCAGCTCACCGGCTTTGGAATTAAATGCACCATGGTCACCGTTCCTGTGGAAAACCATGTGCTCTGTGAATGCTGACTCTGGAAATGCACACTGAACATCAGGGCCTAGAAAATAGCTGGGAGAGAATGTTCTCCCAGAAGAACTAACCTTAGTGAGCTTCCTCCATGTGCTCTGTACTGTTTCATCATCTCATTTTATCCTCAAATAATCCAAGAGGTAATGCTCTCTTCTTTATATGAATA
The DNA here is from genome assembly GCF_057802395.1 of Ceratotherium simum simum. Classification (NCBI taxonomy): domain Eukaryota; kingdom Metazoa; phylum Chordata; class Mammalia; order Perissodactyla; family Rhinocerotidae; genus Ceratotherium; species Ceratotherium simum. The sequence goes on along the minus strand of NC_141923.1, from coordinate 25,303,179 downwards.
AGAAAACTGAGGATCTGGGAAATAGACTGCTTTTACTCAAGGTTACCTTGTTAGTTGTGGGTATCAGTAGTAACATTTTTCAGTGCTTTGGTACCAAAAAAGAAAAAGCAATTTCTTTTTCCAAATAGAAGAGAACGTCTGTAGGGATTAAATGAGGAAAATAGCATTATTAGAACTTCAGGAATTTTGCTTCTCTCACAGCCCTCTGATTATTCCTGTGACTTTGTGTATGATTCCCTAGTGCAAGGGTTGTGTTCTATCAGTCAGTTTTGAAACCTTACACAATTGACCTTCAAACCCGTTACTTTTGCAACCAAGATCGTCTCCTTGAGGAATTCCATCAGGGAGGGAGGAGCATTATCCAGAAGCCAGAAGTCTTCACCTCCTGCTTGCATTTTCTGCAGATCTCCTTCTCTATCTCAATTGAGAGTCACAAGATGTTAGGGTGATCAAAAGCCATTGAACATCAGGGAAAGTTTGAGGAGCCCTGCCACAGTGTCACTGTAACCTTTTCATACAGAAGACCCTGCTTCTAAAATTATATTTTGAATTTTCCGTTTGTTATCGCTGCTGTGGACTGAATGTTTGGGTCCCCCACCCCTGAATTCATAAGTTGAAGCCCTAATCCCCAAGGTGATGGAATTTGGAGGTGGGGCCTTTGCGAGGGGTTAGATTTAGATAGGATCATGAAAGTGGAGCCCCCATGGTGGGATTAGTACCTTTATAAGAAGAGGAAGGGAGACTAGAGTGCTCTCTCTTTCTCCATCATGTGAGGATACAGCAAGAAGGCTGCCATCTGCAAACCAGGAAGAGGGCCCTCACCGAATATTCTGCTGGCACCTTGATCTTGGACTTCTCAGCTTCCAGAACTGTGAGAAATAAATGTCTGTTGTTTAAGCCACCCAGTCTATGGTATTTTATTACAGCAGTCCAAGTTAACTAAGACACTTGCCTTGTAGGTGAAACAGGGCTAGGAGCTATCTTGTGGGTGTGAGTTACTTGTTTTCAGTCCTTTGGGAATCAATTAGGAAGTTGGTATACTGATGGTAGGGCCTGAAGAAAGGAGAAAAACACCAAGTGCATTTGAACAATTCCAACTTTGAGACACTTTTTATCATTTCAGACAATGCAGATAGAATGTTTACTGAGGTGTGGCCCTGGCCTCTTACGTAATATTTGGATAGCACAGTCCTTAGCTGCATGCAGATAATGTGTTAAGTGGCTAGGAAAATAACCTGCTTGAAGTGCTTCTGATTTATTCCGTCTCCCTCTCATGTCTTTGTTCACAGTAAACACATCAATATAGAGCAGCTAGCAAATGAACACTTCTTTATCAGGGGTACATGTGGGTTCTGGTGGATGCTACTGCATCTCAGAACAGCAGATATGGCAGAAGGGGGAATCACTGGAAAAGCAGGCAGGCCCTCTCCCAGAGGGGGTGGTGATGGTGCTTATTGGTGTCCGGGAATCAGAATATGGAGGAAGATGAAAGGACTGTCTTAGTTTATGGTGTTGGAAATTACATTGAAAGCCAAGTAAAATGATGATGACAACGATGATGATGATGTTGATGATGATGATGATGATGATGATGATGATGATGATGATGATGTCAAGTGCTTACTATATGCTAGGCTTTGCTCTAAATGCTTTATGTGTATTATTTCATTTAAACCTCACTACAACCCCAGGTGAGACCTACTGTTACTATGTTATTACACTCATTTTATAGGTGAGGAAACTGAGGCTTAGAGAGTTTAAATAACTTCCTAAGTTCACATCGGTTAACCCTTAGAGTCAGGATAAGAGCTTTCCTTAACTCCCCAGGAGATACCAAACAAGTTAAGAGTCTCCATCAGTTTGGGAGGGATTGTGATTCTGGAAGTTCCAATCTTTCTCTCAATTTCAGAAGGACCTGCCAATATTTTTAAGGAATATTTAGTTCCTTTGAGTTTTAAGCTCTTAGGGTAAGGAAGAACGTGGGCTTGGGTGAAGATCGAATCTGAGTCATGTTCAGTCTAGTTCCACACCTAGAAAGGTAGAGAACTAGCAATGTTTAGAGCATGGGGAGATATTTTTTGGAGTCCTATTTGCTCTTACGTGGTCCCCCAGTTATATGAAACACCTAGAGAAATTTCTTTCTGTTTTCCAGATGAGAAGCATGAAGAAATAAGACACTTAGCATTTTCCTCTCTCAATAAAATCCCTTCAGTGTTGGCTTCACTAATTATATATTTTCTTAATTTAATCATGTTAAGCTAAAATTTACCTTTGCATAGTGTGGGTTGAGGGGAGGATTTATAAAACAAAAAGAGAAAATGGTTGCACTGTTCTGTGGGGTCATGTCAGCAAATTAGTACCAATCTCTGCTACTTCAGGACAATTATTTGTATTCAAATAACAAATGCACTAATTACAAAAGAATATCCATTTTTAAATCTCTTGCAAGATTCTCACACACGTATAGCAGAGTTCTTTCTTCCCTTATATCTTTGTAGATAATAAATCAGCATTTCTCTCGAAAAGCAGTTGTTAATTTTTTTATTCAGTCATACCGATCTTTCTTCCAATTAGGAGGAATTAGTGAGATTTTATTCTATTAAATTGTATGTAAGCACTGTTGTCCTTGCTTGAATAATTAGCTTTCACTTCAATGCCCTCTGTTTTGGTTGATGCGTTTCCTCACTTGCATCTCTTATTTCATATAGCTTTTAAAAAGCTGCTACTTTCAAGCAAGATGGACTGATGTCTCTGAAATGAATTTGGACACTTGTGACAATGGGGTTGGCACCAGAAAAGTAGTGGACTCTTGCAGATTTAGGTAGAGGATGTATACTTAGCCTATTGATTGTAAAACATTGGTTCTCTGAGATAAGACTTTTCTGGTTGGCAATAAAAGAAATTATTTCTGTAATTTTAAGTTAAGGAGTGGAATGAGATGGAGCTGGGTCAATGCCCTAGGGTCCTGCTGGATGAGTGATTACTTGGAAATTTTGGCCTCCCTATAGATCCCAGTTGAACAACCTTTCAAATAGCATCCACTGCCCTCAATTCTCACCCAAGATAAAACCCAGGCATGACTTAGGACAATAGTAAACATGTTTTGAAATGGCAATGGCAGAATTATTGAAAGGATACCTTGGTATATCTCATACCACGTTCTGCAGACCTTTTGTGTGATGGTTTCTGGAGTTGAAGCACTTTATTATGTAAAATGCAGCCAGTGTGTCATGTGAGCTTGCAGAATCCTTTCGCTATAGCCAGAAGACGTGCATTTGGGGCCTGGGAATCCCTCAGAGGATTTTCTCTCTTCCTTTTGGTCCCACAAAGCAATCTTGAGCTTTGGAAAGAAATCCTAGGAAAACTGAACAATCTTCCATTGACTTCCACATTCTCTTGTAGCTTATAACCAACGCTGCTTCTTAAAGTGGCCTCTTACAGTGATACAAAGAGGGCACCCTTGTGAGTGCAGAGTGATTTGGCCATCGAGTGGGGGAGGCACTTGGGGTTAGCAAGTGCTTCTCCTCCAGCAAGGCCGTGAAGTGGCAAGATTTGTGGGAGAAATGTTCTGAACCTTATATTTCTTGACCTGTCCATGTTTTCAGTTTGTAAACTTTGCAAGGCAGGAGCTTTGTCTTAGAAATTGTTGTGATTTTGCATTAAGCTCCTTTGAAGTAACTGATATGGCTTATTTTGTTTTAAGATTTAAAGTGTAATTTTTCTTAGGCTGCTAACAGTAAGCTTGACCATTTGTTAATTACTTACTAATGATCCCAACACATTGCTAAAGGTTTCCTATATATTATGTCGTTTAATCTCCACAACAAGCCTAGGACTTACAAATTATTATCTTTTCTGATTTGCAGATGAATAAACTGAGGCTTAAAGAGGTTATGTAATTTGCTGAAAAATCAGATGACTTCTAAGGAAAGGTGGGATTCCGTCTAACTCCAAAGCTTGAGCAATGTTTCAGCCCTGCCTTTCTTTATATATTCTGTATATTAACTCAATGTTTTCCTTATTCCTGGGCTACAGAACTCAGATTTCATGAGAATTTATGGTTCTGTTCTCTAGAATTCTTCACTAGCCTGATTACTAACCCTTCCCACTTTCTAATAGGGAGGAAGAGATGTTTTAAAAATGGGCAGCTGTTTACTTAGGCCTTTGGCTGCATCTAAAGTGTGAAAAATTCTTTTTGCACACCAACATCTGATGACCGTCAAACTGTCAGTTGACTTGTTTGCAGACACATTTTAGCCCCCTCACTCATTTCTGCAGAGAGCACAAAGGACTGGTTGTAGTAGATCCCATGTTCTATACTAGCACACATGCCCCTTGCCATGCAACTGGGGAAATAAGGACGTGACAGGAAGGAGGTCCGTGGTGATAGGGCTGGACGCCCAATGGACACCTAATGAATCCTTGATTATTGTGCCCTCTCCTTGGCTTTCAGCCCAATGTAGATTTCCTCTGGGCCGTGGTTGAGAGCTCACACCTGCAGATTTGTTTGTTTTAGGTATGTAGCTGAGTAGAGTGCTTTGTCCACCTCAGATGGAGGCAGGGCAAGCATTGTGCAGAGTCAGAATGGGCAGTTGCTAGGAGATGTGATTTGAAGGACTCCTTGGAGTCCCCCCAGCCAAAAAAAAATAGTCCTTCTGATGCCTGAAATTTCACAATTATGGCTAGATTCCATTGGATTTAGCAATGTTCCCTCCTTCAAAAAATGTGAATTCTTCTCGCATGAGGAGGTGGCTATTATGTCCCTAACATAATAATATGATCTTTGGTGGCCCAGAAGGGTATTAATCTAAGTTAGATGCTGACTAGCATTATGCTTTGTCAAGGGAGGTTAGGCTCGTGTTCTTGTTTTTTGTTTCTTTTTATAAATTTAACTTGTAATTGATAGAAGACCAGGGATGCTAATATCGCATGCCAAAGGAAGGTCACTGGCAACCTTCTTGCACTCTCCAGGGAGGCAAACGCCTTTTGAACTTGGCCTGGGTTGCCTGCATCTGGGACAGAGAAGGCCCTACACACAGAAACTGAAAGAGGGCCTTTCTTACCTCCAGACTGTCTGTACACACGTTAATTTCTCCATGGGAAGTGAAGAAGAAGTGATGCTTGACAACCAGCCACAGCTTTGAAAATTCCCTAGGCCTGAATCCCTGGGAGGCTGAAGTAGGCTTTGAAGCTTCAGATGAGGCATCAAGTCATCGATCTTGCTCCACGTGTGCATGAGGTTACTCAGTGAGGTAGTACATGGCAGTGGTAAAGAGTGAAGGCTTTCGGATTAGCCAAACCTGGTTGTGAGCCCTAATGCTGCCTCTTACCAGCTGAGCCACCATGAGCAGATTACAAAGCCTCAACCCTCACATCTGTAGAACAGAGACTATAACAGCGCTCACCTCTCAGAGTTGTGATAGTTCCATGAGATAGTCCAAGCAAGAAGGTGAGCATGGTGCTTGGCATGTGGCCAGGCTTCCAGAACTGGTTGCTGCCATTATTATTAAACCATGCAGCCCTATGGCCAGTGAAAAGCAACATATAATGGAACAAACTACTTGGAGAAACTGAGCCAGGGAACCATTTAGAACCCCGGGAGAAGGAACTTGACCTCCAGCAACACTCAACTCTTCTCAGATTCACCTCCCTTTATATATATCTTGTTAGATGATAAATTCTAACCATAGTCTATAGCTCTCCTTCACCTCTCCAACCATGGAGGGACTCGAGCCCCAGCTGTGTCTGAAAAAGCACTGTATCTGCGTAGTTTGCGTCATATCCAACATGGACAGGGAAATGAAATGTGTCTTTCACAAATCTGCAGAAACAATCATCATGGGTGCTTCCTAAACTGTCCAGAGTTAAAGGGATGAATCATTATTTTTCCCCTTCAAAAAACATCAAAACTTAAAATAGAATTCTCTTTTGTCTTTAGACTTGTATGTTTGTTTACAATTTGATTGCAAAATATTGAGAGTGCTCTGACCTCTCTGTGGATGGATGTAGGTATGTATCTCCCCAAATATGGTCTACGTTGATGTCAGATAAACACATGCCCGTGTATTTCAGATGAGATGAGAAAGGGATGCAGTTTGCCCAGAAGGGATGACACAAGGAATGTGTTTATGGGGTCTTCAGAAGTCTGTCCCTGCCTACAGAGGGCCTTGAGGGGTAGGTATGAGGCCGTGGCCACATGGTCAGCTCACCTGTGTTATTGAGATGAGGAGCTTCTCTTTGAGAGATCACCTGAGGTTGAGAGCATCCATGCCACTTGAAATGCCGTCAGGGCTCACGGAGAGTGGAGAGGCATTTTACATATCACAAGCTATTGCATGCCGTAGTTTCTCCTTCTTTTCTTGTCCTCTTTAGTTTCCCTCACCAGCATGGTTCTCAGATTTATTAACAGCCTTTTCGTGCCTTCTGCGGCCATCAGGAAGAGAAAGAAAGAGGACTGGGAGAATCCAATCTTCTTGTGCTTTTCCGTCTTCCTGTCTTGGTTTGACTTTTGTTTCCTCTTCTTTTTGTAAAATTTCTGTGTTGCTGCTCTGCTTTAGGCTAGAGTTTCTTTTCCCCTCCTTGCTCCTCCTTTACTGCTTTTGATTGTTTTGGTCTTTTGTTTTTCCCTCGACTTGAGCACAGTGGGAAAGGTCAGCTGTCAGAGGAGGGGCTGTACACTGTTGACAAGGCCTTCAGGAGATTGTGCTAGAGTCATTAAGCAGCATTCCCTCCCTGAAGCCATAGAGTCTCCATTGCAGCAGGGGGAAGAGAAAAAGAAGTTCAAGTGTAGAACACCAACCCACATCCAGTGAGTGGCTCAGCCTTGCGAGCACTGAGCAGCACGCTACTTACCCAGAGCACTTCTCCGGGGCAGATGCTGCCTGGTGCCAGCTCTGGTGACTCTGGGACATTGACGTAAATGTGCATCTGAATGAGACACACATGCAAGAGGCCGTGGAGAAAGGACTCAACTGGGAATTAAGCATCCAGCCTGTTGGAGATCAAACTTCTGAAATTGTCCTTTTAGTTATCGGGTTCATGTATCTACCCCATAGTTATTTTGCAACTAACTCATACAAAAATCAGAAAGCCTGGGTTCCAATCTTGGCTATATTGCTAATGCCTTTGGACAAACACTGAACTATGCTAGGCTTGTAAAAAGATGTAGAAAATGTGGTTTTAAAAGTTTCTTCCGGGGCCAGCCTGGTGGCATAGCCGTTAAGTGCACATGTTCTGCTGCGGCGGCCCGGGGTTCACAGGTTCGGATCCCAGGTGCGCACCGATGCACTACTTATCAAGCCATGCTGTGGCGGTGTCCCATATAAAGTAGGGGAAGATGGGCAGGGATGTTAGCCCAGGGCCAATCTTCCTCAGAAAAAAAGAGGAGGATTGGCATCTGATGTTAGCTCAGGGCAGATCTTACTCACAAGAAAAAAAAAAATTAAAAAAAAAAAGTTTCTTCCATCGCTAATAGCTAGATTTCACCTTACCAACTGTATCTGCCAAGTAGAAGAGACGAGCATATCCTTCCTCTGACATAGATGTGAAACCTAATTAATTCCTTTTTCTCTAAGGGCCTTGAGGTAAACCCAAAGTCCGAGTTATTGGAACTCATCCATATAGCCTGTCCATCAGGAAATTTGTGATGGAATACTACAGAGCTTTTAAAGAAATGGTGGACCTCTTCTGGAAAGGAAGAAAAGAGCATAAATTATATGGATAATAATATCATCAAGTTGCATAATTCTTTATGTGTTTTCAAAGCCCATTCGCACTTCAGAATGACCTGGTTTAAGAATACTCTCTACCTTAGCCTACCTTAGAAATGTGACATACTAAAATCTGATGGGACTCTTTTGTTTTTACTATCGACCTACTACATGACAAGTGCTTTCATCATATGTTTGCTGACTAGATGAATGAATGATCGAATGAATGAGTGAGTAACTTAAAGGCTTCAAATAGCACATAGTCAGTCAACTATGTTTATTTGGCTCTTGCTGGTGCCAAGCACAGTAATGGCTGGATATACTGAGGAGTTTTGGTAGGTAATGTCGGCCATGAAGGGTGTGTAATCAGGTTATAGTGGTAGTCCTACTGTCTTGCCGTAGAAAAGGGAACCAAAAGGATAATGACTAGAGCATAGCCAGCTTGACAGAGTCATTGGAAGAGGGTTGCTGTCCAGAATAGCAACCATAGAGACCCAGAAGATCACACAGTGGGTCACTTAGCTCCTGATCTCAGGACAGTGCCTTTTGTACAAAACCCAACTCTTACTGCAGTAGGAGGAGCAATGAGATTGAAGTTAGATCCAAGTGAAGCTTCATTCTAAATTCCCTCATTGTCGATTACTGTTGCTTTAATTGGATAGCCTGGAACCCTTGAATCTGAGCTTCCACCTTTGGAAACCACAGATAATAATACTTACATACTTTGTTGTGAAGATTATGTGCAATAATATCTGCATAATGCTAAAGCCCCTGATGCAGAATAAGCTTCAGAGAAGGTAGCTGGCATCAGCACCATCATCATCACCAATACCCCCATCTCAGGGACTGTGGGCATTTCCTGATACGTAAAACAGTGATAATAATGCCTAGTCCCTAAGGTCATTGTAGGATTGACAAGACAATATTTGTAAAGGGCCTCTTGTTGTGCCAGGCACATAGTCGTGGAACAGTAAGTACTGGCTCCTTTCCTTCTCTCTTTCACGATGTCTTCTTACTTTTCTGCTTCAGTTGAGGGCAGCACGGCCCTATCGCTCTTTTGTAAGGTTGCCCAGTGTCACTGAGGGGTGCTCAGAAGGCCCCGGCAGGTGGGTGGTCTTAGCTGGTTGAGGTGTGGGCGGTGAGGTGGGGAAGGAAGAATGAGCAGCACTCAGGGATGAAAGACAGACCTTTCTCTGCCAAACCAGAGGCTGCAATTCTGAATCTTTTGTAAAGTTTCTGCCTGTCCCTGAAGTTAGCCTAGGAATCCCCGAGGGAACACTGCAGTTTGCATAAATCATTCCATACAACCTAATTAGTTACTTATAGTACAGAAGACACTTATAATCCACAATTCAAACAACTGGAAAGCAAAAGCTGTTTATTCGTGGTGGTGTACAATGATAGTTGATGATGAGCTAGATGGCTCTGAGGTACCAGGGAAACTCAAAGAGCCTTCTGAATCCTCAAAGGGAGTCCAAGTTATTCTTGGGATGACTTTAGTTTAAAGTTCATAAAAAGCAATATACCGTAGCAAAATATGTATTACTTATATCGTTAATGTGCTCATTCGTTCCTCAAAAACCAGAGTGACAAGTTTGAAATGATTAGAAACGCACAGCTAACAAAAGCATCCAGCTAATTCAAGCCCTTTTCTTTGCCAATGATTCTAGGTAATTGAGAGTTTTGATCTGCTTTATCTTTTTACCTTCTGACATGTGACCCATGTAGAGTGACCAATGATCCTGTTTTCCAGGGATTATTCCATTTTAGCATGGGAAGTCCCAGGTCCTGGGAAACTTCTCAGTCCCAGGCAAATTGGGATGGTTGGTTACTCTATTTGAAGCATCTATAAACCCCTTTTCAGAAAGAGCACCATGTCTTGGCTAACACTTGACTGACAACACATAAAGAAAAGATTCTCTGGTTTAATGGTTCTTCAAACTTTTGGATTTTCTTGACAAGTAAAATTTTTATAGAAAAAGGAAGGAGCAAAATACAGTTGACTACTTTTTATTTTTCCAAATAATGACATTAACAAATTTCATCTATCACCACCATCATTTCACAAAAGACAGGAAATTCCAAAACCAAAAAAGTAGAAAGGCGTAGAATGAAAGTTCCATGCTTCCAGGGCCCAGCACCGTGTCTGGCATAGAGTAGGTCCTACATAAATATTTGTTGCATGAATAGATATTGCATAAATTTAGCTTTTATTAAAAAACGTACTACACTGTCATTATTTTCCTGATTGTACCATGGATTGGTGAAAACTTTATCCGAGACCATTGTTTGGGAACCAGAGGTTGAATCCAAGTCTGTAGACTGTAGGATTTTTGGATGGTAATTTTTCATTGTAAATTATAAAAATGGCATTCTGATGTCTACCTCAGTCACAGGTTCATTGTAGTTGGTGTAGTCAATCTCTCATAATATGATCACTTTGGGAGAGAGATAAGACTAAGTTTCTGGGCCTTTAAATCAGAGAATGAGATTTAATCAACTTCCTCGTAGACTTCCACTGTCACCATATCGAGATGCATCTTTGCTGATGTCTGCATGGGGATTTCACCACGTCTGGCAAGAATAAGCCATAAGTCCTCCTTGTTTTCTTAAGTCTCCGATCGTGTTTCTGTGTGCCCTAAGTCTCCTTACTTTTCTTTGTTCTAATTCACTCATCTACAGAGAGTGGTCAGAACACTTGACCAACTAATGATATGTACAAGTATCACAACTTCTCTAAGTCTGAGGTCTCCTATACAACATCTTCATACAATGCTTGGGATAGCCAAATCACTCATTGTTTTATCATGACCCATGGATAAAAAATTGACACTGATAAATCTTGCCTAGTATTTATGGAGAGGGTTTTTGTTTATGGACATCATAGGAACTGTAAATATCCATCATAAATGGCTGTACAAGCTACAAAACTAAACCAATTTGAGTCTCTATTTCAGAGAGTCATATAATCCCAGTTTTGTGTGCTCTTTTTAATCACAAGACTGCTAATTTTTTTTTTTCCCTCTGCCAGCCCTGAGCATATTTCTGGTGTCATAACCTGGAGTCCAGCTGTTTGGCCCTGGAGCTTTAGTGAGCTTGCTGGGGTGATGCAGCATCTGGAAATGGTTTGTGAATCATTCTGACTTAGAAAGAGGGTTGCCGTTTTAGATTCAATGCATCAAAAGTGGATTTTCTTATTTATGCTTTCATAATTGTGTTTTTTAAAGCATTTACATATTTCCAGTGTTGCAAATGTACAGCATTCCCACAATTTTCCCTATCATTCTTATGATCTATATTCATATCCCAAAGTATGTGGTTAATATATCTAAATGTTTGCTGAAAATCTAGCCTTGCTGAGCAGATAGAGGTTTCAGTGAAAGCTGCAGAAAGGTGCTTTACAAAATTAGATAATATACATGAAAGTGGTTTGAAAAATGAGACATTATGCAAATGTGTGTGTTTTTTTTTTTAAAGAAATGAATAGCTCATCTCCTACAGGAATACTATTGACAGAGGTCTTTACAAAAGATACTCAACCGTCAAAGGGAGGCAGCATAATCTAATGGAAAGTATGTAGAATTTGGAGGCTGACCTTGATTAGTATTTTAGATCTGTTTCTTGCTGTGGTATTGTACAACTATTTCACCCCTTGTGAACCTCAATTTTATCATCTGTAAAGTGGGGTAGTAAAACATTATTTCACAGGGCCTTTGTGAGAGTTAAATAAGAAACATACCAACTATCTCAATAAAGAAGCTACTCTTTCAGATGACATATGAACACACAGATATGTTATTTCTATTAATCATACATTGGTTCTAGTGGTAAGTGTTTTGAACTCTTATAACTTTAAATCACCAAAACAGATTTCTATTAATTCTTGTCAAACACTATGTATATAGTGTTTGCTTTATTGGGACCTTCTGTATATAAAAGCCTGGAGCATAACACAGGTTTAATACATGTTAATTTCCTGTCTTTTTTACACTATAGCAAAAAAAAAATCTTGTACCTCTAAAAAAGACTCTGCTAATAGTCTGAGATGAAGAAATGATGAAAATGAAATAAACACTTTATTTTAGTTTTCTGTGTGCTATTTATACTATAATTGAATTTTCAATCACTGAAGATTTTCTTCTGTATTTAGGCTTCTGAAATCAGGTCACTGATGTTTAAGTCTGCCTCCATTTTAGAGAACTTTCCCTCCCCACCCCTTTCCACATACCCCATCCTTATCCACCCTTAGGTTCAGAGTCTTTCATTTAATTACTTGAGACTCTGGCCATTATCAGTCCCTTCTTGAGGGCCCTGGAATGGGGTGGTTTACTTTTTATCATTGTCAGCCCCCATCTCCTCATTGCCGTGTTTATTTCCTTGGGAGGAAAAAGAAATGCACACCTAGAGATAAAAGAAGCCCAGCCCAGGTTTCTAGGATTCGTCCCTCTGCATTGGTGAAGTTCCCCACTTTGTGTCTCTGAACGGGTTTTAATCACCTGGGCTCAAGTGCTCAGCACTGAGAGCTTTAAGAGTACTGCAGAAATGGTAGATTAGCTGCATTTAACAGAATAGAAAGTTTTCATTGTGTCATAAAAAGCCTTATTGATCTTGTCCAGGCATTGACTCCAGGGCTTTTTAACAAGCCACTCTGTCTAGACTTGCAGGCTAGAGCCCACAGTGCTAACAAAGGAGGACCTGGGCTGCCTGCTGCAGGGGGAGGCAGAGGGGATGGGCGCAGAGTCAGGTTTCTCAGTGGGGATTTTCTTAAAGAACTAGGATGATTTTATTCTGCTATGGAAAAAAAAAGGATGGGAAGGCTTGTGCAGATTTACCTGAGACATACCCCAGCCTCTAGCGTTTTCCGACTCTCAGCATTGCTGTGGAACTATGACATGGTGACAAATCGAGGTGTCTTCGCTATCCCTCAGCTTCCAGCAACATTTCCTCCCTTAGCCCTTAGGAAGCCAGGCTGAAATCTGTGATGCCAGGCACTGAGCAATGTGTCTCCAGAAGGACTGGGGAAGGCAACGAGGCAGGGGGGGAGAACTGGTGACTTTAGAGTCACTCTGATCAATTCCACTGCATTTCAACTCAATTCAGTCTGTATTTAACACATTCTGGGGTACATGGGAGACTTTGAAAACGTATGAAAAATTGCTGCTCACAACATATGGTTGAGGAGTTGATGTCTACATATAAAATAACCAAAGAACCATTCAAGATTTATTTGGTGAGTAGGTGTTTTATCAGCATCATAAGCAGTGATTTAACTTTTTAAAAAAAGTATGACATATTTCAAACATAAAAAAGGTATAGACTCTATAGCAGAGGAAATTATAAACTTTGGTTTAGCTGTTGCCCAGATTGAACAAATCTTAACTTTTTGCCATTTTTGCTTTATATCCTTTTATAAAGACTTAGTTTTGTTTGAACACCTCCCTGGTTCCATTTCTTCTCTCCCTCTCCAGAAGTAAACGCTACCTGAATTGATGGGTAGATTGCCTCTATATGTTATTCTATTCTTGTTATATATGAATAGAGCTGTAATATATAATGATTAGTGATCAGTGTGTGTGTGTGTTTATAAATTAGTAGAGCTAAAGTTTATTGGCCATCCACAGTTTATATTTATTTTTCTCTTTATATTCTGGGCTGAATGAAGGAAATACTACATAAAAATCTTTAACACCTTATACTTCCCTGTTGATCACCCAAACGAAGCTTGGCAGTCTCTAGATCTCCTTTCTTCTTTTAGGACCAGGAACCATTTGAGCTCCTGAAATACCTGTAGGAAGTTTCATATAACAACAAATCGTCTTGTTTTTTCCTGGATACTTAAAGTGGGAGACTTTCACCAACAAGATAATTTACATATAGACCTACTGAGCCAGGAGATAGATAAGATCATCTTCCAAGGTTTCTTTTGATGCTATGGTGATGATTTGTTATGGAGGATTCTTTACTTGTTTTCATCTTGGACAAAAGAGAGATTTTATAGAAATAAATATTTTAAAAGTCCATATGGGTTTAAAAATCCATATTTATTGCTTCTAAATGTCTAAATATCTGTATGAGTTTTCCCAAATTATGTGAACCTTTCATGACTTTTATATTCCTTTCTAAACAGTATGTGTGGATACAGTGAGTATCTAATTTAGGTAGCAATTAGGGTCAGTGTGTGTGCCACTAAAAAAAATCGTTTCAGAGGATCTACTTCTTCCTGCTCTAAAATCACTGTGGACATTTTTCACTGTTATTAATTTTGTTTGTATTAAAATTACAGTTCTCCATCTTCTCCTTTCCAGCTCTGTGTCCCTAGTAATTTTTTTTGTCTTCATGAAGTCTGTAGAATATAGTCTCACAATGAGGCATTTGCTTCTCCCAGATAATTGCTTTGGTTAGTGTGTAAGTTTGATAAAGGAAGCAGGTTGAGAAAAAACAAACATGCAGATTGTTCTTTTTTGGACTGGGCTGAGGGTAAAAGGATAAGTAGGTTTGTGGCTGTGTATATTTCTGTAATTTTTTTTTATTCAAAAACTCAATCTAAAACTTATCTCCAGGAAGGCAACCCTGGTTAAATTTTTCACCATTCTAATCACCCATATCCTCGGTGTGACTTCAAGAAATGTCTTAGTAAACACTGTGGCATAGAGCTGGCTTTAAAATTATTGACATAATTGATATATTTACTTGTCGTTGATCTCATATAGTTCCAGATGTGTCTATTATCTTCCCAGAGTAAAAGCAAGCCAAGGGCTGGCTCTGTATCCTTATTTGATACCCTTACTTTGGTGACTATTTCAACATTTGTAGGGCTGTGAGGTAACATCAATATCATTCCCCTCTGACTTCTGAGTCAATTGAGGAACAGACACAAGAGTCAAATTGGTGGTCAGGTCAAGGACCCAAATGTTAGTTCTATTGCTGTTGGAGCTGGGTTAGAGAATGTGGCTTTGATCTACAGTCAAGTTGGGCTGCCTTGTAATTTTCCCCTGAGTTAAACTCAGCCACTCAGCCGTAGACAGAAGAGCTAGAAAACCACAGGCCTTCTGCAGGAGCGGAGTCTACTCTGGTAGGTTTACTGCATGGGAGAACCTAGAGGGGAACTCAATCCTTATAAGAAGGGCAGATCTGAAGGAGCGAGAAAGACAGGTCACATGGGTATAGTGACCACCAGTTAAGAAATGTGGATCTATGGGTGTCAGACCCTTACTATATGACCAAGCAAAGGAATCACTTCTCCTTTCATTGGAGGAAGTGAATGAGTAAAGGAGAGAAGGTCGAACCGTTACTCCAAAAATATTTTCACAGCCAGTGGGGGGGGTAATTTTCTCATGGAGTCATGGGGACAGGGAAACGGACTCCCCTCTACAAGGTAGAGTGCACTTTTTGTGTTCAATGCTTGTTTGATTGATTGACCCACAATTAAAATGAAAAACCACTAGTAAATGAAGCATAATTACAGTTTAACTCATATGGATCTGGTGGTTAAGGGGAAATAAAATGTACAGCATATTACATAAATTATTATAAGTGGGCAGGCAGGCATATGCAGCGCAATTGCCTCAGGCTATGGTTTCTTAGCAATATTCATTCTACCTTGAAAATGTTTCCTGGATCCCTCTTCACCTCTCTAGCCATCTGTCCACCTGCTGAACCCCCGATACAATGCAAGTATAATTGTGCCACTTACAAGCTGAAGTTTTCCTCTACATGTTCTCCATCACCCAAGAATATGGCAGATCAGACCCCAGCCTGCTTCTGGAGCCTGCATACATGCCCATACTTCAGCCACATCAAACTTCTCACCGACTCCTGAACACCCTGTGCTTTTCCAATGACCACTGCAGTGAATATGCTGTTTCTTTTAACTAGAATTTCATCCTTCTCTTTGTATGGTGAACTCTTACTCATATGTCAAGACACAACTTAAGTTTGACCTCCTGTATGGAGCCTTCCCTAACACCCAGGGTTGGTTATTCCTTCTTCTGTGTGCCTATATCACTTATTAAACATTTACTATGCTGAATTGTGATTACTTGTTTACGTGTGCGTTCTCAACAACAACAATGACAACTAGTATGTCTATGGCTGGGAATTGGGCCATAAGCTTTATCTGACTCATACTTCACAGCAACTCTATGAAATATGTACTGCGGTTATTCCCATTTTGTAGATTAGGAAATTAAGAGTTAGACAAGTTAAATAATAACCTAAGGTTCCGTAAACTTATGTAAGTTTCTGACTGTCAAACCCAGGTCTGTCCAATTCTAAGCCTTTATCATTACACTCTATGTCATCAAGTCCACAGTCCCACTCTGAGCTGTAGGAGGGGGCCCTGTTTAATATGTGTCCACATCAGGGTCTGGCACTTAGTAGGCATTCATGATTTTTTAGCATTAGAGTTTCTCTTTGTCAGTAAAACGTCAGCTAATTATTCCTATTTCACAGGGTTGCCTTGTGGCTTATGTGCATTCAGCACTGGGCACATCACCTAGTGCATAGTAGGCACCTGCAAATACTTATTCCTGAAATGAATGAACAGAAACTTTAAGTTTTATTGTAATGCAATTGAGACCAATGCAGTCTTCAGGAAGCCATCAGCTTTCTAGTGATTTCAGTGAAGTGTGGTTTTCCAGGCCATTCTTTTGTGGACTGAGGCAGCTTCCCTCCCTCACCAGGATCCTGGCTGTTTATTTTCCAAGTGACAACTTGATTTACTGTTTTCCTTCTCATCACTTTCAAGAAGCATCTGCAGGCTAGTGAGTGACCTAGGCAGCCTGGAAAAGTCCATTTATTTCTCTGCCGCATCTTTCCGACAGAGAGTCTGAGGATAAGGGTTGGAAATGGCCTCAGGAGGTCAAATTTCCTCTGTGTTTTCTTTTGTAGTGCAGGATTGCTCATAGCGACACAATTTGCTGTCTGCTAGTACACTCTGCTTTTAAAATACCTGTATGATGGGATGTGGCAGGTAAAGGATTCATTGTTTGTCCTTGGGGGATGGCTCTGCAGTTTGATCTATCCTATGCAGTTTGGCCCTAAAATACATTGTAAGGGAAATGGAACAGGAAGAACCAAGAGTACAGTCACTTGTGCAATCTTTTGCCTTTCTTACTCAATCCATTTGTGCCTCGCCTAATTCTAGCAGGAGATGTCATTAAGTGATATGCAATAGAATTCACACTAGTAAAAGCATATCTGCTTTTTCCTCATTTTTGCTAATATGATCATCTCATAGCCCACTGGCTAACTTGGGTGTCTGCTCATAGCTCATAAGAGACCCTTAGAGGTGGGAGTTCTTGTTCTGGAAGTTGGATTCTTAGCAGGTTGCATGGAAAGGAAACAGAATGGTGCAAGAACAAGCTCACATTTGCCTTAACTTGTTCCTTTGCCTGCAAACTACCCCAAATGCTGTTTTAGTTCAAGGCAACTTTCAGAATTGAGTGGATATGCAGCCCCCCTAAGAATGAGCAGAACAATTGTGGAATTGTGGACGTCTCTAAAAGTTTATTTCTGCTTTGTGTACCCCGTCTTGGACTCAGTGCTTCTTTTGTCATCATTAGGACTTCTTTGCCTGGGAAACAGAGGCCAGAAGAATTGGGTGATATGTCAGTTCACAGCTTGAGTACCCATAACCTCTCATTGTGGCTGCACCCATGGCAGAGGGGCAATGCCGTCCCTGTTGAGTTTGTAGATCTGAGGAAAGGAGTCAGTAGGCCAGCCCCAGGACCACAGGCCGTCTCATGTCTGGCAGGGAGGGCAGTAGTAGCCCATGTGTTTTTGTGCCTCATTAGCTCCAGGGTGGGCCAGGCCAGGATGGTCAGCCAGGATTATCTTTGCATTGGTGCAGACCAAAGTACCACGAGACCAATTCAAGGACAAAGGATTCAAAGATGAGAACGGTTTTGCCCATGTCTCTGAGATGCATCCTCAGGAAGCTGGCTCCACTCCCTTTCTGGAGCAGAGCAGGTGTCCTGCTCAGGGCCAGTGGCTATAGCCACTCCTGAGGTGCTAGCACTTTAGTAGGCTCTTCCAAGTAGTGTCTAAAAATTTCATTTCTAAGGCTCTCTGATGGAGGTGAAGAGTGTGAGCTGCTCAGTTCTACTTTTTCTAACCTGCTACTGGAGAATTTCTCGGTAAAGCCAGCCCCACTCCCTGATCCTCTGCCTGGGCTCATGCTGCCCGAGAGGGCTCTTACGCATCGTCGTCAGGGGTTTCCTCTTTCGACACACTGACCTTCATGCAGCTGCAGGACCTCAGATATAGGGTGCTAGGCACCTGTTCCCCCGAGAATTTGAGTTCCTGACAAGGTAGTGATGAGATGCAGTAGCAAAAGCAACAGAATGAGAATAGGGGACTGAGGTTTTGGAACTGGACTAAATGCTTCCTAGGGCCTTGGATAACCCATCTAAACTCTATGTGTCTCCACTTCCTTGCATTGACATAATTATAGCAAAGTGACTCAGTGTTGAGAGAATACAAATAATGATTAAGAAAGCATTTGGAAATATATGACATTTAAAAACTGTGAACATCTGCTTGCAAATGGCCCTAGGATCCTTCTCTACCATTCTTGACATGTTCTTACTTGAGCCTTTTGTGTCTAAAACTGTGTCCTTGCCCCTAAATTTTTACCTCTGGCCTTTGGTGTCCCATGGCTGCATTTGGATCTTAATTATCCAAACTTTGGATTCCTCTCGTGGTTTCTGGTTTGCTAGTATCTCTGCCTCTCAGTCCCTTAGGTTGTCTCTTCTAGGGAACTTTTGCTTCCATTCTTGCCCAGTGAAATGCAAACCTCACTCAGGAACTATATCAAAATCCAGGGTGAACCAGTCTCAGGAACCCCCTGGAAAAGAAGTTCAAGTGTGTACTTATCTCGTAACTGAGCTGCCTGCCTTTAGTTCTCCCTTCCAGCTCACTCTCAATCCAACATAAGTTGGGTTGCATAATATTTTTAAAAGATTATGCTATCTTTCAAAAAATAAAATTGCACCCTCCATCCTCTCAGTAAAATTATGCAATGCTTCCTCATAACCTTCAGAGTAATTTCCAAATTTCTTGATCTCAAAGCCTAGTCTGGGTTCTCAAGACACCAAACTATCGGGAACCACAGGCCTCATTAAACAGTGACATGCTTTTCTCCACACTTCTTAGATTGCATAGTAAAAAAAACATTACACTGAATATTTTAATATGTTTTGGAATTTCTCAGAGAAATAGAATTATTATTATATAAATCACTAGTTGGTGTTTTTTAATGGGAAAAGAGTGGAAAACAGAATTGAATAAATGCTTGTTAATGCTATGTATATATCAGTACTTGGATTAACAAGCCATTTGAAAGATCAGTACTTTACGAATCTTATACAAACTGATTTAAAATCTTGGGTTATACATATCTAGATTGCATCTAGTGTTTAATCAATTGGACACTTACAAATAATGGGTAAACGATTTGTTGTCACACGGAGTTGAGCTCTGCTTTCCATGCAGTGAGGATAACATTTTTATTTTAACACTTATGCAATTGATTGTAAACTTTGGGGTGATATAATTTAAATGGATCTAAACAGTCCATTAGCCATGTCAGTGCCTACCCTCTTGCCAAGCTGTAGCTTTATGCTAAGCTGTTGTGTACTATATTACATAATCCCCTGCATTCATTTTCTCTACCTATTTAGCTTGAATACATACAAAGTGACTGCATTGTCTCTTCAACCTCCTTCTCAGTGTAAACACCAAGTATAGAAAACAGGTTTGGGGCAGTATTACATTTTTCTAATGGAGAGTTTGGAGAATTGAATGGGCTTAGAAATGTGTGTTTGTCACTATTTGGCTTTGCACCTTTTAGTTACGTTCACAGTCAACCTAGAATGGTTTTCAAGGTGATAAGAGAGTGCTCGAGCCTTAGCTACTGGAAGGAAATTAAGACAGATTGAGATCTTAGGAGGAAAATGTCAGTTGTGAGAGTATACAAAGGAGCAATTTCTTCAAGGTCCTTACTCTTTTTCCTTCCAAGAGCCTTATTTGCCCTTTTAAAGACTGGGTCATGCACTGCCAATGCCTCTCCTCCCCATAACAGTAAGGAGAAAAGTATCTCATGAATTAAAAATGATATAATTTTGCTTATCTAGACTATGATTTAGAGAAGAGCTTTCAGTTGCCTGTTGTTTGTTGACATGTGGAGGTGATAGCCAGCAGTTGGGGTGATGTTGTCTTGGTAGCCTCTTCTGGCCCAGGAAAGAGGTAAACTGGGAAAACTCATCATTGGATGGAGAGATGGAGAGGGTTGTGAACTGTTGCAGCACTTTTCATTAGATACTTTCAAAGGAAGGCACTGGGCTACATAAAATCTTCCTTGGTGTATTTGCATGGATATTAGCATAAATATGCATTAGATTTACATAAACTTTTTTTTTCTCACATTGGTTTTATTTCTTGTTTATTTATTGTGATATTCTCTTCTCTGTCTTGATGTTATTTCTTTCTATGGTCTTCTACATAAAACAAATTCTTTTGTTTTAAATACACTCAGATTCTAGGGGGAGGGAAGGGAAACATTTCTTTTGGTGAGCAAGTGTGATTTACATAGGGTAGGGGGAATAGGTTTCTAGCTCAATTCATCCCAGGTTTGGGACGGTTTGTAAGTCAACGCTTGGCTCCATGGAATCATTTGTGGCCTTTGAGAAGCAGAGTAGGAGCATGTGGTCTATCCAGAGTGATGGGCAAAAGGAAAGATAACTGATATTTAGAGGAAAGTACAGGGCATTAAGGAGTCCAGAGGAGACAAACTAACTGTGGTCCTGGCAACTCAGTTACTCCTAGTTATAAGTTTTTTCCTTAATAAAATAAAGGCATTAAATCAGGCAATCTCTAAAATTTCTTATAGCTCTAAAATTTATTGTTTTGACAAACTCCTTGCTCTAATTATATGAAAAATATTAAGCACCACATAGCACATTAAATAATATCCTGGTGCCTTGCTATTCTGTGTCAAGCCTTCCCCCTTTGAAGGGTACTCGATGATTAATTTAAGCTTCTCTTGAGAGGCATTCCTTTCCTTGCTCATTTATCTCAGTTCAGTGGGCACACAGGTGTAACTTACATGTTTATAGAAGACACCCATTAATATGTCCTGTATGGAGCCAAGGACAGGTGTAGTAGTTGGCTCTGCACACATTTGCCTCTGTAGGAAAAGAGCTTCGTAGTGAAAACTGCATTTGATTTGCCATCTTCTACTCTAGATCTGAGTCACCTTCAGGTATACTGAACAAGGGCTCATTGAGTTGCATTTTAACAAAGCCATTTCTTCAGAAATGAGAGGAGAGATCATGACAGTAGACAGGGCACTAGGGTTTGGATGGATCTATTTCAAACACGCAGTGTCAAATTTCTGCTCCATGATTTTATTTTTAGCAAAATGCGTCAGGCGTGCATTATGTGCTGAGTAGTACTTTCTACTTATATACGTGTAAGCGACACCGTGGTCATTTATGGGTGGACAGGTCTCTTTTGCTTATAACAATGTGTGTGCAAACAGAAATATGCAGGTAGACACATATCATTGAGACCCTCTGGAACATACAGGACAAACTTAATCTCGTCTTTAGCTCTGAAGTATGAAGTTGAGGTTCATGTTTTAATGATGTCTTGATGCTACGATTAACTTAGTATGTAGTGGGTGGTCATTTCTCCATATTATAAGAGTGACTTCTTTACAGCCCTTACCTCATGATGAGAAAATATTTATTTTATTTTACTCAAGTGACTTACCAAGAGCTGTAATGGTTGATAAGGATCTGAGTTGAGGTGAAATTGGCTTTGGTTAATAAGGTGAAGTGTAGTTCTGGAAGGGAAAATAGAATTCCCTCTTTTTGTAGCCCCCAGTCCTTAAAGGGAAACTGCATATCTAAACTTGTGTTGTTGTGCATTTCTTCTCACTAATGAGGTGTTTTGATAGCTTTTGAGCAGCCCTGATATGAAGTAGGCCACTCTAAGTGAGGCTGCCTGGAGGGAGGAAAAATGGAAGTCCACATGCTGTGTGTTGAAATTATAAATTAAATCAACAAAAGATTAAATAAAATATATTCCATTCTCTTACTTTGACAAATATACCTTTGTAACTACCTGATAAGCCAGGTTCAAATTTAGAATTTTTGGATTCTTCTGAGTCCTGCCTCGGGAAATGGTAGCACAGGGAGAACCAGCCCCTCTGGCCTGTGACCTATTCCCCTTCTCTTCCCACCTCTGGCTCCATCCTGTATCACAAGAGGTCTGGTATAAATGCACTTGGATGCCCCAGCCCACATGGCCAAGCTCTGTCCAAACCCCCATGGCTAGCCCTCAGACGTCAAGGTATGCACACTGGCAGCATGGTTTGCCTTCAGAAAGAATGGATCTAGGGAAGAGGCCTGCACAAGCCCTGGAAACAGACTTGGAGCTCTTTGGGTAGGGAATTACAGGATCCGGGCATCCAGAATATAGTCTTGAAAGAGAATATGGGCTCAAGTGGAATGCCATTTTGGCTCTATGGATCCCTAGTCCTGTGGGAAGAGATGTTTCATAGGATGATCCGACCACAGCCATCTAAAACAGGAGACCCTTAGAGCTGAGGTCCCTTTGAGTTTGAGGGAGGTATTGCTATCTTGTCAAAGCATCATACCAAAATTCATTCTGTTCTCTTTTCCTCAGTTGCTTGATCACCCTCTCAGGTCCAGCCTCCTATTTAATAACCCAGTCACGTTCCATTGGGCTCAGGACTGTACCATGGAAACCAAAGTCAGCTGGGTTATTGATGGATGGAAATCAGAGCCAAATCTCTCAGGGCAATTGATTTTTAGCTATTGCTCAATAAAAGGTACCTAGAGCTAAAGAACCTTTGTTGGAACAGTTAATTATCCATGCTAAACCAGCTCTTCTACAAGCATTTAAAAAACATCATTGAAGCAAAGGCAGTGTAAGCTTCACTTTATCATTTTGCACGAAATTTCCCTTGAAGTTTTTCCTTGGTAAAATTTGAAGGAAAGGCTGCCAGCTCTCCTGCACTATGGTGTTGGTCTTCTACCCTTGTGTGAACACACAGCTTCTCTGCAGTTAGCTTCTCTGCTAGTTTCCCTGGTTCTTAGATATAAGTCTTGTAGAAGAGTTGGAGGGAGTATTGTGCTGGTGTCAGCCCACTGGCAGGGGCAATGCCCCTGGGGCATGTTCTCTTTGGTATTTGCATAGATCTGACTCATACCAGTCAAGTGTTGACTGCTTTCCTCTTTCCTTTTCCTACAGCTCGAGAGGAGAATGTGGCTACTTTCCGAGGCTCAGAGTACCTGTGTTACGACCTGTCTCAGAACCCAATCCAGAGCAGCAGTGATGAAATCACCCTCTCCTTTAAGACCTGGCAGCGGAACGGGCTCATCCTGCACACGGGCAAGTCAGCTGACTATGTCAACCTGGCTCTGAAGGATGGTGCGGTCTCCTTGGTCATTAACCTGGGGTCCGGGGCCTTTGAGGCCATTGTGGAGCCAGTGAATGGAAAATTCAATGACAACGCCTGGCACGATGTCAAAGTGACACGCAACCTCCGGCAGGTAATGGCTGAGGGCAGAGAGTGCCTGGACCTTCATCCTAGGTAGCGGGGGAGCAAGTTAGTGAAGGAGGTGATGGGTGAGGTGGAGACCAGTAAAGATACGGGTGTGGATTTGTCATAGTCTAACTTTCTCCCAGTCTTTGCAATTTCACAAGGAAAATTATTAAAGTATGTTTCTCCTCATACTTCAATTCTCCATTTGTGCTTGTTATTTAAGAAAAAACATTCAGTTGTATAGATAATAAAAGTTATAAGTACTCTCATTCCTTTTATTCTGCTTTCCTTTTTATCATTTTTTTTATTTACATTTGAATCTTGTATTATTGTTAAATTCAATTAGGGACAGCATTTTGTTTCTGCAGCTTGGTAGATTTTCCTTGTTCTTTGAATATATGTTTTTCTTTTTAATTAAGTTAGCCATTGCCAGGATGGCATAATTTTCATTCCTTCCAGAAAGAGTCTTTCTTTTCTTCTTCCTTTTAATTTACTACCCTCCCCCACTTTTATTTTGTCAGTTGTTATGTTAACCTCTAGCCTTGGAATGAATTAGCTGGAATCTTTCTGAATTCCTCTGTTTCTCTGTTCCTTGGTGCGGTGGTCTTACTTTATTGCCCCGTCTCTCCCTCCGAGACTCTTCAGTTGACTCAGAGGCCTGGCAAGCGGAAGGACCCAAATAAAAAAGTCAAGTTTGGAGCAGCTTTTCCTGGTTCTGTCCGTGCTTGAGAACTCCCATCGCTTGCCGATTCTAAGCAGGCAACTCCGTCAGGTGACAACACTCTCAGAAAGCCTTAGCCAAGTGAAGTTGTTTTCAGTTTCATAACTAATAAAAATAACAATAATACCTCACCAGCCCACATCAAAAAAGACAAGCAATTCCAATAAAAGACAAGGTCTGTGCTGAGATTGCCTTTTCCAGGTTGCCGTTTTCCCTTGGTTTTTCTACTTGTGAATTTGTCATTAAACCCAGTTGGACAGCATTCATCCTTATTAACCAGAAAACATTATGCAAATTTCCAGAAGGTGCTAATTAAATTTTCTTCTGCAATATGATTGATTTAATGCCTTTGAATGTAAATATGAAAGCATAAGAACCGATAAGTGTTTGCATACGTTTTCTGTTTGATGAAAGTGTAACTTCTTAATAATGCTAAATATATGGAGAAGTCTTGTGCACATTGGAAATGCAATATTTGAAACACCCATTTCCACACTCAAGTACGTGGAGGAAGCCACCTGATGGGAGATTCTATTCTATCTGTGATGAAGCTGCTAAATAACACAAGACTTAAGAATCCCCAATCATCTTAATACACACGGATTGGACATTTTTGAATCACTTTTTGTTTTTCCTCCAAGGCCCAAGAACCCCACTATTGCTGATGTCTTCTTTCATTGTTCCCCATCCATACTTACTCAGAAGAGACCTTCTCAACTGTCAAGAGATACCAAATCAAATTTCCATTTGCTAGTATATAAGGGCTTGAGATGTTTGAGTTGCGGAGACTAGACCCAAAAGTGAAATATGACCTTTTGCCAGTTTTGATTGGCAGGTACACAAGAACACCCTCTAGGCTTGAGGCAGTGGAGGGGAGAATTTTCATGTACTGGTGAGCAGAATCAGTGTGTGGTTCTCACCAACCAATCTGTTTCTCTAACTCTCTCCCACCCCACGAACTTCTGTGCCATTCTAGAGTGATTCCAATTAACCGGAGAAAGGCTTACTTTTATTTCTACTAAAAACAGTTTTTGAAAATAGAATTGGGCTCCAATTCAGTCCTTTAAACTGAAATGGGGGTAAATCAAACTGTAATTCAAATATTGGTTGTGCTGTTTTAGTCAGAGCAAGCAGAGGCAAGCGATCCTGGAGGGTTTCTCTTCCAAGTTCTAAGACCCAAGTCCTCTCTGTGCCCTCGGACAGGCTATTTAACCTTTCTGCACCACAGTTTCCATTTGTGAGATGGTGATTACAATCCTCCCCAGCCATGTGTGGTGGCTAAATATGCAAAGCACCTTATGTCCCAGAAGGATTATGAGCTCATCCATGGCCTGGGTGCTAGACTTGCTGTGACATGCACACGATTTACAGGCTGAGTATTCCGTCATGAAGGTCACTGCGTCTGTCCATCACCAAGGGTGCAGCTAAGTAGACCTCTTAGTTCTAGACAACGCTACAGAGGCCCTAGGGTACTGGGGCATTTCTCGGCAGAGGGAGTATGAATCTTCTAGAGAAAGTGCACCTAAAATTGGACTTCCTTGAAAGCCTGACTGAATTTTGCATCCAAATATAATTTATTGAAAGAGAGGGAAATCTCAGAAAAGCAGAGTTGATTTTGCAGATGCAATCCTTTCAGCACTGAATCATCTAAAATTATTATTTTACCCATTAAAAATACATTGATAACATCTTTTTGAGTTTCCTAGGATACATTGGAAGGTGTGGGAAGCCCCTGTCTATTTCAATTTAAACTGTAAATCACTTCATAAATATTTGATAAGTTTATGGCAGTCTCATCTACTTTTTTGGTAAGATTGAAAGGCTTGTGTGACAAAAATTCATCTGAGGAAAGCTTACTTGGAGTTTCCTGGAGTATTCATTACCAAATGGAGAAGAACTTCCCCCATTTCCTCCTTCTTGGTTGTCTACTCGTGGTTCTGCCTTTGAACCAAGTCAGGGCCAAGGCCAGGTACTACACTGGGGGTTCTGATTAAAGGAAGGAATGTGGACTTTTTGTTTCAGAATATTACTGGGATTAGGGACCAAGGTAGTGAGGTATTTGTGTGGGGTTTTTTTGCCTTTCGTTTTTTTTGACCTTGCCTGAGTCCAAGGTCATGGCGGTCATGTTGTAGGGCTTCTCTAATCATTTTTAACCTGCCAGTCCTCTCTGCTTTCCATACAAGACATTGCTTAAAAGCTTGAAAAGCATTCTTAAAGAGAAATGGGGGGAGAGCCATTCTAACAGGAAGCATTCTGGCAAAGTAAACAAAATAATGACTTCATTGGGTAATAAAGAAGACTCCAACTATTTTGATGCATTCCAATGACAGTTACTCTAGATGTGATCTGTAAATGTTTTAAGTTCTTTTCGTTCTAGGAGAAACTCATGTTTGTCCATGCGTGTAGTCAGAGCCAGATGTGAAAAAAAAAAATCCCCAACCTATCTATATTTCAGCTCTATCTATTTATCTACATATGGAATGATAAACTTTGGGGTTTTTTTTTTTTTTTTAGGGCAGGTTGAATGTGTATCTGCTGGAGGGTGGGGAGGGAAAGGGGCGGTGTTCATTCAGAAGAGCCTTTGGAAAGTAAGTATGATGCTAATTCTAGTGGGGTGAGGTCTGCTCTGAGTGTATTTGGAAGAAGCGGGGAGTTAAAATGACAAGGTGGACACAGCAGCTCCTTTCCTGGCTGAGCCCCGAGTGCCAAAGTTTTCCATAGAGTCCTGGTCTCATCGTCTTCCCCCACTCTCTTTTTCTGTGTCGGGTGCATTTTTTTTGAAAAACTAACACAAGATCATTCATGCAATGTGTCATTTTACTAACTGACTAATGTACTAACACCCTAACGACTCATCTTTGTTTTTAGTTTTTTTAATTAACAATCGTTCTGTTCACAATTTTTAATTTCCTTTCTTCCCCCTTTTCCGCAAAGCACTCAGGCATCGGACACGCTATGGTAAACAAACTACATTGTCTGGTAGATATCATTCTTATTGTCTCTTTTTTTGGGTTTGCCGTGTGTTGCCCTCCTTCCCCTCCCCAAACTCCCTTTTATCCTCTTTAGACTTGTTTCCTCTTCTTTTAAAATTTTTTGTTGAATTAAATGCAAGCCTTTCTTTTTCTTTAAAAAAAAAAAAAAAAAAAAAGGAAGGGGATGCACCTGTCCTGGAAATAATATTTGAACGAGTTTGGTTGGGACGGTTTCCTTTTCTCCAGTTTGTAATTTTTTTTCCAAAACATATATTATTAAAGAAAGATTCTCTGTTTAGCTAAATTTGTTTTGTTTTGTTTTCTTGTTTTGCAACTTCCAAGTTACAGACTAGGGACGACAGGATATCTATCGAGGATTTTCTTCTCTCCGTGACTTCCTATCCCTCACTCTTCTTCCTTTCTTTTCCCTCCTCCCCACTCCTAATCCCTTTTTTCTTTCCCTTTTGAGTGGCCACGGCTGCCACAGGTGATCTGGGGAGGAAAGTACTCTACTTCCTAGATTCTTCCTTTCCTTTCTATCACCTTTCTCCCCACCGTGGCCAAAGGGAGCTCCGCCAATTGTGTTCTCCATACAAACTCTGCATGGCATGTTCCTGTCTCGTGGATTTCCCCATTGGCATCGGAATTTGTTCCCTCATTTTCCTCCTCATTACTAACAACTTGCCAATCATCAACCCAATTCCACTTTCTTCTCTCTCTCTTTTTTTTTTGTATCCACTCTTCTTCATTGTCCTCTCATCCTTCATATATTTGGGGGTTGGGTTTGGACTTTTTCTTTTCTTTTTTTTAGTGAGGGAGGTGGCAGGCAGGGGAAAGACGACCCTTTAGTGTTGAGTGGGTTTTTTGTTTTACTTCCATCTTGTTTTTCAGTTTGTTCAGTGCATGTAAGTGTGAAGTGGATTTTGATTCTTTCTCTTGGTTCCATTTCCGTTGGTCCTCACCCTTTCCCACTGCCTTACCTTTTTCTTCTGCCTTCTCTCTTGGCTCCAGATAATTTTTGCATGGGTGTGTCTGGGTATGGTGTGTGCACGCTTTGAGGCCCCATCTTTTCTCACTGCCTTCTGCTCTTTTCATGGATGTTTGGTGTATGGGTGCTATTTCCTCCCTGTGGGCATTATTATTATTTTGGTTATTATGCCTCATCATTCCTTTCTTTTTGTTAGCATTGCCTTTTTGGTTTGGGTCATTTCTTCTCTCGGTGGTGGTGATGGCAGTGAAGGGAGGGCAGGGGTTGGTGTCCCGGGGTAGTCCATAGCATGTATCATCCATGACACATCAAAATCAAGACCATTCTCCTTCCCTCCCTGAATGCATGTTTTGTCAGTGTGGTGTGAGTCCAAAAAGAAACAAACAAAAAAGAAAAGAAAAAGAAAAGAAAAAAGGAAAAAACCACCAGCAACCAAAGACCAACCCCTAACAAACCCCGTCATCAATGTCTCCTTTGCTGTTTTTCACTACCACCATAAATAACAATCATGACAAAAAATAAATGATCATTTTACCAATGAACTGAGACAAGAGATGTTGTCTGAGGATAGTTCCATTTTCTAGCCTGACTGAATAAAGAGTGCGATGGGTAGAGCAAGTTGCTCAGTTTGGCAAGTCCAACAAACTCTCCCAGGAGTCTGCAGGGGAATGCTGGAGGCTTGGACCACAGGAAAGGCAGACCAGAAAATGGAACTTGGCTGCACATACCAAAATAAAACCAAATTAGAAAGAATACCTCACCAAAATCATAATGAAAGTGACACCACAGGTAGGGGAAGCCACTGGATTTTGATAGGACTGTAAGGTCATTGTTGGGATTTTTTTTTGTCCCTGTGTCCCGCCACCAGGTGACAATCTCTGTGGATGGCATCCTTACTACGACGGGCTACACTCAGGAGGACTACACCATGCTGGGCTCAGATGACTTCTTCTACGTGGGAGGAAGCCCAAGTACCGCTGACTTGCCAGGCTCACCCGTCAGCAACAACTTCATGGGCTGCCTTAAAGAGGTAAAGTTCGCACACTCCATTTAATACACCGACTGTCTAAGAACAAATGAAATTTCCAGTTCCATGACTGGATTTGTCCTCTGATCTATTCTATGAGGCCGCAGGTTGTAGCAGAAAAGACTTTGGACTTGGAAGTAGAATCCCAGGTTTTAGTCCCAGCTTAAACTGGTTGCATGGGCTTGGGTTTGCCATTTAAGTGCTCTGTGGTTCTGTTTCCTCATCTAACTAACGGGGAACCTTATCCCATAGGTAGCTGCACTTTATAAATTAAAGGAAATAACACAGATGAAAGGACTTTGAAATCACAAGGAATTAGTCACGTGTAAAGTTGGATTTTGTACTTTTGACTTGGCAAGTGGGGAAGCTCTAGCTAAAAGTGGCTCAATTCATGGTTCTGTGTCTTGTCTAAAACATAACATATATATTATTTTACCTTTGCCATGCTTGGTGTTCCCAAAGGTCTCATTATTTGAGATGAAGGAAAATTCTTAGAATGTAACATTAAGGCCCAGAAGACTGGTTTTTCCTTTCTTTTTTTTCTCCTGAAAGCTAGCAACTGTGAGAAAGCAGTGGGGCTTTGCCATTACTCATTTATTACTATTGTAGCTGATGTGCTGAGACCTCTGTCTGAGAGCAAAGGAGCTTCACTCAAGTGTAAGTTTAATCTCTAAGGTCAATCATTGAGGCAAAAAGAATCAGACTTGATTTGGTAGAATTCTTTAGAACACTGTGTCATCAGAGTGGTATACTGCACATTTTTGTTTAATCTAAGCTAAGCTTGATTGCCTACGATATCTATATCATTTCCCTGGGGAAATTCCCTGAGAAGCTAACAGTATTCTTTCTTGTAGATAAAGATCTCATGTGACATGTTTATGAGCCTCCTCTCAAAGCACATGTTTTATTCTTATTATAGTTATGTAAAATTTGTTGAACATCCGTTATATGTAAGATGGCATTGTACATGCATTCATTCACACCATGCAACTGTGAGCCATGTCAAGATGGGATTTGCGTCTGTTGTACCTGACATCTAGTAGGTACATAATAAATATTTATTGAATGGACAAATTTATCACATAATCATTGGGTACCTTTTTTGTGCTGTAACTAAACTCTTGGCTCTTTACAAGCTATAGTCTCCATGCTCGAAGACTTTATAATTTAGGAACGGAGATGAGATCTCTAAGTGAACAATTACACCTCAGGACACAACATGTTCAGTGCCACAGATTAAATGCTCTAATTGAGTAGAGGAAACAGATAGATTTAAAGTGGGAGTCAGCTTTGGAGAAGAATTGATATTTGAGCTGGGCCTTGCTGCAATAAACTATGTGTGAATTGAGAGGAAGGGATAGGAAGGAGACATGACAAAAGAGGGAAAAATCCAATTACAGCTTTGTATTGTTCTTGGTCTGAAGGACAAATTACAGAAGAAAACCCAAAGAATGTTTTCCTTTCTCTGCTGGACATTGCCCGGGCTTCTGGTGGCTACAGGGACTCCATTGGTCATTCTTTACGGAATTGCGGTAGGCATAGAGCACCTCTTCCCTGGGATTTACTCCCATTTGGATAAAATAAAGGTATATACTACTCAGTGTCTAATGAACCCTGAAAGACTCTTAAACACTGTTAAATCACCCTGTATTGGAATTGCACTCTCATCAGAAATAGATAGGAACATTCTGTTACCACGTGTGGCTCAGGCATAAATGAGGCATTGATTGCTGTGGAAAGCTCATCCATTTTTGCAGTGAAACAGCCCTGAGCATGCAGTTTCTCCGGAATATCATCTGGGGGTGGCCTGTAGGACCAGTCTGCCTGTGTACACAGTTATATTGAATCATCTCTCAATTATGTATTTTGAGTCAAAGAAGCAACTCCCCAACCTATCAATGGGGAAGGATGCCCCTGAATATTTTGAAACAAGCCTCATAAAAACATGAAGATCTCTCTAATGACTTTATCCATGCAGAGCCTAAAATAAATAAAATCTACACACACGTGCACATGCACACACGCAGACAGCTTTAAAAGTCAGTGAAAAGTGGCACTTAATAGCTTAAAAATTAAAGGCTGTTCTGAAAAACAGTGTCAATAACAGAAATAACAGTAACTTAGCCAGCAGCATAAATTTGCATTTAAATCCAGATCAAGTTAGAGAAAAGAAAGTCCAAAACACTGGGGGAAATGTTAGGCAAAATTACAACTTTATTAACTTTTGCCCTCATCTCTCCTTTACATATGTAGTATTATAGTCTCTCTAAGGGACATGGTAGGCTTTCTCATTTGTCTGAGTGTTTTACACAGATAACTTTGAGTCTAATGTAGTCCTGGCACATTCTTTCTTTCCTTTTAATCATTACAGTTCACTTTTCTGTGGGCAGGTCTGGGAAATTCTTCTCTAGTTCTTGGTATTTCTCTTTGACAATTGAGTAAACAGCAAAAGCTTCCAGCTGTGTTGAGATTTCACTCCTTGATAAACCCCATTTACCCACTTTAACTATTTACCCTTAGAATAGTCTCCAGTTATTTTCCAATTTCTTCTTCCCTTCTATATCTCTTTCTTCCGTCTTCTCTTGCCATTTGTGGCTCTAAGTCGCCTTAAGCTGAACTGGGTGCTTTTGTGTGTTATTTTCTTCAAAATGGGGACATAGTAAAGGGACTATGGAGTTTCTGTTCCAGATCATTGAAACTTTGTGTGTGGCACAAAATAGGTTTTATCTTTGGAACTACAGTTACTTCGCACCTGAAAGTTAAGTTCTGGCTCCACTGTTGAGCCAACGCAATTGTGGATTTCACCTGTGTGCACACCTCCTGACTTGATACTATTGTAAAAGCCCAACAAAAAGTGTCCAAGTTGCATCAGACTATTGGGGTTCTCCAAAGGCCCTAGTTATCAATACAAGATTTGTGTCCACGTAAACATCACAAAGTCAGCATCTTATTCCTCATCATGTTTTCAGGTTTTCATGTGTCTGTCTTATTTTTGTTCTTATTGTGTCTCCAGCTCATAGAATGGGTTTTGGCGCCTAGTGGGATCTCAATAAATATTTGCTGAGTGAGATCACATGTTTGTAAATTAATAAATAGCTTTTAGATAAATGCTCTTAGGCATTATTGACCATGTGACTTTCTTGGACTCAGTAAAGAACATCTTGACATGGCAATAGTTGAAGCTTTTAGGAACCCCCCAGCTATCTGATATGAGAGAAGTATTACATAAAAAGGCTCAGCAAGGCTAAGAGAAATGGGTTGGAACCTGCTCTGGGAAGAATGGGATTGAAAAGGCTTTGAGGGAGGTGTCCTAGTGTAATGAAAAGAATACTGGGTTTAAAATCAGAAAACCTGGCTGGGAATACCAGCTTTATGACTGGCTATATGGCCTAGAATAAGCCATGGATCTTGTTTGGGTCTCAGTTTCCTAACCCATAACATAGATATAACAGGTCTCTGTTGTGTTCTTCATAAAGGGAAATGAAATAATGTACATGAAAGTGAAACCATACAGAAATATACAATGCTGTTTTGCTATAATAATTATTATTAAGGATTATGTAATGCATCTTATAAACAGTTTATGCATATAAACATAAGGATAAATGAATATGCATTAGCTCGTGCATATCTCTATACTTCCCATATAAGCAAATCACTGTCTAGAGGGAAAGAAACGACTTTATTCTGAGGTTTGCCCTACTTAAATTCTCTCATCTTTGCTGAAGTAGGGATAACTTGTCCCACCTACCCTCAGTCATTACCTAGTTTGTTGCCTTCAGACATTTGTTTATTTGGCAACTGTCAATCATCCTTTGTTAAAATGTGAGCTTCATAAGGACAAAGGCCTCATCTGTTCAGGTGTTTCTCCAGCACCTAGATGAGTCCCTGGCATAAAATAATGCACTCAATATGTATGTCTCGAATAAATAAATAAATGAATGAGCTAACTTCATGGAGCTCTCATATCTGGTGGAATTTAGATCAACAGATATATACTGAAAACCTACAGTATGCCAAGGACTGTGCTAAGATACAAAGATGGATCAGACACAGTTCCTGCCTTAGAGGACCTCACAGTTAGTGGGGGAGACAGACACAGAAATATAATTTCAATAAAACGCAGTTAATGCACAAAAAGAGGCATTCAACAGGTGCAATGGGGCTGCTGAGGAGAAGGACTTAACATATCCTGGGGTTCAGGAAAACTCTGTGGAGGAGATAATACCTAGGGTGAGGCTTGAAGATGAATAGATGCGAACAGGGAAGAATGAAGGGAGAGGTGCTCCAGGACGATGGGGCAGCAAGAACAAAGGCATGGAGACAGGGCACGTCATGGTGTCTGGGTGGGGAATTTACGGTTTGCTAATTTCAAGGCACAAAATATAAGATTAGGAGTTTTGAAAATGCGGCTGCAAAGTTAGGTGGGGACCAGATCATAGAGAGATTTATTTCACGCTACACCCGTGGACTTTAGGTAATGGGGAGCCATTGAAAGAACTTAAGTAGTAGAATGACATGGTCAGGTTGGCGTCTTGTTCATCAGGTTTTAAATTCCTTGAGAACTGAAGTTAGTCCATCTACTCTTTCCACTTGGTGTACATTTTTGTCTCGGGAAGTTGAAGAGCAGGGTCAGGAAGGCCTGGTCCATTGGTTTAAGCACTGGGCCAGGAGAGTGCCTCTCTGAACCTTAAAATTTCTGTAGAAAAGCACTTCCTTCTGACTCCCATTTCAGTTCCCAGCGATTCTCTCTGTCAGGACATACATTTCTCCTTTCCTCTGTCCTCGGTGTTACTGAACTATTATTGTTGGATGAAACACAAGGTAGTAGAAGAAAGCCAAGTCAAGACTGAGTTGCGTGAATAATGTCTCTGTCACCAGCGCCAGAGAACATACTCAAGCCCATAGCAATATCCTCCTATGTGTTGGGGTCTTCCATGTTGTTTGATCTGGTTCTTTCTACACCGTCCCCTTTTCTCCTCAATCTGTTACTTCTCCCCTGGTATGTTGGTTCTCCATTTGGCTCTCCGTTTGCCCATGGAGAAGCTCAAAAGAAAAGCTGCTGAGACTTCCAGGACGCATTGTTCTATCTCACCTCCCTTTTCTCATGGCATCTCTAACGGGGAGGAAGGAAAAGCAGGAGAACTGGGGAGTGGAACACATATTTAAAGGAAAAAGGATTGGGTAGAAGCTCGTTGTGCACATTACATTCCACATCCCTTTGTGATTATTAGCCATTTAAAACCGAATGGGATTTTGCAGCCAGAGATAGTCTCTGAACAGATGATTAATGGTTTAATCTGCAATAACTTTACATTTTATAGAACCCTGATAGGAGTCCACATCTGGTGAGCCAAGCTATTTAAGGCTGTGTTAATTCTGTTAATTGCTATACGTTTATTTGAATTGCTGGCACCTGCGGGCTTTGGGATAATGTGTTTGTTGTTGCCTTTTTTTTTTAATATACTCATTTTATTTTGCCCCGTCTCACTGTCTTTTGCGGCTGTCTCTTATGCTATCACACTTTGTCTTCTGGTTTTTCTTTGTCTTGTCCTCTTGCTTCTTCACTTACGATACTTTTTTTCTTTTCTTCCTGTTTTCATTTTCCCTACCCTTTTACTTCCCAAGCTCTTGTTTTGGTATACTTCTTGATTTTTCAGGTGGTAATAAATGCTGTGTACATAATCAGGTAAACTTAGGCCATGGCTTTGGGCCTAAACATTCCCTTTTTCCCAGCATTGAACATACTGTGTGGTCCCAGAGTAAGCAAAGATCAAGTGAAGGTTTCAGAGTCAGCATGAAAGATGAGAAGAGGGTTGGCTTTAGCAGCACAAGTTCAGGGTTTGAATCTGCCTAGACTTATTCATTACCAGCTGCAAGACATATAGCAAGTCACTTCACTGCTCTTAGTCTCAGTTTTTTTCATCAGATAATAATACTGACTTCAAACATTTTTATGTTGGGAGCAGATGGGATAAAAAAATGGAGGTGCTTTATAAACGATAAAGCTTTATCGTTTATAAAGGACCATGCAAATGGTGATGTTATTATTTATGAAACCAAATTGGTCATATCTGGTCAAGGAGCCACTTATTGCTCCTTGCTGTTTCTACAGTTAAAAAACTGCAGAAGTTAGGGGAGTCCAGTGTAGTTTAATAAAAAGAACAACTGGATTGGAACCTGGCCACCAGATCCAGTTCTGATGCCAATTAGAAAACCTTACGACCTCTTTGGACGTCCATGTCTTGATCTGTAAAATGAGGAAAGTGGTCATTCCCAAACCAAGTGCACACTACTGTTGATGACTTCTAGTGTAGAAATACAAGTTATTGCTTATCAAATTTTGGATAGGAAGGTAGGATATATTTCCCTACTCTTTGGAAGATATGCAGGAACCCACTCTGTAGGCTTGGAGGAAAAATGCCTTGACAGAATGGAAGAACCAATACAAAAAGGAGACCAAGAGGGACAAGAATCCAACAAGATAGAAAGAAGTGGAGACATGGATCAGAGGCTGGGAAATGGAAGAATGTGGCAGAAGAAGAAAAGGAAGAAGAGAAACTACCTCTCAGGAGCTGGCTATGGGGTTGATCATAAGAAATTGCCATTTTTGTGGGTAAAAGAGAAAGGTCAACTATTGTCAATATCATGCGATTCAATTTAAGAATGAAATTTTTGTAAAGAGGATAAACTGGATCTTCTGGAAAAGAACTTACCTTCTGGATTATAAGGAACTGAAATGGGCGGGAGAGAGAATGGCACTCTGTGTCACAGAGGAAGAGGAAACAAAACCCTGAGCGCTGGGGTTGTGTGATGAATATGAAGTTCATTTCACAGAGGGAACAAGATGCGAGCATGTAGCCCAGGATGGCTCTAAGAAAGTGGTATGTTCCGAATAGTATCAGGAGGGCTGAATCCTCCAGGATTTTAGTATTGCAGTGTTATGACAAGCAGAAAGAGGTTCTTCACTTAATGCTGGAATAAATATAGTAAGTAATGTTTTGCTGCTTATAGTTGATGAGTTGTTGATGGAGAAGTAGATATGGTGAACATTTTTTTTTTTTTAGAGATCTAATATCCCTTTCCTCTTCTTTTGATGAATTTTTCTTGATTTTTATTTCCCTTCATTTTCAGTCCAGTGACTCGGTGGCACTGACTCTACTCCTGGCTCCCTTGGTGAGCATGTGAACTCTAAGTCAATCAGGGACTTCCATTCCCTTGGCCATGGTTACTTTGTTCATAGGTGGGCACCTAACCCAATGAGGATCAGTGACATACAGGCTCAGAACTGTTGTTTATGTGTCATAAGGAGGCAATTCTCCTTCCTGTGGGCTAGAACTGAGAATGGTATAAAACTGAGCTTCTGGCCACTATTTTGACACCACATAGAGACCAAAAATGAAGCCAGAATGGAGAAAAGCAGAGCCAAAGATGGGGAGAAACTAGGTACTGGGCACATTTTTAAGGCTCTGGATCAAACTTTCTTCAAACTAGACTACCCCTGGATTTCCAGCCATGACTGAATAAATTTCTTCTTTTGACTAAACCAGCATGAGCTGGATTTTCTGTCATTTGCAGCAGAGAACCTTAAGTGATGTGAAAGAATTCCTTATGCTCCTATTTTACCCCTGTCTTCTCTGACAAGAAAATAGGTCTTCGGACAGGAAAAAATAGACAAAGATAGGAAATTGAATACCAGAGCCTGTTAGAAAGCACCCAATTGCACTCCATTAATTCAAATTTTTTGACTTGGGTGAATAATATGCCAGGATACAGAAAGGATTTGCAAATAAGATTTTTGAAATCCAGTTGGTGGTTTTTGAGAAATGGTAGAGAGGGTTGCTGAGAAATGGTAAAGACTAAAGATGGAAAAAGTATAGATAATTCAAGCTATGGACTTATGAGCTTCGCTGAAGTCTGGGAAAGATTCTGGAGTGCATTATTTGTATAAGTTTTGAGCCCACAGAAGAGAAAAGAGTGATCAACAGAACCACAATCATTCAGTAACAACAAGCCATATCACATCAACCAAATTCACATATCCATTCAATATTGTTACTATAATTATAATTCAGGAAAGTACCATGGACCTAGCATAGTTAAATATCAGCAAGATATTTGGCAGTACATTTTGTGATATCCTCATCAACAGGAGGGGGAAAAAGGGATTGGATGTCAGAGCTATTCAGTGAAGAAGTAACTGTTTAAACATACCAATGGATCCTGATGAATGAATCTATTTTGATGTATATGGAAATTTCAAGTGGATGTCACAATGCTTCATCTTACTCAACATCTGTATTAGAGAGGTGGGGGAAGGTAAGAGAGCATGTTCATCAACTTTGTGAAGGGCAGGGAGCTTGGAATGAGATAAAATATGTGCCTACATGATCTGAGGCTGAATTAATAGAGGTATGATGTATAAAGCAAAGGAGATGACAGTTCTATAGTGTAATTTATTGACTAAGAGAGCAGACTCTGGAGCTAGAGTTCTTGGCTGCAAAGCCCAGCTCTACTCACACTAGCTATGTGATGCTAGGCAAGTTACTTAACCCTCTCTGTACCTCATTTTGCTTATTTATTAAATGGGGAGTATAATTATACCTACTTCATGGGATTGTTGTGCATGTTACCTGAGATAATAAATGTAAAACCCTTAGACCAATGCTTGGTATATAGAAAATACTTGGTAAATTGTATTCATCATCATCATCAATATCATCATATCACTATGTGATAATGTGATTACTGGGGGTGTTTCTATTCAATTCTGGTTGATAAGCTTTCAAAAGGTTAGCTGACTGATAGATTAGAACATGTTTAGAGCTGAACTATGAAAAAGATGAAGGGACTCAGGATGCTGACATAATAAGAATTGGTTGACGGATCCAAGGACATTTAACGTGAGGAAGAAAAGATGCCTGAGCCCAAGGGTTGAGAGTTGTCTTCACACATGAAGGACTGTCCTGTGAAAGTGGGATTAAACGTGCTTCATATATCCTCAGGAAGAGGAACTAAGGCAAATGAGTGGAAGCTGGGTACTTAATATAAGGAAGGCATTTCAATGAGAGCTGTCCATAGCTGCCTTCAAAGTAATACATTCTCTGTCACTCAAGGCATCCAAGCAGAGTCTGGGCAATCACCTTGCTGAGGTTGTCGAGAGGATTATAGCATCAAATGAGTAGACAGTCTTGATTTTCTCGTTTCCTTCCAAACATAAGATCTTGTAGCTATCCAATGAATGAGCCTTCTGAAAAGAAAGAATGAAACTCAATGATTAGACCAGGTTCATTGAAGACTTTCCTGATTAATCTCCAAATCAGTTGACTCTACATGTCCCACTGAGACTCATAGGTTGCCCTTGTGGTAGGATTCTAGGTCCCCAGCCACTACCATCATCTATTCGTCACTTATAATTATTTCCCTTTCCTCAGACCTTCACTGGCACCATCTCCAAAACCGTTATAACCACAGCAATTGTAATCATAATAGCAACAATAAAGGCTAGCAAATATTGAGCACTTAACAATACGAATGCATGCAAAGCATGTGTCTACATGGCTAAGTGCTTTGCACGTATTCCCTAATTTAATTCTCACAACAAATTTATGAGGTGGATTGTCTTATCATTACTAATTTGAATTTAAAGATAGTATCCTGCCCAGCATCACACAGTTAACAGGAGTTGGAGTTGAGATGTAAATACTGCCGACATCTTGACTCCTGTTCCCCTCTCCATCAACCCAGTCAAAAGACTTGATGGAGAAGAAAAGGTAATAAGCTCTTCAGGAAAAGGTTGGTGATTCTGTGGTTAAACCCACTCTGTGGAATGGTCTCTCACTACCATTTAGAGGCTCCACTTCGTAGGAGGGGTCATTTAATCAAGCAAAAATGTCCTGCTGGGAGACTGGATACCATTACCTATTTCTTTCACCTTGCCATTGATTGTTCTGAGAGGAAGGCAGTTTTTGCTTGATTTTCCACTTTGACTGAGCAAATTGATATTGCTCAACCTGTTAATGGAAGAATGATTTTCGTTATGGGACCTGAGTAGGAAGTAGCTCCTCTTGGTATGCCAAGCAGTGGAATACCTTTGTCTTGAGATGTGCAGCGTGTCTTTACTTTTCTTCTAGCCCAATATCCCCTGTGAAGTTGGAATTATTTGCCTCCAATGCCCTCAGAAAGCCAGAATGAGGAGCAGCTACTTTTTAGGCTTATTATGAATTTTCAGTCTGATTCTGGGAGTCTCTCATTTAGCTTGCAATTTTTTTTTTCTTTTCAGGATAAATTCAGTGGAACTCATTGCTTTCTAAAAATGTCACTTATTTACAGTAAATGTAATCTACCACAACATTCCCACTGAGACAAAATCTCTTGTGTCTTCAAATGCCTCAAAGGAGACAAAAAAAACTAGTCCTTGTACACATATACCTACAGGGATGAAGTAATCATTGAGCTAATTAATTAGCTAATGTTTTTTAAAATTGCTTTGCAAATGCAGAAGTGACTGTTCCATTAGTGTTATGGTGCTATTGCAACCTTGTCTTCTGTCCCCCATGTGGACAGAGTGCCACAACTAGTTTCTGCATAGATTTCAAGAGAGACGGAGGGACATATTTTTCACTTCACAGATCAGTAAAGATGTGGCATAGGGCAGGGACATTGCACACCAATTATCAACCAATAAAATTCTCCTCCTTCCCTCTCCCTCAGTCTCGCCCTCACCAGCCAGTATTAGCAGATGGTCTATCTCATACTTCATGGAGAAAATAGAAACTATTTAGCTTAGGCTTGCTAAACTTCCTCCTTCCACTTTTAGGTTTACCTTCAAAGATACTTATTGATACTTTTTTTTCTCCTGACTTACAGGATGAGCTCTCTTCCTCCTTTCTGGGTGTAACTATTATTCTCTTTTGCCTCTTTTGAGACGTAGCCCCTTTAGGGAGACCTTCTCTTTTCAGTTATCTTAGATCTTCTCTTTACCTCTTTTCTATTTCTTCAGTTAGACACATGCTTGAGATCATTTCCTTGATCTTGTCTCCTGCTGAATTTACACCTTAGCTCATTCTTTGCTTTCAATGAAAAGCTTCTTGGGGGAGTTGTATAAACTTCCCGTCCTGTCTACCTCATTGGTTACTCCATACACTCTACAGTTGCATGACAAACTCTGAGGGGGCATACCATCCTCAGCGCTTTAGTAGAATTGTTTTCCTGTTTTACTTTGCTTAAGTTAGGAGCACTTTATTATATGCTCTCGCAGCCCTCAGTTTTTAACTCCATTACATTATAATTGCAATTAGAGTCCTTACCACATTGTGTTTTAATGATGTGTGTTCATATGTTTCGCCAATAGATGAGCTGCTAGAAGGCAGGGACTAGGATTTCTATAGATTGAATACTTCCTTTAGACTTAAACACAGGTCCTGGCACATGGATATATGGAAAATATTCTTTAATATATTAATAAATATTTGTGAATCAGTAATAGAATTATTGCTCTAAATTTCTGCTTATATCCATTTTCTCCATAGCACATCACTTATTCACGTATTCATGAGTGCAGTAAATATTCATGAAGTGTCTACTCTAAGATCTGTTCTAAGTGTTAGAGTATGTGGTGACTGAGACCATATATAAGCACCCTGAATCTATGTAATTCACATTATAGTTGAAGGAGACCAATAGTAACTGCATAAACAACTAAGATACTTTAAAATAATGATAAGTGGCATGAAGGAAGTAAAAGTGAATAATGGAATAGAGAGTGACAGGGAAGTTGGGTCTGACTGAGTGGTCATGGAAGGACTCTCTGAGGAGGTGATAATTAAGCTGGGACCTAAGACGAAAGAAAGAGTCAGCCACGCAAAGATCTGGGAGAGGGCATTCCACTCAGAGGAAGCAGCAAGGATGAAAGGGACTCCAAACAAGGGAAAGCTTGGCATGTTCAAGAAATGGCAAGGACACCGTTATGGCTGTGGCTCAGTGAGAGAGGAAGCGAGAGGAACAAATGTCTGTGATTATACATCCTGCTTTTCCAAAAAGGCCCAAGCTAAGCAATATCAATGTATCATGCTTATCTCCACCTCAGGGTCTGTGTTGGCCTGTTTATCTCCTATCTAGATTGACTTTCTCTCTCTCTTTATCCTAGAGGACAAGGTGTCCCTCCATGTTTATAAGCTCACCTGTTCACCTGGGCTCAGCATCTCCCCCTCTCCTGTCAACTCCTAGAGTCTACTCTTTAGTTACCCTCACTCTCTCTTGCATCTTTGATCCTGCCTCTCTATTTGTTTCTTCTTTGCAGGCTACAAACATGTTCTAGTCCACTTTATCCTTACATAAAATACTTCCCTTCACCTGTACTTTCTTAAACTCACGAAGAGAAAGAATGTTTCTTTCCCAGAGATGGTAGGAAAGGAGGCAAAACACAAAATGGTTTTGAGGTTTGAGAAAGGAATAATGAGAAAACTCACGTAGGATGACCTATGTCTTGTCTAGAAGAGAGATAGGACAATGTGCTAATTGTGTGAAGAATGGAGTCATGGTTATATATAATCCAGTAGGTTTCTGGCAGCTGGCACTACTGTCGTCACCCATTCACTCAAGTTGGAAACCTCAGAGTGAGCTTTGATCTTTCCTTCTCCCTCCTCTTCCTCTTTGTCCTCATCTAGTCAGTCACAAAATCCTATTGACAATTCCTTTGTTATATTTCTCATTCATTTCTCTCCTTTCTGGACCCTCTCCCTCTGTCCCGCATCTTGCCTGTTGTGGTATCATAATGAGTCTTCCCACCTCCATTCTCTCTGCCCTTCTCAATATTCTGCATTCTGCCCCACCTTGCTTTTTGTGCTATTCTTCAGAAGTATCCAGTGCCCACAAAAGCGTGTCTTCTTCAGCCTCCCACTCATGGCCTTCTGTAGTTTGGCTTCAACTTTGTCACCACTTCTTCATACTTTCTCTCTATATTTAACCAGAGTGGCTATTTCATCTTATTCTAAATATATGTTTTGAGTTCTTGCCTCTGAAATGTCTTTATTTGGGCCTCCTAGCCAAGGATTTCACCGTTTCTCTCTGCTGTCTGACTCTTACCCATTCTTCCAGGACTCATCTCATGGTTACCTGCTTGACTGATCACCCCAGTCAACGGTGGCCTTTTTCACTTTTGAATTCCAAGCACATTTATATGGTGTAGTGTGCGTGAGCTCAGACTTTGGAGGCAGACTTCCAGGTTTAAAGTTTCATTCTGCAACTTACTATCTATATGCCCTTGGGCAAGTTAGTTAGCTTCCCTGCAACTCAATTTCTTTCTCTATAAGATGGGTCTCTTAATAGTACTTACCTCATAGAATTTTTATGAGGATCAAATGAGATGATGCAATACCAGCACATGGTAAATGCTCAATAAATATTAGCTATTATTGTCATTTATATGGTCCTTTAAATCCCCTGCATTTGTTTGTTAGCTTTTCTGGCAACCATATCATCTCTTTGAGGCAGGGAGAGGTTTTTTGTAGTTTCAGCAATGCTGTAAATACCACAAGCTTATTAAAGAGAGTGGAAAATAATTTGTATCCCTTGAATCAATTTCTTGATCAACTATAAGGAAGTTGCTGTTTCTCCATGCTATCGATTGACCCCAAATGAAATGATCTCATCTGCAAAATGAAAATAATTTCTTCTTTATAGACAGTAAAAAAAATCTTATTTGTGGGTAAATGAAATGTGTGTGCTTATATGAAATGTGAATGAAGTGATTTCATATTTTTTAATTTCTTGTTAATCAAATGGAGTTATGATGGAGTTTATCTTCCTTAGCATACTTTTCTTCATAGATATTATTAATGTAACAGTTCTGATAGATGTTTAAAATGATAAAGGAAACAAAACTTAGTTATAATAGCCGGTATTAGCTTGATGATTACTAATGTCTCTTTCAAGTCGAAGAGTCTTATAAATTTTAAATTGCTTTGAAATGTCTTACAGTCCCCCAATTACCTTTAAATGACTGATTTAATAAGCTTCTCTTATGTTCCAGGCGTGATGTTTAGAATACAAAGTGAACTGGGCACAGTTCCTTCCCTAGAAGATCTTATAGGTCAGGGGTTGGCAACTTTTTCTGTAAAGGATCAGGTTAGTGGTTCTCAACTGGGGACAGTTTTGACCCCAGGGAATGTTTGGCAATGTATGGAGACATTTTTGGTTGTTAAAACTGGAGTGAGGGGGTGGATGGGGTAGAGGAAAGGGGTAGTGAAGTGATGGGGTAGGAGTGCTACTGGCATTTAATGGGTAGAGGCCAAGGCTGTTGCTATACATCCTACAATGCGTAAGACAGCCCCTTTACGATAAAGAATTATCCAGCTCCAAATCTCAGTAGTGCCGAGGTTGAGAAACTCTGGACCAGATAGTAAATAGTAAATATAGAGTAAAGATATGGTTTTTGGGGCCAAAGGTTCTCTATCACAACTACCAAACTCTGCTTTTGTATCATGAAAGCAGCTGTAGGTAATATGTAAACCAATGGGTGTGTCTGTGTTCCAATAAAACTGTATTTACATAAGCAGGAAGTATGTTGGATTTGGCCCCAGGGCTATAGTTTGCTGACCCCTGCTCTTGTTGAAATGGCAAACAAAACCAGATAA
This sequence comes from Ceratotherium simum simum, assembly GCF_057802395.1. Lineage (NCBI taxonomy): Eukaryota > Metazoa > Chordata > Mammalia > Perissodactyla > Rhinocerotidae > Ceratotherium > Ceratotherium simum. Next base: position 25,259,552 of record NC_141923.1, on the reverse strand, counting down.
TTACAATAGATTAAGCTATATGATCAACGTTTTCACACATTTACAGTGAAGCCCAAAATATGGGCACTTAGCCTGATCTGAGATATTAGAGATGGTTTCTTAAAGGAGAAAGAACACGAACAGCATCTTTTTTTAAGAGGGAGAAGTTAGGCAAAAGGAGCAATTCCAGGGAAAGCGAGTAGCATCAGCAAAGACATAAAAATGTAAAATAGCATGGTGAGCATGGGAAACTGATACTAAGGACAAAGGAAGTAGAAGTGGTGGTGATAGAGGCGGTGGTAATAGTAATAGCAGCTAACATTTAGTGAGTGCTTACTGTATGCCATCTAAGTATTTCACATGTGCTAACTCATTTCATAGAAACAGAGCTTGGTGTGGTCTGGGTGACGCGAGATAAGGTTGGAGATGTGTGTGTATGCACCTAAACTAGGACTTTGTTCTACAATTGGGTAAAACTAGGAATGAGAAGAGCAGCGAGGAAGTAGTTAGTAAGCCTTATCAACTTGATTCCACATTGGCGGTAAGGGCAGAGAGCGGTCCTAAGTGTCTGGCTTGAGTGACATTAATGGAATATAAAGAGACTGGCGGAGAGGCAGGTTTAATGGGGAAAATGCTAAGCTTTGTTTTGAATGTGTTGTGTTGGAGATGTTGGTGTTATCTGGAGCTCAGGGTCAAGTTCAGATAGCTGGAGCTGTGTAACTGTAACTAGAATATAAGGAATATAGTTAAATTAATTAGAATTGATGAAATCAGATAAGAAAGCATATCAAATGGAAGAAGAATGGATTTGAAAAAATGAGTCCTGAGAGTCACTAGTTTTTAAGAGAAGAGTAGATTTAAAAGGAAAAGTTAGAGAGGGAGAAGGAGAGTCAGAGAAGGTGGTGTCATGGAAGCCAAACAAGTAGAGAGTTTCTGGTTGGGTGGAGTAGTCAGCAGGGCTCAGTGCCAACTCAGAGGGGACCAGTAATTTGAGAACTGAAGTGCTATTGTAATTCAGAATGTGGAGGTCATGGGTAATTTTGTTTTGCTTTTGAATCAGAGAGACTTTATAATTTTGAAATTTAGAGACAAAAAAGCCAGTAGAAGTAGAGAAGCTAAATATCTAACAAACATAAATGTTGAAACAACATCCTGGGGGATAATTCCAAACTTGTCTTATGTATTCATCAAATAAAGTACATGCAAGAAATATTACTAAGAAATATTTTGTAGGCTTATTTTGAGTTGCTGTAAGTTTTTTAAAAATGCGTTTCTTGGGCCGGCCCAGTGGCATAGTGGTTAAGTTCGCATGCTCCGCTTTGGCAGCCTGGGGTTCCCAGGTTTGGATCCCGGGCTTGGACCTATGCACCGTTCATCAAGCCATGCTGTGGCAGATGTCCCACATATAAAATAGAGGAAGATGGGCACAGATGTTAGCTCAGGGCCAATCTCCTACAGCAAAAAAAAAAAAAAAAAAAAGAAAAAAAAGGAGGATTGACAACAGATGTTAGCTCAGGGCTAATCTTTTTCACTAAAAAAAAATGCATTTCTTTATGTAATCTTTCAGTAATTCATATTGTGCATTTATATTCTCCTTCCTCCTAATTGATTAGCTCTATCATTAGTTTACTCAAGTTGTGGAGTTGAGGGGCTCAACGTCTCTTTGTTATAATAAAATTTAAAAGCCACCATTGTAGAACAGTAAAATTTGTGGATATTTTTATGTGATTAGGAAATGGGAGAGAAACCTCATAGGTTTGAAACTTTAAGACACTAAAGAATATCTAGAAGACAAAGTTAGTTGTGTTAAGTTCAATTTAGGTCATTCATTGAATGCCATGCATTTTTATTAACAGTGATATGACAGGTTTTTTGCTCTCAAACAGCTTGCTATCTTATCTATTTTGTATGTTTATTGCACAAAGGATTTACAGCAACTATGAATATAGTTGATGAGAAAAAAGATTTACATACACAAAGCAATTGAAGAATCTAATCATGAAGAAATGTAACAAAATGCTATCATCACATGGCAGAATCAGTGGTACCAGCAATGTGTATTAAAGACTTTCAGGAATGGAGAGTCTAGCATGTACTGGAATATTGGGAGCATCTCCATCTGCCAGCTCTGCCTATATGGTGTTCTTCTCTAGAGAGAATTCAGCTAAATTACTTTTAACAGAAAAACAGATGCAAATGGTGAGGAACCAAGGGATGATCCAAGGCATCAGAATACTGTTTGCTCCTTGAGGACAGATGGTGTCTTATTTATCTTTGTATCCTTCCTGGCCAAGGTACCAGGGCTACCATTTATTAATGGTACACAGTCAATGCTGAATTGATTACACTTGACAATTGGATTAGTGCAGCTGAGGCAGGTTGGACCACGTGCTTTGCGGTTGCTCTCCAAACAGTGCACTAATGACAGAGCATCAAGGTCCAAGAGAAAGTGAGTTGTGAGAACTCCACCTATGGAGGACTGGGAGGGCAAATATCCTCATAAGAGAAGAGAAGATTAGTTGTTGATGCACTATCAATGGGAATTGGCCACAGCCACTGGGCTCCTCCCTCCGTTATAGCAGTACTGACTCATGAAACATACTTCCCCTGTGAATGAATGACCCAACTCTGGCTTAAGATGGACAAACAAGCAAAAAAGAAGTAGTGAAAGCTTCCACCATAGCAGTTTTTTAGGCAAGAATTTAAGGTTTTTTAAGATAAAGCTTATATGAAAAAAATAAAGTGAAATCCACAACACTGATTCTCACCTCTAAGGGTTTATCACGCTGGTGGTTTCATGAAAATAGCACTGAGAATGACTGCTCTGTGACTTTTGCTAGTTTTTAGTCCCTATAGGCAAAAAAGCATTTCTGAAAGAGATTTGAAAATTGTGGATTCTGATAACACGGCTAGTTGTCAAGTTTTTCTCTAATGAATAGCTTATCAGTAAATATGCTCAGTGGTTAATTACCACATTAGGGCTTATTGGCATAAAGTGCTGTAGAATGCACATTATCCTTATGCAAATTTGGATTTACTGCAGGTTAAATCCTGTGACCTGAAATCTAAGTCACCTGTCATAAATTAACAGACATATGTACTAGCCCTGCTGGGATTGGCAGTGACAAAGGACCCCAGGAGTAGGGTGAATGAATCAAGCCTGGGTGGGTGGGACTGACTCTTTGGAATGCTTCACAAAGGCTGCTAGAGCTAATTGTACTGCAGAGGCTGTTTAGTGTTTTTGTTTTGCTTTGATTTTGTTTCACCTTACAGGGAAGCCAGGCTGTCCAAGCAATGGTTCTAGCCACTGTTGATGCCAAGGGGTGTCATCTACCAGGTGGCATGGGGCATTTGGAGGTTTTAGGATTCAGGTAGAACTGTATTTTGGTTCCAAGAGACCTGTCAAGTTAGGGATGTGGATGCTAAGATAAAGATTCAGATTCTCAGATGTCTTCGTCAGCGTCAGCTCAGGCTGCTATAAAAAATACCACAGACTGGATGGCTTAAACAACAGACACTTATTTCTCATAGTTCTGGAGGCTGGGAAATCCAAGATCAAGGTACTTGCAGATTTGATCTCTGGTGAGGACCCTCTTCCTGGTTTGTAGATGACTGTCTTCTTGCCGTGACCGCACATGGTGGAGAGAATGATCGTCTTTGTTGTGTCTCTTCTTATAAGGGCACTAATCCCGTCATGAGGGCTCCACCATCAAGACCTAAATACCTTCCAAAGGCCCCACCTCCTAATACCATCACACTGGGGATGAAGGCTTCAACATATGAATTTTAGGGGAGCACAAACATTCAGTTCATAGCACCAGTGGAGGCATGGGACTCAAAAAGGGAAGGCCAATCTAAGCAGACTAGGGTTCATAGTTGTTTTAGGTATTTCAAAGTGTATGGAACACAGGTAGCATCCTCAAGAGAAGGCAAGCCTATAGTAGGCCTATGTGACAGAGCAGAAATGAGTGTCACACAGTGGCCACGTGGGATAGCTCAGGAATGCTCCCGGGGTTTGCAGACCTAATCCCACACTCTTACCAGAAACTGGGGTAGTGGTGAACTGGGCCTCCTTTCCCTGTCAGGACTGACTCAGGAATGAAGGGGCCTTAGGGCATCTGGGTCTGTCAGATTATACTCTGTAGACTTGAGGTTAAAGCAAGGCAGGAGCTGATCTGACATACTCAAAGCCTCATTCAAATCTATTTGCTTATAAAAGGAGGTTGGTGTTTGGTGTTTAGGGACTTCTAATACATTTGTAGGCACCAATTGATTTTTCTGCAAAGAATAGGGGAACTTTCTGAAGCCCTGGAGCCCTGGCTAATGTACCCTACTCCTAGCACATTGAAATCTATAATTAAGAATGAGAGACTCTCAGCGTCTCAAGGATAGGAAAATCATTACTTCAGTTGTCTCTTCAAATGAATCATTAGTGCTCATATAGGAAAATAGAGTCTTTCATGCCTAGGGCATGTGTCCAGGTAATTTTGATGGGGATCAACATTTCTTCAACTGTGAGTGTTTATGTGGCTGGGGCAAAATACGTTGTGGTTTCCATGTTGATCCATTAGCAGTGAGTGTGGTGGGTGAAAGTTCTTTAATTGTTCCCCAGGGTAAAAAACAGCCTGGTATTTATAGACTATCAGAGGAAAGGGGGTTGGGAGACAGGTGACTTGTCAGCTTTACACCAGTGACTTCTCTGTCTTCCAGGTCACATTCAAATGTTTTACTTGAATCAGGAAAAAAGTAGTCCTTTCTGTCCCATCCTAAATTCAGTGTCTTGGTTGGAAGTATCCATAGAAAGCATCCTTCATTCTTCATAATTTCTTGTTACAAAAGAGGAGCAAGGCTTTCTCTATTTAAGGACATCACAAACTGTTTTAGATGTAAGATGTAGTCCAAGAATTACCAAGGCAAAGAAGGAACATGGAGGTAGCTGTGTGTTCTCCACGCAGCAAGCGTTCGGTGTAAGATGGTGGGCAATTAGAGTGGCAGCCACTCAACAAAGCACCACAAGGAGGCACAAGGAGGTGGTACTATGGGCAGAGGAAGCCCTTAATCGTTGTATAGAATGTATCAGACTAAATGCAGCTTTGAAGCTCTCTCTACTCTCATTGTCCTGTGAACTGACTTAAGGCCTAGATGAGAGGCAGAATTGAGAGGGCTTCTTTTGCTTGAACTTCACCTTCTTGACCACTTAGCCTTCTAAGCATTGGAGGCAGGAGAGATCTTCCAAGTGAGAATCAGCCCAGGGTCATCTTATAGCAAGAAAAGTGTGGGAGAGAATAAATAAAGAGACAAGAGGAATCTAAAGTTATCATACAAAGAAAGACCCAAGAGATGGTTCCCCTGAGAGCCCATTATATCGAAATGAGTCAAAGGAAGAAAGACCCAAGAAGAAAGCCATGTGCAGAGATCCAGGAGAGTTAGTGGTCTAGTTTACTTCCATTTATTAAATCTTTGTCTCTCTAAAAGCTTTCAGCCCTTCTAGGGTAGCTCCATTGGATCGTTGATGAGTTAATTTCACCCTAGAGGATAGGGTGAGAGCAGAAGCTTTGAGCTACCGCTAGGGAAATTATAGGAACAAATAAGGTATATTATTATGCCAGCTCAGATGGATTGGTAGTGGTAGAGTTGCAAAGGATCCTGGTGTCACAGGAAACAGCTATGCTTGTGTTGCTCTGTTGCTTTATAGTTCATGTCTTAAAATTTTACTGTATGTGTTTATGTCTTTTCTATACATATACACACATATACACTATAATATGAGTGCTTAAAATTTATATAAATGGTATCTTACTGTACATATCTTTGTACAACTTTTTTATTCAACACAACATTTTTAAGATTTATCTATATTGATTCATGTAGATTTCATTCATTCATGTTAACTGCTATTTAGCGTCCCATTGTAGGAATATACTTTGTTTCACTTATTCTTGCCCCTTCTAGTGTGGCTGGACATTTATGTTGTTCCTACTTTTCAATATTACAGTTAAGGCTATAGTGAACACCTCTGTATGCATTTTATTTACATCTGTGCCAGATTTTATCCAGGACATGTACCTAGAGGTGCAATTGCCTGCTGGGTCATTAGCTGGGTGTACCTTTAACTTTACCAGATATTGCCAAATTGCTTTCCAAAGCGGTGTACAATTTACACTCCCACCAGCAGTATGTAAATGTTCCTGTTTCCTTGAATCCTTGACAATATTTCGCATTGCCAGTAAATCAGGTAACATAATATAAACCAACTTAATAGAGTATAAACTAGATTTACCCTGTAAAATATATGCCTACAACCCTCTCTCATTTCAAGTTCCTTGTTCCTACTGAGAATCTAGAGACCTCAAAGCTGTAAAAATTACATGTTTCCTACCTCATTTTCTCCTTATTCTGCTAAGCCCCAGTGAGAGGCCTCCCATTCAGGTGTCGTTTTGGAACTGATCTCTTCTTTATTAGCAGCAACTTGCTGTTTTTTCACTTAAAACTGTTGTAGTTCTTCCAGTCCTTACAGAATTTATCACACCAACTCCAATATCTCACAGGTACCATCTTTCAAAAACATCAGAATGTATGAGAAGATCACAGTCTGAATACCCAAAATTAAGAAGATAAAGCAAAATACAACCAAATCCCCAAAGCAGATATGATTACTGAGCAACTGAAAATGAAGGCACCAAAACTGTTATAAAAGGATATTTTCGTAGAAAAAACTGTTCCCCAAATATATTAATTCTCTACCCACTTCAGGCTTTCTCCTTCTTGGGTGTTGATGGGTAGATAGGAAATCCTTGTGTTCTTCCTGGAGTTTAAAATGTGTGATTAGCATTTGAATCTCTTTAATCAATGGCTCTCACCAATACCTCTCATGGAAAGTCATATAAAGTTTTGTCTTATATAGCCTTTGTGGACCATTTCGTTAACCTGATCTATCATTACTATTAGTGCAGACCCTTTCACATATAAGCTTTTTCTTACATTTTCTACAATAGTTAAAACAAAATGTTTATTTTGGTTGTTATATGATAAAGAAGCAAAACAAAACTTGACATATAGCTTAGTCTGAAGACCCAGCTGTGCCCAAGACAAAATCCCTGCCTTTAATTAACCAATTTCAATTTTATGAATTAATTTCAATAGCATGCCAGCATACAGAAAACTACTAAATTTTCCAGGATAAGTACATTGGGATTTTTCCACCAAGGATGGTGTTGGTTTTGCTTCTTCTCTTTGTGAGTGATAAGTGAAGTTTGATGCTACAGTTAAACTTATAGACAACCTAAAGAAGTAGTTTGACAAGGATGGAAACGTTGAGATCATAGAATTATTGGGCTTGAATACATTTCTGAGCATTCATTGATTAATTTATCAAATAACTGTGTATTAAGTACTTCTATATGTCAGGTACTTCTATATGTCAGGTGCTGAGTGTTGGAGATAAAATGATGATTAGATAGACGATACCCCACTCTTTGTTGAGATCTGAGGTCTAGTTTCTATTATCTTTTGAATCAATGTGGTTTTTAAGGACATGAGATTCTATAGTCAAATGGAAGGATCACTATATCTCTACGGCTTTTATGTTTATCTTGAAAAGTAACATTAAGAATCTAAGATAAGATTACTTATGCTTGTATTCTTCTATTAGGTTCTAAATATTTTGACTGCAATAAGAATTTTTATTATAAAGGTGTCTTGTATTTGATGTTGAAAAAGAGGAAGATGGAGATAGAGACACAGAAACACGCAGAAAGAAATCATAGCATAAAGGGAGCATTTTTAGTATGCAAGTACAAATTCAATTAATCTTTAAATAGTGTTAAAAACTGAAAAAAACATTTATCCCTTGGTGATATTTTCATTGTATCTTTCTCCAGTTTAATTCAATTCAGTTTAGCCAATGTGTATTAAATATCTATTATGTATTAAGCACTGTGCTAGCCACAGGGATACAAAATTAATATAAAATGCTTCCTTCCTTCAAGGGGCCCACAGAGCAGTGAGAAACATTGGTAAACCGGCTGAAAATAATTGTAGTAATTATGCTGAAGGAAAAAAGGTTCTATACTAGAAAAGTGTTTAAAATACTATGTGAGATTTCTGGCTATGATGATTGAGCTTGTATCAGAGTGACTCTGGTACAAGAACAACTAGAAAAGCCAGACAGAGAATAAAAGGGATCAGTCTGAAGGCATCAGAGATCTACCAAGGCTGTGAGGACTTGAAGGGCCAAGATCTTGAGAAAAGAGAAGGGAAGCACAGAGAAGTGAGACCAAAACTCAGCAAATATCTTCCCCTCAAGACATTTTCCAAGAGGCCAAGCAGAAAGTGGTGTCAAAGAAGCTGAGAACATGAGGAGAACTTTCAGTAGTCTCATGGATCTGGGGAGAAAAAAATGAGTCCGGATCTATCCAAGGAGGAGAGGCCTTGACAAATAGTGTAGGTGTTCATTTGTGACTCTTGAAGGGGTATATCCTAGGAATAAGAAGAGCTAACACAAATAGACCAATTCCCACCAAGACTGAAACATGGCTTTGAATCAGATCAGTTTCAGATTGGATTAAGATGATCTACCACTGTTCTAACTGCCTGCCAGAAGCAAAAATATTTTCTTCCTAGAGAAGATACAATTAGCTGGAGTCTCAAATGGTATTTTCAGGTTTTTATACACAGGGTCTAGCAGTTGGTTAAATATTACCAAGTATACCAGGAGATAAAACCAAGTACCAAAAACTAAGAGAAAATACTGACACTAGAAATAAACCCATAGGAGAGCCATATGTTAAAGTTATCAAAAACAAACTTTAAAATAACTATAATAAATATCCTCAAGAAAACAGAGGACAGGATGGAAAATTTTGGCTGAGGGGTAGGGTCTGTGTAAAAGTATGAAATAGAAGTTCTAGAATGGAAAATACAATATCTAAAATTAATAACCCAGTAGATATTTAAGAGCATAAGACAGCTGAAGAGGAGATTGTTATCTAGAAGATACATCTGTAGGATATACAGAGTGGGGAGAAAATAAAGATGAAAAATTCAGAAAAGAGAAGAAAAGACATGTGCAACACAATGAAAGATCTAATATTCATTAAATTGGAATCAGATGACTAGAGAGAAAGGATAGAGAAGAAACAATAGTTGAAGATATGTTTGCTGAAAATTATCCCAAGTGGAAAAAAGACATCAAGTCCCCAACTAAGCATTGCCTAGAAGTGCCAGCATTGCCTACAAGTACAAGCAGGATAAATACAAAAGTATATCTTAGTAAAACTACTAAAAACAAAACACAGAAAGAAACTCTGAAAAGCAACCAGAGAAAAAGATGCATTACCTTCACAGAAGCAACAATAAGATTTAAAGTTGACTTCTCAAGAGAAATGATGGAAACCAGAAGACAATGCAATAACATCTTCAAAATGGTAAAAGAAAAGAAAATAATTTCTTCCTCTGATAGAATTCTATAATCAGTGAAAAACTTCTTTTAAAAATGGAAAATATGTTTGCAGACAAAAAAAAAAAAAAAAAAAAAGAATTTATTCCTGACGTATTTACCCTAAAAGAAATACTAAAGGAAGTTCTTTAGGCAGAAGGAAGATGATCCTAGATGGAAGTACCGAAGTGCCAGAAGGAATGAACATCACTAGAAAGTGTGAGTAATTATTGATAGTAACACAATGATAATAGAGAGAGAGACTGGAAGAGGCTGTGCTGCCAGCTTTGAAGATGGAGAGAGGGGCCACAAGCTAAGTAATGCAAGCAGCCACTAGAAGCTGGAAAAAGGAAGGAAACAGAATCTCCCCTAGAACCTCCAAAAGGAACTCAGCTCTGCCAACAGCATGACTTTAGCCCAGTGAGGCCCCTTTTGGACTTCTGACCTCCAGAATGGTCAGATAATAAATTTGTGTTGTTTTAAGCCAAAAAAAAATATAATATATGATAGAGTTTCAAATATATGTTGAATTTTTAAAAATGACAAAAATAGTAGAAAAGTCAGGAAGAGGGTAAATGGAGTTAAAGGGTTCTAAGGACCTTGAGTTGCAATGAAAAGTGGTAAAAGTAGGCTTTATAAGGAAAATTGTCAGAAGAAGAAATGGAAAAATTATCAATGAAGTTGAATTTGTAAATAAAAGTTCCTTTCAAAGAGAATTCCTGGCCGTATGGATTCAATAGCTGAATTCTTCCAAACACTTGAAGAAAACAGAGATGTTGGCATTAAACTGGACAAACAGTTTATATTTATATTAAATATTGATTTATATTAAAGGTGATTCTGCATATCAGAGGGGGAAAATATAGTTCTTTCAATATATGATATGGTTCTTGATCAATGGATATCTTTATGGAAAAAGTGAATATTGACTTCTGCCTCATTCCATATACATGAACCAATTCCAGGTGAATTGTTAATCTAAATGCAGAAGGCAAAACCGTAGAGAATCTAGAAGAAAATAGATATGACTATCTTCGTGGGCAAATATTCTCAAACAGGGCACAAAAAGCAGTAAGTATAAAGGAGATGATTGAGAAACTGAAACTATATCATAATTAAGAACATCAAAGGACACCATCAATGGAATAAGAAGTAAGTTCCAGAATGGGAGAAGATATTTGCAGTACCTATAAGCCACAGCAACCTCTGATCCAGAATATATAAAGAACTCTTACAAGTCAATTAGAAAAAAAATTCAGTGTTATTTTTTTAATTGGGCAAAAGCCTTAAACTTCACAAGTGAATATATCCAAATGGCTAGTGAACATGTGAAAAGTGCTCAGCTACATTAGTCATAAGGTAGGTGTAAATTAAAACAAAATGTGTGGAATACTACTCAGCCATAAGAAACGATGAAATCCAGCCATTTGTGACAACATGGCTGGACATTGAGGGTATTATGCAAAGTGAAGTAAGTTAGAGGGAGAATGTCAAATACCATATGATTTCCCTCATTAAGTAGTAGATAATAGCAACAACAAACAAACACATAGAGACAGAGAGTGGATTGGTGGTTACCAGAGGGGAAGGGGGGAGGGAGGAGGGCCAAAGGGATAATTCGGCACATGTGTGTGGTGATGGGTTGTAATTAGTATTTGGGTGGTGAACCTGATGTAATCTATGCAGAAATAGAAGTATAATGATGTACACCTGAAATTTATACAATGTTATAAACCAATGTTACTACAATAAACAAAAAAAAATTAAAAAAAAAAAAACAACAAAATGTGGCACCACATACTCACCAGCATGGCTACATCAAAAAGATGGACGAAATCAAGTGTTGGAGAGGATAAGAATCCACTGAAATTCTCAAACACTAGGGTTGGTGCAAGAATTTTGTGAAAATTGATGTATGTATTTTAGAAAATATCCTTTTTTTATGGTATTGAGGTAACATTGGTTTATAACAGTATATAAATTTCAGGTGTACATCATATTTTGACCTTCTGTATAGACTACACAGTACTCACCATCAAAAGTCTAGTTGCTGTTCATCACCAGACAAATGTCCCCCTTTATCCTTTTCACCCTCCCCCCACCCCTTTCCCCCTCTGAAAACCACCAATCTGTTCTCTGTATCAATGTGTTTGTTGTTATTGTTGTTGTTTTATCTTCCACGTGACTGAAATCATATGGTATTTGTCTTTCTCCGTCTGACTTATTTTGCTTAGCATAATACCCTCAAGGTCCAGCCATGTTTTCACAAATGGCAAGAGTCCATCTTTTTTATGGCTGATTAGTATTCCATTGTAAATATACCACATCTTCTTTATCCATCCATCCATCAATGGGCACTTAGGTTGTTACCAAGTCTTTTCTATTGTGAATAATGCTGCAGTGAATGTAGGGGTGCGTATATCTTTTGAATAAGTGTTTTTGTGTTCTTTGGATAAGTACCCAGAAGTAGAATAGCTAGATCATATGATAGTTCTATTTTTAATTTTTTTAGGACTCTCCATACTGTATTTGTGGAAAGTATTCTGACAATATCTACTACAGCTGATCATATGCATACCCTATAATCCAGCAAATCCACTCGTAGCTGTATGCCAACAGAAGTACATACATATGCACATTATAATATGTATACAAAAATGTTGATAAACACAGTATTTAAAATAGTTCCAGACAGGAAGCAAACAAAATGGCCATGAATAATAGAATAAATAAATTGTGTTGTATCCACAAAATGGAATGTTATACAACAATAAAAATGAATCAACTATATACAATGACATAGAAAAATCTCACAAACATAATATTAAGTAAAACAAGCCAGACACAGAAGAATATATATATTATAATTTTCCTCTTATATAAAGTTTAAAACAGGCTAAACTAATCTGTAGTGTTAGAAGTCAATTATCTTTGAAGAAGAATCAGGAGAGTGGCGCAAGAGGGAGGCTTCTGGGATGCTGGTATTGTTTTATTTCTTGGTCTGGATGGTGAGTACATAAGAGTACATGATCACTCTGAAAATTACTTGAGCTGTTGACTTTTGGTTTGTGCACTTTTCTGAAGGTATGTTTTAATTTAATAAAAAGTTAAAGGATAGAACAGAAGGATAGGGAAAGAATATTCCATTAAAGGAGCAGCCTTAGCCAAATGTACAGAAGTGGGAGGATTCATGTTATTTTCAATTAACAGGTACTTGAGTGTGTCTAGAACATGGGGCATATATGGGGAGAAGGGTAGGAGGTACAGGTTGGATCCTGTTTGTATAGTGTCATAAACTGATTGCAGAACATAAAGAGAAGACAAGTTCTTGAGTAGAAACTGTAACATGAAATTTTGGGTTGGGTTGCACTTGAAATACCACGGATAAAGACTGGTTTTGTCAGTAATTCTAAGTTTGGAATTCGATTCCCTTTTTCCTGCAAACCCCTCCCTCCCAGGCTTATGCACGAAGGTAGAGTCTTCCATCTCATTTGAATTATTTCCTTGATTTACAGTAACCCAAAGTAGAGTGGTTTGGTTTGATCAACTTGTGCAAACTTCTTTTTTTGCAGTTCTTGCCTGTTGTTGTCTCTCTCCTTTATGGATGTCATTAAGTGACTTTCCCAGGTTTAAGAGGGCCTACACTGAGGACCTTAGTGCCTGAGATGGCTGGTCCATCTCGTGAACCAGCTTGTCCATAATCTGAGGAAATGCACCCTAAACTGATATTCTAGTATTTTAAGTGGGCTATGGGTTGGCAGGAAGAGACCATAACCACACACTCCATTTAATTTCTGAGTTAGTTATTCAGGGATAAATGTATCAGAAACATGGTGACCACATAGGGCAGGAACAGATGTAATGTTTCCCAGTACAGCTTCACTTGGCACCCAGAGTCCTTCATAGAAGTGAGCAGCTGTGAGAGACACTGTACATTTGGGATTGAGTCCTTCCAAATCTTTCTGGAAAGCTCAGTTCTTATTATGACCCTGCCGTATGTGATCGCGGCTTATGTCACATTCTGAAAGAATTGACACTGATTATCTGTACATGTCCATTTAAAGAAATGTTTTCAAATACTGGAATCTCCTGCCTCTTGACCCAAATGTAGCATAGCAAAACCACGCCCTCATCAGGAGGGGGGATCGGCATCCATGTGCACATGTCCTGAATAAGTGGCTTTGCTTCCAGCTTTGCAGTGTTCTAGAAGTCTCTTTTCATACAGATGCAAATATCATAAGAGAAAAAAAAATAGAGATTAGCAGGAATGGGAATTGGGGTTTTTCTAAGTCTTTACAGCAAGACCCTCCCTATATTTTCAGTTTTCAAAATCAGTGAGATACTTTAGGCCAGTGGTATGTAAATTGCTCTGTGGAGACCTCAGGTTCCTTGATAACAGCAGAGGAGGAAACAGAAGAGTGTTTTTTCTTCTTTAGGACCTAGATCATCCCCAGGTAGTGAAATTTCAGTGAGGAATGCATTTGGACTATTTATTAACTAAGTAAAATTTTGAGCCTAAAGGAAAGTGAGTAGACTTCCCAAAGCAGCTGACTGATTTCCAGAAAATGTTTTTGGAAAAGTGGGTCTCCTGCTTCATTTCCCAGCCCCTCCATCTGTGTCTTGTCAGTGACGGAGATGAGAAGCCACTCGAGGTATAAGATGTGTAGGAGATCAGGACAACTCTTTCTGTCAATCCATGATTGATACCCTTTGCTGGTTCATTCCAGTGCTAGGAATTGGGTGGGATTTGCCCAACCCAATCTGAAACTGGTTTTCTATGCTCTCTGGATTCTGTTTCAATGGTTTCTTCATTCACTGCCCCATCCAGTTCTTCTCCAGAGTCATGGATGAATCTGAGCCTGTCGGCGTCACGAAGTGTCAGCAGTGGGGATGGTCTGTGCAGAGGCAGGAAGACAGACAGGTGCTCACACTGAGGGAAACAGGCAAGGACCCAAAAGAGCTGAGTGTGACAGCTCAACTGTCATTGGGCTGCTTGAGCCTGGGCCCTCAGAAGCCTCAGAAGAACACACTGAACTATCTGTATTCCAACATAGAGCCCCAGCTTCACAACGCAGAATACAGAAGGGTAGACTAAGTGAAAATAAGTAAATACGGATACATAGGTATTGACAGGTGGTGCGGATTCAGGCAGGTGGAGCAAGGCTCTGCAGATTGCACTGGATCAGTGACAGGGAGTGTATTCTAAGAGAGAGGAGGGCATCTATGTGCGGTTAAGGTAGTTGGGGGTCAAGCTGTAGAGAGTCTTAGATGTCAGGAAAAGCAGTGTCTTTAGACTGACAAAAGTTTAGTTTCCAAGTATCCTTTCAGAATTCTTTATTGATCAACAGAACATTTTGTCATGATTGGCTTCATGATTTGACATACTAAAATTTTCAAATTTGGTATTTATTTTATATTAGTGACGTCTTAGATTAATGATTCCCTGGTGGAATTTAGAGAGACACCTTAATCACACCAGCGATACACTTTCTAAGGATGGTTTACTTGGAGAACTCCCAAAGATGGATAATGCCATCCACTGAATAAAGATTCTCATTTTTCTACTTGGGGATCTTGTTCTTTTCCTAAACCTTTGTCTCTCAGCGTTGAAAATGGACTGCATCTTATTTGGGAGGCCTCTTTTCCTTGGTTGCATTAACCGTACTGATTCTGGAGTTGGAAGACCCTGGAAGGAAGCCCGGATCTAACAGCCAGGATCCATAGATCTTGGGCATGTGTTACAAGCAGGTGTGTGTGGAGTAACGGAGGTCTCTAGAGGAGTGGCACAGAAGAGTCACAATTTATGTGGCGATTACATTCTAAAATTGGCATATGCGGTTAAAAAAATGCTTACAGTCAACTTTACCCTTGACAAGGCTTTTAAACAGCTCCCAAAAGTCCAGGACCCTTGAAAGCTCCAAAATCAAGAGTTAGCATCATTGATTTCTCTTTGCATTTCTGCTGAGGCACCTCTTTCCAGGGAATATGAAGCCCAGGACTACTTGGAATAAGGCAAAGGGTTAGGTGGTAAATAGACAATTCTCTCACTCCCTCTCATTTCCCCCCCAGTGTGGACAGCTGAATTTGTGTAAGTTATACTTAAATATGATGCCACTCTACTGTACTGTTTATTTTACTAATAAGTAAATTGAATTGTATTATGCTTTAAGTATTTCAGATTCATTGATTCACTTTTTTGCACATGATTTGTGCAGGCAAAGGTGAAAAGGCAGTTAAGACATGTCTTTTTTATTGAAGAGCTGTAACTCTGGTCAGGGAAACAGACAAGTAAACAAATGGTTATCATGCAATTTGAGAAGTGCTTGAATGAGGCAGTGTCTCAGTGCTGCGGGATCACAGAGAAGGGCCAGTAAAGCAGTCTGGGGGTCAGGAAAGGCTCTACTGTGGGACGCACTGGCCCAAGCCACCATTTTTTCTCACTAGGCTTCTGCAACAACCTTCTAAATACCCTCCCTGCTTCTGTTTTTGCCCCTTGTTCTCCCCCTTCCCTGAATCTGTAGCTCCCTAGCAGCCAGAATAGTCCTCTTAAAACATAAGAGGAACATGCACACTCCTCTACTCAAAACCCTCCAGTGGCTTTCCATCTTGCTCAGAAGCAGAACTCAAGTTCTTAGGAGGCCTATAAGACCTTGTAGGATCTGGGCCCTGCCACCTCTCTGCCCTCATCTCCAGCATGTCTCTCCTTGTTCCCCGATTCAGGCACACCAGCCTCCTTGATGTTCTTTGAACATGTCATTCACATGACTGCTCAGGACTTTTGTACTTGCTGTCTGTCTGCCTGGATTTCTCTTTCCCCAAATATCTTCATGGCTTGTTCCCCAATGTTTTCAAGTCCCTTCCGAAATGTGACTATATTTTATAGGCCTTCCCTGGCTATCCTGTATAAATAGTAACAAGCCTCCACCCCATCCTAGCACTCCTGCTTCCTTTTAGCTTACTTATCATCATCTGACATACTTTAATTCACTTATGTATTTGCCCCACCCACTTAGATTTTAAGGTGTATGAGGGTAAGACTGTTTTGTCCACTTTTTAACAGTGCCTGGTACATAGTATTCACTCAGTAAATGTTGAATTAATAATTTATTTTTCTTCTCTTGAATGGCTTACACATATATTTTGCCTAATGAGTGGATGGATAAATGAAGGATGAATATATATTCTCTTGGTACCAGCAGAAGCTATTATTTCCAAATGGACTATTTCTCTGGAATGACTTTACAGTTCTTTATTGGGACAAAAGACTTAATCAGGACTTGTCAGGAACTCTTGGGTTCTGCCAAGATAACATCTCACTTACAAATGGACATGGCCATTAATCACCTGCAATGATAGTGGAGCACAACATTAGAAAAGAAAGGGTTTGGGGTTGGGGAGAGGGAGTAAGAGAGGATTGGGATGGCCGCAAAGAGACTCCTCATGTTGAGGAACCTGGCTGGCTGTTAGATTAAAAATATGTGTATATATATGTTTGTGTGTGTGTACACATGCTTTTGTGTATATAGTAAGTGTATAGATGTACTTTTATATATGTAAGTATAAACATACGTGATCTAAAAAATCAAAACCAAAGATCCCAAAGTCCAAAGATTTGAACATCTCAAAGGACTCTGAAGGCTTAGCAGAACACTTGGGGATGCTTGGGGAACTGGAAATGCGGGGAAGACTTGCAGAATTCCCCTAGATCACATCTAGCTCACTAGACATTACTTTCTGGTGAGGCTGGGCATACAGCGTGAACAATAAAAACAACAAAAGTCCCTGCTTTCATAGAGCTTACATTCTGGTAGGTAGAAAAGTGAGTAAGGAAATAAATCTAAAGTATATGTGGTGATATAAATACTAGGAGGAGAAGAAACAAAATAAAGCATGATGAGAGTGTAGGAGATAATGGAGTGCCATTTTAGAGAGTTGAGTTGGCAGGGAGCTGAGGCTTGCTTGACAGGAAGTCAAAGGACCAGCAAATGCAAAGACCTGAGAAGTAAGTGCTTGTTGAATTCAAAGGGTATTAAAAAAAGAACGAATTAAGTGAGACACGTTATGAAGAGCCTTTAAGCCATGGTAAGGAGTTTGGATTTAATTCTGATTACAATAAAAAGCCACTGGGCACTTTTTAGCAGGGGAGTGACTGATCTGAATTTAGGAAAATCCCTCTGACTGGTCTATGGAGGATGGACATAATGCACTGGTAGAGTCAGAAGATAGGTAGGTAGGTATTACTGCCCTCCAGGCAAGAAAATATAGCAATGGGAGTTAGAATAGTAGCAGTGGAGATGGTAAGAAGTGGATAGCTGTGGGATATACTTTGGAGGTAGAGTCAAAAGGACTTATTGATGAATTGGATGTTGTGTGTGAGAGGTGAGGAATTGATTTCTTTATCACTCAAGGTAGGCTAGGTTGCGTTACAACAACAAACTGCTCCAAAATATTAGAGGCTTAAAACGAAAGAGGTTTATTTCTTATTAACACATCATGTCCTTTGTGTGTTGGCTGGTAGATTTGATATTTTATAATTGTCTTCCCTCTGGGACATGGGATGACAGGGTAGCCACTAAGTGAAACATTGGTGACTGACGTTGAAAAGGGAAAAGAGAAATTTACAGGGTTTCATACTGGGAACAATTAAATGTTTGGTCTGGAAATGACACATATCACTTCTGCTCAAAACTAATTGGCCAAAATTAGTCACGCAGCTCCACCTACCACAGGGTGGCCAAGAAATACAATTCTATCTTGTGCCAGGAAGGCAAATGGTCAGAACCACTCAGACAGCTGCACTAATGACTCCATGATATCTTCTAGGTTTGGATAACTGTTAATAACATTATCTAAGTGGAGATGCTTGAGAGGAGTGTGCTTGGGGAAGGTGAAATCAGCATTTATGTTTTAGCCATGTTCAGTTTAAAAGCTTGTTAGAGAGGGGTCGAGTCAAGATGGCAGCGGAAGCAGACTCTGAGCTCACCTCCTCCCGCGGACACAGCCAATTTACAAGTACTCGTGGAAAAATTACCCCTGAGACAGAACTGAAAACTGCATAAGTGGAACTCCTGCGACAACGGACAATCCTAACTGAGGTAGAAGAGGCAGAGACTCCCTTCGGGAGAGGAAAAACGCCGCCTTCACAAGCCGCCAGCTTCATGGCTGCCGGGAGCAGCTCACAGGTATGCAGCCTCGCTGGAGGCGCGGGGCCCTGAGCTGGGAGCACCCCTGCTGTGGGCATTTTGTGGACCCAGCACAATCGATACGAGTGGCATAATATCTGACTTTGCTGCTACTAAAACACTGGGGAGCACCCCCAGAAAACCCGGTTCACAAAGAAACTAAAACCGGCTCTTAAAGGGCCCGCGCGCAAACTCACCCGTTTCAGAAAGCATCCTAAAATCACCAGAAAGAAAGGTGCACAGTGCTGTGGTGACAAGAGACTCACCTAATAGGCCCTGAGTGCATCTCGGTGAGGGGTGAGACCTCACCAGGGACTGGGACATTGGCGGCGGCCATTGTTGTGGCCTGGTGTGGGCGTGCTGACACAGACGCCATTGGAGTTCTCCCTGAGGCCTGCTAGCCCAGGGTCTGCCCCACCCGCTAGAGCACCGATTTAATCCAGCTCAGCCAGGGCAGGCAGCCCACCCTAGAGACTGGCCCCACCCAACAACAAGCTCTCAGGCAACTTGTGGGCCTGCATAGATTGGTGACTGGATTCTCTGCAGCCTAGCAACTGAGCCGACATCAGTGGGGCAGGTTGTGCACACGGAGCGGCAGGTTGTGCACACGGAGTGGGTGGAGAGTGCGGGGCGGTGGTGGAGTGTGTGGGGCTCCCGCCGTGGAGAGACTGGGTCCGCTTTGGGAGGTCGGGGCGCGCACACGAGGCAGGACTGTTGTTGACTGTGTGTGTGGACCTGTGGGCGGCAGGGCTTGTCAGCTGCAGAAGACTTGTGCTTCTCAAAGACCAACATAGGGGGTTTGCCCCACCTACCAAAGCCTGAAACAATTAGGTGCTCCTTTGCCTGAGGCCAGCCCCACCCAGCTGCAATCCTCAGAGAGCTGACAAGAGACCTAATAGGCGAGAGGCTTACAGCAATTTTAAGGCCCTGAGCCTAACAACCTGCCACGCTGGGGGCCTACTCACTTAAAAGAAATACTGCAACACAAACGTGGTATTAGAACTTGCAGCCAACAGTGCTGGGGCTCCCCACACCTGATAAAGAGACTGAAGGGCCCACAACAACTACAAGCAGCTGAGCATTACAACAGCTGGCCAGGAGCATAACTCAGCCTCCCTGGGTGCCTACAGGGAGAGCAAACAGGCCACAACAGAAGGACACGCATAGTCCGCATAGGGGTCACCCCTGGAACATTGAGAACTGAGGGAAGCACACTGGAAGCCTCCTAAGGCATCACTTACATAAGGTCACCTATCCAAGAGCAGGAGACATAGCTGACCTACCTAATACGTAGACACAAGCACAGGGAAAGAGGCAAAATGAGGAGGCAAAAGAATACATTCCAAGTAAGGGAACAGGACAAAACCCCAGAAAAGGAACTAAGTGAAACAGAAATGAGCAACCTACCCGACAGAGAGTTCAAACTAAGAGTGTTAAGGATGCTCACTGATCTGGGGAGAAGAATAGATGAACTCAGTGAGAATGTCAACAAAGAAATGGAAGATATAAAAAAGAACCAATCAGAAATGAAGAATACAATACTGGAAATGAAAAATTCATTAGAGGGACTCAAAAGCAGAGTAGAGGATACAGAAGAACGGATCTGTGAGCTGGATGAAAGACTAGAAGAAATTACCCAAGGTGAACAGGTAAAAGAGAAAAGAATTAAAAAGAGTGAGGACAGTCTAAGGGACCTCTGGGACAACATCAAGCGCACTAACATCCGTGTTATAGGTGTCCCAGAAGGAGCAGAGCGAGACAAGAGGGCAGAGAATCTATTTCAAGAAATAATAGATGAAAACTTCCCTAACCTAAGGAAGGAAACAGACATCCAGGTACAGGAAGCACTGAGAGCCCCAAACAAGATAAAGCCAAAGAGACCCACACGGGGACACATCATAATCAAAATGTCCAGAATTAAAGATAAAGAGAGAATCCTAAAAGCCGCAAGAGAATGTCAAGTTACATACAAAGGAAACCCCATAAGGCTATCAGCTGACTTCTCAGCAGAAACCTTACAGGCTAGAAGAGAATGGCACGATATATTTAAAGTGCTAAAAGGAAAAAACTTACCACCAAGAATACTCTACCCAGGAAGGTTATCATTCAAAATGGAAGGAGAGATCAAAAATTTCCCAGACAAGCAAAAATTAAAGGAGTTTGTCACCAAGAAACCAGTGCTACAAGAAATGTTAAAGGGACCTATTTAAGGGGAAAAGAGAAGACCACAAATAGGAAAAATTATCTATTTCCATGATAAGAACGTAATGGATACAAATGCACAAAAAAGAGGTTAGATATGATATCAAAAACATAAAAGGAGGGACGAGGGGAGTTAAAGAGTACAGCTTTCAGACAGAGGCCAAACTAAAGTGACCATCAATTCTGTATAGAAGAAGAAAGGAACAGAGAAGGACTACTAAAACACTGAGAAAAAAACAAAGTTAAAAAATGGCAGTAAGTACATGCTTATCAATTGCTACTTTAAACGTCAATGGACTAAATGCTCCAATTAAAAGGCATAGGGTGGCTGATTGGATAAAAAAACAAGACCCATATATATGCTACATACAAGAGACACACTTCAGACCTAAAGACACTCACAAACTGAAAGTGAAGGGATGGAAAAAGATACTCCACGCAAATGGCAATGAAAAGAAAGCTGGGGTAGCAGTACTCATATCAGACAAAATAGACTTTAAAACAAAAACTGTGAAAAGAGACAAAGAAGGGCATTACATAATGATCAAGGGCACAATCCAACAAGAGGATATAACACTTGTAAATATCTACGCACCCAATGTAGGTGCACCTAAATATATAAAGCAATTATTAACAGACATAAAAACAGAAATAGACAGTAACACAATAATAGTAGGGGACTTTAACACTCCACTTACACCAACGGATAGATCATCCAAACAGAAGATCAATAAGGAAACATTGGCCTTAAATGACACATTAGAACAGATGGACCTAGTAGATATATACAGAGCATTCCATCCAAAAACCGAAGAATACACATTCTTTTCAAATGCACATGGAACATTCTCCAGGATTGATCACATATTAGGCCACAAAACAAGTCTCCATAAATTTAGGAAGATTGAAATAATACCAAGCATCTTTTCTGACCACAATGGTATGAAACTAGAAATGAACTATAGGAAGAAAATCAGAAAAGCCACAAATACGTGGAGATTAAACAAAATGCTACTGAACAATGACTGGGTTAACAAAGAAATCAAAGGAGAAATCAAAAAATACCTGGAGACAAATGAAAATGAAAATACGACATGCCAGAATTTATGGGATACAGCAAAAGCGGTTCTAAGAGGGAAGTTTATAGCAATACAGGCCTATCTCAAGAAACAAGAAAAATCTCAAATAAAAAATCTAACAATGCACCTAACGGAACTGTAAAAAGAAGAACAAACCAAGCCCAAAATCAGTAGAAGAAGGGAAATAATAAAAATCAGAGCTGAAATAAATGAAATAGAGACCAAAAAAAAAATAGAAAAAATTACTAAAACCAAGAGCTGGTTCTTTGAAAAGATCACCAAAATTGACAAACCTTTAGCTAGACTCACCAAGAAAAAAGAGAGAAGGCACAAATAAGTAAAATCAGAAATGAAAGAGGAGAGGTTACAACAGACACCTCAGAAATACAAAAGATTATAAGAGAATACTATGAAAAGCTATATGCCAACCAATTCGACAATCTGGAAGAAATGGATAAATTCTTAGAATCATACAACCTTCCAAAACTGGATCAAGAAGAAGTAGAGAATTTGAATAGACCAATCACCAGTAAGGAGATCGAAACAGTAATCACAAACCTCCCCAAAAATAAAAGTCCAGGACCAGACGGCTTCCCTGGTGAATTCTACCAAACATTCAAAGAAGACTTAATACCTATCCTTCTCAAACTCTTCCAAAAATTGAGGAGGGGGAAGCTCCTAACTCATTCTATGAAGCTGACATTACCCTGATACCAAAACCAGACAAGGACAACACAAAAAAGAAAATTACAGGCCAATATCACTGATGAACATCGATGCGAAAATCCTCAACAAAATACTAGCAAATCGCATACAACAATACGTTAAAAGATTATACACCATGATCAAGTGGGATTTATTCCAGGGATGCAGGGATGGTTTAACATTTGCAAATCAATCAACGTAATACACCACATTAATAAAATGAAGAATAAAAATCACATGATCATCTCAATAGATGCAGAGAAAGCATTTGACAAGATCCAGCATCCATTTATGATAAAAACTCTGAATAAAATGGGTATAGAAGGAAAGTACCTCAACATAATAAAGACCATATATGAGAAACCCACAGCTAATATTATCCTCAATGGTGAAAAACTGAAAGCTATCCCTCTAAGAACAGGAACCAGACAAGGATGCCCACTGTCACCACTCCTATTTAACATAATACTGGAAGTCCAGCCAGAGCAATCAGGCAAGAGAAAGAAATAAAAGGGATCCAAATTGGGAAGGAAGAAGTGAAATTGTCACTATTTGCAGATGACATGATTTTATATATAGAAAACCCTAAAGAATCCCCCAGAAAACTTTTGGAAGTAATAAACGAATATGGTAAAGTTGCAGGATACAAAATCAACATACAAAAATCAGTTGCATTTCTGTACACTAACAACGAAGTAGCAGAAAGAGAAATTAAGAATACCATCCCATTTACAATTGCAACAAAAAGAATAAAATACCTAGGAATAAACTTAACCAAAGAGGTGAAAGATCTGTACACTGAAAACTATAAAACATTTCTGAAAGAAATTGAAGAAGACACAAACAAATGGAAAGATATTCTGTGCTCTTGGATTGGAAGAATTAACATAGTTAAGATGTCCGTACTTCCTACAGCCATCTATAGATTCAATGCAATCCCTATCAAACTTCCAACAACATTTTTCACAGAAATAGAACAAATAATCCTAAAATTTATATGGAACAACAAAAGACCCCGAATAGCTAAAGGAATCCTGAGAAAAAAGAACAAAGCTGGAGGTATCACACTCCCTGATTTCAAAATATACTACAAAGCTATAGTAACCAAAACAGCATGGTACTGGCACAAAAACAGACACACAGATCAATGGAATAGAATCGAAAGCCCAGAAATAAACCCACACATCTATGGACAGCTAATCTTTGACAAAGGAGCCAAGAACATACAATGGGGAAAAGAAAGTCTCTTCAACAAATGGTGTTGGGAAAACTGGATAGCCACATGCAAAAAAATGAAAGTAGACCCTTACCTTACACCATACACAAAAGTTAACTCCAAATGGATTAAAGACTTGAATGTAAGACCTGAAACTGTGAAACTTCTAGAAGAAAACATAGGCAGTATGCTCTTCGACATCGGTCTTAGCAACATCTTTTCAAACACCATGTCTGACTGGGCAAGAGAAACAATAGAAAAAATAAACAAATGGGACTACATCAAACTAAAAAGCTTCTGCACAGCAAAGGAAACCATCAACAAAATGAAAAGACAACCTAACAATTGGGAGAAGATATTTGCAAACCATACATCTGATAAGGGCTTAATCTCCAAAATATACAAAGAACTCATGCATCTCAACAACAAAAAAAACTACCAACCCAATTAAAAAATGGGCAAAAGACCTGAACAGACATTTCTCCAAAGAAGATATACAGATGGCCAACAGACACATGAAAAGATGTTCAAAATCACTAACTATCAGGGAAATGCAAATCAAAACTACAATGAGATATCACCTCACGCCCGTCAGAATGGCTATAATTAACAAGACAGGAAACAACATGTGTTGGAGAGGATGTGGAGAGAAGGGAGCTCTCATACACTGCTGGTGGGAGTGCAAACTGGTGCAGCCACTATGGAAAACAGTATGGAGATTCCTCAAAAAATCAAGGATAGAACTACCATATGATCCAGCTATTCCACTGTTGGGTATTTACCCAAAGAACTTGAAAACACCAATTTGTGAAGGTACATGCACCCCTGTGTTCATTGCAGCGTTATACACAATAGCCAAGACTTGGAAGCAACCTAAGTGCCCATCAAGGGACGAATGGATAAAGAAGATGTGGTATATATACACAATGGAATACTACTCAGCCATAAGAAACGATGAAATCCAGCCATTTGTGACAACGTGGATGGACATTGAGGGTATAATGCAAAGTGAAATAAGTCAGAGGGAGAAGGTCAAATACCGTATGATTTCCTTCATTAAGTAGTAGATAATAGCAACAATAAACAAACACATAGGGAGAGAGATTGGATTGGTGGTTACCAGAGGGGAAGGGGGGAGGAAGGAGGGTGAAAGGGATAATTCAGTACATGTGTGTGGTGACGGGTTGTAATTAGTATTTTGGTGGTGAACATGATGTAATCTATGCAGAAATAGAAGTATAATGACGTACACCTGAAATTTTTACAATGTCATAAACCAATGTTACTGCAATAAACAAAAAATTAAAAAAAAAATAAAAGCTTGTTAAGTGGAGATGTCAAAAGACAGTTGGAAATATGACTCTGATCATCAGAGGAAATCTATGGCTAGAGATATAAATTTGAGCATCAACAAAATATATATGATATTTAAAGTAATGGGACACATAGAATGTAGTTGGATTAAAGAAGAGGGCCAAAGACAGAACTCTGGGGCTCTCAACTAGTATAGGTCTTCTAGAGGAGAAGCCAACAAAGGAAACTGAGAGAGATATTGTAATGGTAGACAGAGAAACAAGAGAGTGTGGAATCTTAAAAGACCTTGAGAAGTAAATCTTGCAAGTAGAAGAGAGTGCTGAGAGGTCAAAGGAAATGAGAGTTAATTATCGGTTCTGGTAAGTGATTGATCACTCCAGGGGTGTAGTGTGGGCAAGAGACTAATTTGAAGTGGATTGAGGAGAGAAAGGTAAGAGTGGAATTGATGAAAGTAGGTATAGAAAACTTTTGGAAGAGTTTTTCTGTAATCAGAGCAGTAAAATGAGGTCAGTAATGAGGAGGAACGTGGCATCCAGAAGTTAGGAGGTCAGGTCAAAAAATTAAAAATAGAACTACCATATGATCCAGCAATTCCGTTTCTGGGTAGTGATTTGAAGAAAGCGAAAACACTAATTTAAAAAGATATATGCACCCCCATGTTCACTGCAGCATTATTTACAATAGCAAAGATATGGAAACAACCTAAGTGTCCATTGATGGATGAATGGATAAAGAACTTGTGGTATATATATACACAATGGAATATTATTTAGCCATAAAAAAGAATGAAATCTTGCCTTTTGCAATAACATAGATGGACCTCGAGGATATTATGCTAAGTGAAATAAGTCAGGCAGGGAAAACAAATACCATATGATCTCTCTTACATGTAGAATCTTAAAATAAATAAGTAAATAACACAACAAGCTCATAGATACAGAGAACCGATTGGTGATAGCCAGAGGCCAGAGATGGGGTGGATGAAATGCGTGAACTGTTTTTGTTTTAGTTTAAATAAATGGAATTACAAAAAGAAAATTGGAGGTCAGGAGGGGGAGTAGGTGGTCAAAATGATGATTTTGTCTGTTGAAATATTTTGACCTAAGAGAAAGGAATTCAAATGGAAAATATTCAAGTATTAGTTGGAGATATGAGTCTGAACATAGAGAAAAATCAGAGCTGGCATAAATATTTAGTAGCCCTCTGTGTAGAGAAAAGAGTTGGGAGTGGGGATGTAGATGAGTTCTGATAGGAAAAAAGAGTGAAGATCAAGGTTGAGCCTTAGGGAAGAACACATTAATAAAATCAGGAGAAGAAAGAGTAGCTAGTTAAGAAATGGGAGAAAATAGGTTGAGTAGATTATATGTCATAGAAATCAAAGGAAGAGAGTTTCAACATCTTTTCAAGAGGTTTTTCTTCAAGTTCTGCGTTCTCCTAAATATGTAGTTCACATTCTGTACTTTCAGGCCACATTTGCAGTAGACTATACTGTAGTTGATTAAATATATAGCCTAAGAACTTGGGAACACTTAGGATAATGGTTTTTTATCTCAAATAAATGGGAGTGATGCTCTTCACTTTTCTATTCTTTTGGCTATTGTTTCCTCGCATTGTTTTGAAATTTCTCTAAAGCTGACTTAAAGATATTGTCAGTGCCATATCATCACTGTATTTTTCTCCTCCTCCTCCTCTTTCCTCCTCTTCATCATCAATCTCACCATCATCCTTAACAAAATAATCATTATCACCATTAGACCTCATTAGATTAATTATTTTGATATTTTAATAGTTTGGTTGGATCTCTTGAGGGGCATGCATTTTAGTATAGCAGGACATATTGACAGCACTTTTGATTATATGTTGAGTACTTACTGAGTGCTTACTTCAAAGATGGACAAGATTCATGCCCTAAGTTCTTTCAGTTCAATTTCCTCGGAAAGATTACAGAGAATCAGGAGGAAAAAGAAGTGCTCAGAGAGAATACAAGTGATTCAGACTACAAATATATGGTGTCACTAGAATAATTTGGCGGAAGTTTCTTCTCTATTCAGGTTAGCTATGAGAAGCATATGTAGATGAATAGTCCTGGAATGTAGATGCAGGGTAAAGTGGTGACTATATATCTTAATATTAAATGGAATAAAAGTGGAGTGTCTCCTACTTGAAGCTAGGAATAATGTGGTCTTATGACACCCCTTCTCTGGAGTATAATTTGGCTCATTTTTAATTCTAGTGATCTGTTGATCTCTTGGTCCCTCCCCTTCTTTCTTCTTTCACTATCCCCCTTCCTCCCTCTCTCCCTCCTTTCTTCCTCTCCAGCACTTCTCACTCCTCTTACTGAATTCCTTCTATCAGTGACTTGATGTCTACTTAGTTAACCAAGCCAGAGACTTGGAAGTCATTATTGTTTCCCCTTCTTTTCTTAAACGTTCTTCCAAGACCCACTTATTCCCAAGGCCTGTTGACCTGACTCATCTCTCTCTTCCACATTGCCACTGTCTTCGTTCAATTGTTCCTTCTTTTCTGGATCATCATGTTGTGGACCACTGACCAAGTATAGGACAGCAGCGTGAAGGATAGATTGAAGCAGAGACATAGGAGTTGGAATTAGGATGAGTTAGGAAGCTGTATTGTACTAGTCCATGTGAGACTTAATCCCGACTCCATCTCTCCAGGGCAGAATTGACCATTCTGCATGGAGAATCCACTACATATTCCTCTTCTAACATCACTACGTATATATGTTTACATGTATAACACCTCTACTAAAAGGTAAGCTCCTTAAGGTCAGGAACCATGTCATTCATTATAGAGCCTAACATTTAATAAGCTCTTTATCTTTGTTTTACTGGATGATTAAATAAATGGAGGCCTAAATAGGACCAGTGGCAGCAGGAATGAAGTAGAGAAAATGAATGTGAAAGACTTGTTGGGCATGGAATCAAATGAACTTGGTAGCAAATTGATACTAGGGGCAATGAGGAGGGAAAGATCAGATATAGCTACAAAAATTTGAACTTGGGTGACCATTGACAGAAATAAGGAAGTCAAGAGGAGGAATTGATGAGTTTGCTTTTAGGCAGGTTGATTTTTAAGTACTGTAGAGAATTTTAATTTTAAATAGATGAATTGTTCTGGTGGACAATTCAGATTTGGGGCCTGGGGCTTTGGAAAGTGTTTAGGTCTAGAGATGAAGATATCTGAGTGGGTGAAATTACCAAGTGAGGTTGAGTAGGGAAAAGGGGAAAGAGAACCTTCATCACACGCTTGGGGAAAGCCTCTTTTTAAGGAATTTAGAAAAGATGCTGATGACAGAGGTTGAATATGAGTCATCAAAGAGTTATTTGGAAAGCGTACAGTCAGGAAACCCTGGAAAAGAGAATTTTGAGAAGAGAGTGATAGAAAAAAATGTAGCTATTTTACGGATACAGTCATGTGTCGCTTAATGACAGGGATATGTTCTGAGAAATGTGTCATTAGGCGATTTTGTCACTGTGTGAACATCATAGAGTGTACTTACACAAACCTAGATGGTGTAGCCTACTACACACCTAGGCTATATGCTACTAATCTTACGGGACCACCATCATATATGGAGCCCGTTGTTGACTGAAACATCATTATGCAGTGCATGACTGTGTTGAGTGTTCTGATGACTGAGGCCTATTTAAATTTAATTATTAGGACATTAGTAATCTTATTTTAGAATTATTTACTCATGAGTTAAATATGTTTTACTTAGAAAGCAACTAAGTTAAAACACGGTTGAATGCTGCAGGACAAGGTATAAATATTCTCTCCTCTTTGATCTGTGGTTAAACAAAATTCCCTTTATTGGTTTTTTTTGGAAGTATATCCTCTAGCCACACAGACAAATGGAATCCAGTGATAAAAGCCATAGAGATAAAAATCTAAGTGTCTCGATTTATCCCATTGCCAGTTTCCACTTTCTCTGCTCATTATTAAGTGTTAAGCAATAGATTTAGGGTTTCTGATAGAATTCAAGATGATGCCTTGCCTCTTTGCCCTAGATCTAGGGACACTCTAGTCTCTCTTGATTTTTACCTTTTTCTGTGCATTCATAGTTTGAATAAGAGTAAGAGAGCCCCAGATAGATCCTGACAATCTTTCAGGTGCAACAGGCTGTGGTGTCAGTATTTTATTCAGGGCAGCCCATGAGGAGGCCAGGGAGGAGAATGCCTTTAGTCACATCTCTCCTCAATCCTTGGATTGTGGTAAATACAGAAGACACTTGCTGGTCAAAATTATGTCAGGCAAGAAAATATTTTCTACCTCTGTGATGAAAGAAAACCTAGACAAGGGCATGGCCAGTAAATGGCCTATTAGAAATGGGGAAAATAGTGACTGTGTGGGTCAGGGCTATGACAGTTCCAGGAAAGGACCTTGGAAAACTCTGGACCATAAATTAAATTACATACTATTTGCTTTGTTTGCAGGTAGAAACCCTTTACTATACTTTTTTAGTGTCAACACCTCCTTAGGAAGCATATAATGAAAGTATATCTGATAGTATATACTTCCATGCCGGTCCCAAAATAAACTCTAAAGATCAAGGAGCCAGAGGTAAGAGTGGGTAGGTTTTTCCAAAGGCTTGGCTTCTCCTCAGGACATCAGTTAGATCTTGGTAATAGGAAGGTCCCCCAATCACCATGTATTCCCTAGGCTCCTTGCCTATTTTCTTGTCCCCTTGATCACTTCAGTTTGGCCTGATTAGATGGTGCCAAAATTTCCAGCTGCTGGTTTGGATTCCAAGGAAAGTTGGTAAATGGAATGACTACTGATTCAAATATGCAGCAATATACAAGTCTTTGTTGCGGTTTTGTTTGTGATCATAGGATTCCCTAGATGGGGATGATTTCCTGAGAAATCATAATAGCATCGTGTTTGAATAAAGGTTGTTTCTAAACTGTTTTGTCCAAAGTAATTGGAATACATAGGCCAACCATATAGCCTAATGGCTTTGAGTATACATTTGGGAGTCAGATGGACTTGAGTTCAAGTCCTAGCTCTGCCACTTGAAAGCCTTGTGAGCCTGGGCAAGTCATGTGACTTCTCCTAGTCTCAGTTTTCTCATCTGTGAAATTAGATAATGATGCTACCTTATGGAATTGTGATAATTATAGGAAATTCTAAATATAAAGCATTTATCACAGTTCTTGGCACTTAGTATCTATTCTTCATTATCAGTATTAGATGGAGAACTGAACACGTCAGTAGACCTGGGCAGTACAGCATTCCTAGAGCCTCCAAGAAGTCATCAAGCTTTGTCTCTTTAAAAGTCATCCTATCGGGGCCAGCCCAGTGGTGTAGTGGTTAAGTTCATCCACTCTGCTTTGGCAGCCTGGGGTTTGCAGGTTTGGATCCCGGGCGTGGACCTATGCACCACTTCTCAAGCCATGCTGCGGCAGGCATCCCACATATAAAGTAGAGGAAGATGGGCATGGATGTTAGCCCAGGGCCAATCTTCCTCAGCAAGAGGAGGATTGGCAACAGATGTTAGTTAGCTCAGGGCTAATCTTCTTCACCAAAAACAAAAAACAAAAAACAAAAAAAACGTCATCTTATAAGCTTTATCTCTGAAATTTTTCTATCATCTCCCCCTCCTTTTCCATTTTCACCATCACTGCTCAAGACTTGGGCATTACTTTCTCTTATTTGGATTTTTTTGTAATACCCTATACACAGTTGCCATATTGTCTTTCATGAATTTTGTTTCTGATTATGTTTTTCCTCTGCTCAAATACTTGCTCTGGATCCTCATATTTAAGACTGTGATTTGGCACAAACCTATTAGCTTAATCATCTATTTTTCATTTTCTTTATGCATTTCCCTCCCTGACACACATTTCCTCCCCAAGCCAATAATAATTCTTTTCATTGTACTTTTCATACTTTTGGTCTTATATATCATATTGCTGTAGATTTTTGAGTTGTTCTACTTTTTCTCTTATGTTCTTTTAATTCGTTTCCTATGTGGCCACCAGATTAATATTTATACAATGACAACTTGACCTCATCACTCTTCTGCCTGAGTGATCCTCCAGTGCCTTTAGGATCAAGTTGAAACTTCTCAGCTGATGTAGGAAGTCCTCTGGGATCTTATCCGGTCTCCTTCTCCACCATGAATCCCTCTATATGTAATTCAGCCACACTGATCACTCTCCAATTTATGAATATGCCAAAGTTTCTCACCCTTGTCTGTCCTTGCCCATGCTATTTCTCTTACCTTCCTCTATCTCCTGGCTAATGCCACTCATTTATCAAGTCTCACCTTAGTACTCTATCCTTTGGAAAGCATTTTCTGATTGCCCCTTCCCCCTGCCTATAGGTTGAATTAGGAGCTCATCCCTGCTTTCATGATAATTCAGAATACATTTTAAAGAACCTTTGTCATGCAAGTTGCTTACTTTTCTGTCTCCCCTTCTAACAGAGGACTTCTTTGCTGTATCTTTTTCATCTTTGTATTTTCACACAGCATGACACTGAATAAATAGATAATGAGTGTGTAAATAACTGAATAAATGTGTTTATGTATGTTTCCTTTAATAGAGTAAATTCTTTGAGGGAAGAGTCAGTGTTTCTTCTTCCTTGTATCCCGCACATTTCCTAGCATGGTCTTTTGTATGTAGTAGCTCAATAAATGCTTTGTGACTGAATGACAATATACATGTCTGTCTTCCCCAGAAGATTCTAAGTTTTTCAGGTAAGAGATTGTATGGTAAAATTAGGTAACTTCTAGCACAATGAATTATACATAATTCATGCTTTAATTCTTGTATTTAATTTTTACTTTGATTTGAACTCCAGTTATGGTGGGTTATGAGAGTCAGGCAGCTTCTCTATATTATATAAACTAGATAAAGCTATGGCATTAAAAACCTGGTAGCTAAGTGTAGCTGGTAATTTAAACTTCAGAGACTGAATGAGCACTCAAAAGCAGGAGTGGATTACCAGTATTGATACGCCTGGAGAATTTTCCATTCTTATTTGATTCTTCCTCTCTAAATCTGAGAAGTCCACTTACGGCAAACCTCAAAGTAGGCAGACCTTGCCCTGGGGTTTTACTGCAAATCAAACTCTAACAAGGGCTGGGGAATGAGCAGAGGAAGAGAATATTAATTTTATGTGGCTGCTGTAACAAATGACCACAAACTGGGTGGATTAAAACAGCAGAAATTTATTCTCTCCCAGTTCTGGAGGTCAGAAGTCTGAAATCAGTCTCACCAGGCTGAAATCAAGGCATAGGCGGGGCTGTGCTCCCTCTGGAGACTCTAGGGGAGAATCTATTCCTTGCCTCTTCCAGTTTCTGTAGCCAGGGACATTCCTTGACTTGTGGCTGCATCCTTCCAATCTCTCCTCCCCCTTCACATTGCCTTCTTCTCTGTGTGTGTGTCTAAGTTCCCTCTGACTCCCTCTTATACAGATGCAGGTGATTGCATTTAGAGCCCACCTGGGTGATACAGCATACTCTCACCTCAAGACCCCTAACCACATTTGCAAAGACCCCTTTCCAATAAGGTAATATTTACAGGTTCCAGGGATTAGGACCTGATGTCTTTGGGAAATATTATTCAAACTCCTATAGAAACAGATGTCTTTCCCTTTGCAGACTCAACGTGCTTAGTCTTCTAGGAACTTGATTTGCTTACAGGCATACCTCATGAGTAAACAGCTTTCAAACTGATGCCCCATTTAAAAGAAGCCAGGAGCTGCTGTCAGGAAGGGGCTAATTTAGGTCAGTTTCATGCCACTAGGCAGGCGTCTATGGTAACATTCCCAGATCTCATTATGAAAATAAACAATATTTATTGAGGAGTTGATTAAGTAACTACAAGTGCTGGTTGGAGTTCTTGGCAGGTCAGCAGTGGCAGCCAATTCCTATGATCTGGCTCTGTTTTGGGTGGATCATGGTCCGGTTCTGGGGGAACAGGTGTGCTCAGCTGGCCTGGCACTCACTCTTCTGTGTCCAGCAGTAGCTTTTCCATCTGTTTCATCAGGAGGGTCACAAAGGATCTAGGTGGTCACTGGGAGAGGAATTGAGGTGGTATCAAGAGAGAGGAAGAGGTCTGGAGTGGGCCACCCCTGCAAGGTCAGAGCAGGAACTTCCCCAATTTTTGAATTAGGGAAGAATTTCAGTAGTTGAGCTTGGGATGCAGACACTTCCTGGCTCCTCTGTATCTCCGTTGCATCTCTGTCATGTAGCCTAAGGAACAGCATGGACCCCAGGAGAGATCTTCTGCAAGGCCTTGACAGGTGCTCGTGAACACACTTCCCTCAGTGTGCCTGCCTGACTGTAACCTGACAGCCTAGCCACAGGCAGGATAGACCACCATTTCTAGTGACTCTTTTATAGTTCAACCAGCTGGGAAGCTGGATTAAAGGAGGGATCTTAAAGAAACCTCGATTTCTTTGCTGTTGTATAGAGGCAGGATAGTAATAGTTATTGAGTGAACAGTCTCTCAAGCCACACTTACCTGCATTTCATTCTGGCTTCACTACATAACAGCAGTGTGACTTTATGCAGATATTAAAATTTAAATGCTTTAAAAGGAAGATAATAGTAACCAACACTTACCATGTGCCAGGAGCTATTCTAAGCACTTTACGTATACGTAATCTTCTAATCCTCACAACCACCCTATGAGGTAAGTGTACTATTATTCTCTCACTTCAAAGAAGAGGAAACTGAGGTACAGAGAGGTTAAGTAACCTGTCTGTGTTACACAGTAACAGGCATCAAAGCAAGGATTTGAATCCAGATAGTTTGACTTCAGTAAATTGCCTCTTAATCGTGGTTTATGCTGCCTCTCCTGCCTCGGGTTGTTGTGAGGATCAAATAGGGTGGCCATCCACTCCACATGGTCTTGGAAGTTCTGGGTTACATCTGTTCTCCTGGTGAATTATTAATAGTACCCTCTTTTACTCTCAAAGGTAGTGTCATATCTTGGTTTAGATAATTATCACTTGAGGATTAAATAATTGTATGCCACATACTAAGAATAATGCCTGGCCCATAGGAGGCCCTCCGCTAATGTTAGCTCCTGCTACTTTTCTATTTCTACTACCATCAGCACCACCACAGCCACCCACAATCATCCCAAATCTGGGAGGCTTAGAGCTAGAGGGTTAACTCAGGTTCTGCAAATGCACATCATGGAAGCCACCATTCCCATTCGCACACCCATCTCAGACATTGCTCATTGGTCACAGCACAGCAATCTTTCCGACTTCGTGTCCTAGCCACTCTTAATTGATCAAAATTGGCATGTGAAATTAAAATTATTTTCCATACCTAGTTTCATTGAATCTAAGAATCCAGGAGCCCACTGTATAGAGAATCTGAATTTAAACTGAGCTTGTGGGTTTCTCCATTTATATTGAAACTTACTTCATTCCTAAAAGTGATAATGAATTTTGGACCTCTTGAAGCATCATTTATCCCTTTCCTCCAATATTCCTCACTGCCAGTTCTCTATCATTTCTCCCTCTAAAAGAATTCTAATTCATCATAATTTCCTATCCTCTGCCTATAATTTAATATCTTATGATAAAAGACCATTGAAATCCTATAGAAATGGACATAATATAAATATGGAGAAGGAGTGAGTCATTATAGGAATTATAGTTGACACTTAAGACCCAAGACTTAGAAAAGCTATCTTTAAATGTGATTTGTGTAACTGGTAGTGAAATTCACTTCAGGTTGGTTTTGCAAAGCATAAGGGACATCTAGTGGTTACCCAGGTCTCTCCAGATTCTCTAAAGGTAATGTAAAGTCATAGGTGTAAGTATTGGGGCTAAATACCATCACCTGGAAAGGTAGTCCCAAGAACGAAGAGGGGCTCCTTTGTTGCATGACTATTTTGAAGTTGACAAAAGATAAAGAAACATGTTCAGAAAAAAATCAATTTGAGTTCTTGCATTTCTAGATATATTATTGTTAGCTTGAACCCAACTCTTATTTGCTGTCTTTTGCACCAGGTTGGAAATGATTCTGTTATCAGCTACCTGCCAGCCTGGCATATTCTTCCTATCACTTCCCCCACCTCTTCTGCTGATTGCAGAGGGACTCTTTGGACCACTTTGAAAAGCCATCTGATTAGAGCCTTCATTAGGCTAGAAGCAGAGCTGCTTAGCAGGCCAGGCAAGAAGTAGTTTGCAATTGCTTCTGACAGGCAGATCTCCTTCTTTGGAAGTTGCTTGGCCATCAGAAAGCCATACAGCTCTGGTCCATGAGTACTTTGTATAAATGAATGGGCTTCACTTTATAAGAGGATAAACTACAAAGCCCCTGTGTGAACTTGCCTTCTTAGCCCCAGAGTGTCCTCCCAGAACTTACCTATTGGTCAGCATCTCTTAGTAGAATTTGTCGCTATCCATGGTTCTGAACTCACTGCTTCTGTCTTCTGTGCTGCCTAGAATACTTGCTTTTCTCATATGCTACTATTATTTCTAGCCAACTATGTTAGACTTCTTGAAGGTTCTGTTTCATTGAATCTTTTTATAGTATTTTCCCCTGTTCTTCTTCCTTTGTGCCTTTCATATAATTTCTTTCTCCAAAAGCTATTTGGCATTCCTACTGTAATCTATCTTCTTTCAGGGTAGTTGGTGGCAGCCATAAGTTGCTAGCTACTGCCAACAGCTTCATTAATGGGGATGCATTCTTGCTTTTTTGACTCTGGGTACAGAGGATAAAGGCTCTGAGGTACTGTTTCAAAAGCTCCATGTGTTTTCTATGGCCGTCCAAGCTACAATGTCATGAAGAGGTGGACAGCAGTCCCTTAACATACTCCAGAGTGGGAGGCAGTGTTGGTGCTGAGCTTTGTCAGCCAATCTCTTAGAGTACCTTGCTAGAATTTGTGATAGTTTTTTGCTTTTTCTTCTATTAGTGTTCTGCCAAGACACACAAACTAAGGACAGTTGCTACTCTGGGGTACAGAACTGTTCATACTGATAGCCTTAACATACAAACACATTTGCTAAGCATACACCTAGGGAAAACTCAACTAAATATTCAGTGGTTTCATCAAATTCTTTTTAACTGTAATACTTTAGCTTTCTACCTTCTCATCTCATCACTTATTGTCAAGCAGAATGAATGCAGAGGCTTCTTTCTGCATTATAGTTCTCATTGACTTAGAGGAATCAGGAAGTAGTATTTGTGGTCTTCCTTGCCCTTCTTCCTCCCCATTCTTCCACATCCTCCTACAAACATGTACTGACTTTGTGTCAGGTACTGGGATAAGCACTAGGAGACACAGAGAAGAAAGGCACAATTTCCGCCACTTGAGAAGCTATAATTGCATGAGATAGTCAATTATAGCACAACATGATAAATTCTATGACAGCAGTTAGAACATGGAGCCATGGGATCAGAGAGGAGGAAGTCAGCTCTGGGTGGGAGTGGCATGAGCAAGAATGTTGTAAAAGGATTCCCAAAGGGAGTTATACCTGAACTATTCCTCAAGTGTTGAACAGTAGTTATCGAGATAGATAATTCAGGTAAAGCTTATCCTTGAGATGGTTTATTGGAAGAACGCAGAACTTTGGCAAGGCTGGTGATGATGAGGTGGGGACTAGATCAGGAAGAGTCTTTTATGTAATGTTTAAAAGTCTGTCTTTGATTCTGAAGTTGATAGAGAACCATTGAAGGGTTTTAGGCCTAGAATGACATGTTATCCCCAGGGAAAACAGTGAGAGGATTAGAGTCACTTCTAGTCCTCAGAATAAAAATAACAGTAGATTCATAGTGATTCAGGAAGGCACCTTTTAAATGTTGTCACCTTTCTAATGAAGGTGTAATGTTGTCAGTTTCTAATGAAACTGCTAAAGGTTTCCTTTCTACTCTAATGGTTCCCTTTTTTTCCTAATTGCATAATGTCCATATTTTTAGAGCTTTTCATAATCAGGTACCACCTACTCATCTGATCTTAGTTTCTCTGCTTTGTGACATGTAACATTCTAGTCAGGTTGGTGCCCTCATCAAATATTCTAAGACAGAATGAAATGTAGGAGCTCACTGGGTAGGTCTGTTTAGTACTTATGTAAATGCAAGAAGCTAGAGTGTATATTTATTGAGTCTCTGCTGTGTGCCAGGTACTGTGCTAACCACTGGGGATGCATTAGTTACCACAACAGAAACATACAGCTTCAGTGTTTATGAAGCTTGCAGTCTAGAGGACCATAACAGTGCCATTCCTGGAAAGCAAAGGGAAGAGAAATACAATCTGAGTCAAGTTTCTGATCACAGGCCCTTGCATATTCATTAATTGGAGTGAAAATATATCTCACTCCAATTCTGATATAAAACATATCCCCCCTTTAAGCATCCTCCAACATTTCCTAAGCATGTTGGTGACAGGTATTATACCTCATGTTCCTTTGTATCCTCCGGGGCCTAGAGCTAAAGGTATAGTGGTTATTTAACACATTTACATGGATTTAGTTGTATCCTAAATACACTACAAACTTGATTGACTGAAAATTTTTTCTATGGGATACATGAACATCCTGATCAGCCTTTTAACTGAATAAAAGTCCTAAGAGGGCCGGCCCCGTGGCTTAGTGGTTAAGTGCACGCGCTCCGCTACTGGTGGCCCGGGTTCGGATCCGGGGGCACACTGACACACCGCTTCTCTGGCCATGCTGAGGCCGCGTCCCACATACAGCAACTAGAAGGATGTGCAACTATGACATACAACTATATACTGGGGCTTTGGGAGAAAAAATGGAGGAGAATTGGCAATAGATGTTAGCGCAGAGCCGGTCTTCCTCAGCAAAAAGAGGAGGATTAGCATGGATGTTAGCTCACTGTGATTGTGCCAAGGGTTGGAAATCTTTTTCAACTTCTTAGTGTCTTCATCTGTAGTTGAACATAAACTTATCTAATCATTTCCTTTCACAAAGAATCCATCAGGCAAATAAATGTCTAAGTCTTGAGTGCAGATGGTAATGACTTGCATTATTGGCAAGGCTCTTGGGCTGCACCCATGGCCATTTGATTCATGAGGGCAGAGTAACTGACTGGTCCACAGCTCTCTCTCTCTCTCTCTCTCTCTCTCTCTCTCTCTCTCCGTGTGTGTGTGTGTGTGTGTGTGTGTGTGTGTGTGTCTCTCTCTCTCTGGCTGTACTGCATACATGCCCAGATGGCTTGATGCTTTCTTCAAAATGAGGAAGAGACTGAGGACTTTACTGGTTCAACATCAGTTTGCGTGAGTTTTTCCTGTGGTTTTCTTATTATTCCAGCTTGTCCCGTTTATCTCTTACTGACGACTCTCTTACAAATGGGACCATAGATCAGAGATTATAAACTGGTGGTCTCTGGTGAGATCCAGCTTACAGATATGTTTTGTTTGAACCACGGTGTGTTGGATCACAGAACATTTTAAAAATTTAATTAACTGCCAACATTCTACTACTAGTTTTGACTTTATCTGGAGTCTTTTTGACCTTCATTTTGAGGTCTAGAACTTAGATGTTTTTTGGTTCCTGGTTGGCAAGTCTGAAACTCCGTTCCCATTTTTTGTTTCTGGTGCTTAGTTTTTATCCTTGGCAGATCCTGACCACAGCTAACAGAATATAAAGCATTAAAATGGTGGTATCCATGGTATGTAGCTGTTGGGACTTGGAGCCTCAGGTTGGATGTCAGCTGTAGCTCAGCAAGCAGAGCTTGTTTACTGACCCCTGTTAGCAAGACCAGAGATGCAGATGTGGCCCTGCCACGACAAATATTAGGTTCTTCTGACTTTGGAAGCTAAGAGGACCATCTGCTGTCACATTTGTGCTTGGACTTCGCTGTTGGAGTTTGGTCAGTGGTATGCTCTGATAGAAAATGTTGTTAATGATAATGAGTCCTAAATCTGTGCATGTGTTTGATGTGTGTGTGTGTGTGTGAGAGAGAGAGAGAGAGAGAGAGAGAGAGAGAAACAAACAAGGAATGACCACCATTAGGCATTTACATATATTATAAATGCCACCTTAGGCAATTATATATAAAAATTTTTAATTTTTATTTCTACTTCGGAGTTTGTTGAATCCAGAGTCTGTCACGAGTTCCAGCCCTATCTCTTGAGCTGACAGTTGGCTTAGAACTTATCCTCAGAGAGAATCTTTCCTTCCCAATGATTCCATGCCAGGCTATCCTATCTATTGATTTAGTTCCAGCTTTTCACAGAAAATAACAAAATTAATAGTGATAACTACCATTTATTGAGTGCTTATGAAGCACCAGGAAATGTGTCAAGTACTTCTCTCTATGATAATATTTCCTTATTTATTTCTTACAACCCTGTGAAGTGAGACTTGTTATCTGCATTTTACAGTTGTAGAACCTGAGGCTGAGACCAGTTAACTATTTCATCCAAGGTCACATAGCTGGCAAGGGTGGAGCATAACTCAAACCCCGGTTAGTAAGACTGTGAGGTCCGTGATCTTAACCACTGCCCTGTACTGCCACTTGAGTCCAACATCCAATTTAATGAAGATATGAGCATTTGTTAAGCACCTGTACAGCTAGGTGTTATTTCAGGTTTTAAAAGATGTAATGCCTATTTTTTCTGATAAACTGGTTTGAGATCTACTGAAAAGACAAGATCTGTGCTTATTCAAAGAAAACAAGGTTGAGTGTTTTGAGTGACAAATGAGTGGAGCAGACAGTTCACAGGAGGGAGAATCACAGCAGACCAGAGTCACCAGTTGCCTGAAGGACAGAGGGGAAGAGGGGTAGAGAAAGTAGGATGTGTGATTCTGTGGCAACCCCAGAAGCAAGATTCTTTCCCAATGCTTCTTATTTATGCTTTTACCCAGAGTAGGAATGGTACACGATAATAAGATTAGTCCAAAAGTTTATCTAGAAGCTGCACCATCCTGAAAGCTGAAGAGAAAAAGCTCATTTCATTATTATCTATTGTCAAAGGATTAAATTTGGGTGGGGGATAAATGTATCTTTGTCTTTGTCTTGTCTGTAAACTGCTCCACACGTAGGTATAAATTTGAAAGGCTTTATTGGGATTTGTAGTCAACGCTGTTCCACATCAAGGCACCCTGACAGTGGCTTCCCACTGTTCTGTTTTGTCTAGCTTAGACGCTTCACTTCAGAGAATGTCCCTCAGTGTCCTGACCTTCAAACGTCCTCCACTGACCTGGATCGGAGCAATGGCGCTCAGTCACCAAGTGATGGACCTATAACTGACGATCTTACAAGCTGACCTAGTGGTTTTTATTGAAATTGTCCTATAGGTAGACCCACAGAGGATTAAAGATGCTTTAAAAATGAGGGACAAGAAAGGCCAGGTGGTAAATCTCCTTTTCTTCCACAGGAGAAACAGTACCAAGAGGCCATCTGGACACTTTAGGACACATGCCCACACTCCCCCATTCCATCTAGTTTCCTTGCTCGAGTGCATATGGATGTGGCATTTATAACAGAATAGATGGAAACATGTTCTCAGGAAGCTGAAAACAGAGTGGTCTGGGATAAGATGGAAGAGGGGGAAAAGAAATGCTTCTGTGAGCTGGGACTGTCTCTACCCCTTAGATTCATTCTTGTGCACGTGCCATATACCTCAAGCGCCAGGAAAGAGCATCATGAAAAGTGCATCATGTAGATGAAAATAGTCTCTCCTTTTTGCAGCCATGGCAAGTGGTTTGGGCAATAGGGCAGACAGCTTCGTCACTGGCAGGCAATATAAGGATTCTAAGTTTATCAAATGGCGGGGATCAGCAAGGACCAGAGTAGACAGCGGTGGCCTGGAATGGGTTTGGATATAGATTTTGGTGAAGAGGAACCATTTAAAGAGGTTGGAGAGGAGAGGAAAGCACTATAGCCTGGGAAACCTGGTGAGCAAAGATGCAGAAGCCCTAACACCTGAGTTCATACAGAGGCCTCTAAGGTGACTCCTGAGTGGGGAGGATTAGGAATTCATTAGAGGGGGACACACCAGGTGTGAAGGGCTTCACACATCAGGGTGGAGCTGGGTGTGGTTTTTGTGCTTGACTGAGGGGTTTCTGCTCTATGGGTAGACAGGGACTACAAGACAGCCTAGAAACTGCCACCCTGGGATCATGGTCTTGTGCCAGTGCAGAGAGATCTGGGTTCAAGTCCTGGTCATGCTCTTAAAGGGCTTTGTGATCTCAGGTATACCTATCCCCTTTGAGCCTCATTGCTGTAAAATGGCGCTGATGCCACCTATTTCATTTGCTTAATGTGGATGATATACAATAATTTTTTTACAGTGTCTGGCACATAGGAGCCTCTCAATAGGTGGTAACTATTTTTATTATATGGCTCCTGCTCTCATAGCTTGCTTTATTCCTGGTATTGTTTCTGTGTGCCTCTGTGTCAAAGATTATATTCTGAGAGAGTCTGTCTTAACTCTGAGACTCTGTCTTCAACTATTTTACTGTCTGGCCTCCTAAACATGAGCTGCAAGTCCAAATAGCAGTCTTTACAAGCCCATTGGTGGGGAAGTAAGACCAGCTTGTCACTCTTTGTGACTCTGCCTGTCTGCCTCCCAGGCTGTGTGACATCTTCCCCCATGGAGAGCTGTTTCCACTTTGTCTTTAATTGCTTCTCATTGGGGTGACTTGTCAGCCAAGGCTGCTTTCTGTCACTTGATGCCACATCTCTTCCTAGTTCAGTCATCAGGCAGGGACTTTCATTTAGTTGAAAATCTGATTTTGCAGATAACACTGTACCAGACACTAATTTGCCTTGTAAGGGGGTCCAGCAGGGTTTCTTGCCTCCACGCCCTACCCAAGTGCTGGTACACTTCTACATGGCTGTGACCATCATCCTGCACTGGGCAGGTACGTGGGTGGGGAAGACAAGGATTCCAAGCAATAGAGTTCTCAATTGAGTATCACTGGGCTACAAGACCCCTGCCCCTCTGGCCCTTTAGGAGATCCTCAGCAGAACCTTAGTTCAGGCCCCTGTCATTTTCCAGCAGAACCCCAAAACTGCTGGAGACAAAGGTTTGATTTCTTTCTAGGTTTGTGTACCAGCTTAGGATTTTCTATGTTCTACCATGCTTAACATCCCACTTCATCTTGATAACAGCCTAGGGAAACATAGGGCAGTTCCTAGAATAGGTATTGAGGCTCCTGCCTTTGGAAACGAGTGAAATGAGACTCAGATAGGTTACCCAACTGTCAGTGAGAAAGGTGTGGAAACTCCATATAAATAGACAAGTAATTTCAGGGCCGTGGAGCAGATAGAGAGCTCACCTTCAAAGAGCTTTTGAAAGAAGTCTGGTTATCTTTCTCCAGCCAATTTCTGGCCCTGATTCTCCTGTCTGTCTCTCCAGAAATCTGCATTCTAGTATTCACCTTCTGTCCCCGTCTCGGCTATGTACCCTTCTCACAGAAGAGTTCCTCTTCACAGGACCCCGCATCCCTTTTTCTTTTTTCCTTCTGCTCCTGCAAGGATGCC
This sequence comes from Ceratotherium simum simum, assembly GCF_057802395.1. NCBI lineage: Eukaryota > Metazoa > Chordata > Mammalia > Perissodactyla > Rhinocerotidae > Ceratotherium > Ceratotherium simum. The sequence goes on along the minus strand of NC_141923.1, from coordinate 25,216,990 downwards.
TGAGCTCTCTTTCCATTTGTTGTTCCATGGAGCCAAGCTTCTGTCTGTCCTTTTGGGATGAGCCATTGTTATACATTAATAATTAACCTTTACAAGGAGCTCTAGTAGTAGACATTTAACCCAAATACAGAGAAAGCCAGAGTTTGGTTATGACAGAGAGATCTCACATGCTGGGGCATAATAGTGGGAGTTAGGAGAAGCTGCCAGTCATTAAACTTTTATTGTTTCTTTTCTGGTTCATTCACTGAGTGATTGCCTAAGGATCTTGCAGTATTTCCCCTTTGCACACGGTCAGTCCAGTAGAGCTAAGATGAGAAATTCAGCTTTTGAATTGGGAAGTTGGACGTGCATGACTTTCCACATAATAGTAAAGATGAGCTTCATGGATGCTGCTAGTGGGACCTAGTTCCAAGAGAGTGTCTATGGTGGTAAAGCACATGGACTCTGGAGCCCGAGCCTCTGGGTTCAAGTATCGCTCTGCCACTTATTAGTGTGCCTGTGGGTTGGTTCCTTAACTACTCTCTGCGTCTGTTTCTGCATCTGTAAAATGGAGGAATGATGGTAAGTATCTCAAATGGGCATTATCAGGATCTAATAGATGGTAGGCTTTAAATCCTTAGCATAGTACCTGGTAGTAGGTGCTCAGTAAATATTAGTGTCATTATTCTTTTCAGTGCCATTGACTATGGTTAAGCCTGTGGTCAAGGTCATACAGCAGGTGAATCATTTTCAATTCTTTTTCATTAGTTATATATTAAAAGGCAAACAGCTCTGCTGGATTCTCTCCTAGTGATGGGGGAGAGAAGGGAAACAGATCTACAGCTGGATGTTAGGGATTAAATGATATGTCCTGGAATGACCCATCCAATTAACTTTTTATCACTGAGATGGATTGTAAGACTTATTTTAGTACTTAAGACTTGTTATTTTACTGAAAATGGAGATGACAATACAACCTTCTGTGGGCTATAGAAAGGATGAAATGAGATTAACAACTACACCACCCACCCCAAAATAGCTGAGATTTTTATGTCTTTACTATGTGCCATTTCTAAGTGCTCTACATGTGTTAACTCATTTCACTCTTATGAAATAGTTTACTCCTATGTTCCCATTTTCAGAGGAGAAACCAGACCAAGATAAGTTAAATAACTTTGCCAAGGTCACACAGCTTATAAGTAATGGATGTGGGATTTGAACCTAAATCTGTATCCTGACTTAGAATTTGAATAAGGTAATGTAAAAGACATAGCAAAGTGGTTTGCATAATCAATACTCAATGTCAGCCCTTTCCCTTCCATTTTTTTTTCTGTTTATTCTATAGATGTGACATTGCCTAGAGATCAGAGGACTGAGACCCATCCCAGGGCACTGCATCAAAATTCAGTTCTAATGATAACAAAACCTTTTTGAAATTTTAATTTTGGGAAATAAGATTAATCCCTGTTTTTTGAGTATTACACCAGGTTTAGAAAGTCATAATAGATTTTGTTGTGTTTTAGGGTGTTTCATTCTCCCACTATATGCATATAGAGGGCACACACAATGTGCAACAAAACACTGATCTCCTACCCCATGAACTCTTAACACTCCATCATTTTCTTTAAGTAACACATCCACACATTAAAAAAAAAATCAAATAATGTAACAGGATATACGGTGAAAAGTAAGTATCCCTTTCACTCCTAAGTATTAGTCCCACAAATCCACTCCCCAGTCACAATTTTATAGTTTCTTATATTTTCTTCCAAAGACATTTTATGCGTATACGAGCATATATGCATATAACACACCCCCAGACAAACATGCTTTACACAATGCTAACATAATGCACACTCTGTCCTGTTCTTTGCTAATTTCACTTACAAATCTTACTTGGAGAGCATCCACATCAAAAGCGGGAGCATGACCTCGTTTTTAAGGGCTGCATAATAGTCCATCATAAAGATGTGCCATGTGATATTGATGGTCACTTAGGTTGTTTCTAGTCTTTTCCTAACTAAAGACACTTCAGTAAATATCTTTGTATGTAAGTATTTGCATCTGTGTAACTCAATCTCTCTTGATTTCTACTTGCAAGCTTATATTGTATAACTTTCTGACAACACAAAAAATTGGCCAGAAGGAGACAAACAAAAGAATATAATGAAATTATGGAAGCTTATTCAGGGCTTGTGTGCAGCCCAGAGGTCTCTTCAGATGCTTTTTCAAATGCTGTATCTCATGTTTCTTATATAGTTTCAGATTATTGTGTCCTGAAGCCTCTTTCTGGGTCATTTTCCTGGTTGCCCAGTGAGCGATGGATGGTTACTGTTTGCGAGATTGATTCATATGGTACTTGTTTGGTTTTTGACAGGTTGTTTATAAGAATAATGACATCCGTCTGGAGCTGTCTCGCCTGGCCCGGATTGGGGACACCAAGATGAAAATATATGGCGAAGTTGTATTCAAGTGTGAGAATGTGGCCACACTGGACCCAATCAACTTTGAGACCCCCGAGGCTTATATCAGCTTGCCCAAGTGGAACACCAAACGCATGGGCTCCATCTCGTTTGACTTCCGCACCACCGAGCCCAACGGCCTGATCCTCTTCACTCACGGCAAGCCCCAAGAGAGGAAGGATGCTCGGAGCCAGAAGAACACCAAGGTGGACTTCTTTGCCGTGGAACTCCTCGATGGCAACCTGTACCTGCTGCTTGACATGGGCTCGGGCACCATCAAAGTGAAAGCCACTCAGAAGAAAGCCAACGATGGGGAATGGTACCACGTGGACATTCAGCGAGATGGCAGATCAGGTAGGAAGAGGAAGGGTGTGTGACTGAGAAGAGAAGAAAGCTGCTGCTTCTCCATTTGTTTCCTGGCTTTACATTTTTTAATTTTAATCTTTGCACTTGCATGCTTGTTGATTCTTTTGCTGTTCTCTTTAATGGTTGTAGTAAGATTATGCTTCTGAACAAGACACCTGTCTCATTGACTGCTCACATTCTCCTCCTCATCGCCCCTGTCACTCACTGCACAATCGTCTCTGTGATAGCTCCGAGACCCTGGAGCTAAGGATGGTTTTACAAGTAGCATTTCCACTGCTACCAAAGCGACTGTCATGTTACTGGTGTGATGGGTTTTTTCTCCTCTTTTCTTCTTATTCTCCCTTCTCTCATCACCATGGAAACCAATTGTGACATCACAGATGCCGCAGTATGTGATTACTCTCTAGGATAAGCTTCACTGTGAAAGAGTTTATGCAACAATACACCCTTCAATAATTGGCAAGTGTCATGTTTCAGGGAAAAATTATGACAAGAAAGGGAAAGGCAAATTGATTTTTCCTGAAGTCATGTTCAATTTAAAGCCTTCCTTTGGTGTGAAAGCCTATATTTCACTCTTTGCTCCGACCTCACTAACTCTCCCATCCTCTTCATAACCTTTTACATTTGGTTTAAATGGCTTTGTTTGTTTCTGCAGCCGCAGATCAAACAAGCTAGCCCCAGGCAGTACATAGCCGCTCTGGAATAGTAACAAAGAGAGAGGGAGGAAAAAAAAAAGCACAAATAGAGAGTCTGGAGCTTTTGAATGCCTGAACAGTCTGCCTAGCTTTCTATGGACCATGTGGCAATGAAGGTCACATTCTGTGCCTTCAGAAAGGGCATTTCACCCAGCGTGGTAATTAGAGCATTTGAATCTCACACTTATTTTTTGATTCTTCATTGAGGTAGTATTATACTCAAGAAAGATCTTGGCTATATTTGCCATATTTTTAAGGATTCTCTCTCCTGGTAAACACACAAAAAGGTCTTCCATTTGGACATTTTCTTTCTGGGTGCATTTGGCCAATAATAAAAAGCAGTAGGTTTCCCCAAAAGGCTATAGCCAGGAATGGCTGAGCTTTGTGGGGATGGATTTTCTATATAATTCCAGAGCTAGAGGGATGATGGAGATGAGCAATGTTGCCCTTAGGAGGAGCTGGAATGGTTCTGTGCAGAGGACAGATGGGTGGCAGATTGCAGCCCTGAATGGTTTAGTGCCCAGCAGGATGCTTTATTGATTGCCTGAAATCTGATCGGAACCAGGAGGTTTCAAATTAAATGTGGTTGTTGAGCAAGAATGAACAGTTAGAGCTTTTTTAACAGAAAAGTATACAAAACTTAATTTCTCTAGAGGTTGAATCTTTCTCTTTCTCTTTCTAAGTTTATCCATAACATGACAGCAGAGGCAGAGCCAGAAAGCTGTCCCAGAATTATAAAGGAAACACTCCTGTTGGTTTTTAAGACCATGAGTTTTGGGTCTCTGGAGTTCAGTCATGGTTGATGGGGTTTCATGATTGACTAACCTAGACCCTGACACAGCTTAAAGGTTACCTATCTGTGTCACAGGCAGGCTAGAACACGCAAAATTGCCGTATGTCTACTTCTGTTTATTCCCAACACTGATTGCTTTCTCAAGTAGGGCAATTATTTTGTTTTGTTAGAACCACCAGTGGACCCATCTTCAACAAATATGTTTGGATTTCAGAAGCGTTGAATTTCATACCTGGCAGCTATAGCATTGGCCAATACTTTGAAACACTGATAAATTTGATCAAAGCCTATAAAAATTTACTGAGTAAACTAATAAGTGTCCCATGAAAGCAGCATAATGTAAAATTTTAATATGATCTATTAAACTTCATTTCTTCATGAAAGTATTTTCTCATATGTTGTTTTTAGTTATAAATCTCTACTTAAATGAGTAGTTATCAGAACATCAGCGAATTCAAGTGTGATGCCTCCTTGCCTGCTCATCCTGAAGAATAACATGACTGAGAGGTGATCCCGAGAAACATTTATGATCACTCCCCAGTGGGGGACTGGTTCTTAAAACTTGATAAATGCATTGAAAACAGTTGTGGTCACACACGTAGAGGACAGATTTTCCTCAGGGTGTATTTAAGGCTCCAAAATTTAAATAGGTTCTGGGACTGTCCTTATTTGGGAATAGATGTTCTTCCCCTTTAGCTGGTGATCAGATTAGCTCCGTGGACATGTGGAGGGTAAAAAAAGCAAACTGTGCAAGAGAGAAGAACCAGACTCAAACCTCAGCTTCCTCATTTGTCAAACAGTGGAAATATTAACCCCTGCCTCACGAGATTGTTTTGAGGATCAAGTAGAGAAAAGCACATCAAGTACTTAAAGTGGTGGCCAGGACATTATTATTGTTGTGTAGGTTTTTAAAAGATTAAAAAGCAAAAAGGTAAAGCAGATTTCTTCAGGAAAAACTTCTAGGAGCCAGTAGGGGGAAGCATGCTGTTGGCTTAACCCTCCCAGTGGGCTCCTTAATGCCCTTTCTTGTTCCCCTGTGTTGACTTTGTAATTTAGAGTGCACTTCACATTCTTGATCTCCTTTGATCTTCTCAGCCCTTTGGGCTATCCTCTTCATAGCTGAGGGAATTGAGCCCTAGACAGAAGTGAAGGTGGGCTGATGGATGTCATGACCCAGTTATCTTGGTACCAATAAAGCACTTTAAGAATTCTAAATGATTTTTAAAATTTACGGCATAATGTTTAGATATTACCTTGATTTTGCAGTTTAGGAAACTGAGCTGTAAGATGGTTCAGGGACTGGCCTAGGATCTGAAGGCCATTTAGGATTAGAATCCCTGTTCCTAAGTGCCCAGGTCAGGCTCTAGGGTTACATCTTGTACAGTCTCATTTGATGGGGTCCATCATCCTGCTCCTGCCCGTGCCTGGTCTATCTCTCTGATGTTACTCCTGCTCACTCCCTCTTGCCTCCTCCACTGTAGCCACACTCCTGCCTACCCCAGGGCCTTTGTAGTTACCATTCCTTCCACCTGGCATCTTCTTCCACCCGGACTTTGCGTGGTTGGACCCTTCTCAACATTCTGGTTTCAGCTTGCCTGTCACCTGCTTAGAGAGGCCTTCACTGACTATACAATTTAAAGTAAAACCTATGGGCTGATACCAGGTACCCATTTTACTCTCTTCCTAGTACCTACCATTACCTAATTTCTCTTGTTTATTGCCTGATTTGTTTATTTTCTGTCCCTCTGCTCTGGAACATCAGCTGCATGGGAGCAGGGGCATGCCTGTCAAGTTCATCTCTGTGCCTGGAACTATACCAGAGACACAACAGGTGTTCAATACATATTTGTTAAGTGGAAAAATAAGGAATCATCTTTCAGTTAAAATTTATCAAAGGCAATGCCCAAAATATTCACTGGCAGGACTAGTGCATGGAGGGTTCCATCCTTTTGGGGATGGCGAGCCAGTGATGAAGACTCAGGCGAGCACTTAGAGTAAGAAGCCCTTTACATGTATGAACTCAGTTAATCATCACACCAACATGTGAGGTGGGGACAATTATTTTCCCATTTTACAGCTGAGGAAATTAAGGCCCAGGAAGGTGAAGTCATTTCCTCAAGGTTATTCAGCTAGTACATGGTACAGCTGGGATTTAAACACAGGCAGGAGCTGTGCTGCTCTCAACCTGTATGGTATGTGACCTCTCAGCCAACACTTTATGAAGAGAAAAGATATCATACTAGATACCAGGTCTCTGAGATTGTCCTGAATCCTCCTATGGGCCGGGCTGTCTTAGCTGGCAGAGATGGGAACCAAATGGCCTACCTCGTCCTTTCTACTGACTCACAGCATTTCACTCCCTTGCTTGCATCGTTCTCTCCTGGCCAGACAACACTAGTCTCAGAACTCACCTGCTTGGCTCCTGTCATTTGGTTCATCAATGGGCAACCTCACCTGCAATGCCAAGAGGGCTGTTAGCTCACTCTATTTTGGTCCTCCCATCCCAGGTACCATATCAGTGAACAGCAGGCGCACGCCGTTCACCGCGAGTGGGGAGAGCGAGATCCTGGACCTGGAGGGAGACATGTACCTGGGTGGGCTGCCGGAGAACCGTGCTGGCCTCATCCTCCCCACCGAGCTCTGGACCGCCATGCTCAACTACGGCTATGTGGGCTGCATCCGCGACCTGTTCATCGACGGGCGCAGCAAGAACATCCGGCAGCTGGCGGAGATGCAGAACGCTGCGGGCGTCAAGTCCTCCTGTTCACGGATGAGCGCTAAGCAGTGTGACAGCTACCCCTGCAAGAACAATGCTGTGTGCAAGGATGGCTGGAACCGCTTCATCTGTGACTGCACTGGCACCGGCTACTGGGGAAGAACCTGCGAAAGGGGTGAGTCGGCCCTCGTGGGTGGCATGCTGGGTCTAGTGGGGGTGACTACTGCAGCTGTGTCCCTGAATAGACCCACCTGTGCTTTCTTTGCTACCACAGGTGCCACCTTTGAACCGACCTGTGCTTTCTTTCTTCTAGAGAAGAGTTTTCTTGGGGTCACTGCTTTCCAGATCATGCCCTTTCTAGTTCTGGATACTTGGATTTGTTTGACTAGCGTTGGGTTACAGAAAGGGAAACTTTAGAGAAATATTACCATGATCATGATATTTTTTTGAGTAAGTATTAGACATCTTCTATTTATAGAGGGCAGATACTTCTCTCTTGGGATTCTGGATGGGCTAACCAACTGGCTGTTTGATTTGTTCATTTAATTCATGCTTTTTGATGCTTTCTATATACTAGCTCTTAGATTAGGCTTTAGAAATAACACTATTGAACAAGATAGATGCAGCCCTGTTCTCATGGAGCATGCCACCTAGTAGAATATTTAGCCATTAAATAATAATTACAAACATGGTGAGTATTATAAGAGGCAGTGTGATGTATTGGTTAAGAACATGAACTCTGGGGCTAGACTGCATGAGAAATCCGGCCCTCATGAAGTGATGTGAACCTTATCAAGATAATCAGTATCTTTGAGACTTGATTTCCTCATCTGTAAAATGAGGATAATCAGGTACCTACCTTACAAGATATTGGTGATGATGAAGTGAGTCATTAGGTTCCCGGACTACGGTAAACATTTAATAAATGTTAGTAACTGTTATAGTCATAGTTATTGTCATCAACATCATTAAAGGGAAAGTATGGAGAGGTTTGAGAGGTCTTTGCAAAGGGACCTAACATTCTGTAGGAGTTCATAGAAAGCTTCTGCGAGGAAGAAATAGGCAAGTTGAGACTTGAAATATGAATAGAAGTTAGCTTGGCAAAGAGGTGGGAAGAAGGTGTGTGTCCAAGACAGGAGGGACAGCATGTGCCAGGGGACTGAGGTAAGAGACCACGGCACAGTGGAGGAACTGAATAAAGTCCAGAATGGACTGGAGTGTGGAGTGATGTGGGGGAAGAGTATGAGGGGTGGCTGAAGAGGTGGGGAACAAACAGTGCAGGCTGACAGTTAGAACGGGCCAGAATGCTGGGGAGAGCCCCTTTCCATTCACTACTTTAGCATTTTACATTTGCACTGAATTTACAGGTTGGGTAAAGGGCAGAGACAAGGGTAAGCAAAGAGACAGCATCAAGACAAAGAAATTCTGGTCTATAAGCCATATCCAGATTGCAGCTTGGTTTATTTTTTTCTATGCCAAGCACACAGAATCAAGCTGGCTGTCAACGGGTTGTCAGCCTGTTTTATATGAAAGCATAATTTACATAGATGAGATTTTGTTGAGGGCATAGCTCTAGGGCTATGAGGATACTGTATGTGCAATAGGTAGTTCCTGCTCTCAGGAAGCTTATCATTTATTTGCTCGAGGATTGAGACATCTATACGAGAAGTAGTAATAAAATGATACAAGGCAGCACTGTTGGTGGACCAGACTAGGAAGACATGGAGATTCATAGAAGAGAAGACTTTCCTGAGGAGGGACCTGCAGGGTCTCATCCCTAAAGACTACCAGTGGTCAGAATTGTCCAAGTATCAGAAGTCTGGTGATGAGGAGGGATCCTGGACCAGGCCTGGAACAGAGGCTGGATGACAGTCCAAGATATTTTCAAGGAGTGGTTTTTGTGAGGTCAACTGTATTACTAGTTAAGGTGTGTTTCAAGAGAATTGCAAACTTTCATTGTATTTGGACCAAAAACAGAACACAGGACACTGGGGTAAAGGAGGAAGAGAGCATTTCTCAGAGCTTATGGAATTTAAATTCAGATGCACTCAATTTCCAAAGCTACAACAACCAGAACACAAGCTTAGATGAGGAGGCAGCCATTTGGAGCAGAAGTGGGCCACATGGGGCTGGTCAGTCTGTCAAGCTCTTAGACTCTTTCCAAATCTCTGTGAAGGGTAGACTACCCTGGTGCTTGTTTGGGGAGATAGAAACGTCATTCAATCTCCGCGATGCATGAGACATTTGTGGTGTAAGCCAGGGTATTGCGAATCTTCCACCGCCTACGAAGGTAGTGTAAGAAACGGAGGTCACTTCAGACTTCTCACTTTTCCTTCTTGGGTCTCTTCCCAACTCAAGGGCCTGTGGTTGCTGAAGACAGGCAGCAGTGACCATAGACAGCTGTGCAAGGTATCTCTGAGCTCACCTAGTCCAAGGGCAAATCAATAGGAGTTGGTCCAAGATTTGCCAAATACGGTGAAAGTCACTGCACCTTTTACATTGTCACATCTGACCAGTCATTCAAAGGCAGCTGATTGGGGATATATGAGGGACAATTATTCCTGGTACAGTGCAGCCAAGAGGCATCCATTCTGGCCAAATGAGAAGGAGCCTAGCAAATTTAAGACATTTGATCTATACATCGCTCAAATCCCAGACAGTTCAACTGATTGTTTTGTTCCCCCACTAATTGTTTTTTGGGCCTGTATTGTTCCTGACACCATGTTCAGAATGAATCAGTGAAGTGTAAAAATGATAGGACTCCATTCTGCTAGCGAAGAAAATAGAGCTCTCCAATGACATTGTTTTTCTTTATTGAAACCGATTCCTCAGTGGAGACACTTTCGATTATTTTTTATACATGCAGCAGACATTTAATGAAACCCTAGTATGTTCCAGGCACTGTGTTAGATACTGGAAATGCAAAAAAACAGACACAGCCCCCCTGATTTTGATCAAGGGATATATAGTCTTTCCAGGGAAATAAAGGGAGATATGGGAAATGTACTAACGTGGGGCAAATGTTATGCTGGATGTCTGTAGAGGAACACTAGGGCAAACAGATGGGAGAGGCCATGTCTATATCAGGGAGTGATGGTCAGGAAAAGGGGACCTGAGGTTCCTTGGATTTTCTTGTCTCCTATTTCTAACAAAATTATGGCCTCTGTCTTCCCCTGACCCTCAGTACCCACTCTAGGTGCTTCTGAAGAATGGTGAAGGAAAAGTGTTTGTTAACATTCTTTATAAAGGAGCATGATCCTTTTTGGCTCAGGAAATGCTGCTCTATCCACAACAACACCATCAACCTCGTCACTCACCATTCTCTCTCTAATTTTTTCTAGAAGCATTAACCTTAAACCTAGAATTGATCATTTGTACTAAATGTGAGGAGTCTAAGACAATTCCTAAGGCAGTGTGTCCTATTTAGCCTAAACTGTGTCCTATAGTTGGGCTTCGTAGTGGGGTCAGTTCCTTGGTATTCCTGGCCCCACAAAAGGAACAGTAGTGAAAGAAGCACTTGTTTATATAAAATGGAGAAAGTATAAGTGGGATGCTGAAAACTAGCATTCAGAGAAAAAGCAGAGCTGGGGATGGCCCAGGTCAGATACTAGATCAAAATAGCCCAAGAATTCAAGCAAAGTGAACAAGCAGATCAGTCTAAGGGACAAATCCCAGATCAAAGTTCCCAGCCAAACACAGAGAATAAGGTAAGAGAACTAGAAAATATACGAGTATATGAGACTAAGGTTAATTTGCATGAGTATCTTCCTCTTAAAGTAAAAATGGATGACTCTTGCTTGTACTCTCACAAGAGTGCTAGTCTACTGCCTGAAAAGATGAGCAACTCTAAATCTTGACATATGACAACTGGCTTGATGTTGTATTTAGATGTTTTCAGCGTGATCTGATACTATTCTAAGAAGATATAGTTATATCTAGCCATCCCAATTGTTCAGCTGTAGCTAATTTGGTTTGTTATTCATAATGATGTGAGAGACACCTCCATGACCTAACAAGCAAAGACTTGTTTTAGCTACTTAATGCTAATCAGTTCGGTTGAAATGCTTTAATCTGCTGGAAGACCACCTGCCATTCTGTGAAGTCGTATGGTACAGAGGAAACATTTTAGCTTGTCTATCTTAAAAAGGTATGATCAGTTGACCTAGGACAACATAGGCATCTTCCCCTTGCCAGTGTAGCCAAACTGTTTAATTCAACTGGTGGGAGCCAAGTGTCAATAGGCAAGGCTATGGATTTGATTAATTTGTGGACCATCAAGCTTCAATTTGAGGCCACTGCAGACTCTATCCTCTTCTATTCGAGATGACTTTTTCTGAATGTATGCTGCAATTTATTTATCAATAAAGAAAATAGGATTCAGCACAAGTCCATCCTTATGACAAGAAAAATAACCTACGATACAGCACTTAGAGTCAGGATGGCCTGGTGGTTAATGGCATGAATTTTCAAGTCAGATGGACCTTGGTTCCTGTATTGGCTCTGTCACTTACTAGCTAGGTGATGTACAACAGATTTCTCTCTTAATTCTTAGAAGTCTCAGTGTTCCTCATCTGTAAAATGGGAACACTGATACTTTCTAGGTAAGGTTCTCTTGCTTGCAAGCTACAGAATCAACTATGGCTAACAGAGTCAAAGTAGAGGATTTACTGCATGATTACCTAGAGAGATATCAATCAAATGAAGATCTCACTAACTACTTCTTAAAAAGGGAAGCAGAGCAGGTCTGGGGACCCCAAGGCACTGTGATTGAAGTGATTCATCTCTCCTGACGTCTAGGTTCTGGATTTTTCCATTAGGAGTTTACATTTTCCAAAAAGAGAACCTGATTGGCCTACTTTGGTTCATCTGTCTATCCCTTCACCGGTCAGCTCTGTCCAGGTGAGCAGTCACTTAGAATAGATATGAAGGATCACTGATATATATTTATATGTAATCCTACTGAACCATTTTCTTAATGTTCTTTCATGGTTAAGCTCAGGGTACCCTGACTCATAAGTCCAAGTCCTGTTATAGATGCCCAGCCATGTGTCACTACTTCTGTCTGATAAAAGAAAATATTTCCTGGATCATAGAAATTGGATGCCTTTGAGAGTATTAATTTGTAGAATCAAGAAAGCTGAGGGAGGAGGTAAATCTACTCTTCTCACTGGTCCCTGGGATTCCATTCATCTGACATAAACACAAGCTGAAAACCAAGAATGCACATATTTTGAGTTCTCTCAAACGACTCTTATTCCAACAGGAAAAGAATAGTGGGCCGGCCCCGTGGCTTAGTGGTTAAGTGCGTGCGCTCCGCTGCTGGCGGCCCGGGTTCGGATCCCGGGTGCGCACCGACGCATCGCTTCTCCGGCCATGCTGAGGCCGCGTCCCACATACAGCAACTAGAAGGATGTGCAACTATGACATACAACTATCTACTGGGGCTTTGGGGGAAAAAATAAATAAATAAAATTATAAAAAAAAAAAAAAAAAAAAAAAAAAAAAAAAGAATAGAGGCAGCAGCTGCTCCCCCTTCCAGCTCAGGGACTTCCCTTTTGGCCAACCCCTCTGATTGCTGCTGTGTGCTTCTGGAGCAGCAGCAGCACGTTCTGCCTGGGAAGGGTGAGATAGTGCCTTTAGATAAGGCTGGACTGTGTCATTTGGATGCCACATGGAAATCATGACATCAGTAAAGAATAGACTTGGCAGACATTGCTGCTGTTACCTGAACCTAATCCTTGTTTTAATAGGTGAGGGATTGGAAGCCCTGAGAAGTTAACATCGCTTTAATTGGAATACCTGTAGAATGGTTAAAATTCATGATTCCTGATTCTAATCCATTGCACTTTCCATTACATTAAGCAGCCTTTCCTTCTTGTAAATATGAAAGAGGTTAGATTGTAAGGTAATTGAGGGAAAATCAGTGCATTAAATGTCTTTGTTTCCCCACAGTCTCTAGCACTGTGCTGTACACACACTACGTGGTTATCAAATGTTGGAGGGCCCAGTCCTCTGTCCTGGGTCTCCTCTTGGTCTGCACACTCCCCTTGGTGCCCTCATCCATTGCCACGGTGTCAAAGGTCATCTATGTGTCAGTGACTCCCAAATCAGGATCTCTAGCCTAGAACTCTCTTTGGATCCCAGATTTCTATATCCAGTTGTCTACTTGACATCTCCATCTGGATATCTGGTAGTTATCTTAATCATAACATTGAAAAACAGACATCTTGAGTTCCTCCTCCCTGCCTTAGACCTTTTTTACTTTTATATTTTCCCATCTCAGTAAATGGGGTTACCATTGTCCTTGGCATGTTCCTTGATTTTTCTCCTATCTCATTCAGTCTATCTCAGCGAGCTCCTGTCGACTCCTCATCTAAACCCATCCTGCATCTTTCTACTTCTCTCTCTCCACCACCAACTCCTAGGTCAACCTACACTGATCTTTTCTTTGGACAACTAGATAGCATATCATATGATTATAAAAAGCTCAAATTCCTTTTGTGCCTACCTTAGAGTATTAAAGTTAGATGATGAAAATGTCTACATACCCAACAGATTCCTACCTTACGTAGCTTTAGTTTCAGTGGATTTTGATCCCCCAAAGTATAGGAAATGAAGCTATAACGATTCCTTGGAATTAACTTCAACATTCACATAGAGATTCCATGAATAGCTATCTAGCTCTTCTCTGTACTAGGCTTGGTGAGCTAATTTGTGTGGATACAAATTTGTAGAAGACATGATTTCAGTTCTCCATGAGCTTACAGTCTAGTGGAGGGGATAGAGAAGTCATCTGCAAATTGTAATGCAATTTACCAAGGGCAGTAATTCAGGGAATAATCATAGGAAAGAAAGAGATAACAATTAGAAAGCAAAATATGTCCAAAATTATATACCATTTTACAACTGGTTCTGGATCCACTGGGTTCTGCTCAGACTGACACACTGGTGTGGGAACCAAAGTAACCCTGGCTTCCAAGGTGAAATATAATAATGCTCGTTACTTTCACCGGTTCCAGTGCCATTGAGGATCTGCCCCCATTGCCTAGGGATATCTAGGCCCTTTATTTAGATATGTGACCTTGAGATTCTTACTTGGATCCTCTGGCCTCTCTGTTCTGCAAAAGTAAAATGAGGCAATTGGGTTTCATGCTCCCTCAGGGCCCTTCCAATTGTAAAACTCTGTGATTCTCAAATGTCATCAGCTTGGCGATGTCTTCCCTTCTCCCGAGTAGAGGGGTAAAGGTGAGTGAAGGGCAGGAGAGGAATGTGAGTCCTTGTTCTCTGCAGTCTGCAGAACTGTCTGCATTAGGAGGCTGGGTTTAATTATATCAGCACTGCAATGCCTATCACCTCTCTGATTCATTCATCTAAGAAAAATGAATACCTTGATGTCCTGGGAATACTTCAGGCCCATGCTATATAAGTTTTAATTGATGGATTAATGAAAGGAACCTTGGATTTCTTAAAAGCATTAAAAGACTCTCTCCTTTTTAGTCCATTGTTTGCCCCCTTTTGATGGGTAATGACATATATCAGAGAAAGGAGCTTCCCAAGAAATATACAGTTCATCAACATCAGCCAATGTGTCCCTGTTTTTTCTTATTCATTGATGCTTAAGTCATACAGATGTATCTCTGGTCATGACCAGAGCAGTGCTCAGATTCACTCTTCGTTTTTCTCTTCCTGTTTTCCAAGTTTCTCTTTCCATTGGCCCAGGAGTGTATGATCCCAAGAAATTGTCTGTTGGTCCATGAACCCTTCCTAAGTGTTATTCTATCAGGGCAGGGTCCGAGATACCCCTGATCACAGCTGCTCCTGTTACTCCAAAGAAGAGAGTTAGGGAAGGAGATTCTAGTCATTCTGGAGTCTTGGATCTCCAAGGATCTCAGAAGGACAGGTTGGGGACTTTGGAGATCTTTGAAAATCTACAACTAGGCCTGCATTTAGCCTGAGAATGTGAGGGTCAGCACTTTGGGACAGCATGTGACAGCTGCTTAGAATTGTGTCACACCTGCTGTTGGCTGTGGTTCTGTCAAATACAGGGACATGGCGGCTATTTATATTGCTGCTCTGTACCTTTGTTACTGCCTTCCCTAAAAGCTGCTTAACTGCTAGCAGACATCTGCCCATTATGGATGCAATAAATGGAGATGCTGTTAAATTATGAGAAACAAGTGCTTCCAAACGCAACACAAGGGGATTGTCATAGCCTTTTTTAGCATCTCTGGCTTCATGTGTCTTTTCACAGATAGATGAATCCTTCCTTGCTCCAGCCTGGATTAAGAGGAAAGGAAAGTTAAGAGACCTACAATTTTTTGAGAGAAATCATGTGACTACTCTATGTTAGGTTCTTAATATACAATGGGCCATTTAACTTTCATATCTTCTCTGCAGGCTGCATATTATTATCCTCATTTTCTAGATGAAGAAATTAAGGGCCCAATTCATTCATTCCAAAGCTTCTATTGAGTACTGTGTGCCAGGGGCTGTGTTGAGCCCTTGGGATACGAAAGCATGATTGTGATGCTCCTCATAAACATATCAATATATTCTGAGGAAGGTGGGACATAAATGCAGGGAGAAATATCATGGACAGCACCACAGACTGGGTGACACTAGAGCTGAGGCTTGGTGGAGTAGCAGGAATCTCCCCATAAGACCAGGCAGGAATCTCCAAGTGAGGCAAAAGGAATAGATATGCAAAGGTGACTTTGGTAAACAGTTTTCTTTGTGTGTGGAATCCAAGACTTAGGGAGCGAGGAGAAGGAATTTGAGGGGATGTTTTAGAAGGTGTGGCTGAAGGGGTTGAGGGGCCAATTGTGAAGCACCTTGTTTGCTCTCCCAACAAGTGGACCTTATCTTATAGGAGGCATGCCATTTTTAGCAAAGGAATAACAAGGTCAGATTACTCTGGCAGAGGATGGATGGGGTGTGGGAGACAGTGGGCCAACAGACCAGTGTGCATTAGTTCAGTTTGCATTTGTATTAATTCAGGAATGAGAAGTAAGAAATCTAACTGAGGTAGGGAGAATGGAGGTCGAGTAGTGAGTACACATCCAAATAAATATTTAAGAATTTACTAACCAGTTGTACACAGCTAAAGAGTGGCCAAGACTGGATTAGAACAAGGGTTTGGCCATAGAAGCCCATTGTTTCTTCCCTGTACTGCTCAGCCATCTCGAATCAGTTTGAAGATTCTTGGGAGAAGTGGGGAGGAGTGAGGCAACAATTAAGGGGGTATAGCTAGGCATCACCTACACATGCTGGTCGCCCTCTGAACATATGTGACTTACCATCTCTCTGTTCCTCAGTTTCTATTTTTACCACTGAGAATATCAGCAGTGGCTGCTTGGTTGGCTTGTTAGGAGCCTCTGTTACAGAGTCAAAGTATATAACGTGCTCACATAGATAATAAGCCAACATTCCCCTTTCTGAATCTAGAATTCAGCAATTCAAGAACAAAAAACTTCTCTGGCTACTGTTTTTATTCCATTTTTTTTCTTGTGTTGTGGAAATAACCTAGACATGATTTCTGTGTTTAAGCATCTGATTTAGGCTAGAACTTAAAAGTGGGAAGGAAGGTTGTGCCAGAAGAGAACATACCAAAGCACTCTTTTTTCCATATTTCACATGGTTTGTATTTGGAATTAAGACATGACTCTGGTGTAATCCCAGATTTTGAAGAATTATGTTAAAATGATCTATTGTTACTGCGATGATCTCAACCAAGCTTTGCATATATTTGGTGCGAAAATGAATTGTAGTTTCTCTTGCTCTTGGAAAAGTGGCCATATTTGAGATTAAGCTAAAAGATTCTTTCCTTAAAGATAGGAAAATCATATTTTTCATTTCTCCATATTCTGGTCTCTCATGAGGACTTTATAGCAATGACACCCAATATTGAGGATTGTGAAGGTGTGTGCATGGATAGTGTGTGTATAGTTTCCCTCTAGTTTCTGAGATGTTTGTCTATTTTATCATGGGTTCTATTTACATCCAATCTGGGATTATTAATGGGAAGAAACAACAGACATGTAAGTCATGAATAGAAGGCCCACCTCAAAACCTAAAACTGGACTGACTGAAAGAAAACCAGACAGAGTATAAAGGGTTGTAGAATTATTTATCTTGCCAGAGGCTCAGATATTATCTAGCACGATCACCCCCCCGTCCAATTTTAGATGAGAAAACTGAGGCCTCCAGGTAGGAAATGAGTTGCCCTAAGAAGAGAATATTTAACCTCTCGTTTTGGTTCCCCTATAGTTGGATTTTTCCAAGAAATTTGCATGAGCAGTATCTGTGCACATTTTGTAAGAATATATATCTATGTCCCTTGGCCTACTAAGCGGTAGAATCATGGCATTGTAGCAAAGGCATTGGCGAATCTGCAGGAATTTATTCTTGTTGATAAATTTTATTCGAAATGTTGACAATTGATTTAGAGAGAGGAAATATGAAGGGAAAAGATATGTACACATTTCTCCTCTCTTTCTCTTTCATCACCCATTCCCTCTTACCCCGTGAATGATAAATAAACCCAGCCCAACAGAGAGAATTTTGGAAACCTGGGTATGAACGGCTCTTGAAAGGTCCCCTTCTGTGGGCTCTTGGACAGCTATTTCTCCAGCAAGGAGATGCAATGTTTCTTGGAGAAGATCATTTCATGCTTCTTAGCATGTTTAACCTTTAAAGCAAGGCATTCTCATCAAAATGACAAACCCCAACAGAGCCTTCTGAGAGGCCAGTAAATCAGAAACCTTATAAAATCTGTGGAATTAGCACACTCCCCCTCTTTATTCCCCGGGGAAAGAAAGCCTTGTGCCTTTCAGATTTCAATCTTCTCTGCAGGCCCCTTGTCAGGAGCTTCCTGCTGTGGCCCAGTGGTATTTAAATATTGTTTTCATGTGGTCTCCCAGGGCCACATACTGACACCAGCTAAGGCCAGCACATTCTTGATCTCCATCAGAGACATTGTAAAAGAAAGATAACTGCTCTGATGTTTGCTTGGTTGAATTCTTCCCACCCCTAAAGTCTTCCTTTCCGGGTCTGAAGATAGTGGCTGGCTCTTAATGTCACCACGTGTGGTGGCAGGCTGTTGTTCACAGGGACCTTGTCTCCAGCCGCCTATCTCGGCTTCCCTTGCCCATTTCTCAATCTGTAATGAAACTTTTTCACAAGCAACCCTGCTTCTCCTGTGGAAATCCACAAAGGCAAGTCTATATTGAGAGCAGAAGTGGAAGGAGAAAAGATTGATGAGTTCAAGTCCTATTAGTTGTACAGGTGGTAAAAGCATTCACTGGAGATTGGCGGGTGGTGGGGGAGGTGACTCTTTTATCAGGATTTACAGACTCATATTTACAGTTGGAAAGGACATATGAGGTTTTTGAGTCTAACCTAATATCTGATGCATAAACACCCTTGACAAAATCCCTGAAATGTTGTGTGGACTCTATGGGAACATTTACTCTGTTCCCATACGCTGTGCTAAATGCTTAGCAGTCGGTACCTTATTTAATCTTTGCAATAACTGTGTAGGATAGGTGCTATTTTCATTATCTATTTATATCTAAGTAATTGGGGTCAAGGAGCGGTTAAATAACTTCCCTTGGGTCACCTACTTCTTCTGGGCCTTCCAATCCCACACCCATCTTTTGTGATCAATATACTCTACTGCTCCCAGTGAGAAGGACGCTCACCTCTTCAATAAGTAGCCATTTCATTTTTGGATAGCACTAAATATTTAAAAAAATCTCCCTTTTACCATGAACCAAAGTCTCTATTCTTCTAATATCTTTCTTTTGATCTTTGTTGAAGCTTTGGGAATTACACGTGATTTATTCACTCAATTAACATTTTTTACTCAGTACTCACTATGCCATAGACACCTGGTTTGTAGAGAACTGATCAAACCTAAACTCTCTTCTACTGCGGACCTTCAGTTATTTAAAGAGGACTGCCATTTTTCCACTGCAATGTTGTCAATCATTCTCAGGATAAACATCATTACTTTCTTCAACCAGTCCTCACCTGTTGTGGTTTTGAGTTCCTTCAGAAGCCAGTAGTCCTTGAAGGGAATGGAGGCAAGTAAGGAGGGGCTGGTGCATTCGCTGAATGGAAGGATGGCTTGCAGTACCAGAGACCTTTGTGAAGCGGGCTGTGCCCCTTCAAGCAGCAGGCATATGTTGTTAATCCAATAACTCATATGATTATTGGACATTGTAACATCATATGGACTATGGGTTTGTGTGGCTAGTGGAATTCACTTGTATATTTATGGGAGGTAAATACTTTGGCTGGTTTTTTATGCTTAAAAAATGGCATGGGCCCACAATAGGCAGCATCACATTTACTGCCTAGTCTTACTTCTCAAAATAGTCCTAGACTGTGTGTGGTTAAATCACGTATTTCAAAAGCAAGGCTAAATTTATCTTTGGCCATAGGAACATCTCAGAGTATCACTCAACAAGGAAACCGTGGTTTTGTCAAGTGTCAGCTGATACAGAATCATTGAATGCTGGAGCTGATCAGAGCCTTGAAAGTCGTCTATTCTGGTGCTCATAATTTACAAAGACAGAACTGAGGTTTAGAAGAGTGGTTACATAAGTTGTCCAAAGTCACACAGGTAGCCATGATGGGACTTGTAACTCAGTATTTTGAATCCTGGATCAGAGCTCTCTATCCTAGAGCAATGTCAGGAGGTGCTCTAACTTTGTGCCTTCAGAGTGGTCTTCCTGCATAGCTGACAGCGGGGATGCTTGGGCAGTGCAACTCAGAACCTTTCTGCACAAGCTTAGTGGATCCTTGTGATTTTTTTACGTGTAATAGTCCCTTTATTTATTGCAAATAGACTAGGCAATTAATTCACAGTTAGCAACTTATGGCCTGGAAAATCTCATTACCCAAACCTTACGTTATCAACACTTCTGTTTACAAAGAGATGCTTAAAGAAGTAGTCTGAATATCTAGATTCCTGATCATCTCCAAGAAAGGGGGAACCACTGAAAGGCAATTTTGGAGGGAGTGTAGGGTTGTGCCAAGGTTATCAAAGCCGCTGAAATTCACACATAAGGGGGTATAAAAAGGGAATTCACATTTATTGAGTCCCTACTATGTGCCAGGTATAATTTGGTGCTTAAGATGCAGGAAACTTGGAGTCAGACAGAACTGAGTATGAATCCTAATTTCATCGCTGATTATTGTGCGATCTTGGGTGTGCTTTTAAACTCTCTGAGCCTCAGTTTTCTGATCTAAAATAAGCCTTTTTGGGGTTGTTGTGAGGCTTAAATAAGATGATTATGTAAAAATCTTAGCACAACACCCATAACTTTATAAGTGTTCAATACATGGAGGAGTAGTATTATTATTCTCTCGTTTAGGTTTTAGAACAAGTTTATAAAGTTTGTAATATCATTCACATTTTTTAGATAGTTAAACCAAGGCTCAGAAAGATTAAATAACTTTTAATTAGTGACAAAGTTAGTGAATATTGGAGGCAGGATTTTTTAACCCCAGTCTATCAGATTTGCTATTATACTCTGCCATTCCCTAAAATGAGAGGCCTTGGAGGTGGGATCAGGGACTTTGGGAGGGCGTAAGCTGTGGAAAGTGGAGGGGCTCTTTTTTATCTTATAACCCTATGCATTCTGTGCCTCAGGACTTTCAGGGGGTGAACTTGGGCAGTAAGCAGAAATGGAAGCTCTCCATTTGGAGTAAGTTCAGGATTTAGAAAAGCAATCAGCATCTTCTACATCCTCTTGCTCACATTCTTGGTTCCTAAGTAAAGGAACTCTAAGGTTCCATGGGGCTGGTCCAAAAAAGCATGAAATTGGTACAGCCTGGGACCGGGAAGACAAACTTTGCCTCATCACAGTTTAGCCAGTGCCACCATGTACCTGGATAAACTCACTGCCTCCATCCATACCTGCTTGTACACACGCACATGCACATGCACACACACACACACATTCTCCAGCCATAAAACTAGACCTCTCTAAATTTTGTTTTGCTTATCTGTCTCTTGCACTAGACTTTGAGCCAACAAACGTGTACCAAGTATCCCAGTGCCAAGGATGGAAAAGGAATTCAGTCTTTGTGCAGGAAAAAAATGAAAAGATGAATGAAAGCCTAAATGTATGGGCCTAGCTCTGAGATTACCATACTGAAGTTAGAATTCTGGTTTATTGTCTGACAAATTCAGAGGAACTTGGTGTCTGAACGTCCCTCCTCTCTACCTCCTGACACACACACAGGTTAGCATTTTCTGGTGGTTAGAGTTGGGGATATGCCTAGAGAAGAATCACCCAGAAGTTCTCTTAGGCTGGGATCTAGCCTCTTAGTCCTTTAGCAACTATTCCCATAACCCAGAATTAGTTGTAGAGAGTCAAGATTCAGTGTTGCTTAAAGTGATCAGATGGGCAAGCATGGAAAAGATGAAGCCCAAAGAGAAGGAGAAGCAGGCTTATGCATCCAGGGCAGGCACTTCTACCACTTGAAGTAGAAGGGGCTGACCGTGCCGCTCTCCATGGGGAGAGGAGACCCCAGTGGGTGATACCTGTTTGCTCCCTCCCACTTTCTTTTCCTTTGCCCCTCCCCTGTCCCCTTACCTTTTTCCCTCTTTCCTTTTCTTTATATCCTCTCTTCTTTCTTATTTCTTCTTCATCAACCCCACACAGTCCTTTCTTCCCTTCTCTGTCCATCTTTTAGGCTTAATACAACAATAATGTCTACCTTTTACCTCCCAGAGGGATGCAATTGACCCTTGTTAATTCAGAATGATTGGCCTACGGGCTGCCATCAAATGTAAGCTGGTGCCTAGGGCTACCTCAGTAAGTGGCAGCTTGTAGAAGGGAAGGACAGGCCTTCAAGGCCTCTGCAAGCACATTGTCTAGCCTGGAAGCCATCTCTTTTTGACTATAATAAATGAGAAAGGGTCTTGGCAAGAGGGAACAATGACTCTGTAAAACCAGGTGGCTGAAATATAAGTGGGGAATGCAGAGCAGTGCACTGGGATATCATTCCTTACCTGAGGAAATGACTTGGCTACTGCAAAAGAGGCCCTCTCTGCCTAATGTGGGGTTCCCCTACCCCCTCCCTGGCTTTCTGTAAATGGAGATTGATGGCGGTGTGTGATAGTGAAGGAATATGTCCTCAGGATGAAGCTAACAGAATTATTTCTTTGTAAATTTTCTTTTCCCCTCTCTTTCTCTCTCTCAACCATCCTCTCTCTCACTTATTCCTCTTCTTTCACCTTCCTTCTCTTCTTGTCTGCAGTCCCTTTAAAACACTTTTCATTTCTTTCCTATGTGAAGAACAGGTTTGACCCATCCCATTTCTTTTCACTGCAGAATGGTGCTCCTGGGGGCTTTGATGGAGCAATTGATATAATGAATCTTGACTTTGGTAGGACTGTTACTCTGTCTTCATAAAATGCTACTCAATAAACCAATCTCTAGATTATAGCTCTGTTAGAAGTGTTTACCACTGTTGGGAAGAAGCCTCATAAAGAATTGTCATTAATGGGTCATTGCCAATGTTCTAGGTCATGGATCTCCATTTTTTAAAATAAACATTAATTTTTATGATTACACAAGCAATGTAGGGGATGGGAAAATTCGCCCTTCCCCTCTTATGGGGTTCTTATGGCTGCTCAAATAATTAAAATGACGTAAGGCAGGTTAACAGAAGAAAATCAAAGTTTAATACGTGTGCACGGGGAATTGACATAAGCATTAAAAATTTTGAAGACAGTCAGGCAAAATGAGGTATATATGTCATTCCGGACTAAGGAGAACGTGGCAGGAGTCTGGCCCTTCAAAGGAAAAGAAAGAAATTTACAGGAAGGTGAAAAGAGTTAATGTTCGGTCAACAAATACTTGTAGGGCCCTCTAGAGACAGTGGGACACAGAGAGGACTTTGATCAAATAGGCCTTGCTAGGTTCCTGCCTGTCTACCACACCTAGTTCATATTATGCTATATATGGTGATAGCTCCTTCCTGGAACAGGCCTTCTATCTTAAATTCTTTTAGGCAGTTAGGGGGAAGGTCAAAATTTCTTCATGAGTCTTTTGTTCTTAAAAATAATCAGTCCAAAATAATCCAGTGAAAGAGGCACATTTTGAGGTGGCAAATTCTGCTCCCCTACAACAATATATGGTCATTGTAGAATATTTGGAATATATGGAAATTTATTAATTCAACTTTTTATTTAGCCAATATTAATTGAGCACCTATTTCATGGCAGACAAACAAAAAGCTAAAATTGAGCAGAGTGATACCGACCAGAAATGGTAATTGTTAACATACTGGTATGCTTTCTTCTATTTCTTCGGACAATATAGGTATAAAAAAAAATTTTGATATCATTTTAAAAGTAATTTTCTATCCTGACTTTTTCCGTTAGAATTATCTTATAAAGCCAGTTATATCAGTTTCATAATTATACTGTAATTTCAATTTAGCATTATATCATAACTTTTGTCTCAAATCATAAAGAAAATCATCAAAAATATTATTTTTAATAACTTCTCAGTAGCTATATTTGCCAGCTATTGCCTCAATAATGTTGTTTACAAGCCACTCCAAAACTTTGTGGCTTATAACAAGCAACGTTTAAATTTTATATGTACTCACAGACCTGTGGATGGGTTGGGTGCCTATGCTCCAAGCTGTGAAATGGTTGGACATAGCTGCAGGTTTTTGGAATTAGAGTAGGGTCTTCTCCGTGGTCTCTACATTCTCCTTGAACCAGAAGCTACCTAGGGAATATTCTTCTCTTGGCAAATGGCAAAGAGGGAACATGGCAGCATCTAGTGCCTCCTGAGACTTAGCCTGCATCTCAAACATTGTCACTTCTGTCCACATCCCCTTGGTCAAAGCAAGTCATGTGGCCAAGCCCATCATGGGGTGGGTTAATACACTACACCCACTCTAATGGAAGTACTGCAAAGTGACGGGCAAAGGATATGGTATATAATTCAAAAACAGGGAAGATGTGAAGAATTGTGAACAAGGGTTCAGTTTACTGTAGTAGATTATATGATTTTTTTGTTATCACTAATAACCAGAGGTTGATCAAAGAAGACTAGTTATTGATCCTTTCTGTTAGCCTATAATGTGGCCCCATATTGGTTTGATAGATATCATGAGACCCTTTTCCAAACATGCAGGCTTTAGAGGACATTGGACTCTTTTTCACTAATCCCATTTTCTCTTCTATCTCTGCTTTGTGGTTCTAATATATCTTCCTATTGACACTTCAACTCATTGCATCTCTTGGAATTTGATATCTTGCTTCACAGATTGTCTCCTAAACCAGATAAGAAATTAGCTCTGATTTTAATACAGAGAATGCTTATGATCATTATTGCAGAAGAGCTAAAAGAAATGAAGCCTAAGAACTAGGAGTGTCACTTCCAGAAGATCATCAGCTTTAGAACCTAGAGTTGAGGCTGAAAGATTTGATACTTGGTTTGAAGGTTGTTTTACAAAACATAGATATGGATAAGGTACTCAGACACTTGGACTCTCTAGGAGTAGTAAGGAATGACTGAATCCAGTTTTTCTTTTTTTAAATTCAGAATTACTGAACTCCACTCTTGTAATCTGTACTGATTTACTCTTTAAGTCTGGAATTCTTTTCCTGTTTGAGGTCTTATCAGGTCTCTGAGAAATGTGTACTGCTTAGGGTTCTGCTATTCAGGCTATTATTTTTGGTATTTCCCTGTTCTTAACACTTAGGGTCCTGGTTCTCTACTGATGGACGTCTTAATTTTGTTTGTTTTGTATCTGTTCCTCTGCTTTTAGTTGGTATTTATTTTTAGAAATATATACTCTATTTCCCACATTAGATAGTATGCTTTAGAAAGACCAGGACCATGCCTTCTCCACTGCCCAGTGCCTGGCATATAGAATGTGCTCAATACACATTTGTTGATGGTGATAGGTATGGGGCACAGGGACCCTCCATCTTTTCATCCACAGACTTGACAAATCTTTTTTTCGGTTATATATTCTCCCTCACACGCAGATTGCCTTGCTCTAGGCTTATATTTCCTGCTTACAGCCAAAAATTTCCTGCAGGAAAACTAGTTTATGTATTTATTTCAAATGTAATTTTCTAAGGAAGGAGAATGGTTATCCAAGCAGAGTTTGCCAATGTCAAGGCATTAGTCGGTGCTAGAAGAGCCAATTTAGAGTGGTCAGAAGTAACAAAGAGGCTAATTAAACTGATGAGGTTTAATAACTCGTATTCTCTCCAAAGAGAAACTTTTCCTGGCCACAGCTTTATAAGGAGCTTGTTGCCCTAAGTCAACTGTATTGCATTAGGACACTGTGAGTGTAAAGGAAAGGAGACATTGTTTTAGGGGATGGTGGAGGGGATATTGTGTGAGAGTAAGGCTAATGTTATAGGGTGTTAGCAGAAAACCATCTCTTACCACTGTGGTTTACTACCATTCAGCAAATATTGATTGAGACCCTATCCTGTGATAGCCACTATGATAAGAACAAAGGGTATAAAAAGTAAAGGATGCGTCCAGTCTTCAGGGAGCTCAAGGTCACCCTAGTGAATAACAGGTGACTGCTTCCAGGAAGATGGATTGGACATGAAGCCCATTCAACCCAGATCTTGTTCTTACTGCCGCATGAATGACCTTGTTTAAGATACAGGATTGATTGGAGGTAGAAGAGGAGAGGGGAGGAGAATAAACCTATACCTCAGTCAGAATAGAACTCCAATTTCTCTGCTCCCAGAAATAATGAGCATGGTAAGTCTTTTCTCTAAAGAGGCAGAGATACTTCTGCTAAGATTGGATCTCAGGGTATTAGTGTGAAAATCCAGGTTTAAAAGAGAGTCATGGAACACACATCTGTGTCTGTAAAGATCAATGAACACACACACACACACACTCACACACACACACACACAATCTTTCCAGCTTACTGGTCCATTTATCTGCCTTCCTTGACTAATAAAATAATCACAGTTTCAGATGCAAGATAAAAATAAAGTCATTTTATTTATTTATTTATTTTGTGTGAGGAAGATCGGCCCTGAGCTAACATCTGCCAATCCTCCTCTTTTTTTGCTGAGGAAGACTGGCCCTGGGCTAGCATCCATGCCCATCTTCCTCCACTTTATATGGGATGCCACCGCAGCATGGCTTGACAAGTGGTGCGTCGGTGTGCGCCTGGGATCCGGGCTGGTGAACCCCGGGCTGCTGCCGTGGAGCGCACACACTTAACTGCTTGCGCCACCAGGCCGGCCCCCAAATAAAGTCATTTTAACATGATGACTATAGTTAATGCTACTGTATGGTACATTTGAAAGTTGTTAAGAGAGTAGATCCTAAGAGTTCTCATCTCAAGGAAAAAAATTTTTTTCTTTTTTTTGGTATCTATATGAAATGATGGCTGTTAACTAAACTTGTGCTAATCATTTCACAATATGTGTAAGTCAAGTCATTATGCTATACACCTTAAACTTATATAGTGCTGTCTGTCAATTATATCTCCAAAAAAGTGGGAAAAAAAATAAAGTCATTCATCCAAAGACTTAACGTTTCAAAGATGTGTCATATCATATAGAAGACAGCTCTTGCATATTATGCTATTCTTCACAGTGTCATTTCAAATGATATTCATTCAAATATTATTTAGTACCCACAATATGCCAGGCACTGTGCTAGCCCTTGAGGGCTACAATGGCAGGCAAAAATTGACCCATCCTTGGCCTCATAGAGCTTACAGTCTAGTGACAGGAGAAAGACATGAAATAATCACCAACTAAACATGCAATTTCAAACTTTGTTAAACATGACAAGTATGGAGAGCTGGGTCTAGTTGTGGGATCAGGGAAAAATTTCCTGAAGGAATGATGCTTGAGCTGATATTTGAAGAATAAGCAAGAGGTAACCAGACAAGGATGGATATAGTCTTCCAGGCAGAAGGTTGTTGCAATGCCCAGGGGATGAAAAGGAGTATGGCAAATGTTGTTCAAGGAACAGAAGATAGATTGGTGGGGTTGGAGAACAGAGAGGGAGGGTGGAGGGGGAGGCAGGGATGTGGTCACACAGTCCCCTGCTTGTAGAGTGTGGTACTGATTTAGAATTTATCGTAAAGGCAATGGCAAATTATTGAACAGCTATAAGCAGAGAAGTAACATGACCATGATTTATTTTTTAAAGATCACTTTGTCTATAGGATGGAGGGTAGGTTGGAGGGGGATAAAAGTTGATGCTAAAATACTCGTTCTCCAGGAAAGAGTTGATAGTGGACTAAATTTGGACTAGGGCAGTGACTATGGATGTGAAAGAAGGTGGGTGAATTTGAGATATATTTAGAAGGCCCTATATTAATATCATTTGAAATGTCAAAGAAAAACAAATCAGGGCTTAGTTAGGAGAGACTTTTATTCAAAAGGATTATTGCAAGAAAGGGGAAGGGACTATTGCAATGGGGAGAATGCTGTGACAATAAGGCCTGAGAGCATTGCAAAATCAAACAAAACAGAAAAAAGGACTTTCTTTTTCTGGGGCAAAGGGAGAGGCAAGCAGAGATAAGCAGAATCTTTGGAGGGTGCTGGATGAGCAGGGGGAAATAACAACGGGGATCTGACAGGAAAAAGGTCTCTCTGTGGTCAGCTGGTTCCCAGGAGAAACTGATAAGAGGTAGAGGGGTGGGAGGTTACATTCCACTTTTCTGTTTGCATGCTCAGGCTTGAGGGCAAGCAAAATTCAAGTTCAGAGACTGTAGGAATGACTAAAGTTTGGTCAAGACAAAGCAGAGGGTAAAAAATGTCAGTAGCAAAGCATTGGTTAGAGAGTACAATTCACCATGACTTAAAAGATGACTACACAAGGGCAAACAGGAGAGGCAGCAGCTTCTCAGCGGATCAGTGAATCCTTGCACTCCTCTGTCTAGGGGATAGTCAATGTCTTCATTTTACATTAGGGTTTGGCAAAGTTTTCTCATACCTTTGAGTTCATTTACCCTCATAACACCTGGAGGGGTCTGTTAGAGTTGGAAGAGTTGGATTAGCAGTCAGTTTTCCTGTCTCCTTCTCTTACGGAAGAGGAAGCCGTGGTCTAGAGAGGGAAATTGACTTATCCAAGACATCACAGCTAGATGGTAGGAAAACTGTGACCTAAGCCAGGACTTCCAACATCCAATCTGGGAATGATTCAACTTTATATGGCTGCTTCCCATCTGGGAATTTTCAAGACATTTCGATGTCGCATTGCAGATTCCTCCCAGGGAGCAAATTGAAGTGCTTCCCACTCTCCCTGTGTGTTGTACAGCTACACACACAGATATTGACTATACACATGCACATCACAACTATCTTATTCTGAAGGCTGCCAGACATCGAGTTGAAATTTAATCTAATCACTTCCTTGAGTTTTCGGTTCCCATCATTCTGCTCAATCTTATGCGTAGCTTGGCCTTCCTGGTGTTCAGGATGTAGTTGAAAGACAACATGTGGTGGTGGATAGACTGTGGGCTTTGGGGCAGGCAGAACTTGGTTGGAAACCTATGTTTGCTGTTCACTCTCTGTGTTGCCTAGGTCAAGTTGTTTATGTTCTCTGAGCCTTATTTCTCTCATTTGCAACGCTGGGCAATTATAATTGCCTCACTTGATTGTTGCAGGTATTAGATGGGGATATAGTAATGTTAGCCACCATTTTATTGAGCACGTACTATGTGTTAGGCATTGTGAAAGAGCTTTACCGACATTATCTCTTTTTTTTTTCATTCACTTATTAAGCACCTACTATGTTCTGAGCATTCTTCTAGGTACTAGGGACACAGAGAGAAAAAACTGGCAAAGCTTATGGCCCCCGTGGAGTTTACAATCTAGTGGGGAGAAATACAAAATAAATAGATTACGTTAAAAATTTGTATATAGCTTGTCAGATAAGTGTTCTGGAGAAAAGTAAAAGAGAGAAAGGAGATGGAGAAGTGCCAGGGTGTTGCTCTGTGGGGTGTAGCAAGGAGATTGGTTGGTGTGCCCACTGAGATTACAGGCACAGTTAAGCTAATTTGCTTTTTGGATAATTAGCAGTTGGTAGATTTCCCTTCCTTTCCTTGCCCCTCCCTCCTTCTCTTTATCCCTTAATGCGGCGAGAGCATCTGTGATATTGACCATGTTAGTGGCTGGGGATGTAAAGATGAGTGTTTCCTTTATCTACTTATCTACCTACTTTCTGCCCACTTAATCCCCAATTTAACCCAAAAAGATTAAGACACATAAAAACAAAGACGAAGTGATCCCATCTTTTAATTCCTCTGCTCGGGCTGTGCAGATCTGCTGGAGTGATTTAGGATCTGGAAGCTGAACTGTCCCATTGGCACCCAGGGGTCCAGGACAGTTCCCAAGTGCACTGTAAGAAATGATGATGGAATTGGCACTATGGCACCTTAGCCTGTACCCCTGGGGTGAGCCCTAAAAATCTACTCCGCCCATCTTGGGCCTCCAGTCAGGGCTCCCCCAGCCTGTGCTCTTTGTGGGTGGTGAGTGCCCTCATTCAAGCTGTAGGCAGGCCCTTGAGGCGTGGAGCTGCAGCTGTACCCCAGGAGACTTTTTCTCCCAACACTCACCCACCCTGTCCCCCAGGAGAGGGGAGGAAAGAATTTACCAGGAAGCAGCAGAAAAAGGGCATAGGGATGGGAACATTTTCAAATTAATTTCAGAAATCCAGTCTTAGCTATAAACGACAACTATAGGTTTAATCATTGAAACTCTCTGTCCATTCAAGAGCAGCATGTGTCCCCTGAGGAAAAGGGACATTATCAAGCAGTTAAGCCATTAGAGGCTGCTTAGGCACTGGTAGGCAGTCTGCAGGGAAAGGGGAGGGTGGATCCCTCTGTGGCAGTGACCTGAGTGTGGCTGGTACCTCTACCTAATACCCTCCCCTTAACCCCCCAGTCCCTGAGGTTTGCTCTGGTATGTCTGTCACTGAGGGGTTGGGAGGTACACCTTACAAGGGAAGCTAATGGGACCAAGAAAAGTCATGCCTCAGCATTAGCTTGAAGAAGCTAATGAACTTCTTGATTTTTAAGGTTTGGGTTTTGGGAGGGAATTGTCTTTTTTCCATCTGTCGCCACCACCAATGTCACAATAACAGCGGCAAGAGCAAATGCATCCACCATGCACCCCAGCAACTCCAATAGCTAAAGCTTATGGAGCACCTTCTAATTCCCCCAACAGTCATGCCTTACTCAGTCAGTATTTATTGGACATCTTTTATGTGCCATACCTTGAATGTTAAGCACTGGAAATAAAGCTAGAGTTAAGGCAGTCCTTCCCCTTAGGGAGCTTGTAGTCTATAAGAAAAGATTAAATGGAGCATCTGATGAACCCAAATCTGATCCCCAAAGATGTCAGCTCACCAGCTCACCTGTTAGAGGAAGATACTCACCTCGGCATCCTTCCCTGATTCCCAGTCTAGGTGGGGGCTGTCAGCTAACATTAAAGCTCCACTCCTTCTCCTTCTGGTTTACCTCTCAGACCCTACCCTTACGGAAGTAGTGTCTCTCCTTAGCTTCCATCTGGGTGTTGCTGCCCATCACTTCAGAGGGACGAGAAGCACCTAATAAGAACCTTGTGGTCATCAGTCATGAGACCTTCTTCTGTTCTATTTGGTGCCCTGGCCTATTGGAGAGAAGAGCTCATGGAGAGGGAGGCTGGAAAGACAAAGGCCAAAGAAATACTTCTTGCCTTGTTTTTTATGGTTCCCTTGTGGTTTTCTCCTTCTTTGTCTTTTGTTTTATCCATTTTATGATTTTATTTTTCATTTTAATACTATGGGTGGGCTTTTAAACCAGACCCAGAAGCAAACAGGCATCACATCAGGACAATAATAAGAAGGCAGGTGGAGGAAGAAGCTGTGAGTAAAGCAAAGTACTGGTGGAACCAGCATTGACTGTGCTGTGCTCTGAGCTAATGGGCTCACAGAAGAAATGAGAACGCTGCAGCCATCAAGTGAAAGCCATGTTGACTGTGAGTACAGATTAGAATTAAAAGACAGGCAGTGGCAATGGCACCACGAAGTGCTTGTTATGCTTTCCCCATCCCTCTCCTAGAGCCTGCCTGCAAACACCAAGCCTCCAGTCTCCTCCCCAGATCCCATGCTCAGTCAGAAATTTTCCATCTCAAATTCTCACTTCTCCCATTCAGGTCTGAATTAACACAGCAGGTGTTGCTTTTTTTCATCATTTTCCTTCTGCCATGACACTTCTTTCTTTCCTATATCAATTAGGAATGCCTCCAGCTAAAAGTAGTAGAAAAATCGAAGAATAGTAGTTTAGACAAATAGCGATGCTTTTTTCTTACATATCAAGAAGTTTCAAGCTAGGCAGTCCAGTGCTGCTACCGCAGTCCAACAATGCCATTAAGGAATACATTTTTTTTCAGTCCATCTTCCATAACATGTTGACTTCCATGCTCAGATTTGTTGTCTCTTGGTTGTAATGTGACTCTGGCACATCCAGGCATCATGCTGTCATTCCAGGCTGGAGGAAAAGGGAAGGACAAAGAACTTTCTCTGAATGAGGCTTTAATAGTCCTCTACAGAAAACTTCTTATATCTTATGAGCCCACCTCCTTATCCTAAGACCAATAATTGGAGGAGGGAATGCAATGACTCTGCCTGGCTTGGACCAATCATACTTCATCATCTGTGGGTGAGGTAGGGACCTACTTTCTCTGAGAACAAGGGCTCTCCACCCTTACCTTAACAAAGCAGGATTCTGTTGTCAGGGAAGAACGGAAGCAATAGCTGTTGGGTAAGTAACGGACATTGTCCGCCACCCTTCTTCTTGGAGATCCTTCTTTTGCCTAGCTTTGGTGCCCTGGAGTCTCTTAATTTGAGGGTGGATGTGGGGAGAAGTGTCTGTTTATGCAAATATTTTTGATGTCCAAAAGAAGCCCATGTGCAGTTTCTGACACTCCACTGCACTTTCAAATTCTCAGGGCCCTGCCCCAGTCTCTGGATTAGAATTCTATTTTTGGAAGGTTTTCCAGGCTTGCTTTTCCAAAAGAAACCATGTGGTGTTGTGGCTGTGTTTGAATGGGCCATTGCTCACTGGTTAAACTGACTCCACTAGCCTCATTGAACATCACTTGATGTCTCAGGGCTTAAGAACCCAGACAGTTCTTCATTCTTTTCTCCTAATAGGTAGTGATAAAGCATTTTTCTGCTGGTCTCTTTTGTTCCACTACAGCACTCCTCAACCCACTATCTTTTCATGCTCTGTCAACTAGCGGTAAAATTTTTCTAAAAGGTACCCAAGTTCAGTTCACCACCAAGGCAAATGTCCTCACTTTTAACATATAGTAGAGCTCTTTAATTTGCAAGAGATTTTTACATATATTAGTCGTTAATCCTACACTACTGCCCTCTGCATCTCTGTGTCCTCCACATGAAGACCTTGTGAGAAACTTCTCTTAGCACCTGGTGTTCTCCTCATGGTTAATGATGACCAAAGAATAACCCAGCTTCTCTGCACATTGGCTTCCAGAAACCCAGATCCAACTGTACACCTCAATCTCATAAGCTCTTATGCTCTACTTATCTGTGATAATTTTCTTCCTTGAGACTATACTTTGCATTTTAATTTGTATTTTCCCTGGGTATAACACATTTTCTTTTGGTTAGCTCTAAATTTTAATTTTATATGTTGGTCGAGTCTACATACTTAAAAGAAAATAACTCTGTTCAGTGGGCTTTGTTGTCCTTTTTTTTCATATAAGGATGCTAGGGGAAATGAGAGATTAAGTTTGAGGTAGTAAAGATGTTTCCTGCCAGGTACCCACTCTGGCTGATTGGCAAATTTCAGCCTAGGGTGCTGTGAGGAGAAGCATTGCGAGTCTATGTCCCTCACCGGGATAGAGGCTGCCCTTGTCAACTGGCAATGACTACTGTGGGTTTCACGGCAGGAGGAAGAGAATGCAATGCTTTCCTCTACGAAATCAAAGAATCCTCATTTCCCATTCATACTGAAGAATTCTAGTGCAGAATTCCTCTCTGTTCCTCTAGCCCTCTCTCCTCTAACAGTAAGTAGGAAGGTATGATGGAAGCAAAGAAGGGAACGAACCTTCAGCTCAATGGAATGGCCTCAACATTTTATTTGGTTTGGAAGCCAGAGAAGCAGAGGGTGAAAAGCTGACCAACAGGGGCCGGCCCCGTGGCGTAGCGGTTAAATGTGCGCACTCCGCTGCCAGCTGCCCGGGTTCGGATCCCGGGTGCGCACCAATGCACCGCTTCTCAGGCCGTGCTGTGGCAGCATCCCATATAAAGTGGAGGAAGACAGACACAGATGTTAGCCTAGGGCCAGTCTTCCTCAGCAAAAAGAGGAGGATTGGCATGGATGTTAGCTCAGGGCTGATCTTCCTCACCAAAAAAAAAAAAAAAAAAAATACTGACCAACATTGCAAGAGAGTTATATAAGTGTCTTGGAACCCTTACATTGATCTCTACAGAAACACAGGTTGCCCCTGGATGTGGTGCAGCCTCATTTCAACAAATCAGGTTGTCAAATTAGGCACTAAATAATAATAATGAGGAAATTCAATTAAATACTATTTCAGAGCTGGAGAAGGTAATGACTATAAATAAGAAAGGGAATAAGCCATATCACCTGCTACACACAGATTGTTTAAATAGCTTGTTTTGCTTAAACGTTAGTTAAGTAACATTAAATTTAAGGGTGTTTCCATTAGCGAAAGGTATGTCGTGTGTGATATAGAGTGATTATTGCAAATTTGACCAGCTTTTCTGTCTGGAGTAAGAGAAAATATGATCAGGGCATGGCTGACAGGTTGATCACAAATTCCTAATGTCTATCAACAGTGGAATTATGACTTTATAATGAAAGCCTGCCTTTAACTATATAATACTACTCATTCTGCTTTACAGGTAATGAAAGTTTACAGGCAAATGAAATTTTAAGCTTCTCTTTATAATAATTTATCACAGGAGCTGCTTGCACATAGACTTTGAGTATAAAAATCCTCTTCTTGTAGCTATAACTTCTTCATTTTCTATTTCATGCAAATAAACAGTTTCGTTAAATAAACGTAAGGAACCACCATTAACCAATTCATTAGTTAAAGTCTAATAGTCATTTTATTATGAATCATAATCACTTCCATATTTAAATTGAGCTTTATTTAGTTCATTGCCTCCATTATTGCCTGAGAGAGGAGGAGAAATCTTACATCATCAGGCTTATGCAGGAGAGTGTAATTTTAAGATCATGGGCTTCGAAGTCAAAAAGGTTTGGATATAAATGCCAGCTTTCTCATTAACCAGCCTAGCCACCTTTCTCAAATGATTGTAGCCTCTTAAAACCTCAGTTTCTTTTTCTGAAAAATAGGTTATCTATTCTGTCTACAGCTGTCACTGACACGGGGAAGATGATCTTCTCATGGCCTTTCTGCTCTGTCTGGTGTTCACCTTCTAGAATTTTTCATGAATTGGGCTAAATAGTGTTGAGACCTTAAATGCTGGTGTTTGTTTAATCAGCATTCCATCAATAGTCTGTTACTCTTTGCTATCCATGCATCTTCCTAGGTGGTATCCTCCACTTGCATGGAATCAACTTTTGTCTATCTGGCTGACTCCAAATTTTATTCCTATAGTCAGAATTTCCTATGAGCCTCAGACACACATATCTGACTGCTTACCTGACATTTCTAACTAGATATAGCACAGTCAACTCAAAAGAGAATTCTCATCACTTATCAAGGCATCAATGCTAGATATCTGGGAACCATCCTTAGCCAAATATAGTTTAGGAAGACTAAAGCACAAAGTATGTGTGGGAGGAGAGACAGGAGACCAAGGAGAGAAAGAGGACAAGAGAAAGACTCTGAGCACCTTGTCTGCCAAGCAGAAGATGTTCGTCTTTATTCTGAAGGCAGTGGAGGGGTCTTTCAATGGAAGGCTCCTTAGCGAGTGTTTAACATACTCAGATTTCTAAGTTTTGTTACGATTGCTCTGAGAACAATAGGGGGTGTGATTTGAAGAGAACTTTACTGAATTCAGGCAAAGAAGAAAGAAAGCTAATGCAGTAATCTGAGCATTAGAAGAGAACACTCCATTCTGAACAAAGAAATCCTGGTTGCTTTAGATACAACACCTCAGAGTTGGAAGGACCCTCTACATACGGGGCTAAAATTTTCCTTTACAGACAAAGTAACAGTTACCCCCAAAGTTTCTCAGTTTGCTCAAGGTTACTCAGCTGGCAGATGGCAAACACCTGATTCAGATCCTACGGTCCTGAGATACAGTTTTGTGGGTTTGTCTTGGAGAAAAAGAGAATTTCAATTATCTGTGCTGCATACATTTTTCTGTGGCAACTTCCTTGAAAGGGAACAAATCTTGAAGGGCTTTATTTTGGCGACATTATTTTCTCCATTTTACAGATGTGAGTTTAAAGCTTGAGGAGGTGTGACTTTTCTAATGTCACACAGTTAACTAGTGGCAAAGCTGTTATTTAACAAACTCAAATCTCTTAATTTCAACTCCCATACATTTTCCATGACACCACACTGAGGTAAGTCCTTTTTCTAGGACAGTTTCTGCTCTTGTACGCTGCTACAACCATACAGAGCCCTGTAGTTTACATGGAAGGTACACACAGAAATATTGAGGCTTTGTGTAGGAAAGACCAACTGAGGATGCAGGATATCCAGAGGATGCTTTATCATGATGACTTTTTCATGGTTTCAGCCCAGCCAGCAACCTTGCAAAGTCAGACCCTGATTCTGATCAGCAATCTTGGTCAGCACATCAAGAGTGACTTCACCTCCCAGGCATGGACCCCCATTAGTCAAGCTCCAAGAGACTGATGTATAAAACCATAATGTCAGTTTACTAAAGCACAGTAAGAAATAAAATCTCAGACAGACCTAAGCTCTCCTGTCAGCGTGACTTGCACTTTATTTGTGCTTTTTCTTTCTGTAGAGAAGCTAAATTATAATCAGAAAGTTGCTTGATGAGCTTGGAAACAGAAAAAAGGAGTTTAGGTCATCTTGAGCAGTTTTCCTAAGTGGAAATAGCTTGTTGCTGCTGTCCACTCTTTCTACACCTTGTCAATATGTTACCGAATACAAACACAGGTTCATTTACCCACTGCACAGGAGGACCAGTAACTGGAACACCAGGCTTGTGGCAAGGAAAGAGGTTTATTATTGAAAGCCAGCCAAGTGAGGAAATGGGAGTTAAAACTCAGATTCACCTCCTCAAAGGGAAAAAGGTAGGGCTTTTTATCTGGGGTTTTAGGCAGGGGAGGGGGAGCATGTGGCCTTGGGAGCTAAAGTACCCAGAGTTCTCTACACAGGGGCAACTATCTTTCATATTTCTTCATGGGTCGCATGTGCAAATTCAGGGGGGTTCTATGTGTTGCATGTGAGTTTTTAGTCTGAAACATCTAAAGTTTACAATCAGTCGTTTTAGCTTCTCAATGCTCCTGTGAGATGCTTAGTCAGGCCGGGGGCGAGGGGAAAGGGGACTTTCAGTAAACTACTTTCTTATCAGCGGTCTTCCTGCTGTTCTGCAAAGCAAACCCAGAAACTTCGGTTACTTTGTTTCCCACGTTAACCTTGTAGGTGCAAGGCATGGTTTCACCCTAATCCAGGGAAATTTTAACTCCTTCATCTTCAGTTTCAAATAGCACAAGAACCCTAGATCTGCTGGTCAGGATGCTGTCTCCTTCAGAGAGAGAAAGCTCATCAAAATCTGCTTTGCTGACTCCCCCTTAACCCCCTCCATCTTCCATTGTTGACCAACTTCCTTTCTGATTGACGTATTATTTCTTTAGATATATTAATACCCTCCACAATATTACCATAGTTTATTAGAGGGAACCATTCTATTTCTTTGATCTACTTTGTCTATCTTTGCACTGAGCCTTTGTGTGTTAATTTGTAGTTTTTTTTTTTTCACAAGATAGTCTTATTTCCATCATATCTACGTTTATCAGGAGCCCTCTGGTTTTGCCTCCTTGTTCCGTAGACTATACAGGGCATGGTGCCAGGCACAGTGTTTTCTTTATCCTATATGCTGAAAGGATCAGTTTTTCCATCTTTATTCTAGATGTTTAATCTCATCCAGACTGACAGGGGCACTTGGTAGCTCCTTTTTGCATCTCAACAATTGATTCTCTTTTGTTTAGATTCAAACATATTTATTTTCCAAGAATGTGTATGTTAGAGTGAAAATAGGAAGAGTTATTGAGTCAGTCGGAACTGGGTTCACATCATATTCCAAGCTTTCCTTAACCTTTCTGAACCTCAGTTTCTTCCTTGTAAAGTGAGGATTACTGTAATTACCTCATGGGGATTATAAGGCTTAAGTAAGATTAAATGCACTAATTTATTAAATATATGTAGTAAGAACTCAATCAATGTTAGTTTATTCTCTCTTAAACTAGGATACTGATTTGTGGAAGGGGGATTAAATGCATTATGGAAAAGGAAAGGTATTGATAGGCTCTGAATCTGACAGCTCAAACCATGCATGTTAGAGAAAATGAAAGGATACTCAAGGCTCATTAGATTAAAAGGCTGCTAATGTCCTCTAAGCTGTAAGCAGATTTTTGCCCACATTTATGAAGGCTGGTTTCTAATCGGGTCAGAAATGACATAGGTTGGTGACATTGTCTCTGTGCCACAGGATTCTCAGGAGACTCCGTCATATCATGTTGGGTTGCTCTAAGTGAGAACACACAGAGACCTTTATAAATCTCACAAAGGCATGCTCTTTGCCTGGAGCGTGTAACTCTGTTGTTGACCTTTAGTAGGATATGTTCTTACAATGGAGCTACTCTGGGGACAAAACCTCACGACTTTGTTAAGCCTAGGAAGACAATACCGTTTGTTGACTTTACGAACCCACTCTGGGTGTCTTGATTTGTCAAAATTGGAGTCCTTGAACACAGAGGAAATTCATAACACCCTAAGCAATTATACTCAGTGATGTTATCCAAAAGAGAACTGACAGAGTCCTTTCCATTTAAGGAAAGTGGGACATGTGAACTAAATACAACTGTCTACAGGAGTGATGCCCGAACACCTATGGGTGTGCTTACTTTCACTTGGGCAGGGTGCTTGCACAAGCCGATCACATTTGCTCCTCATACCTTCATCATATTCAGTAGCTTACTTAGGAAGGGGCTTGGGGGGTGGGGGTGGGGACATTTTCCAAGAGTAATGCCTTTCAACACGTTTTCCAAGTAATGTGTTGGCACGATTACTGTTAAGACTAGGATGAAAAGCTAATGGAATAAGCCAGACCTTGACATACACATAAAGGTAGGCAAATCCTGACCCCGTTCCACCTCATGATCCCTGGATGTTAAAATCTGGTTATGCCTCTGCTCGTAAAGAGTAGGTAGGTGGCCAGGGCATGTGGACAGTCGCATTTAGAGAAGAGGAAGGCCAAGTACCAGAGATGTTAAGTGAGTTGCCAATATCCTAAAACTCATAAATGGCAAAGCCAGGACTAGGGGTTAAGAGTCAGTGTTCAACACTCCACCACGTTCCTCTCTGGCCAGTGTTGTGGGTGAACTTGAGACCAATAGACTCAAGGTCAAATGCTTATGTGAATGTCGGTCAGTTTCTTAACCTCCCTAAGCCTCAGTTTTCTCATCTTTGATATGGGTATCATAAATCTACTTCTTATGTAGATGAAATGAAATAACATATGCAAGTATGGTATTTAATAATTGCTAGTTATTTTGCCGTTCCCATTTTCTCACCAAGGAAACCAAAATGCAATGAGCTTGAGTGATCTGCTGAGGCCATGTGACTGATGTATGATAAGAGAGAGGAACAAGTACTCAACCAGACTTTTCTGATGCCAATTTTATGTACTTTGGTGGTATCTGCAGAGCCCAGTAGAAGAGTTTCTATTACTTTTTTCCTGGAGAAGTTGATTTTCTTTTTCCTAATTCCTCCTTATTCAAACTCAGAGCCCTCTACTTCTGTCCTTCCAGTCTCTGAACTTGCAGGTTGTTTTCTGACAAGTTTTGTAGGATATGGCATCACATCCAGGCTTAATTGTACTTTTGGGAGCTCCTTTACTTTCTGTGTGATAACCATCATCTTAGCTGCAACTTCTTAGAAATCTCTGAAACTCATCCTTCTCACATTGTCTGTCTCTCTTAACTTGCAGATTGCTTCCCCTCCTACTCAAAGACTGTTTCTGCCTCCTTTAGTTTCCTTCCTTATCCATTCCTGTCACTTTGCCACATGCCTTGGCTTAAAGCTTTTGGCCATTTGACTTGGAGTCAGTCACTTTTCTAGTATAAGTGTACTTGTTTAAGTACTTTCGTTTTCATTTTCCCAGTAAAACAGCCCCTGGGTACTGGTGAAATAATTAGATAAAGCACATACTCTGGGGGAGACATGAGTGAGGGGTATAATGCATCTTATCTTTTCCTCTCGCTTTTTCCAATTTAATTCCATATAACAAATATTTATTGAGTACCTATTCTGTGCTGGGTACTGTGCCTGGCTCAGGGGGTAAATAACTGAATAAAATAGAGCTTTTCTTTACAGAGCTTGCAAGTATGACAGTGTTACCGTAGGGGGATACAGGGGTAAGGGCAGATCTACCTGGGTATAAAGTGAGGAATGAAGGCTGGGTGGGAGTTAGCCATGGGAAGGAGCTAGAGTAAGAGGGGAGCATTCAGAGCAAAGAGAATAATATAGTCAATGACCCAAAGCCAAGAAAGGGCATAGTGCATTTGGAAAACAGAAAAAGTATGACCTGAGGGTAGAGATCAAAGGAGGGAGACAGACATGGGATGAGGTAGGAAAGGTGGGTAAGGATCTGAGGAGCGAGTTAGGGATTTCATCCTAAAGATAATGAGAAAGTATTGAGAGGTTTAAATGAGGGGTTGACGTGATACGAGATTTCTTTTTAAATGATCATCCTGATTACGGTGTCCAGACAGGACAAGAGAGAGGCAGGAAGCACAGCAACAGAAGAGACAGAGTTAAGAGGCTAACTTAGTCTCAGGTAGTGGTAGCAGAGATAAAAATAAGTGAACAGATGGGAAAGATTTGGGTTTAGAGATGGTGGAACCTGCTGATGATTCAGCTATAGGAGGTGAGAGAGAAAGAGGAGGCAAGCCCCCATCTGTTTTCTGAGAGAGTTAGTCTGATCAACCGAATTGAGCTAAAATGTGAAAATACAAATGCTGTGGCTGGAGCAACTGTAACTAGTAATTAACAGTAGCCCTTGGCGTCTTCCTCTGAAACAGTGAACATGCTGGGAATATCAGACGCAGTAGAACCAAACCTCAGAAACAGGTGGACAGAGCTTCCGCAAATCACAGCTTCTAACTCTGCTCACATAAAAGGCAGTGTGCGAGGCGTAGCCACCCAACACAGACAGGCCTTGGATGTTCTTTTCTCACAAAACACCAAATGAGGGAGTCGGGCCACATTTTGTTGATTTCTCTTAGAAACTTAGAGACGGGGAAAAAAATAATTTCCTGAGGAAGTGCACCAATTAAATTGTCAAATGGGCTGAGCAGCGACTTCTTCCTGGCTCTACCATGGGTCTCCTGATTGATGGACGTGGTCCCTGTGGTAAAGAGATGACTCTAGAAATGCACAGAAACTATTGATTCCAAGGTGACAAATGAGAAACAAATCCAATCTAATCAGCTAATCAGAACACATCACTTTGCCCCAAACAGTGCCCATAGATTGCCTTGCATTATTATTAAGAAAAGCTTTTATGCTCAGTTCACCTTCAGTGCCCTTCATCCAAGGTCTCAGATTTCTCCTAATTTCATTTTCAGTGGTTTCTTGATATGTTAAAACCAATCAACCCCCTTGGCTGATTGTTTAGACACCTTGTTAGTTTCACTTGCCGGTGTGGGGTGTAGTCTCTTGTGGTTCAAGTGGTAGAAGGAAGAGGTACTGTTTTAATAGCAGATTTCAATTCTGAAGCTGATGGCTTGGGAAAATCAGAGCCATGATTTTATTATATTTATTTATTTACAATCCCAGTGTGCCTCTTTCTTAAACCTAGTGGGAATGCAGAGATGGCTAGGGAGAGGTTGCCTGAGTAGGAAGGTGGCAGAAGCATCCACGCGCCTTCTCTCTAGAGTTCTATCTTTCTTGCTTTCCTTTCTCTTCTCTTCCAATTTCTGTTCCTTCAGGCCAGGAGCTGGTTCAGGAACTGCCAACACCACCCCTGCATGGCACTAGCTCCTGCACGTTCATTTTCCAGTAAGTGTTGCGAAGGTGCTGTTTCTAGGATTCTCTGTCCTGTCCCATCAAGAATCCCCTGTAGGTACGAGCCCCTCACGTAATCTTCTCTGGTCTAAGATTACTGAATTACTGATCTTTAGCTGCTTCGGCCTCTGAAAGCCCTGCCTGGTCTTTGGTAGTTGTTTGAGAACACCACCTTTGTAAATGGATGAAAGGATTCCTTGTCTGGAATGTCACGGAAGGCTTCAGGAATACAGTTCCTGTTAATGCCACCCCCTCTACCTGGCCCTCACTCATCAGTCGCTCTGAAGAACATTTACAGGTCAATGTTTCAGGTTGGATTGCTCTTTGGTGAAGGCGGGTTTTACCATCTATTATTCTAAGCTTTCCTCCCTGCTTGCCCCTCTGTGTGGTCTCAAGAGCAGATAGCATCATGCCCTGGATCTTGTCTGCATTTTTCAATCTCTGCCAGCCAACAGAGTCTCCACGTGTTGTGACATGGCCTATTTTTTAGGTGGCCCACAAACTTTCTTTCCTGCAGAATGACACCTTTTTCCCCAAAAATTTGCAGAGCAGATAAAGCTGATGTCTGTATCATGTGTGTGGTCCCTGAATGAGCAAAAAGTTCCTTAGGCTGAGAAGGATCAATCTCAGGAACCTCAAACTTAGAAGAGGTCTCAAATGTAGGCGTATAGGTGACCTGCTATGCTTAATATCTGGTGTGATCCTGGAACAAAGGCAGCCAAACTGGGAGGTTGGAGTGAGGTGTGGTGTGTCTTTTTTATATTTTTTAAGGGTGATATGCTGACCTGATACGTTGTTAAAACTACAACGATAAGGTAATTGAGGAATTAAAACAAGGTATTAAAACAAGGTCTTGAGATACTCAGAGAAGTTAGACAAAGAAGAACAAAATTCTCACTCGCTCAGTGTCCTCTCCTCAGCCCCCACCAAGAAAGAGCTCAGGGTCCCATCCCCAGACTCATCATCTCTGCTCTTAGAACTCGGCCAGGCGTGCTGGGCTTAGTCATTAGGGCATTTGTGTAGGCAAAATCCCAGAGCAACTTTTCCAGTTACCTCACTGTATTTTCATGTCTCTTTGCTTTGGCAAAGGCTGAAGGCTTTAGAAACTTGGGTTGCTTCCTCTCCTCTCTGAGGGCTGGGATTCCCAGAGTTCAAGTAACCTCCTGACCCTTCCTCCAATTTCTCTTTGATAGGTCATTACTCAAGAACCCCAGAGGAGCAGTTTTCCAGAATCCTACCATGACAGTTTTACAATATTGAAAATATATTAAACTGACATTAAGAGTGACAGGCCTAATTCCTACCAAGGTGGGGGAGGTAGTTTCGTCATGCAGCTTAGCATGAGGAGAAACAGAGCCATTAGGCTCTCTGAAGCCTCTTAACAGAAATCCTTGGCTTTGGCTATAGTACAAGCTATGCTCAGGCCTTTTTGTTTTTTTAATATGTTCTTTACAATTTCACAGTTAATGTCTGTGATATGGTCTCTGTGACCCAGAAGAAGCTGCAAACAGGGATTCCGAAGATGCTTGAGTCAATCTGAAGAGTGTAAGGAGGCAAAGGGAACTCAGCTGTCCTGCACAGCACCCCTGGTGTTCTGACGAAAGGGAGAAGAGCGTATTTTTCAGATGGGGATAAATTCTTTCTATAGCTAATTAGTTATAAAGTTGTGCCCAGTGTGGTGATGCACATGTGGGGAGAAACTAGCTCAGGGGAGGCGTCCAGCTGCTGCTTCTCTCCTTTTTCTCTCTCCGTGTCCCTCCAGGCGCCTCCTTCCTCCTCACCCTCTTATTTCACGTAGACTGTGTCTCCTGTCACTCTGTTTTTACAACCAGTGCTAATCTAAAATCACAGTTATTAGACCACATTAAGCTCCTGAAAGTGGGTGAAGAGGCTATGAGTGTCTCATTAAGTCCTGGACACATGTGGTCCTGCAACCCCCCTCTAATCAAGGAATCTCCACTCTTCCTCCATTGCTGGCTGCTTCCTGGGAAGTGTGCGCCTGCCCTGGAGGCGATGGAAGTGGGGGTGAGGGAGGAGAGTGCTGTGGAAGCTTCTCCATGGATGAAGATCTAGCCCAACAGTGTGGCCCTCTGGAGCCACAGCACCACCTGGGAACTTGTTAGAGATGCAGAATCTGGGGCCCACCTAAGACTTACTCAATTGCATTTTGTAGTTTAACAAGACTTCCAGGTGATTCATACACACATTAAAGTTTGAGGAGCACTGGGCCAGGAAATAGACAGATGGGTGTTATGGACTGAGTGTCTATATCCTGCGCCAAAACTCATCCTAACCTCCAATGTGATGGTAGTAGGAAG
This sequence comes from Ceratotherium simum simum, assembly GCF_057802395.1. NCBI lineage: Eukaryota > Metazoa > Chordata > Mammalia > Perissodactyla > Rhinocerotidae > Ceratotherium > Ceratotherium simum. Next base: position 25,173,403 of record NC_141923.1, on the reverse strand, counting down.
TGGGGCCTTTGGGAGGTGATTAGGTCTTGAGGGTGGAGCTCTCGTGAATGGGATTAGTGGCTTTATAAAAGAGACCCTAGAGAGTTCCCTTGCCCCGTCTTCCCTGTGAGGACACAGCAAAACGACAGCCATCTCTGAACCAGGAAGCAGGCCCTCCCCAGACACTGAATCTTTTGGCACCATGGAATTCCCAGACTCCAGACCTGTGAGAAATAAATGTTTGTTATTTAAGCCACCAAATCTACGGTATTTTTGTAATAGCAGCTTAAATGGGCTAAAATAATAGGTAAATCTCAGGACCGAAACTGGGAGAATCCCAGATATTAGGAAAATCATGAGCTACTCTACAGAAAGAATTCATCTCTGTGAAAACTGAAAGCACCAATGGCAAATGATGAGGGAATATTTGTGACATGCCTTAGGAATTGTGTGTGTTTGTGTGTGTGCGTGCACACATATGTTTTGGCTTTCTAAAAGAGTGTTTTGGGGAGTGAAAGGAGAGTAATAATAATGTCATTGGGCAATATTTATTTAGAACCCCTATATGCCAAGCATTGAAGGTAAAGTGGAGTACAAGGCAAACCTGGTACCCTTCTTAAGGAATTTGCAGGGAAGGTAGGTAGTGAATAAATATCCCTGTACAGGGCTCTATCGAGATTCTTAAGTATTGGGTCATCTCTTAGAAAAAGAGATGTTAAGCTGAGACTTGAAGTATGAACAAGCGTAGGTATAGGAAAAGTGTACCAGGCAGAGGAAACAGTGTGGACAGAGGCCATCGACCAGAAGAGCCCTAACCTCAGGGCCAATTCAGATTGGCTAGAATGTGGGGCACAGCAGAAAGGTGTGTGAGATGAGGCTGGAGGCGGGGGGGCAAGGTTAGTTCATGCAGAGGGTTGTAAGCCTGGTCATTTAGAGCTTTATTCTAAGGAGGTTGGGAAGTTGTTGAGGGGTTTTTAATAGAGAATTTTGAGCAGGGGGTCAACAGTCCTGACTGTCATCCACAGGCTGGCTGCATTGAGTCAGCATTCAAGGAGGCAGCGCCCGCCCAGGCTGGAGGGAGTGGTATGCCCACTGTGCTGCCTTCAGGGAGACAGTGTTCTGATGACTCTACCATTAGATACAGTGACCCAGACATCATTTTGGAAACAGCGTGCTGACACATCCCTCTCCCCTTAAATGACCGGAAACTGAAGAGGAACTGGTGACTTCAGTTGTGGTGATGGTGGTAAATCAAACTACCTCCAAATCTGATTGATAATAACAACACTGAAGTGTACTCATTCCCACTCAACAAATACATCACAAGTCCCAGATACTCTTCTAGGTACTGGGGATACAACAGTGAGCAAAATAGAAAAGAAAAAATGTCTGTATCTTTGGAGCTTGCATTCAGGGTTAGGGGAGGGAGCTTACATAGATTTCCTCCCTCAGGTTCTAGACACTGAAACTGCTTGGGTTGTTGGCTATTTAAAGATTCTACTCTCTTCCTTTGTGGTTTAAGCTGTTGTCACCTTTACAGTAAGATATGTTACCTGAAAGGGTTTTTAAGAAGGTGAAATCTATTTTCTCCTGCCCCTGTGGATATAGCAATTTTTTTTCGATGCTCTCAGTGAATAATGATGATAATGGCAGCAAACATATGAGCATTTACTCTGTGCTAGACATAAGTCTAAGCACTGTACATGATTAATTCAGTTGATCCTTACAAAACTTATTGGAAGGGAATTATCATCAGCATTTTACAAATGAGGAAACTGAAGCTTGGAGCAGTGTGTAACGTACCCAGGCTGTCATTGTCAGAGCTGAGATCTAAGTAATAGAAATTGGGCACTGACGGCGTGACCTTCTGGAAAGGTACTTTGCATAGTGATCCATTTGCTAGAGGAAGTCAGAAAAACTTTTCAGAGAATGAGTGATCTAGTTATGTCACTGTATTGCTTACCAACTTTCCTTGGCTGCCCAAGGCTCATAGAACAAGATGTGACAATGGTGGGCCTTCAAGGCCCTGCACCAGCTGGCCCCTGCTTCTCTCTTCAGCCCCAGTCCTGGGCACTCTCTCCATCTCTCCCCCCACCAGGGCCACACACATCTTCTTTCAGTTCCTAGTTCTCCCCCCCCCCCCCGCCCCGTTCCTTCTCCTGCACCCCAGGGGCTTTGTACATACTGTTCCCCATGCCTGGAATTTTCTTCATTCTTTTTGTTTATTTTCTCCAACACAAATTCAGATCTCAGTTCAAAGGTCATTTGCTTTGGGAAGCTGTCCCTAACTTCCCAAACTAGATCAAATGCCCCTGTTATAGGTTCCATGTTAATCCCATGTGCCTCTCCATTGAAACACTTGGGAAAATCATAATTTTATGCTTATTACTACAGTGGTTCTCAAAAATGTGATCTCCACACCAGCATCACCTGGGGAACTTGTTAGAAGTGCAAATTCTTCCACCCCCTCGGGACCTACTGAACCAGAAACTCCGGGGATGGGGCCTAGCAATCTGTGTTTTACTAAGTGTCCAGGTGATTCCAATGCACGAGTTCTAGAACCACTGTCTCAGTGTCCTTTAATTGATGCCTTTCTCCCCTCATAGGCTGTTGATTCCATCAGGGCAGATACTGAGTCGTTCTTGTTTTTCCTCACTTTATATCCTTACTTCCTATCTGGCACATATTAGATATTCAATTAATAGTGGTTTGGTGGATGAAAGAACGAACTCATTTGATTTTTGTACCAACTTTTAAAAAAAGTATTATTTCAGTTTTACAGATAAAAAACTGAGACTTTAGGAGTTCCAGTGACTGCTAGGAATGTCCTGTGAACTTGTAGCTTTTCCCTTTGGAAGAAATATCAATGATGTGACAGCTCTAGGAGCAAAATTTCTTTGTGGGTAGATTCCATTGATGTTTAATGGAGAGAGTTGGGGAAGGTGACAGTGTGCTACCAACCTGAAATAAACCTGCTTTGCTTCCTTCCTTACTCGAGTATTTATTGAGTGTGCTACATGCTCTTTGGGTTACCAAAATGAGTATTGTCCTCAAAGAGCTTATATCATCTATGTGTCTACCTGTCTACTGTGTGTGTGCGCGCATTCTGTATGTATGCACGTTGTTATAACAAAATGCTAGGCGGACGGTGACGTACTCAAGAAAATAATAACCAGATGAGGACAAAATACTTCCAATTGAAAAATATAGATTGCTTTATGTATTTGCGTGATGTTTTTGAACATGAAAATTATGAGAGATATTACTTACAAGGCTGTCTGTAACACCTGAAATAATATTAAGGTCATTCTGTTTCCCATTGAATTGTTTGCCCAAAGCCATTTAGGGCTACCCTGGACAATGTTTATGCATTTTGTGTGGGAAGTATAATATCCAAGGGAAACTATTTCTACGTTTTTTAACACTTCAAAATGGTTCCTCATAGAATGAAAGTTTGGTTGTATTTGCTTGTTTAAATCACTTATTCTATTTCTCCCCCACTCCCACTTTTAAAAATTGCCTTTGTTTAAAAAAAAAACAAAAAACAGCTGTACTTAACAGCTGGTTTGGAATAATGGCATTGAGGAACTGGGGAATTTGCACGATTAACAGCTATATATAGATATCAGCTCCAGGATGAGAATGTTTAACGGTGTGCTGCCAACTCTGGTCCATGCAATAGACTGATTAAAATCTTATTTACATTTCTTCCGAGTTCTTACAACTCCGATTTTTCTTCTTTAATTTTTCATTTGGTACGTTATCCGATTTGGTGGAAGGGAAAGATGATCTGTTTGAATGGTTAACGGACTGTTTTCTTTTCTCAGCTGATGTCTGTTATATTTTGTATTTACTCTGAATTTGAAAACTAGCTCACAGTGTCAGCAGTTGTTACTCCCTTTTTGAACATGCTCTCGCTCCACCATTATTTTTTGAAAATATACCTGAATTTTAAGACTGATGGTCCAGATTTTCATAATGATGATTAAAATGGAATTTTGTGTGGCTAAGTCTGTCAACAAATGTTATGTACCTCCAATGTGCTGGGCAAAGCTAGGCGCTAGGAAAGGCGTAGTGTCTGTCTTCAAAATACTCAAACTCTAAGTTTCACAAAGAAGGCACAAAGGATGATTGTTAAATGATGTGATAAACTCAATGGAATTCTAAATGCAATGTGGTATCCTGGGTTGGATCTTGGAACAGAAGGAGGACATTAGTGGAAAACTGATGAAATCCAGCTAAAGTCAGAAGTTTAGTTAATGATCATGGGCCAGTGTTAATATTTCAGTTTTGACAAATGCACCATGGTTATGAAAGATGTTAATGTTAAGGCAAAACTGGATGAAGGGCAGAGGAGAACTGTCTGTACTAGATCTGCAACTTTTCTGTAAATCTAAAATTATTCCAAAAGAAAATGTTTATTTTTAAATAAAAATACTAGAATTTTAGTAAAAACTTAGTTGAAAACTCCTATGATATTTGTGGGAAATAATTGTGCTCAGGAAAGCACCCCATTCTTGCCTCTCTCCCCCCAGTCTTAGAAGATGTGTGAGGAATTGACCAACCATTGAAGAATGAACTTGTTTCTTGTGGATCTGGGCTATGCAAAACCATCATGGCCTTGTGAAGCAGCACTAGGCTGGAGTTGAGTGAACTTGACACCTGTCCACTGCTTTATAATTGTGTAATCTCAGGTCAGTTAATCCAGCTGAGCCTTGGGTTTTTCATCTGTATAATGAATATATTGTTTTGCTTCTGCAAATAATAGGACTACTCTGAGCAACAAATTTAAAATGAAGTAGTGCTGTAAAAGGGCTGTCATCATTGTGCTCTGGAAATGTGGGAAAGGGACTCAAAAACCATCCAGCCATGGTACACGTGGCTAATGACAGCTGACGGTGGCACTTCCCAGACTTGAGCCTTGAACAACCCCCAGACTGCCTCTTTATTGAAGATACAGAAACAAGGCCTTCTTTGGAAAAAATGACCAAATGTGTGCTGTATCCTCTTCTGGTGGATGGTCCAAGCATTGCAGCCTTTTCTTGGCCTTCGTTGTGCCTGTAAAGGGCAGTTGCAGACGGCTCTCTTACGTATTTCAGCAGTTCTGCTCTCTACGTTCCACCTTGGGGCAGCTCCATCCTGTTTCTTTCTTACGGTGCCTCAAATCGTCTCATAACAGCACTGTACTGTTCAATGTGTCGTTTTCTGAGAATGCTCCAATACTTACCCCTTATGCCTCCGGGGTTTACTTTGTCACTGCATCCCTTTCTGCTTTATTTCAGCATACTTAGCGTAAAGCCTATAGCGGTGGGATGCAAAACCTTAGCTTAGCCGAATTGTGGCCTGAGCAGCGTCCCTCGCAAAGAGGAATAGACATGGATTTTCCCCTTGAGGAAAAACCCATCTAATATTCACTCTGTCTTCTTTTATTTTGCTGTCTGTGTACCAGCAAAGCGGCAATGCTGGCTCAGGAAAGAGGGACCTTTCAGCAATTCATTCACCCCCCTGTCTTTGACTTTCCTCAGCTGGATGTAGGAAAAAATATGTTCCTACTCCGGCTTCACCTATACTGCAGATGCATGTTGAGGACCCCACTCCTCCAGAGCACGTGTTAGACACTTGAGGGTCAGAGGGTTGCTGCCCACAAGAGAGTTGCTGCCTGGGGAGGCAGAAGCAATGTATTAAAAATTTTCATGCTCTAAGGCATTATGTAATCAGTGCCCACTTGGTGGTATTACCAGGTGATGATAATAGCTAATAATAACAATAAAAATGAAAACACATTAAGTTCTTACTATGTGCCAGCTTCTAACTAGGTGCCTTATATGCAGTATCTCATTTGGTATTCCAAACAATACTGAAAGGTATTACTCTTAAAAATATTTTTATAAATGAGGAAACTGGGCTTCAGAGAAGTAAAATAACTTACGCAATATAACCATAAGGTTATGGGAAGAAGAGGAGAAAATAATTTTGGTTACACAAATATATAGCTGAGCACTGGCACACTATTTTTCCTGATTCATGTCACAGATCACTCATCAATCTTTACATATAATTTTTTTTTCCCCGCTGGAGACACTGGAATTGGCCTCACATTGCTACTTATCCCTGACTCTAGGCAGTCATTATTTATGGTGTAGGTGTAGGGCCTGGATAAGCAGAGTTAATTATGACATAACTTAATTGCTGATTGTTTACTGCCTGCCAGCTCTTGCCCATGGCTGTGTTAATTCATTTAAAACCCACAGCACTTCTAGGAGATACATACGATTAGCATCCCCATTTTACAGAGGAGCTGAAGCACAGAAAGTTTAAGCAGCGTGTGCAGGGTCACACAGCCCATTCAAAGCAAGGCCAGGATGCTAACCCACATAGTGTGGCTCTAGAGCCGGCACTCTTAGTCAATGCACCCTCCTGTTTTAAGAGAGCAGAGATGTCTATTCACTGGTGTATCTTAAGTGTCTAGCACATAGTAGGTGCTTAATATATAATGAACGAAGGAATGCCTTCTTCCTCTGGTCAAATAAAGGAGGAAATGTGTTCCAGATAGGGGAAATAGCAAAAGCAATGACACAGAGGAGGAAATGTCAATGATATGTTAGTGATAAATGGATTTCTATACAGTGAAGAAATTGAACGTACATTTGGCAAGGCAGATTGGGACCAGCCTAAGGAGTTGGGAGTTCGTTTGGTTTGCTCGTGCTATCAAAGTCATCACTCTGTCCCTGTCTAGTTTTGCATAAACCATCTCTGCTATATTTTACAGTCCCATATGGTGAAGATTATGTGTAATTACTTAATGGTAGATTGCAGTCAAATAAAATAAACTGTCCCTGAGTTTTTCTGGTAAGCCCTTTGAGTAGTGGGTCAAGGGAAAACAAATGAAGTGGACAGGGTTAGAATTTTCTGAGGGGGAAGTCAGCATGAGGAGGTAGGAGCTATTGTTGCTTGGAAAAAAGTAAGTGAAATATCTGGTTCTAACAAGGTCTTGGTTATTGACATCTGTTTCCTTTGCTTTTCAAAGTACTAATTACCAATAAGAGCAGTTTAGATAACTGTAGTAGCATATTTGGAATTTCCTGAGTGACGTGTGTTTCATATAAATTGAAGGTACTTCAATGCATTTCATTATGTTATCACTCCAGAATGCCAAATCTAGAACTGAGGAAAGGAAATTAATCATCAGAAACAATCCTTATTGAGAATTCAGCTGTAGGAAAAGACAAAAATGGATCAGAATCCCTCACCATCATTTTGCTCCCCTCAACCGTTTACAATGTGTATTTCTTCTTAAGACCTGGATATCCTGAGAAAAATCCTCGGTCTCAGAAAATAGAATTAATCCAGGTAGTATTTGGACTCTTACTGATAATAAATTCAAAAGACATGATTCCTGGGTTACCAATAGGCTGAGAGTGTGCAAGTCAAAACCCATTAAAAGCCAGGGGGAATTGTCCGTGAAATAAGGCGGCTTTGTGAATGCGTGGGTGGCTCTGCTTTCCAGGGGGATTGTGCAGTAAATCAATCGCTCCCTGAAGATATTTGGCTTGTTTAACTCAATGACATTTTCACTCATAATGCTTTTATTTCTCATCTCAGGCAGAGGAGACAGTATCAGCTCTGAACAAAACTAGGGTTGGACTTTTTCTGTATTGTGTTCCTCCATCTATAAACTCTTCTCGGGGTGATTAAACTGGGAATAAAACCTAGCAGTTTGAAACAAAATAATCATTTTGTTAATGAAAGAGTGTGTGGCTGATGGTAAAATACACATCGGGGCCTCATTTGAAGAATTAACCAGGATTAAGGAAGAGCTGCTTTTCATGGGAACTTCTCTCAGGAATATCTTTATAGAAATATGTGGGAAATGAGTGCTGATGGGCACTTTTTGGACACATTTGATATAAACCCTGGGAGAGAGATGAAATAACAAGGATATGATGGTATGTAGAGCTTATTCAGATATTTTTGTGTACATTAGCTCATTGGAATCCTCATAACCGTTCACATCAAGTGGGGTGTTATGATCCTCATTTTACAGATAGGGAAATTGAAGTTCGGATGGATTAGATGACTAGCCTCGGGTCCTGCAGAGAGAAAGTAGGAGCAGGGATTCAAACTCAGATCTGTCTTACTCCAAAGACCATTTTCTTAATCACTGAACTATTGATGAATAGTGATTCCCAAAGATCTGTTTATTTCCTATAAATGCATCACTGTCCATGTTGGACCGAGCCTGTCTTCTCAAGAAGTTGTGATGGGTTGATGGCTCCTAATCTCTCTTCTAGCATGTAACACACCTCCCTGAGACTGCCACCTCATGAAAAATGCACTACTCGTTCATTCTTGTTCTTGCATTCTGTAAAGTCGAAAAACATTCGTTTTTACACCTAACATGAGGGACAGAGTTGGGTGAGAGAATGGACAAGCATAGATTCAAATAGCAGCTTTTCTTTTTACCAGCTGTGACTCTGCCTCTGAGAAAGGTACCTAATTTCTTTAAACCTCAGTTTTCTCACCAGTAAAATGGAACTTATGCTAGTACTGACTACATATTTTTGTAAGGATGAGTGCAGTAATGTCTGTCAGCCCCTAGCCCGTTGGAGGGGTCAATAAATGGGTGCTGGATGAGAAGAGATGGGTAAGACACAGTCTCCATCATGAAGAAACTCATAGTCCAAGGGATGGGGGAGCAGACAAATAATCAATGTCAATCCAGTTTTCTCAGCTGAAAAATGGTGGTAACGATACTATTTCTCTCTTAAGATTGTTGTGAGGATTAAATGGGATAATGCGTAGAGAGCACTTAGAATAGTGCCTGGCACATGGTAAGTGCTCAATAAATTTTCGCTATAATAATAGTAATTATTAAGTGCTCAAACATAGGCTTGCCCTGGTGTTATGGTTGCTCAGAAGAGAGAAGGTCAATCATCAGGCTAAGTCAGAGAAGGCTGCATAAAAACAGTAGCATCTGAGCTGGGTCTTGATGCATGTGGAAGAGGCTTCCATGCTGCCCAACATTCTGCTCCCTGATGGATGATTTCATAAATAAGCTTTAGGGCAGTGGAGTGAATGTTGGCGACAGCAGGAGTGCTAGCATGTGTTGGCATAAGGGTGGAATTTATGAAAACAAAAATATCCAGCAAAGTGCGGATTAAAGGCAACACTGTCCTGTTTGTTGCTGATCCATTGCATTAATAACACCCTTTATTAGGAGACTCAGCACATGTTTGGGAGCAAAATTCTTTGGGGCTTAATTATAAAGAAAGAAAGGTATAATGGAACCAACACAGACCTCCATTCAAATCCTGTTTTACCACTAACTAGCTGGGTGGTCTTAGGGTAGTTCACTGCCTTTCTGAGTTTTCATTTCCCAAATCTGCAAAGGAAGTAATAATTACATCCATTGAAGTATTGTTCTAAACATTTGAGATGGTACACATAAAGTGTGTGATGTTTTGGTAGATTCTCAGAAAAAGAAAAATACTATTTATATATTTATGATTATAAATAGAACTATAATTTATATTTACATATAAATATATCGTTATAGACATATAATATATATTATATGTATAATGTAATTATAATTCTATTTATAATTATAGCTAAGTGCCTAGCACAGTGCTAAGGGCTCTAGAGGAAATATCTCCTTTAATCTTCTCAATAAATACATGAGTACATATAGATATTATCCTTCTTTTGCAGAAAAGAAAATTCAAGCTTAGAAAGTGTATGGCTGTCACAATGGCATGGTGACATAATGGATGGAAAGATGCCAACAGGCCCAATTGGAGGATGTAAAGTTTCTTTAATGACAAAGCATACAGAAGCCTACTGAGATGGTGTAGTAGATAGCTTTTAAGGCAGCATGCTCCTGGAGAGAGATGCAGCTTCTCAGGTCTCCCAGTGTCTCCCATGGGGCATGCAGCTATGGATGACACCACCTACCTGGATTCTATTGGGTGCAAGAGGCTCTTTTTTTATTCTCAAAGGGGGTTTATCTCCTGGCATTCCTCCTTCCTCCTCTCACTGTTCTGGCAGTTCTGACCATCTATTGGCTTGCCTGCCCACCAGTTGCAAATAATAAGTACAAAGGAACCCCAGCCCATTCCTGGTAGTTGATGGTGACACTGGATGTCAATTCCCCAGGAGCATTCCCTGTGGGAATTGGCTTATGTCTGTCTAAAGTTCCCTACTTCAGAGTGCTCAGTAACTTGCCCAAGATCACAAAACTGGTACGTGGAAAAATTAGAACTTGCAGGTGACCTGTGTGACTCCTGAGTGCTCCTAATGACCATGCCATATGCGGTTAAAATTTGGATTGTGCATATAATTTGCAAATAGGTTAAGAGCAGAGAGAGGAAAGCAAAACATCACCTTCCGAAGCAACAGAAGTTAGATATTCTGTAAGAAAGTTGTGTATTGCTTGATGCTGGTAGAAGTAAGGATCAAAGGAGTTAAAGAAGAGAGATGACCAAGGGCTGGAATGACTGGAGGAGAAAGTACATTCCAGGCGTGCCAACAACTCCTTCCAGGAGGCTTCCTTGTGTTCCAGCTGAAATACAACCACCATCTCTCACTTTCCTCTCAACATTAAGCTGCCCATCTTTCACAGTCCAAAACAACATGTGGGAAACATATTTTTTAACAACTTTTCACTTTTTCTTCATTTTTTTAATCCTTTTTTTGTTTTGTTTTTTTGGTTTAGCTGTGTATGATTGATTCCCTCTGGCTCCATAAAGAATAACAATTGCTAAGCCTAAGGTATGTTGTAAGAATGTGAAGAATTTTTCTCTCACTTTGCCAAAGTGACTACTGGCTTGAGGGAAAGTTTGGAATGAGTGGTGAGAAGCAACTTAACAGAGAAGAAGTAAGAGGTCATTTTCTGAACATAGAAAATTATGAGAAAACACTCAGCATTGAGGTAATACAAAAAAAGAGGCAGGAATTAGATCAGGCTTCCAAGAATTTTTACAAGGAGCATACCATTAGACATCGCTCAGCTAGCCACCTTCCAAGGTCCCCTGACCAGTCCATTTGGCCTTAAGGTGGTGCTGAGGGGTTGATACCTGGGAGGCACATGTGTAATCCATTCATGATGCCCCAACTGGGAATTAGACAGGGTTTGTTTTGCTACTGAAGGGAGTGGGTAGAAGAATCACTCGACCTTCATCTGGGCAGACAACTAGAGAGAGGGAGCTAAATTTATGCTATGGTCACCTCAGTTGGAGAAGAAAGTGTGGCAAACTGTACCTTTTCCTGAACTGCTCTCCCCCTTTTGTTCGCCTGGCATACTTTTTCTTTTTTTGGTGAGGAAGATTGGCCATGAGCTAACATCTGTGCCCATCTTCCTCTATTTTGTATGTGAGCCGCTGCCACAGCATGGCTTGATGAGCGGTACATAGGTCCGCACCCGAGATCTGGACCTGTGAACCTCAGGCCACTGAAGCAGAGTGCACAAAATTAACCACTATGCCACTGGGATGGTCCCCTGCCTGGCATACTTTTAATCATCATGGAAGACTGCTCCTATTGGGAACTACCTTCCTCAGGCATACTTCATGGCTTCCACATTTGTACTTGAATGGACTCCATATGTTACAAGGATTCCTTGACAAGTCTATTTCCCCTACTAGAGTCAATGTGACATTGTGTACAATGGTTTACTTGTACTGCTGCTCTCTAGCAGAGTGAATTTATTGACTCAAGTGTTTTCAATAAATGTTTATTGGATGAATAAATGTTGAAAGCTATATGCATTATAGCCTTTACTCCACACATTGATTCCTTGGGCAAGGTCACCTGACTTCTCTTTGTTTCAGTCTGCATATTTATAGTCCGTAGAGACCTCTCACATACCGGGTTATATCACCCGTTGAGATGTTCTCTGAGCTTCTCAGTAGTTATGACAAAAAGAACTTTAACAGTCTGTGACTATGGCCAGGAGCCATTAGGCAGACTGAAATACTTCCAACTAAAAGAGATAGTGTGGGGGCCGGCCCCGTGGCTTAGCGGTTAAGTGTGCGCACTCCGCTACTGGTAGCCCAGGTTCGGATCCCGGGCGCGCACCAACGCACCGCTTGTCCAGCCACGCCGAGGCAGCATCCTACATACAGCAACTAGAAGGATGTGCAACTGTGACATACAACTATCTACTGGGGCTTTGGGGGAAAAAAGGAGGATTGGCAATAGATGTTAGCTCAGGGCCAGTCTTCCTCAGCAAAAAGAGGAGGATTGGCATGGATGTTAGCTCAGGGCTGATCTTCCTCACAAAACAAAAAAGTAACTAATCGCTTTCAAAAAAAAAAAAAAAAGTGATAGTGTTTATGTGGAGACCCAGGACCTAGCCCATCAAGCAAGCCCAAGCAATCTTTGGTTTGGGTTAGTGCCAGAGGTAACTCAACTTAGGTTTTGAGATATTCTTCCCCAGCTAAAGACGATGTCTTAGCATAAAGGGTTTAGTAATCAGGGATGCTCCTTGGCAAACACCTGTTGCTGTAGGACCTCCAGTTCTCTTCACCCTGAGCAGCTTCTTATAAAGCCAAATAAGGGAGAAAACAAGCAGTGGGAAGGAAAAAAGTACATCAGGCTGCATAAGCAAAGTAATTTCTCTAGCGTATACTCCTGTAGTTTTGTTTATAACCGTAAACCTCTGTATAGTAGATCATTTGGAAAAGGAAAATATTTATAGTAGTCTACCTAACAAATTACATTACAAAAAAAATATTAGATGCTTTTAAAAAATCTTTCAAATATCTTACTCCTCTCCACTGCCATCACCCATATCAATAACTTCCAGCTTGAAGCCTACTTCTAAGGGATAGGAGTCTTCAGTGCTGACTGCTGATATCTGAATCAAATTGAATTTCCTGTGATGAGCCAACTTCTAGAATTCCCACATTCCCCTCATTGCCTTCTTCCTCGGATTCAATGCCTTGTCTTTGTGGGTCCTGATATGTGGAGAAGCAATAGCATGAAACAGAACCAGCACTGCAATAAAGTGGGCATTGTCCAACACAATTGACCCAACACACAGGTGAGCAGTATATTGTGTCTTGGGAAGAACACGAGCTTTGCAGTCAGATAGACCTACTTGAGTTCGAAACCCAGCTTGTCACTTATTCTCATGTTACCTTGGGCAGAGTTCTTGAACTCTCTCTTCCCAACTCCCCTCATCTTTAAAATGAGGTTTATAATTCCCCACAGAGCTGCCGTGATAGTTAACTAAGAAAAGTCTCCCTGGATATCAAGATCTTCAACACTCAGGTTGTGCTTATTCTCTAACATGATTTCCCAGTAACTCCCTGTATTAGCTTTCTCTTGCTGCTAACAAATTACCACAGATTTAACTGATTAACACAACACACATTTATGACCTCACACTTTCTGTAGGTCATAAGTCTAGGCATGGATTAGTTGGGTTCTCTGCTTTAAGACCTCACAAGGCTGCAGTCAAGGTGTCTGCCAGGGTTGTGATCTCATCTGAGACTGGGGATCCTCTTCTAAATTCACATGGTTATTGCCAGGATTCAGTTCCTTGTGGTTGTAGGAATAAGGCCTTCAGCTTCTAGAGGTTTCTCACAGTTCCCTAACATATGGCCCTTTCTGTAGACAGTTCATAATATAGCAACTTGCTCTTTCGAAGCCAACAGTAAAGAAAGTAATGTTTTTATATATTTATATTTATATTTATTAATAATCACAGGAGTAACATCTCGTTACCTTTGCCATATTCTATTGGTTAGAAGCATGTCATAGGCCCCACCCATACTCAATGGGAGGGAATTACCCAAAAGTGTGAATACCTAGAGGTAAGGAAGGTCATTGGGAGTCACCATAGGATCTGTCCACCACACTCTCAAAGTGCAACAAACTCTAGTTTGTTGCGTTGGTTGCTAATTGTTTCAATGAAATTAGTTTCATCTTTCCAAAGAAATCAGAGACGGCAAACACTTAGGAAAGCGTGAGCTATTTTCACATCCCTCACCAGTACAGACAAAGGTAACTGACACGGGGCTTTAGTTTCCTGTGGGTCCAGACTCAGTCTCAGGATTCTTTGAAAAACAATGCAGAAGACAGAAGCTACCATTTGATCAGTGTTGGAAAGTGTTATAAAACCCATTTGCCATCCTTGAACTATATTGTACTTCCCGGTTGGCGAGGAATATGGATGTGCCCAGTTTAGGAGAAAGGGAACAGATCTCAGCCCTGTGCCTGAGGTCCTTAACATCTTGGCATCTTTAGTAAGGCCAATAGTAATTCATCTGGAACTAATAGGAATTCCCACTTATAAAATGTGTCCTTCACTCTGTTCCCTAACAGGAAAAATCAGAGAAAAACATTAACACCAACTAGATGACAATGCAATAGAACACAATTATGTTTAAAAAGGAAAACAAGTATAGGTTGTCTAACTAGAGAAATTGTTAACACAACAAGTAAGAGATTATATGAGTTTGAGTCCCTTGGGAAGGAGAAATATATCTGTAAATAAATTTATTGCTCTGGCAATATTTACTTTTCTTTGTATGCCTCTTCATGTGCTGAGATGTTCCTTATCATGTCTTCATGATTATATGGGTAAATTACTAGGAATGCTATTATTCTCATTATTTCCTGAGCTTTACAAGACATAAAAGAACATCCTGTGCCTGTCCTTGGGCTCAATTTAAGTTAGAGAAAAACAAAACTCATGTACAAGCAAAAGTTCTTATAAGATGGCAGAGACATACTATTGATCTAAGGCTCATTTGTTTTAATAGAGGTCCTTAGTCATGGATTATCAGTGGAAAGCATTATATTGTAAGTGCAATTTTAGCAAAACCTTGTTCTTCTAGTTGCATAAGGGATCACTACAGAATAAGAAACAAGAAAAGATGATTTTACTGGCAGAAACAGAGAAAAGATATATACATCTATTTTATCTATTTAGATATAAGTACACACAAATATATGTAAATAGGTCCTTACAGAAAGAAACGTGTGCCTGAATATCTTTTCTACCCTTAAAGGTCTGGCACAATGCTAGGTATATAGTAAGCATGTAATTAATATTTACATGTTTCAGGAACAGAGTTTGGGCACTAAAATGTCAATGTTTGGCTATAGTCATTTAATCCAGGGGAATGGACATTAATTGCCAGCAAACCTCCAAACCAATTTTGTTAAATCTATAACCTTATTTTAACCCCAGAGACTGTAGATGGTGACTCCTTGTGTATTCTATGGAATAGAATGTATGAATGTTTTTTAAATAAATATTTACAGACCTATGTTACTTACCTTCAAGGTTGTGACTTTTAGAGATCTTCCTTAGACTCTAATCATGAAATAAAAGGGGAATTATTGAATCTGTTTCATACCATATCAAAAATATATAATACAATAAAACTGAGATAATTTTATAAAAATACACTTCAAGTAGGATATTGTCTTTTGAGGCATGAGGAATACAGTAAATGGTTACTTATTAGTTACTTAGGCTGTCGTAGTAAAGTACGACAAACTGGGTAGCTTAAAACAGAAATTTATTATCTCACAGTTCTGTAGGCTAGAGGTAAAAAGTCATGGCAGTGACAGGGCCATCTTCTCTCTGAAGGCTCTCGATGAGGATCCTTCCTTGACTCTTCCTACCATCTAGTGATTGCCAGGAATCTTTGGCATTTCTTGGGTTCTAGAAGCTTCACTCCAATCTCTGCCTCCATCTTCGCATGGTAGTCTTTCTCTATGTGTGGCTGTCTCTATGTCCAAATTTTCCTTTTCTTATAAGGAAACCAATCATTGGATTAGGGCCAACCCTACCTAATATAACCTTATCTTACCTCGATTACATCTGCAAAGACCCTATTTCCAAATAAGGTCACATTTCTAGGTACTGGGGATTAGGACTTGAACATATCTTTTTAAGAGACACAATTCAACCCACAACAGTTACTCATTGGCTTCCTTTGTCCTGAACTACCCTGTAATTGAAACTCAGCGATTCTCTATGTAAGGACAAGCATATTGAAGGTAGATTCTGTAATCAGAAGGTCCCAGTCACTTTAGGAGCTCAGCCTAGGCCTGGCCTACTCACTTTAGTAGAGTTCACTCCTATGAATTATACTGAACCAAAGGCAAGACTCCACAGAGGTCCAGAAAGCAGTGACAAGGACACACCTAACCACATTGTAAGGTAGAATAGAATGAGTACAACACAGATGAATTTGAGTGGGCATCCAGAAAAGGGAGGTGACCATGCTACTGAGGAGGTGACCATGGGAGAACAATAGTAATTCTGGGGGCAGAAACAGTGTTAGCAAATGCACAGAGACAATAAACCATGGGATATGTTGAGTGGCTCACTGGTGTCCAGTTTGGCTGTAGCATAAGGTAAGTTTAGAGGAACAGGGATAAAGGAATATGGCATTACAGATTTTGTGTGAGAAAAAGATAAGGAACCACATAGGATTTTCTTGCCTATTTTCATTGCTAGGTGATGAGCAAACAGAGCATCTCCAGGTACACATGTGGGGGGAGGGGGGTGTGTTGCCAAGAGATCTGTACTATACGGGTGTAGTAACAATAGTGTTTATTGACACTACTGGATGACAAGCTTTTGGTCAAGCTGTAAATTCTCATAACAACACTGTGATTTGGGTTGTGTTAATATCCTTATTTTGCAGATGAGTAAACTGTGGCTTAAAAGAATAAAAAACTCATCCAGCGTCAGATAGCCCCGGTAAGTATTGGGTTTACGGATTAATCAGGATTCTCGAGAGAAATAAAACCAATAGGATGGAGAGATAGATAGATAGATAGATAGATACATTTATTATAGAAATTGGCTCACACCCTGATTATAGAGTCCAAGAAGTCCCACGATCTACTATCTGCAAGTTGGAGAACCAGGAAAGCCGGTGGTGTAGTTCAGGCCTTTTGGTCTGAGAAACAGTGAGCTGATGTCCGAGCGGGGAGAAGATGGATGTCCCAACTCAAGCAGAGAGAGCAAATTAGCCTTTCCTCTACCTTTTTGTTTTATTTGGGCCCTCAGTGGATGAGATGATGCCCGCCCACGTTGGAGAGGGCCATATGCTTTACTCAGTTCACTAATTCAAATGTTAATCTCTTCCAGAAATCCCCTCACAGACATACTCTGAAATAATGTTTTACCAGCTATCTGAGTATCCTTTAGCCCAGTCAAGTTGACACAAAATTAACCATCACAGTCTAGGAAGTGACCCCGGGTCTGGCTGGTCCCAGAGCACAGATTGCTAACCTCCATGGCCTGGCCTGTGGTTGGACTCAGGGAAATCAGCACGCTGGTGCTGAGTGCTTAGCCGTGATTCATTTCAGAGTGAGTTCTCCATGTCATCTTGGGACTAATGCCTGTCTGTAGGGAGACTTTTGAAGACAACAATAATATCCACGCACTTGGTCACTAGATGAAAATGTATCTTGGAGCAAAGATGTGCAAAGATGGCTCTTGATTCTCCATTCCTATTTATAAAAATTGGCAGATATGCTGACTGAGGAAATAGCAAGCAAATGACTGAATAGATAAGAACATTCGAGAGTAAAAAAACGTTTTAAGTAACTTTATTTTCTGTGTAAAGAATAAGAAATTAAAAGATTTGAAGTGACTGTTCTTTATAGTGTATGATACTTAGAGGTTGATCAATAATTTTTAAATAAAATAAATGCCCAAATCAAATGGGAAGTTAGTGGCCACGTAAAGACTAGAATTAAGGCTTTCTTACTCCAAGTTCAGTGTATTTTCTGCGATATTTAAAAACAAAAGGGGAAATTGCCAAGATTTGGAGAGAAGGGACAAAATAAGGCAGCAACATGGTGGATACAGAGGGAGAGATGGAGGGAAAGGTCTGTTAAGAAAAGGGCATATATTTGGGGAGGTGCTAAAGGGAGCTGTCCTGATTCCTGGCAGATACTCTCCACTTTAAAAAGCATTGTAGGGCCGGCCCCGTGGCTTGGTGGTTGAGTGAGCGCGCTCCGCTGCTGGCGGCCCGGGTTCGGATCCCGGGCGCGCACCGACGCGCTGCTTCTCCGGCCATGCTGAGGCCGCGTCCCACATACAGCAACTAGAAGGATGTGCAGCTATGACATACAACTATCTACTGGGGCTTTGGGGGAAAAATAAATAAATAAAATCTTTAAAAAGCATTGTAACTTTCTCTATAGTCCTTAGAGGTAATGCATATAGAAGAAAAGTAGCAATCAGAACAATGCGGTTTCACGGAGGGCCCTTTAACTGAACCCTCCTGTGGTTCTGTGCTATCGTTAGTGCTTGCCTTTTTCTACTCTCCTGGGCTTTGTACCACTTAAGTCAGGCCATTGTTGCTAATTGTACTGAACACCTTCTGAGGTGGCATCATGGAGCAGGACTGGGCAACCCTAGCTCTAATGGACTTGATTGTGGTCTCTGGAGTGAAAACCACCTCTTGAAAGCTACTGCAAGACAGCTATTGGGAGGTTTGGAAGGAAGATTTAGTGCTGCAATTTGAAGGATCAATGTCTAAGCTATCAGTACCTCCTGACACCTCAGATGGATTCTAGGTGGCTCCCCAGGGGGCACAATCTAGCCATCATCCATATAATTATATCTATCCCCTACTAGGGCCCATCCTTGTCTTATCAGAGCCTCAAAGCCTAGTTTTAGAGGTAGGATGAGCACACATGAAGTGATGAATGAGCATTGACTGCTGAGTTGCATACTTCTGATAGCCTATTCAAGGGATAGACAGAGAAGAGATCCAAGGGGGCTACAATGCTCAGAACTGAGGAGGTGAGAGGAGCAGAATGTGAAGGCACTGGGTATGCTTTGGAGAAATATTTGGTATCAGGATGGACTCTAGGGAGTGTGAACAGCCTGAAGATGGGGAATGAGAATGCGCACAGAGGGGGTTGAGTGGAATAGAAAGTGTGTGCTTCCTTTGATTATCTCAAGGAAAAAGTCAATTTTGTTTGTCTATACACCCCCTAACACATACTAATTTCCTTTATTTGCAAAGAGATATCAGGCCTCAGGCTCAGTCTTTAGAGGGCAATGGTATCTTTCAGGACTTTATTATTTTAATCTCATCTATTAATTTTCATTGCTAATTTCTATAAGCAAATGATACTGATTTTCCACTTACAGTACTAGTATAAATTTATTTTAAAATGAAAATATATGTAAGTAAAAAGAAGTGAGGCAATTTAAAGAAAAAGATGAAGTAAATAAGAATTCAGGCAGTAAGACATGGTAAAAGTATGACATTGCTACATCATTGACCAAAATTTGGTGGTCATTGTGGAATGTTAATCCTGGTCTTCAAGTTTCTAATCCTCCCTCCTTTACTCACCATGGATGTTCCAGCAAAATGGAATTGCTGCATTGTTCCCCATGAACCATTCATATTTTCCCCTTTGCTTATCCCTGCTGTCTATCTTTCTTCAAAGTAGAAAAGTTTTCTTCAGAGCACTCAAACCTGGCCTTACAGTGACAAATACTTGATTAATAAATGAGTGAAAGAATAAATCAATAAATAAATCAGTTCTGACTTTTCAAAAAAAATTACATCTTATAATGGGGTCTAAACCGGAGTAGTGGCAATGAAAAGCAACAGGCAGGGACCAATCCAGATGACACTTGAAAGTGAGAAATAAAAGACCAGATTTAGGTCATGCTTCTGAAACTTTAATCTGCACACAAATCATGGAGGGATCTTGTGAAATGCAGATTCTTTTCAGTAGGTCTGGGTGGGGCCTGAGATTCTGTATTTCTAACAGGCCCCCAAGGGATGCTGATGATGCTGGTCGGTGGATATATGTTGAGTTGTAAGTTTTAGGTGATATTAGTGAGGGGGAGACTCAAAGTGAACTCCAATGTCTTGTGGCACTTTAAAATTTTGTTCAAAATGGTATTTTAAAGAAAAAATTTGAAAAAAAAAAATGTTCCCCTAGACATTCAAGGAGGTTATTTTCCCCGTAAATTTTAGCAATGTTCTTCAATGCTACACCTCCTGTCTTATTTCTGTAACTCGCTTTTGGTCATGTTTTGTTCCTGTTTCTCACATGTATAGAGGCCTGATTGGCCCATAATAAACACTGAGCAGGGGAGCGCAGTGAAGTATTGTATAATCATGATCTCATTAAGGTGGATTTGTTTGCACTTGAGGAGTGAAGTGGCCCAAGGTCACACAGTAAGGGGCAAAGCCGTTCCACAAACTCGGGTCCTCTAACTCTAAGTGGGTGCTCTTTCCCTCAATTCTCATTGCCATCCAATAACAAAATCTTTCAACCTAAATTATTCCACTAGCTCTTAGGACTACTGGTAAGAGAGTCTGTGGGTCAAGGCTATTGAGTATTGCAGGGGTGAGAGTCCTGCTCCCCTTCTTTCTTTGTCCTTCCTTCCCAGGAGCATAGGGAAGAGAGCACGGGGTGTCAGCCACCCCCTCCTCTGCTGCAGGGAGCTGCCTACCAGCCAGTACCTGGTAATTATCATTTTACAAAAGTATGTTTTGGGGGTGGGCAATTCTCTGGCAGCAGGACAAAGGAACCAACGCAGAATTCAGTTCCCTCCCTCCCCTGTGGTTATAGACCTTACTTGGCTTTATTTTATGTTTTTTTTTAATTTTTATTTTAGGTTTAGAAGCTTCAGTCAAGAACCACAAATTAAGTTGTGTACTGTAGTCTTCCAGCTCATATGCTGTCGCTAGGCTGTAATTACTGCTTGATACCCTTCCTCAGTGTTGACATCTTCGCCAGCCTGAAAAATCAAAGCACAATTATTTATTTGTTTTAGATTAGTTTTCTTCAATTAATTTTAATAATCCGTATACTTCTTTCCTTAATTTCTCATTTGTATGTTTTATGTCTACTATTACTTAGTTTCTGTGATGTTTCCCAGAAATATGCAATTAGCTACACCAGATACTATATTCAGAAGACTCACCAGTCACATAGCATTACGTGGTTAAATAGGACTGAAACCTAAGGCCTGGTAGTTTAGAGAGTTTGTGATAAAGGATCAGGACCTGAGGTCCCTTGGGGGAGAGGTGGGTAACTCTAAATATCTATCTAGTTATAAATATATATATAAATATATGCATACATATATGTATGTATCTATATGCTCACATGTATATGTATGTAGAAATATATGTGTATATAATTAATAATAAATCAGTACATGCCTATTTTGAAAAAACTGGAAAATATTGAAAAAAAGAAAGTAAAAGGTAACTGTTACCCAAAATTTATCAGCCAGAAATAACCACAATTTACATTTCAGTGGAGTAAGCATTTTCTTATCCATAGGAGAGACTACACTTAATTTTTTTTGATATTTCTGATTTTTAACCTAACATTCTGTTATAAGCAGTTCCTTAAGTTGTTAAGTCTTTGGCCTTTTTATTATCTTAATACATGTATTTTTTTTTCTTGATCATCAAATTAATGGATATTTACTATAGAAAATTTGATAAATACTGAAAAATATAAAGAAGAAAAATAAAATAATCCATAATCCCACTGCTCACAGTTAACAACTATTACTCTTCAGTAATTTCCTTCATATATAGATATAGATATTAATGAACTGAATAAAATTTAATAATTTCTGAGAAAACTGAATCATATTGCATTTACAGCACTGTAATCTTTTTTCCACTTAAATTTTAGCGTGAGCTTTCCCTATGTTAATAAATGTTTTTTAAAATGATTTTCAAATGGCTGCATAATATTCCATTGTGTGTTACTTAGTAATAAATCATAAGAATCTAATATCCAACCTAAATGACACTAAGAGTTCATTCAGCCCATATCTGTGTCTGAACAAACAGAATAGTTTGATAGTTTAGGGGGCATCACAGTTCCTTACATGTTGTACAACTCAAATATCAAAATATGTCTTAAATAGATCCCATGCTACAAATATCTGTTATTATTATTGTCATTGTTATTATCAATAGCTATCACATATTGATCTCTAAGTATTAAGCATCATGCACATTATCTAGGCAATATTTGCAACTCTTTGAAGTAGATACTGTTATCCTCAGTTTACTTGAAGAACCTGAGAGTCAAAAATAGAGGTTAAGTAACACATGGTTAATGAGCAGCTCCGATTGCAACAATCTAATTCCACTATCTACAGCCTTAACCACTACACTGTACCCATTTAATATTATCAGTAGTTTCATCTGTACCTTTCTTGAATGTATTTTTTTTCAGCCTATAGGCCTCCTGGATAACATTATTCATAATCAATATTTTTATTCCACATCTAACGTGTATAATGCACTATGCTCAGTTCTGTTGAGGAATACACAGAAGCAAAAGCCGTGGTACTTGCTCACGAGCTTCTTACAATCTCATTAGGGGTGTAATGTGTAAATATGTACAAAGTTTAAATTAATAAAAGACTGAAGCATCCATATAAGTTAGTAGGATAAGAGCTATCTCATAGTAGTACAGAAATAATTTCCAAATTGGTATTATGGAGAGGAATGATGTGTCATTGTGGGATAAAGTAGCCTGGAATATTCTACTAGGTCAATAAGTATCTCATATGCAGAAAATAGATAACTTCTGATTAGTATAAAATATTTTCTTTTTGATTTGAATACATGCTCCTTCATTTTGGTATTCCTGAATTTGTTAAACAAGACCATGTTTGATTTCTTTATTTTAAAATGATTCTATTTGGCTAGTTATTAGATTGTATTAACCCCTGGGGACTCACGAAGAACCAATATTATGTATAATTCAAGAGTCCATTTCAGATAGTCACATACCCACACCTAAGATAGCAGACTTTGGTAAAATACAGTCTCAAAATTATTTTATGGAACATAGTCATGTGGCTATTTTTCATGAATAGCCCTTCAAGTACATATAAACATCATATTAGCTACATTTAGAGTGTGCCAATTATCTGCCAGACCCTTCCTGCATTCTAACTCTGCTTATTGGACCAGTAGCGAGACCAGAATTCTAACTCAGTGTTGTACAATTTCAGAGAGCCTGTCCTTTTATCATTCTATTCTGCCTCTGATTAAATACCTTCTTTGTGTAGATCCTTATATAACATAGAGACAGACATAATCCTTCTAATGGTGTCATAATTTTGTATAAACCCAGGCAGATAGTGATATAGGGGATATAGGATTTAGGGGAATTTATTCTGATAACTATGAGAAGAAATTTATAGGTCAGTGTGGCACTATATTTAATCCCTTTTCATCTTATTACATATTTGGCTCTGGATATAAAATGTGTACTAACATGAGATCTGTGCATTAGGTAGTTATTTATTTTTCTTTGAATAGTTCCTGTCTAAAACAAAATGTTGGTGATGAAAATGCTGGATGGTTAGTCTCGTTTACTAGAATTCGTTACCTGCATCACAAAGGATTTAACTTAACGGGAAACATTGAACTCTGGAGCTGAAAGGAATCACTGAGCTTGATGAGTTGAGTTCTTCTCAGTCTTCAGGGTGCAGCAGAATCCACCTGGAGGGCTTAGTAAAACGCAGCTTGCTGGGTCCCACCCTCGAAACTTCTGATTCAGTAGTTCTTGGATGAGGCCTGAGAATGTGCATTTCTACGTGTTTCCAGGTGATGTTGATGTTGCTGGTCTGGGAACTGTACTTTGAGAACCACTGCTCTAGTTTAAGGCTTTGTTTTTACAAATGAGAAAACCGAGGACGTGAGAGAGGTCATCCATGTACATGTATAGATCACATCCTGTCCCTTCCCCTCTAAAAGCCTTTCTGTGGTTCCTTGCTGCACTTATAGAATAAAATCCCAAATCCTTGTTGCCCAGAAAACCCTGCATGCTTGGTCCCTGCCTATCCCTCCACACCATGGTCCCCATAGAGATTTATTGTACTTCATTACAGTTATTCAAGGGCCATGTTCTTATTTAGGCATTAAAAATAACTAATACGGGGACATGGCACCGAGCAAGGAGTGAAGGTTTGACTTATAGAGGCTTTCAATTCCATTTTTCAATGCTTGCCATTTCCTTGGAGTTCCAAATATAGCTAATATTAGCCTCATGCTTAGTGATTTATGAGTCTACACTTCTATGCAACAGGTCCATCTTGATTTCTCTATATGTTTTATCTTGCAGAGAATTGGATCCTCATTATAATGTTACCATTTATTAATCTGCCATGTACTACACATCATACCAAGCATTTCAGAAACGTTATCATATTTAATCTTCGTAAAAGCTATATAACGTAGGTATTATTCAACAATGTTTTGGTGAATATTCTACCAATGGGGAAACTGAGGCTTAAAGGATTAAGCAACTTTTTGAATGTCACACAGCTAATAAGAGGCAGTTTTGTGATTTGGACTCTGACTTCTGGGGCTAGAATCTCCATTCTTAGACAGTAAATGATACTGCCTCACAGTTATTTCCTGAAATAACTACTATGTTTATCTAAATAGCCCCAATTGGTCAAATAATGACAACCGCTTCTCCTGGCTGCTATTTTACTGACCATTTATCAGAAAATCAGGTGGTGCCTTTGCAGGGAGAGAAAGGAGCTTTAGCTCAAAAGGTCCCTTACAAAGACATGAAAAGATTAAATTGGGGTTAAGCATAGTCACATTAAAACAAAGTTCAATACCTCGAGGTGTCAGGTCCTCTGGCTTGATAATTGAAGAATTTATTGAAGAATCAATGGAAGAAAGGGGCATTTGGTCTACTTTACCTGCTACATTTCAACTATTTTTGAGAGTGGTTTATCGCTCCTACACCCTCAATAATAGAAAAGTCTAATACACTGAGATTGCTTTTAAGGGTAAAGGAATTCCACAGACGGCAGCCCTTGGAGTGAGAACAATGGAACCTCCTTTAGTCTGAAGTTACAAAAGGGCATCAGACAAAAGCTGTTTTCTCAGTGAAGTTAATTTTGGTCAAGACTCAATCATTGGTCAAATGAGCAAATGATCTCTTTATTTCTTAAGGATCAGAAAATATTTGGAGCAAACTTACTCCCTCCTAAAGCAGGTCTGAAATAAGATGAGTTTTGCAGAAGCAAACCCCTCCAGTGTTTTTTGTTGTTGTTGATTTGTTTCCTCTTAACAAACTACCTTACCTGAAAATATCAGTACTTTCTGAAAGTTTGCCATAAAAAATTCTCCCTTATTTCCTTCATTTCTTTTTTTCTTTCTCTCTGTTATTTTCTTTCATTCAAACATTAATTCTCTTATTCATTCTGCACATAGTTATTTCACACTTACAAAGTGCCAGGCATATTTATTTTAAATATTGAAACCCATTAGAACTGAAATGTAAATATGGGACCTCCGTAGTGGTGAGACCACTTGTCATGAAGACCCTCGTAATTCAGAAACTGAGTCAACATGGATGGAAACCAACTCAGGCCCAGCTTTATACCATTGTACTCTCTTCCATTCCAAAGCACAGCTGTATGTGCATTAAATATATGCTTCTAATAAAGTTCCTAACTAAAACACAAGCATATGTAATTCAGTATTTAAAAAAATACATCATAAACAAGGAGAAGTTTTCTTAGGAATGTGAAGATGATACAACATCAGGAAATATATTAATTAAATTTAATATATGATGATAATGATATTAATGATGAGGAAAAACAAAATCATTTAAATATATACAGAAATATTTTATATAGTCAATATATACTTATCATTAAAAATAATCTGAACAAGCTTAGATTGGAATAGGACTTTTTATTTTGATAATAAGAAGTTATCAAGAACCTATAGCAACTATCATATTTATTCAGATGAGGAACAAAGCAAGGATGCCCGCTATCACTACTATTCATTGTTGAAATAGAGAAACTAACCAATAGAATAAGCCAAAAAAAATCAGATGCGTAAGGATTGGAGAAGAATATGCTGAACTTTCCTTATTTGTTGAGAGTCCACAGGGTCTATAGGCAAACTATTAAAACTAAAAGTGATTTCAGCAAGTTTCTTGAATAGAAGATAAACATGTAAACCTAATTCGCTTTTCTCTACAATTATAATTACCAATTAAAACGTAGAACAGAGGGCCGGTCCCGTGGCTTAGCGGTTAAGTGCTCATGCTCCACTACTGGCGGCCCAGGTTCAGATCCCAGGCGTGCGCCGACGCACCGCTTCTCTGGCCATGCTGAGGCCGTGTCCACATACAGCAACTAGAAGGATATGCAACTGTGACATACAACTATCTACTGGGGCTTTGGGGAAAAAAAAGGAGGAGGATTGGCAATAGATGTTAGCTCAGAGCCAGTCTTCCTCAGCAAAAAGAGGAGGATTAGCACGCATGTTAGCTCAGGGCTGATCTTCCTCCCCCAAAAAATGTAGAACAGAAAAAATCCCATATACAGTAGCAACAAAAACATAAAATAGCTAAGAATAAATCTAAAAGATTCAAGACCTTTATGGAAAAAACGAAAAAATATTATTCAAGATTATAACATAAAGTCCCGAATAAATCATCAATATCGATCTTATTCATACATGAGTAGATTCAATAACATAAAGATTCCAATTCTTCCTATATTTCATAAACTCAATACAACTTCACTCAAAATCCCAGCAGAATTTTTCGTGGAACCTAACACAGGTGATCCTCTAACTCATATGTAAGTTCAAGTGGCCAAAATAGCCAAGACAATTCTTGGGGGAGTAAACAGAATGATAGAAAATACTTGCCTAGCAGATAACAAGATGTATTTTATACCCAAAATAATTACAATAGTGTGATGCAAGCCCATACCTGTGGGATAGGACAGAGCTCAGTAACTGTCTCAAGCAATATGGAAATTTGATACATGACCAGGCTGATGTTACAAATCAGTGGTTAATGAATAAACCAGTCAGTAAATGGTTCTGGGATAATTGGTTATCCATATGGGAAAAATAAAATTAGACTTCATCTTTACACCAAACAGGAAAATAAAGTAAGAATATTTAAAAACATAAATGTAAAATGCAAAACTTAAAAATTTTTAGAAGAAAATAAAGGTGAATAGCTCTATGGCCTATGGGTGGAAAAGATTTCTTAACAAGGCCGAAAACAAAGCACAGACCATAAAGAAATTATTGATAAATGTGATTGCAATTAAATTTAAATCTTATGATCAAGGAAAAACACAACAAATAAAAGACAAGCCACAGACTGGGAGAAACTATTGGCAATGCGTGTAATACAAAGGAGTGGTATCATAAGTTATATAATGAACTCCTACAAGTCAACAAAAGAAAGACAAATAACCCAACAGAAAAGTGAACAAAGGATTTGAATTAAGCAAATCACAGATGCCAAAATCAAAATGGGTAGTAAACATATAAAAGGATGTACAGCATACTAGTAATCTTGAGAATGCAAATGCAAATAATACTGCAATATTACTTCAAACCACCAGATTTGCAAAAATTAATAATTCTGATGATATTAAGTGTTGGCAAAGAGGAGAAGCAATGAGAACCCTCATATCCTCAATAATGGGAGTGTAAATTAAGGCATCTACTTTGGAATGGAATTTAGCTTTGAAGTTGAGCATGACATTTGGCCTAGCAATCCCACGTCTATGCAAATGATTTAGAGAAACTCTCAAACAAGTTCACATTTAGGTAGTTACTAGAATGTACCTTGGAACACTGCTTGTAATGTAAAAAAAAAAAACATTATAAATAATCTGAATCAGAATGAGAGTGCATGAATAAATTGTGATATCTCTATACAGGAGAATCCCATCCAGCAGTGGAGCAAACAAACAAGAGCCACATGTAACAGCACTGGCGAACCTCAAAGCCATAATCTTCGATGAGAAAAGCAAATTATGAAATAACATATATGGAATGATACCATTTACATAAAGTTTATAAACATGCAAAATAATCCAAAATACTTTATGTAAAGATCTACATATATAAAGAATATAAAAACATGCATGGACATGATGAACCTCCCAGTAAAAAGGTTACTTCTGGCAAGAGAGGGAAGTGAGACTGCTACAAAGGGGATTTACCTGTGCCTGTCACATTTTATTTCTTCAAAAAAATCTGAAACGAATACACCGGAATGTTAGGAATTAATAAAAGCCAGATTTAGGTAAACCAATATTTATTATATTATTATTTCTACTTATTTGAATGAAATATTTCAAAATTAAAGAACCATCTAGCCACACTGAGATGCGGATGCTGAGTGCTCAGCCAGCTTTATTCACTAAGGTTCTGGCGCTTCCTGCTTTCAATGGGACTGATTAAAATTATACATGATCACATAGCATAACTAATGCAGACTCTTTGGGAAAATGTCAAAATTGTGAATGATAAATTTTGAAATATCAAGGGTCAACTATAGACATACAAAACAAATCAAGGACTTAAAGAATAAAAATGAAACCAAAATAAAATAAAAGCTGTTGGATATAGAGTTCAGAAGAATATATAATCTCTTCTTCTCCCCTAAAATCAGACCAGAGATTGGCAGTAGCCTTCCTGAAGGATTATCTGTCTATGTGAGCAACTGCCAATCCAAAAAACCACACAGGGTATGGTAATATAAAACAAAACAAATGAAAACCTGCTCATGTGAAGGGAACCGAATACTCCACAAAATGGCTGCACCTTCCCAAATACATCCTTCAGCTCCCCAAACAGCTTTTCCATCCTTGACCTTCTCGTTGGAAACCTCTCCTTAAGCAGTTACACACAGCTCTGCAAATGTTAGAGTGACATTTGGACTGGGCTTGCGTGATCAGCTTGCCCGCTCATCTGGGCTCCCCCGGGGGCCCGCCACACTCCAGCACAGCGGTATTAGCCTTGCAGGCCTCACCTCCCAGAGCTAGCAATAACATTTACCAGCTACAGTTTTCTCCATCTTCAAATATTTCCTTGGGCCCACGTGGCAGCGATCCAGCTCCTCCACGGACTGGGACCTAAAGAGAGTAGTTAGAGAGAGGAGAGCCGTCCTCTAAGAACTTTTAACATTTACATTTCACTAAAGATTTTACTTGTGTTTTAATTGAGCTTCCCTCCTGGGATTCTGATATGTTTGGGAAAAATTAATTACTAAAATTACACACTGGTAGAGAGGGGGCACATTTTTGATTATTTTCATGTCAATGGAAACTCTGAATAAAATGCCTCTGGTTGGTGAGGAATCAGATCTGAGTGCTCATGAAAACCTTAAGAATCCAGAGTAGGCCAGGAAATTGTACAATTATTAATCATAACTGTAGGAAACAATTTTGGAACCTTGCTATGCTTAATATATACCAAGACGGGGTTAGTCAAGACGTAAAGATTTCAAGATGGCCTCTTTTGTTTGTTGTATCTCTAGTGCCCAAATGAATGAATGAAATGGTGATGAATGACTTGAATATCCTCCACAGCCTAAAGAATCACGTGCTAATATTATCCTTATTTTATTAATGAGGACACGGAAGCTCAGAGAGATTAAGTAACTTGTCCAGTCACGAAGCTAGCAAATGTCAGACCTCATAAACAGCCTGAGAACTTAATTGCTCTGCTATATGTAATCTGTACTTATAGAGGCACATGTTTGTCAGAAATGTGATGATAAGCACTGACAAGGACGTTAAAAATGAGTAAGAACACAATAGAATTCCAAATAATAAATGCAGAAGGAAAGAGGGCAAGAGAGAATCACAATTAAGCAAACACCACACTAATAAATGTTGCAGATAAGATCCACTGAAGGATGCTAAAATTAGTGGGTGAAAGTTTGAGGAAAAACAGGATTTGCATAGGCTCAAAGTAACTTCCTCAAGATACTTAACAAATACAGAAGAAAAGAGAGTTATTTAACAGTGAAAAGACCTGGAGGATGCCAACTTAACCAAGTAACCGAGAAAACATCACCAGTAACAAGACATGTCAACATCATGAACCCCTTGATATAATGCACTGAGAAGGACACAATGTCATTTTCATGGTATTCTTGCCAAAAATCTATAACCTCACTCTAATCATAAGAAAACATTGGACAAACCCAAATCGAGGATATTTGTTAAAATATCTGACCAGTACTCTTTAAAAGAACATGAAAGACAAGGAAAGATTAAAGAACTATTACAGACTGGAGAAGACTAAGGAGAAATAACAACTAATGTAATGTGGGATCCTGGAACAGAAAAAGAACATTAGTGGAAAAAGTCATAAAATTTGAATAAGTTCTGAAGTTTATTTAAAATGTCATGCCAATGTTAATTTTGTTTCCTTCATAACCATACTATAGTTGTGTAAGATATTAGCATTAGGGCAAGTAGAGTGAGAGATGTAAGAGAATGCTTAGTATAATTTTTGCAACTTTTCTGTAAGTATGTAAGTTTGAAATAAAAAGTTTAAACAACCAAAACAAAATGAAACAGAAAATATTGTTGCTATCAGATTTGCTTGCAGCATCAAGAGAGAAGCAAACATATAAACTAAAATGAAATGCAAACAAAAACAGTCTTGCAGATACTGCCTGTAATGTATGTATGCACCAGATAGAATGTGGCCACGGAGAAGCAGTGGTCAGTCTTGCCTGGAAAGGGAGTGCAGGTAGCCAGAAGAGGCTTTGTAGAGAAGGTGACGCTCAAGGTCTTTTGTTCATCCACCATCTATTTTATCAAGTACCTACTATGGGCCAGGCACTCTTCTAGAAAATAGCTACTTAGTAGTAAACAAATAGAAAACGTACCTGCTTTCATGGAGCTTACATTCTAGAAGGAGGAGTCAGATAAGCATATCAACTAAAAAAGTCAGATATTTTAAGCGCTACAATGAAAAATAAATGAGCTGTTGTGATAGAATATGCCTGAGGAGAGGGGCAGTTAGATAGGGTGATTGGAAAATATCTTTCTGAGAAGATGATAGTTAAGCTATTTGAGCCAGGGCCAGAATGAGAAAGAGCCAGCCACGCAAAAAGATCAGAGAGCAGGTAATTCCATGCTGAAGAACGGGTTGACTGAATGCCTGACCACAAGAACAAATTGGTGTGTTTGTATTCAAGGAAACAAAAGGAGGCTGGCATGCTGGGCTGTAATGGACAAGCAGAGAAAGAGAAGCTGGGCTATAGAAGTAAGGTGACCAGGTGGCCTAAGTCCAAACTGGCACACTTTTGAGTAAAAGGTGGTGCTATTAATAATTACACCAGGACAACAGAAGTGAAATGGAACTGTCTGGGTCAAACCTGGATATATGATCACCCTACAGAGAAGAAACAAATCACGTAGGACTTGTTGAGTCAGGCAAGGAGTATAAATGTAATCTAAGTGCACTAGGAAGACTTGGAGGGTATAGCGGGGGAAGGAGATGACAGCTCTGGCTGCCATGTGGAGAACAGACTATTGAGAGCAAAGAATGAGAGTAGGGGGAGTAATTAGACATCTACCTAGAAGATAGAGGTTGGGGGCTTGAGCTAAGGGAGTAGACATGGAAAAGGAGAGAACTGCCAGATTCACTCAGGTTTGATGGCAGAGTCAATGAGCCTTGCTTACTTTTAGTAGATTGGCCAGGATTTGCCAGCTGGATGAGGAGCGTAGAACATTCCACACAAAGCTAGCAACAAGAGCAATGTCAGGGGCAGGGTATATTCTAAGAGCCAATAGCATATTTTATGGCAAAAGTGAAGGGACACAGTGGGGACAGGTGATTGGGCTGGAGATGTGAAGAGGGGCCAGATCATCTAAGATTTAGAATCCAATGCTAAGCAGTAGGTACTGTGGTGTCATTGAAAGTACTTAACTTGAAAGTGACATGATTTGATTTGTTTTTAGAAAAACGACACCTGCTCAACTATAAAAGGAAAATGAAAAGAAAAACTTAAAATGGGAAAGAATCCTGAAAACAGATAGAAATACCTTCTGCTAGTTAGAGAAATAAACAAGAAGCCAGAACCATTTCGAGGGTGGTACAATAAGGTGAGGGGACTTTTATTTTTAATAGAAACTGTCCACCCATTCATCAGACACACCCTTGATTGTCTAGTGGTTTACAATATAATTAAGTGTTGACTCGGGGACTGCTGAACAGTGTCCTTGAGTCATAAAGAGGCTCCAAGAAGAAGGCTTTAGGAACAAATTGATGTCATGTACCACGCACCTTCCTTCTGCTCCAGTGCTATTCTTGGCCTATCATTTCTAAGTTTTAGCAATCTCTCTCAGACTGGTGTACCTCACATGCAATTTTGGCAAGCTAAGCCTGGTGACAGAGCCAGATCATTTGTTCCCCGTAGACTTATAAACTCATCGGCTGTGGGCTGGTAACATAATTTACAATACACTTTGCCAGCCCTGTAAAACTACTTTCTGTTTGCAGAGGAATGGAGCCCTGACAAGAAGAAGTGTTTATAGCTTAATTTTAGCTGTTTGCTTCCTTGTTGCTGCAGTAGCAGCCTGTGTACGATGTGTTCTAGTCATCTGCCAGACAGTTACAACTTTTTTTTTTTTTATTTGGCAATGTAAGCACATCACCAGGCTTTGCTCAATATTCACCTCAGGGTCCTATTACCGTAGGCAGTGGTATTCCTAGTATGCACCTCCATCTTTTGAGATAAAGGAATTGAGACATAATTGTTGGATACTTCACGGCTGTGACTTATACCTTGGTGAAATTATCTGATGTCTTACTCTTCTAGACAAAGTTCTTATAAAATAACATTGAGGGGCCAGCCCGGTGGCGTACCGGTTAAGTTCACGCGTTCCGCTTCAGCAGCCCGGGATCCGCTGGTTCGGATCCTGGGCCCGGACAGATTCATCATTCGTCAAGCCGTGTTGAGGCAGTGTCCCGCGTAGAAGAGCTACAACTCTACAACTACAATACACAACTATGTACTGGGGCTTTGGGGAGAAAAAAGGAAAAAAAAAGGAAGATTGGCAGCAGATGTTAATGCAGGGCCAGTCTTCCTCAAAAAAAAAAATAATAGTAATAACAATATTGATAGAAGGCTTGAGAATGGGAAGATCTGAGATATGCCACTCCTGTATATGCAGTCAAATGATTATCTTCCTGCTGACTATTATTTTTTCTCCCTAGTGTTTTACAGTAGCTATTTGCCATTTATATCATCAGGCAAACAAGGTTACTTCTCTTCAGCCATTACCCCAGATGACTGTAGCCAAAATTAAAGCTCTACAAGGTAGGAACTTTATTTTATCCATTTCCAGATCCCCAGTCTAGAACGGTGCCTGGAAACATAATAGGTACTCAAAAACTATGTGTTGAATAAATAAGCTCAACTATTGACAGAGTAAATCTGCCCTAATGATTTGGAAATGAATACCACAAATGATGTAGTCTCCCAAGAAAAGCATGTCCTACTGAGAGTTGGCCAGGGGGTTGGTGATCTGATGTGTCAGCCTGGGACATTATGGGATCTAGCATTCATTCTTTTTTGTTGTTGTTGTTGTTTAGTGCAGTAACATTGGTTTATAACATTGTATAAATTTCAGGTGTACATCATTATACTTCTATTTCTCATAGATTACATCATGTTCGCCACCCAAATACTAATTACAACCCATCACCACACACATGTGCCGAATTATCCCTTTTGCCCTCCTCCCTCCCCGCTTCCCCTCTGGTAACCACCAATCCAATCTCTGTCTCTATGTGTCTCTTTATTGTTGTTATTATCTACTACTTAATGAAGGAAATCATGCGGTATTTGACCTTCTCCCTCTGACTTATTTCACTTTGTGTAATGCCCTCAATGTCCATCCATGTTGTCACAAATGGCTGGATTTCATTGTTTCTTATGGCTGAGTAGTATTCCATTGTGTATATATACCACATCTTCTTTATCCATTCGTCCCTTGATGGACACTTAGGTTGCTTCCAAGTCTTGGCTATTGTGAATAACGCTGCAACGAACACAGGGGTGTATGTATCTTTATAGCATTCATTCTAATAACTTTCTAAGGGTTGCAAAACTATGTGGAATTCAATTCCAGAGGCAGTTTATTAACCTGTGCAACTGTAGATTCTACTGTACACAAAAGTAGAGTTGTGAGATTTCCCTTGATTAATTCTCTTTTTACTCTTAGTCATATCCACTAGAAGAGATATCTTTTAATTCATGCCCTATGTGGATTGGATGTAACATCCGACACTGTGGCAAATCTTTTGTATTCCCATTCCGTTGCTAACTCTGCTTAAGTGCTGTTGGAAATAGCTTATATATATGTGTATATATAATATTTACATCATATAAAATATATATATGAATATATCATATATATATAATGAACACATATGTGTTTCAACAATATTCTGAACCAAGTGCTTCAATAGATCTATAAGTATATATATGTATGGATCTATTGAGTGATTTGTTTCAGAACATTGCTGATTTTGTACAACCTGATTTTGGAAGCAGAATCCCAATTTAAAAAAAGAAAGGTTTTTAATATCTCCATCAGAAAAAAGCCCAGGCTTTTAAATATTACCTCAATTTCCTCAGTTATAAAATATAAAGTTTGAACGCAGGTAAATTTTAACTTTCTTTCTAATTCTAAATTTCTGTGCAATTCAGAGAGAGTAATCTCACAACTTCTATGCTATTTTTTTCTGACAAAGTGACAAGATACTGATTCTACTTTAATCAGTTAATCAAACTTCTGGAAATTTCTTCATTGGTTTGACTTTTCTAGAAAATTTACCTTATATTCCTAGACAATTTGATTTTCTTTCATGTTGAAATAACGGCCCAGTCTCTCCTTGTAAAAAGTATGTGTAAAACAGGTTTGTTGAGCTGGTGTATTGTGGAACAGTTGACAGGTAGAAAGTGTATTCTCTTTAGCTGCCTTAGAGAACTTGTTTCTCTGATCTGGCTTTAGACAATACTGAAGAAATCACATTTCAGCGAGCACGGTTGTGTGCAGAACGGTGCTCCGAGCCTCAACCCAGTCATTTGGGAATTGCAACACCAACAATTAGCCTGGGAAACACAATGAGAACAGGCATGTGGTTGGCCATTAATCACTTTGCTATGTCAGCTCAATCCTATTGTGTAATAATATTCTAGAATAAAGCAAAGGTGATAGGTATGCAAATCCATTCACTACAGATCCACACCTGCAGTCAGTCATCCTTGTGGATGGTTCAGAGGTAAAACTTTTATTCATATGTTAGTACCATCAATAGTACCATCAGATGATAATGAGAGAGCATTATCAGATACCATCAATGATAATGAGGGAGCAAATGCATTCTCTGGAATAATGACAAGAAGGATATGACAGAGGGAGGCAGCAAGCTTTGGGCAAAAATGAAAGTCTACAGAATAGTGCTGTCTTTCAGGATGGGTAGCATAGCTGGACCAGGATATCAGGTCCTTCACTGAACATAGTCTGCCCATGACTGTTATGAGCCATGCTTTGCATCAAAGGTAAATATGAAAGCTCTACTTCTGAGGTTCTTGAGTGCAATCTCTACCATGATTGTGAAAGTAGACCCATTGTGTAGGGAATTTGAGAACAAAAGAAATCAGAATGCCCACCTTATTTCTCTATTTAGTCCAAGTAGACTTCATAATGAAGAGGAAGACTAACAAAGCACTGTAATTAACCCTTCACAATTACATTCCACTTTACAGTTTGCAGAGTTTTCAAACATATTTTCTTATATGATTTTTGAATATTTTTCAAGATTTACATAAGGGAAAAGGGAGATCAGAGAAGGTATGGCTCTCCCAAGGTTGCATGCCCCTGAGAGGTGGAGCTCAGAGTGGCCTCTTGATACCTAGGCTCTTTCTACTGACCAATGCTATCTCTAATATGGAAGTATCCTCATGTGGAAGCAATGGGCCATCTCTAGACATCAGGGGAATTAAAACACACACATGCACACATGCACATACAAAATTCATTGAGCACCCTTAATATCAGACATTTGGATATTTACACATTAATGCTTCATGGTTCACCTTTGTGATGGATACCTTTTCTTTGCAACTCTAGATCTAGATTCTCCACTCTTCTCTACTTTTCTCCACTCAGCTTTGCACCCTGTACGGTTATCCCATATAGACTGCATTAACAGGCTTCCTTGCCCTCTGTATACGAGTTGAGTTTGCCCAATGGGAAGCACGTAAGGGAGATAAGGAGAAAGGATGAGAATGAGGTCTGAATATTTAATTTCCTGTCTCTCTCCCTGTGAAATGGCTGCGCATTGGCTGTGCCCCTGGACCTAAGGTCACAGCTCTTGTGAGGTAGTCATAGCTCACTCCCTTGTTTTCTCTCTCTTCCTCAGAGTTCTGGCAACTGAACTTCTCCTTGATCCATCAGGCCTGGGGGTAGTAATAATAATATTGGGGGTCTACTCTTAATAGCCCTGAATACTGTGTTACCCCTGGAGTGTTCACTATCCCCTACCCATATCTTTGTAAATATTACCTTTATTAAACCTTCATCAAATGGCACAGTTTAAGTGGGTCCTTTGGTTCCTATTGATATCCTGAATAATTCAGTGTTATTATTGCACATTTTATGGGTGGGGAAACTGAGGCCCAAGAATGTTTCACAGTTAAATAACTTGCAGATCTAGGATTTCACCCAAATCTTCTAACTCCAAGCTTATATACTCACAGCGACAGCACACTGAGCAAAGATTCTGAATGGGGAGGCTGATCCATATGTGTAATTACAGCTCTACACAGTAGAGCTCACATGAATTGACTCAAAGAGTCAGAGCAATTCTGGAAATATACCACCATCATTTATAAATATTGTGTTTTGAAACTTCATAACATGTTTGCAAAATAAAGCAATGACACTAGTAAATGGAAGAAAATTTGATAAGATTGCATCTGGTCTCTCACCACACCATTCAGTCTTCCCTGCACCACCAGAGTTAGCCTAAAAAGCAAGTCTGATCATGTCACTTCCTGTCTAAAAGCACTCTATATTGACTAATATCCAAACTTCCTAACTGTGCTTATTTGGTCTTTTATGATGGACCCTGTATATATCCCTCCAGTCTTAGCACTACCACTCCAATCCGTATGCTCTAGCCCCTATGGAAACTCTATAGTGGTTCTCAACTGGGAGTGATTCTTCCCTCAAGAGGTGTTTGGCAATGTTTGAAGACACTTTTGGTTGTCATGACAAAGGGAATACTACTGGCACCTAATGGATGGAGGCCAGGGCTACTGCTAAACATCTTACAATGCACGGGGCAGCTTCCACAACAAAGAGTTATCTGGTTCAAAATGTCAGTATTGTCACTGCTGAGAAATCCTATTCTACTTTCACCGCATTGAACTCCTCCTGATCCTTGAATTTGCAGCATTATATCTAACATTTACCAGATGCTATGCCAAACACTGTGCTTAATATATAATTTCATTCCATGCCTTTGTTAACTGTGTACCTGTATGCTGCTCCCTCAGCTGGAATGCCTTCCCATTCCTCTCTTTGTGGTTCACTTTTCTCATCCTTGAAACACAAGTTATATACCCTCTCCCTAACAACTGTATACCTCAGGCAAAGGTATAGATGCCTGACCTAAATTCCCACAACACTTTGTTCGTTCTTTAGTGTAACAATTTACCTATTTGTGTGTATAATTCCAATTTGCTATAAGCTTGTTAAAGACAGCAACCATGTTATTTGTGTCCCCCCCCCCCATTTCAGCATGGTGTCTGGCATATGTTAAGATATTAATCATTGAATGAATGAGAAAATATTATTACAAGCAGTGGACAGATTTCTTCTGAATTGTGTTATGTTTAATTTTTATAATTAAAGTCACATTTTGAATTCAGTAGGAAAAAAATGGCTATTTAAGAGAAAGCTACATGAATTCTTTGGTCAAATGAACATTTTCTTAAAAATTATACATCTCATAAACCAGGATTTCTGAATCCCCTGTTTCTTTTTTCTTTATGAATACTAAAAAATATGGAAACATACACACCTGCTTTTCTTAAAGTGATAAATGTCCATCAGAATTTTTGTCGTGGCTTCAGAGGGCTCTAGTTTTTTAGGGATGAGAAGCCAATATGCCTGGATGTTATGGCAGCATTATGTTGAGAATGTGAAAAGTTTGTTCTTCTCAGCCTTGTCCACAAGAGGGAAGACATCACCTCATATCAATTTTGTTGATTCCCTGGAACTGTTGGCTATTGTTGGGTCTGCTCAGAGCTAGAGATTTATGTTGCTCCTGCTGCTACAAAATTCAGAATTAGAACCTGGCAGGCGTTCCTGCATAGATTTGCACACTGTTTAGGATTGGCCCAGTTTGGGTGGAGAGGAAGCAATCTGTGTATTTTGGAAGCTTTGTCAGAATAAAATACACTTAAGAAGTGTGTGAGGCCAGTAGCTGCCTGAGTGAGCAGGAGGATGTCTTGAAGGTGCAAAAAGAGAAGAAGGCGAGGGTACTTTTTCTTACAAGATTGGCCGTGAGAGTATCTTCTCTCCGGAGGAGATGGCTTACAGGCTGGTGGGAATATAGTGCTAGAAAGTCTTCCTGGTATGCCAGCTGCAAAATGAGGACTGGCAAAGTCTACTACATGAAAGCACATTGCTAATTGCTTATAGCACTGTATTGATGTCAATGGCCCTATGCATTTGCTAGCAATATCGCATCAATTGTGTTGTCTAATACTTTTGCATTACCCTTGTCCTATTACTGCCTGCCATTCAGGCTTTCTCCTTCAAGACTATAGTAGATGTAAATGGTGTCACTTTCTAGTGTGTGTAGACAAGAAGAACCTCTGTACCATTCACTTCCTACAGTCCATTTTCCCTATAGTTTTCACTTCTCTTCTTGATTAGGACTTCATCATATCTAAAACAATATATGCTTATAATAAGACTGAAGAACACTCAGTTTTGATTATTTCCTATCTGTTTCTTTGGTGTTAGATGTAATAATTTGATTAGGAAAAGCAGTGGGAAGATAGTAAGGAAAAGTTGCCTTCCAAAAACTCCCTCTTTCAAGTTAAACAAAAAACAATATACCAGCCAAATAATTATTAGCCCAAAGTAAGGAAAGAGGCAAAACTCTGTGTCATAAATCTCAAAAAGTAGGAGCAAGAAAAATGATTCTGAAGCCGAGACAAGAATGGCCAATCATGATGAGGCTGCCAACCCTGCCTATAGTCTATAGGGATAGTTGATAAAAGTATTGAAAATTATCCCTAATACCTTTATAGAGGGAAATAAATAGACTGAGTAGATGTTCTCATTGGGTCCCACTTTTGAGAGAAGAGTAGTGGAAATGGTTGCAGGAGAGAAATACAGGTAACAGAAACAGACAATGGGACTGAGAATCAAGAGAGAAGTCATCAGGGCTAAATGGAGCAGCAGTCCTTCAGAAATGAGAACACGGTCGTGGTAGCTAAAAGATTACACACAGTCTTACTGAGCTCTTCATCTCTCCCTTAATTTCCTTCCTGTACTTCACCATCTCTCAAGCTACAGAAAGAAAAGTATATACAACTAAAAAATATGAGGCCATTAAACTGTAGATGACTCAGAGTCAATAAGTCACTGAAACTATATCTGAACAATTAAAAACTCTGGACAGAGCCACTTGAATACGAGCAAGAAAGTCAATTACATGACAGTGCAAATGCAAAACAGCAGAAAAATAAAATAAAAATATAAAAAAGACATGTAGCTTAGAAAAGTCAAAGAATTTGATCTAGAAGAAAATAAGCACAAGGACAGAAAAATTTCCCATGAGCTATATTCTGTAGCTCATATGCGCTAGAGAATAACTCAAGAAATTTTAATTTAATGCCATAATAATTCAAAGTAAAATTAAAACAAATTACCTGAGTGAAAGGGAAAGGGATATTGTAGATGGAAGGAAAAATATGGGAGCCAAAATAATGCCATCACATAACTAATTTGAAACAATTAGTAACAACGGGGGGCAGAGAAGATGTGGCCAAAAATTGAAGTATTGCAGAGGGAAAAATGCTTGAGACCGTTATATTAAGTGTTGATGAAAAAGTCCAAGAGACTAAATGCATCATAGAGAAACTAAGAAATGTGGAAGACAGACAGGATAATTGGATCCCTGAAATAGAAAAACTGAATAGTTTAACAAAGAAATTGTCCAATGGTATCAAACCAGAAATTTTTCTTAATGTAAAGAACTGACTCTAAAGTTTAAAGTAGCGTGCTGGGTTCTAAGAGAATTTGATATAATATACTCAACACTGAGATGTGTATTGATTATATCATTGGACTTCAAGGAACAAAATAATATTCTTCAGGCATGTACACAAGATTTACATCATTTTCCACCCACAAGAGAATGCTGGCATTAAACAATCTCAAGTACAATAAAGCAATGTCTATAAAATTCTGCATGAAATAAAAGTGCAACTCAAGAATTATATGCACCCATGACAAAGAACACAAACACATATTCACAAATATGAAGAAATTTTGGTAATATAACACTAGTGAGCTCTTTCTAAAAAGATATTACCAAAATCCAAGCATTTAAAAGATGAAATAAAATTACTTAGAAATGGAGAAACTGTGATGAAAGACTTGATGAGAACAATGACAACATTTAAATATACAACAAACACTTGATGATTGTACACATTATGAATATACAACAAAGCATACCTGTGTGTCAGAGGTCCCCAGAATCATCCTGAATCTGGATAATTCTCTGAAAGGACTCATAGGATCTAGAAGCTGTTATATTCATGGTTATGGTTTATTACAGCAAAAGTTACAGAGTAAAATCAGCAAAGTGAAAAGACACATGGGGTGAAGTCTAGAGGAAACCAGGCGTAAGATTCCAAGAGTCCTCTCCCAGTTGAGTTGAACAGGATGTACTTAAGTCCTCCAGCAATCATGTGTGACAATACATGTAAAATGTTGCCAACCCGGGCAGCTCCCTGTACCTGGAATCCAGGAATTTTGTTGAGGGTCAGTCACCTAGGCATACAATGCTTGTGTTACTGATTTCAGTTACTGATGCTCCAGACCCCCAGAGGGAAAGCAGGCATTCACCATAAATTACATTGCTTGTATAAACTATCTAGACCAACTGGTACAATGTGGCTTGAGACCTTAGGCGTGCAAAGCACACTTGTCAGACAGAACATCCCAAGAGCTCAATTCCCAGGATCTGGTGAAGGGCCAGTCATGAAAATAGGCTTTTCTTGGGAATGTACAGCGTTCGAATAACCCAGATCTTTTGAGTTAACTCTTTCCTATATAACATGTGATAAAAATAACAAAAAGTACCAACAAAAATTCATAGAAAATGGGAGAGAATAATGTTCTCACTTTTCGTAGGAGGAAGGCAGTCTTTACTGGCTAAATTTGAAACAGAGTTCAAAATAATGATGCCAATGTTTTCATGTTTTTAATGTCTTGTAAATTTTAGTGAGTTCTTTTAGATAATACTTCTCTTAAAAATTTATTTGAGATTTGAATTTTTTTCTTTTGTTAACCTCATGTAAAATGCAAGTTAATTTTAATTAAATAACATATATCTTGTAAAGTGTTCGTATTTATCCTTTTATCTGTATATATGCTTAAAAGAATATCTGGAAATATGCTCCCCTAATGTTAATGATGATTATTTCTTGGTGGTGTAATGTGGAATGTTTGAAAATTTCTTCTTTATATATATCTGCATCTCTTAGATTTTTAAATAGTGAGCCTATGCTATTTAAAAAAAAAATAAAACCGTTAATGTGATTTTTCTTTTAAAAAGCAAGAGGAGAATGAAGGACTGAGGAAATCATGACTCTCTGAGACTAGTTTAACACAGGTTGGGAATAGTGCTCTTATTGTGAAAGGAGTTCAAGCATTGTGTCGATAAAAGAATACCCACAAAATAAATACTATCGTTTTTTTGCTTTCTGTATTGTTTCTCTTAACACAAGAATTTAATAGAAAACTTTTTCCACACTGATTTCTATCACATTACTCAATATTTTAGTGCCAACCCCTTCCTTCATTTGGGGAGGTCTCTGAATTTCAGTGGGAGTGTAGATTTTCCCCTTGCTGACCAGAGATGAGAATGTAGAGAGAAGCCATTGATCATTGAGGTTGAAGAACAATCAGACAATAAGAAAAAAAATAGTGCTAAAATGTGTTTTTAAATGTCACAATGATTAAATAATATTAATAATTTATACCCCTGTAGAAACAGAAATGGGCCTACTATCACAAATACAAATATATATCCCTTGGGGATAAGTAAAATTTTATGGGGAAAGATATGTGAGACATTTGTAATACTCAAAATAGGGGAACTCTGGAGCGGATGGGCGAGGCATTTAGCAGACCCTCTCCCCAGTGAAACAACTGTTTAACTGGTGAAAATTATTAAAACACACACATACACATACACACACACACACAACCATTTAAAATCTCTGAAAATTATTTTAAGGACATAGAACAAATGGAGAAACATTTATTTAAGGGATCCACTAAATCTCACTAAGAAAAGTGAGAACTATGGTGTTTAAACCACAATCTGCTCCCATCTCCTACCCCACCAGTGCTCCTTGTTATGGAAACTTTATTCCAGGTGGATATGGCCTAGAAGGCAGGAGCTCCCTCTCCCACCAGTTACCCTAGGGCTACAGTTTTTTCACCTCAAAAGAGGCAAGCCACCAGTTCCAACTCAACTCACCTCAGTTCCACGTTGCAGAAGCAGTATTCCTGGTAGGCACAGCCAAGAATAGAGCCTGCTTCTCCCACCCAGTCCCCATTCATAGGGCAGAAGCTTTATCCCAGGTACGGCATGTCAATAATATTGGGGCTCCAAGTGTCCCTGTCC
Organism: Ceratotherium simum simum; assembly: GCF_057802395.1. Taxonomy (NCBI): domain Eukaryota; kingdom Metazoa; phylum Chordata; class Mammalia; order Perissodactyla; family Rhinocerotidae; genus Ceratotherium; species Ceratotherium simum. The sequence goes on along the minus strand of NC_141923.1, from coordinate 25,130,657 downwards.
CAGCTTATTCAAATGTCCCATGTTGGGAGGGGCAAGCTAAGAAGACTAGAGTCTACCATCTTCCCCCAGTGCCCACTCACAGTCTGGGAATGTCATTTGAGGAAAAGTGGGCCATTGTTTCTGCACCCAGCAGCTGGGTGCACTGTCAACAGAGGTTCTGCCCAGGGATAGATTGCAAAATGTAAGGAGGGAGAGCTCTACAACTCTGCCTGAGGTGACTGACTATTTGGAACAGAGCTTAGAGAAGTTCATGGCTAAACGGCTTTTGAAAACAATGGAGATCTTGGTGACTAGCAATTCTGAGGGGGCAGGTAGCTCTATAACACCAGAGGCAATGAGCAAAATGGCCGACCAGCTAGAGGTGTAAAAAGAGAATCAGGGATAGAGAAAGCCGCAAAGAGCCATCCTGGGACCACATTCATCCCTGGGGGTCTGGATGGTTGCGCACGTTTGCTAGGCTACACTTACTCAGGGCTAATTAAAGTAGGACTTGGGGCAGATTTGAAAGCATTCCTAAGCCTCACACATATCCATCAGCAAGGGGAAGAGCCTTATTGGCTAAAGGGGCTTAAGCACAACCTCTCAACAAACATCAACTGAACAATAAGCTACTTTTATCCAGGGTGTACTCCTAGGAAACCAGGCATAAAAATAAAACCACATTTATCCTTGGTGGTCTATAAAACTGTGCATATTCCAGGGCTGCACATGCTCAGGAGTGACAGGAGTGGAAACTTCCAAGTACTAATCTCTGCTTGAACATGAGGCAAAATCTTAAACTCTCTGAACTATGAAAACAGTCTCCAAGTCACACACATCCACCAGATAAAGGATAAAAATTAACTGACTAAGGGGACTTAAGCATAATATTTGACCAATAATTGGCTTATACTGACGCAGGGACAGTACCTAGGAAGGCAGGCTAAAAGAGAAAAACAGGGAAAGGGGCCAGCCCTATGGCATAGTTGTTAAGTTCTGTGCGCTCTGCTTCTGCAGCCTGGGTTCGCAGGTTCAGATCCTGGGTGCGGACCTAACACCACTCGTCAGCCATGCTGTGGTGGTGACCCACATACAAAGTGAAGGAAGATACTGGCAACAGCTGTTAGCTCAGGGTGAATCTTACTCAGAAATACAAAAGAAAATTATCGGAGCAAGGACATCAGAGCCTTCACATTGCTGGGAAAATATATATTGTAGAATTAGTTCAGCCAAGTCATTAAACTAATAAACAAATGAAGAAACAAATAACAAGAACTAGCCCTGGTGGTCACAGTGGTGTGTGGAGGGAGCAGAACCCAGAATTGCAGCACTCTGTTGTCTAAAATGTCCAGTTTTCAACAAAAAATTGTGAAACATGCAAAGAAACAGGAAAGTGTGACCCATACACAGGAATAAATGCAGACAATAGAAACTGACTTTGAGGGAGCCCAGATGTTGGACTTAGCAGACAAAGACTACACAGAAGCTATTATAAATATGTTAAAAGAATTAAGGAAACTATGCTTAAAGAATTAAAGGAAAATAAGATAATAATTATTCATCAAATAGAGAATATTAATAAGGAGATTAAAATATGTATAAATAAATATAAATTTATTTTTCAACTCCAAAATTTCCATTTGGAGATTTCATATATATATGGTAGGCACACAAAATATATAAATTTTAGAGTTCAGAAGTGCAATAACCTAAACAAAAGATTCACTAGAGGGGCTCAACAATAGATTTGAATTGGCAGAAGAAAGAGTCAGCAAACTTGAAGATAGATCAATAGAGATTACACAATCTGAATAGAAGAAAGAAAAATGAATGAATATAAATGAACAGAGTACCAGAGAAATGTGAGGCACCACTAACTGTAGCAACATATGTATGATGGGAGTACTGGAAGGAAAGGAGAGAGAGAAATAGTCAAAGAATTAGTGGCTGAAAATTTCCCAAATTTGATGAAAAACACTAATCTACACATCAAAGAAGCTCAATGAATTCTAAGTAGGAGAAATACAAAAAGATTCACATCCAGACCCATTATTAAAAAAATGTTGAAAGCCAAAGATAAAGAGAAAATCTTGTAAGCAGCAAGAGAAAAAGGACTCGTCATTTATGAGGGCACCACAGTAAGATTAACTAATGTCTTTCCAGAAACAAGGGAGGCCAGAGATGGTGAGACAACATCCAAAGTGCTGAAAGAAACGTAACTGTCAGCCAAGAATCCTATAGCCAACAAAGCTATCTTTCAAAAGTGAAGGTGAACTGAAAACATTCCTAGGTGAACAAAAACAGAGAATTTGTTGCTAGTATACTTGCCTTATAAGAACTACTAAAAGAAGTTCTTCAAGCTGAAAGGAAGTGAGAGCAGATAGTAATTTGAATCTACATGAAAAACAAAGAGCTCCAGGAGAGGTAATTATGTAGGTAATGATGAAAGACAATATAATTACACATTTCTTTTTCTTCCTTCTCTTAACTGATTTAAAAGACAATTGCATAAAACAATATCTATAAAATTGTATTGTGGGGCCTATAACATATAGAACTGTAATATATTTGACAATAAAACACAAATGAATGAAACTGTATTGGAGAAAGGAAATTACACCAGATGGTAACTTGAATGCACAAGAAGAAATGAAGACAAACAGAGATGGTAAATAATAACCTTAATTTTTTTTAAGAAAAACTTCTATAAATATATTTGAGCTCTCCTTTCTTTTCTTTACTCTTAAAAATACATAAATTTTTATAAAGCAAATTATTATAACAATGTATTGTTGAATTTGCAAGATATATAGACATAATTTGAATAACACTAATAACACAAAATAAGGAGGAAGGGAAGAGAGTTATGTAAGAGTAAAGTTTCTATATCTTACTGGAATTGTTAGTATAAATATGAATTAGATTTTGATAAATTGAGATGTGTATTGTAAACCCTAGAGCAAGCACTAAGAAAGTAGCTCAAAAAATATAGTTAAGAATCATTAAAGGAATGAAGGTAGTATGCTAGGAAATACTCACTTAAGACAAACGGAAGTGATAAAGGAAGAGAAGAGGAATAAAATAGGGGAACTATCTAAGTACCATTACGTGAGCATCCCATGATGTGGTCTCTCAATTTTCAATGATCCCACAGATTTTAGACTGAATAACTTTCTTTATTTCAACTCATTATTTCCCCCCAAATTAGTTTTCTATCATGGTGCTCCTCGTGTTTGAAATCTCTTAAGCAAATTAATATGATTCCTGGAACAGGTTTTGTTTCAGCTGATTCCTATATGAAATTTTCTGCTTCATTGTGCTCCCCTTAAAAATGTTAGGTTGATAATAAACAGAACATACTCACAGAGATGCACACAAAGGTACACATTGAGATACACACTTTATTTTGTACTATTAGCTGTTTAACTACGTAGTCACTTGATGTTTATTCTCTAATACTACCAACATTGACATAAAGATACATCCATTTATACATACGTTCTGGCACTACACGCATCCAGAGGGATAAAAGCGACCGTTAATTTTGGAATGTATTTAAATTGAATACATCAGAACAACCATTTCATGGCTCACTGAATACCCTAATAGCTGTTAAAAAGGAGTATATATTTATACACACATGAGTGTGTATAGTAGGAAGTACATAGTAATGATTAGTGGTCTTCAGAATTATACCAACACACAGAGCATTGTGCATATTCATATAGAACAATATATTATTTAGAAGTGTATGTATTATCTATGTTTATATAATTTTGTATGTTCATAAATATACAACTTTAAATAATGGCCTGTATGTATAGTGCACATGCTCGCACTTACACACTCACACACATATACACAAGAACACCACACTCTACCATGAAGCATTATAGATGTGCTTTGAGTGCTTAGAAACAAGGGTGTGCTGCTGGCATAGCTCTCCAACAATTTACCAGAATGCTTAAGTACACAGCCATGAGAATCAGACTGCCTGCATTCAATTCCCAGCTCTGCCATTTGTTAGCTGTGTGACCTGGTATCTACAAAATATAATAATAATATGATCTTCTTCATAGTTTTCTTGTAAGGATTAAATGTCTTCTTAATGCATGAAAAGTCCTAGAACGCACCGGGCAAATAGTAAGTGCACAATAAATTTTAGCTATCATTATTGATCTTCTTTTGATTCTGCTGTTCCAGGAGATAAAATAGTTTCTTTCATATCTGGAGCATGTGTTAAATTTATGTTTCCCATGATAGAACTGATCTTCATAAGATGTCTTTTGTTGTGATGGTGTCTATAACTGTCATAACTTTATCTGTAATCCTCTTAGAGTTTGCAAATTGTAATGTACGGCTATTCGCATGTCATGAGTATTTCCCAGGTGACGGTGGCTTCCCAAGAATCAGCAGGTATATTAAATTGCTTTTCATGAAACTTTCATGTGTTGTGTAAATAAGGTAGGGGTATGATGATTACACAGACTATTTTGAGTACCTTCCATGTGGTCTGCCTGGTCTCTCCCTATTCTGATTCCTCTTATACATGAGGGCAGAAGGTGTCTGTGTCTTTTGTTCACTGTTATGTCCTCAACACCTAGAAGAGTGCCTGGTACTGAGTATCACAAATGAATGCACCATAGTACCTAATAATCTAAAACCATTCGCTTACTTCCCAGTATCTACCAAAGTCCATTGATTTTATTCCTATCTCAAACAACATTTATATAACTACTTCTCAAAATGTGCTTGAAGCTTCTGTTAAATCGAATAGTTTGTTATTATCTGAGCATCCCCCTTGATTCTTTCCTTTAGGTGTAGAGCTGCTACTTTATCTACCTGTCAAATCTGATGCCATCACTTCTTTCATTACAAACTCCACCCATCTACCAAGACCATCTCAGACTCTACCCTATCGGCTCTACTCACCTGCATGCCACTGGCTTTATTGATATATTTTTCCCGGGTCATTTAACCACTTTTATATTCTAGTACAGTAATTTGTGCATGCTGCATCTCCATTCAGAACAGGGACCTTGTCTTTTTCACTTTTAACACCCCCCCCAGTATATTTAGGTAGGTAGCAACTGTTTGGCAACAATAGATATATAATGAGGACCTACTCAGTGCAAGATACTGAGCCCGTGACAGGTTGGCTTCATAGGAATGTGAGTGATATTCTATTCCTGTGATCTCTAAAAATATTTGCTAAATGAATAATTGCCAAATTCACATTTTGAGAAACATGGTGTTACAGAACAGGCCCTGGACTTGGTATTGGATATACTGGGTTAAAATCCAGGTTGCATGACTTTGGATGATAACATCCCCCTCCAGGATCCTTGTTTTTCTCTTTGAAAGTAGGAATAATAGACCCACATTGTAACACTAAGTGAGATAACGTAATGGGATCAGAGGTGGAGGCGCTCCTAACCAAAGTGCTTGGACTGGAAAAGGTATCAAATAAGAATGAGTTTCTTCCTTCCTAATAGGTGTGCTATTAAAATAAAAGTAAAATGATTGGTTCTCAGAGTGTCATTAGCTTTTCGTTGTTCTTGTTCTAGCTCTAGCTCTATCAGTCTTCTTTGAATGGGCCAAACAAACTCTTACACTGCCTGGCCACTAGGGATATTATGGGGCCAGGCTATGCTGCTGCTCTTTCCTCCTTCTAGAAGCCCTCTGGCAAATATCTATTTGTTTACTGGGGTGGTTATAAATTACTGCTTTCCTCTTATTCTTCATGAAATACTTATGTGAGTCTAATTTTTGTTTAATGTATTTTTGTTTTGTCTATAGCATATAGAATTACAATTACTACTACTTGTGGGGGCATTTTCACTTTTGCAAAATGCCTTCACATCCATTATCTCATTTGGTACCCTTGACAAGTCTGTGAGCATGGTAGGGGAGGGACCAGTGCCATCATATGGCTTTTGCAAATAAGGAAACAGAACCCCAGAGTCTAAGTGGTCTGCCCAAGGTCACATAGCTTAAAAGTGGCAACAATGGAGGTCTATCACACACAAGTCACCAGGCTACAAAATTGGTGCCTTCTCCACTCTACTCTACTTACCTGGGAAGCAAAGGGGAACTCTAATATCCTTATCCTAACATCTCCTCCATTTTTCTTTGCAGAGGCGTCCATCTTGAGCTACGATGGCAGCATGTACATGAAGATCATCATGCCCATGGTCATGCACACCGAGGCAGAGGATGTGTCCTTCCGTTTCATGTCCCAGCGAGCTTATGGGCTGCTGGTGGCCACTACCTCCAGGGACTCTGCTGACACCCTGCGTTTGGAGCTGGATGGGGGGCGCGTCAAGCTCATGGTTAACTTAGGTATCGTATGAAGTACCCTCTGCCACTCTGTTTGGGCTTGTCTTCCCTTTCTTTTCTGATTTTCATTGGTTTGACTGAATTCTTTGTTTGTTTCTTGAAAGTTAGCTACTCACCTCTTGTTTAATAGACCAAGGATAAAACCCAACAGCAACAAACACCTTCTCCTTGTTTCTGCATGAGGTTTTGATGTCAATTTCTGGTTTCTGACAGTGGTGGTTTCTTTACTAGATTATTTGTTTTCTAAGTTTCCTTTCTTGGTTTTTTGAAACCGTTTAGCTTTGTGTAAAACACGCTACTTTGGTCCATCTTTTGATCAATCACATTCCCATTAAGTCCAACTCCTTGGTCACCACTCAAAACAGTCAAAGCTGAGGGCAGGGATAGGGCAGGAAATGGAGGCAAAATGGGCGGTTGGGATTGGAGAGAACTAAGCTTTGTGAGTAGGATGAGAAATGCATTGTTTCTAGCTCCACGATGACTATTCAAATGGGGAATTCTGGTGGCCTCCATGACACTGGTATCTCCTTATACTTTCTCCTAGTGGAGAGCACAAGTCAAATTGTTTCTGTTGTCCCATTGGAGAAATAATTCTATAAGTTTAGAGTCTCTGACGTGTGGAAGGAATATGTGGCTCCTGATATGTATCCCCATCTTCCTTCCAGTCAGTCTTACCCATCCTTCAGGACACTTTTCTATAGAGATTGTTACATCACACTGTTACTCACCAATTACTGTGTTCTCCTCATAAAATACATTTCCATATTTCCTTAGTATTGAAAAATTATGACAATTTCAAATTTGTAGCTTTATTGGGAGAAGATCTGTTCTTCCACTGTAATTACCTTAAACAGATACTTCAGAAATTCCCTGCTTATGGCCTCACATTCTCTCCTGCTACTGACCATCTTGACTGGATTCTAACTGATCTTCTATGGAGAATGGGAACCTCTTGGTTTTTAGAAGGAAAAAAACCAACTTCTGTTTCTGCTGATTCTGCTCAGTAGAAAGTCAGTGCCCTGTGTTGACGGGGTTAGTGGTATAGCTTATTCCAAACTTTCTAAGCCTGTAATTTGTTTGGGTATGTAGAATATGTTTGGATATAAAATTCATTTATAAAAATGTCAGTGGAATGGCTTGTGTGAGGCATAGAGAAAACACGATGGACAAATATACCAGATGCAAGACCATATAAAACCCTAAATGGCCTGGTGGGAAGGTCTTATACCAGTCTTATCTGCTGTCAAGTCAACTGATCACACCTGAAAATTGCCTACACTGCAATCTAAAAATCTCTAGGACACAGAGGACTGTTTTGAGCAGTGGCTTGTTTAGTTATGTCTTTTTTTCCTTCCAATTTGCAGCTTTTATAATACTATGTCCTTTTTCTTGCCCAATCTCATTTGATTTCTATTGTCAGTGTGTCTCTTGGTTATTTTTTTGTTTGTGTATGTGTGTGTTTGGTTATTTTGGGTTTTGTTTTTCTCTTTTGCTGGATCTTTGTTTGTGTTCTTGAGTTTCCAATCCTCCCCACCATCAGCCATGGTAAATCAAAAGATGGTATTCAACCCTTCAAAGGCCCAAAGCCTGCGGCCCGCATAGCAAACAGCCTTGAGAACAGAGTGTACTGAGCAGCCTGTAGGGGCTGGCATACCCCTGTCCCTCTCACCTTCCCTTCCCTACACCATCCTCCTCCCGTCAAACAAACCAACAAAAGAGTATATGCCTAAAACCAAAACCAGTAGCTGATGTTTGCTTCTCTGAAAAACAGCAGAAGAAATATAAAAATAAAAAAACCCAAAAAACCAAAACAAAACAAGCTTAACTTCCTAACTAGCTCACAGAAAAAGAAGATAAAGACATTTTTTAACTCTGCATCTATTTCAAAGTAGGAGAGAGCCATAGATATAAGGATGATTCAGCCCCATGGTTCCTGGGGAAATGCACACTGTCTTTAAACAGACAGCTTTTTTTTTTCCTTTTTAGATGTTGTTTTGTAAAGATTAGAAAGCTAACTGTGACAGGTCTCACATCTTAGAAGGAAAAGCAGGGAGTGAGTGGAGAGAAAAGGGGATGAAGAAAGAGATGGACAGATTCTCTCTTTCTCTCTTACACACACACACACACACACACACACACAACACAGAGTTAATCATAGATCCCATGTGTATTCCTAGAAGCATTATTTTTCTATTTTAAACTCTTGCCAAAATCTGGGAGATGTGCTTTTCAAAAAGACTCTGCTCTTGCCTCTTGGCTCTTTTCGGTGCACGATCAGTCTAGCTCCTCTGGAGTTGAGACATCTTAAGCAAAAGAGAACTAACCCCTCCCTAGAGAGCACTGTGCTTCTCCAGAAGCAATAGTGACTATTTTTTTCCCTAAAGGGTATGGTTCACCACAATTACCGGTTTGAATTTATTTTTCTTTCAAACTTATCACGGAACACTGAACTTAAATTCCTTGTACTTGTGTATAACTGCTCTTCATATTCATGCTTTTTTTTTGAAGGCTCTCCTTCCACTCCCTCCCCAAAATACACCCCTTCATAAATGTTTTCTTTCTCCTTGTCATGAGTTCATATTTCCCTTTTCTTGGTTGTAGAAGAAAACATTTCCAAGCGGAGTTTGCATTCACCTACATTCCCCAAGAACTAATTTGAAGTGATCATTTTGTTCCCTCACTCAGTTGAAGTTGTGTCTCTTTTCTAGCACAGGCACCAATGATATTCCAATTTATTTCAAATTGGTCACGCATATAAGCTCACGATATAAAAGTCTAGTGTATATTTCCTTGATGTAGTGTGTCTCCTAAATGTCAGAGACTAGAGTTTTCTGAGGGCCTTGTTTGCTAAAGATAGCCAGGGGTGGTAATATAGCAGGCATGAGAAATGTCCAGCAACACACATCACGTTTTTAAAAGTTGGGAGGTTGGCCATTGACCAATCATATTTTGATCTCAGAATTAAAAGATAAAATAATAATATTTTTATTATTGCAGTATATTTAAAGATTTTTTTAAAAACTTGTGTTATTTTAATCTCACAGTGACTTGGTGAGATAAATCAAGAAAGTGTTTTCATGCTTACTGTCACAGATATGAAACAAAGAAAGTCATATATGACTTTTCAAAGCTAACAGAAAGTTGGTGGCAGAGCTGGGACTAAAACCTGTGTTTCTAAACTGCTAGATCAGCACAGGTTATCTGTTATCTCCACAGATCAATACTATGGATCAATGGTGTGACGGTCTTTCTAAAGTCTTTCATGATGGTCACCATTTAAACATGCACAGAGAGAATCTCCTCTTTCCTTAGTGCCTGGTTTGAATTGAACTGCACAGCAGAAAAGTCAGTCAGTATTAGCACAACCTCATTTGTGGTCCTAAGAATCCTCAGCAGAGTACAGGCAACCCTTCTTCGTTGGTGGAGGCTTGTAGGGAGTGTCATGCAGTTTGGTTAATCGCATTCAAATTCTCCAGATGTTCTCTCTCTGGAAACAGACTTGCTGAGTACTGTTTACTCTATACATCATTTAAGACACACAACTCCTAGAAACATTCACCTCTTCTATGCTCAACTCAAAGCTCATCAATATGAAAAATAATAATTTCTCCTCATCTACTAAAATAAAACAAAACTAAAAAAAATGAGCAACACACACATGTCTCAAACATCATGCCAAGGCTAAGGCAAAGAGAGAACTTTGGCTGCTACTGAACATAACTCTAAAGGAAATTGCTTTCCAAAGCTAATTCCCCTGATTTATATTTCATTAAAAAATACATTCTCACTATCAAGACCACCCTCTCAGAGCCTATGAACGAGGGACTGGCATAGATTGTTCCCCTTAGATCACTCATTCTTCAGGTAAAGTAACAAAATAACTCTTCACTTCTTGACTAAACATAACCAATTGTGTGCCATCTTGAAAACTCCAAGTCTTCACGTTAGTTTAAAGACACCATTCAGTTCATGGAATCATTTGGGTGAACCCAGAAGCCAGAGGAGCCCAACCCAACACCTCTCCCTAGACCAGGTCCTTGTCTAAGAATAAAATCCTCAACAGCACAGAAACCAAAGTAGAAAACCACTCCTTGCTTACAGTTCTTGGGTCTGTTGCTTTAGGCCCACTCTTTCTCTTTCCCTCTCTCTTAAGCATGCCCATACACCTGTTTCCCCTCTCTCTCTAATACATCAGGAAGGGGCATTTCTCCAGGTTTGGGTGATGGTAGGTGCAGCTAGTAGCTGAAGCCCCCCCTCTTCCTCCCTACCTGCCCTCCCCCTTCCTGGTCCTCACCAGGGGCATGGCCTCCTCTGTCTGGTGATCGTACCAATTGCTCCAGGGCTGTTTGCTCCCACTTTTCTGTTGCGGTTGACGACACATGACAAACCTAACCGCACGAAACCAAACCCAGATTTTTCTCAAGGGATGTTCTTCTGGGGAACAAATAAGCCTCCCACCTCCTTCCTCAGAATGATTGGGTGTTATAAATTGCTCCTATCTGGATTTCACATAGTTTCCTTCTGCCCTGTCATTTCCCACTGGTTCCTTTTGTCCTTGCTTGCTTAAAATGGTTTACTTTGGGAAATTCAAATGGTGGCATTATCCTCAACAAGTCCTCCAAAACTATTGGGTCAACTGTAGGCAGAAGAAGAGCACAGTTTCTAACTGTATATTTTCCTGTGACTTTCTTCCTTGTCTTTATCATTTTACTTCTACCTTTTAATATCTGGCTTTAAACAAATTTTTATTGGAATTCCCACCATCATGAACCAAACTTAGGTTCAGCTGGGCAGTTTGGTAACAATTAGCCTGAGACATTTTTGTAACCATTCTGCCCAATCCCCTACTAACACCCATTGACTCTATTCAAGACCCTTTATGCTGTGTGTCCATGACTCTAAACAGATACTAATAAAAGGATAGATGCTCTGATCTCTGGCACAGAATACCTTGTCTGGTTACCAGCACTGGAAAATTAGCCACCCTTTTTCCCCTGTCTTTCCCATTAAAAAAATGAAAACAAAGAATTTTCTCTTCTCAAGATGCAGAATCAGGGAGAAATAGGTAGGATGTCAAAGGTGCCCAAGACGTCCTCCCCACGTTCTTGTCTCGCCTTCTCCTTGAATGCTGTAGGCGCTTGATTCGGTCTGAGCATTCAGGCAGGAAGACAGAGACGGGCTTCGTGAGTGAGTTGGTCTGGGAGCCTTTGAAACAACAACAGAGAACCCAATCAATTGTGATAACATCGTACAACTCCTTTCACCCTACACCCCACCCCACCTCTCTAAAATCTGGGATGGGTGTTTGTGCGGTTAGCTGTTTGCAAGTGGCCATTTTATGACAGGAAATGACCAGGTGGTATTAACCCTTTCCTTACCTTTAAGGATAATGACAAATCTGCCTATGCAAATTTCTACAGCATTTGGGCCGACCTAAGGAGAGGGTGGAGGGGATTTATTTTTAGAAAAAGAGAAAGGGTTAAATACTGCACTGAGAAATGTCATGGACAGATTTTTTTTAAATGATATAATATGTCAGACTGGTGATATATCTTTGGAATATAATACAAAAATTGTGTTAATGCTACTTTTAAAGATAAATTTTAAGAAAATCAATTGTAGGGTGTAATAGAATATAATCTGCATTTGGTGGGAAAATTTTTGCATAATTTTCCAAGTTTAACAAAATTAATATTTCAAAGTCCAGGTTTGAAATACTTTCATAAATGAATAGGTTTTTGGGGAAAAAAAAAGAAACATACTTGGTGTCTATTGTGGATATATATGTATACCAGTATATATCTCTATACATATGTGTATATATATATGTGTGTGTGTGTATATATATATGTATCCAACTTTACTAAACAATATACTGTACATATACACCCACCCCTAAACTCGTGCATACTGTATATATATAAAATGGCCACATTTCTTGCGTGTGTCTGTCCCCGGAAGGGTGGACTGATTGTTTTTGGATGTCTGCAGCTGTTACCTTGAAGGATGCAATTTCATCTTTCATTTATTTTTCCCCATCTAGACTGTATCAGGATAAACTGTAACTCCAGTAAGTTTTCCCTCAAGTTTCATTTTGTTCTTAAAAAAAGAAAAGAAAAATTGACTTTATTTTGTTTACTGTTTTATGAGCTGTTTTTTATTTGCATTATTTTATTTTTTGACTGTGGAGTTGGGGGGAACTGGGGTTGACGGGATGAAGGGTTGGGGTGATGGTGACGAGCCGAGTGTGGCCTGGGGTGTGATTTCTGAATTGGTGTAGGTCCTCTCTTCTTTCCTTGCATTTGCTCTATATGCAGAAAAGGAGGAAAGGGCACCTTGGTAATGAAACAACTTGAAAATGAATTGAAATGCTAATTTGTTGTTTTGGGGCGATAACCCTCAGGGATGGACAAAAAGTGTTAGAACAACCAGAATGCACTTCTCCACTAACAAAGGCTTTAAAAAATAAAAGCCAAGTCCATGACCCGGAAGGTGACTGCCAACTCTGACATTTCTTTCCTGGCATTTATCACGATAGGGTTTTTTTTAGGAGGGTGGGCAAAGCATTGCTCTTGGTGATAATGCAACATTTTAACCAAAGACTTGAGACCCCTTCTAGCTCTTCTGAATGAAGAATTGCAGCCTGTTATTTTTACCTCATCCCATTCAAATATTCTAGTTCTTGAAGAAGGGTCTTAATGCAGTGCAGGCAGAATACTACTTGTGCATTTCTTCCTCTGGCTCAGAAATGAACATTAACTGGAGTCATGAGGTAGGGGAATAGGAAGAGAAAGAGGACGGATGGGCAGGAGGGAAAGAATAAGCCTATCCTATTACCCTACTTAGTTATTTAATTACCTTAACTAATCTAGTATGCTATAGGACTCAAAGTATATTTGTTCTTTTCTTCCTAACTAGGATAATGAGTTAGTTAGGGTAATTAGCTCTAACAAACAATCTCAACATTTCAATGGCTCGACAAAAGAAAGATTTATTTCTTGTTCAGGCAAAGTCCAATGCCAGTTGCGCAGCTCTCCTGGTCAGCTCTCTTCAAAGATGTAATTCAGCCATCTAGGATTCTTTCATGACCTGAGTTCACCACCTCAGAGTTCTTTACTTCAAGCTGTATCTCTAGGGAAGAGAGAGAGAGCTTGGATGGTTATCCATTATGTTTCATTGCCTTGCCTGGAAGTGATATACATCACTTCTACCCATATTTTGTAAGACATGACTCCATCCTAAATGCAAAGAAAGCTGAGAAATGTAGTCTTCTTGTGGCCCGGAAGACAAAATTGGATTAGTTGAGCATCTAATACACGTAATTCTCAGTGTTATCTCCTCATTTTTTGACTCTTTCCTCACTAAGTTCTTTATGTGGGAGCAAACTCAGAAAAGGAAATAATCCAAGTACATTTCATTTACTTGTTTATTCCATCATATTAAATATTTTACAGGTGCTAGCTAGTTTAACATTTCTTAGGAGATATATTATAAGGATGACAAACTAATAAAGCCCAAATCCATATTTTGTGGGGCAAATGTTCCGTGTAAATTAACAGCAACAAAAAATGAAATGTAAAAAAAAACGATATAAACAACCACTTCCCAAAGTAAAGAGCGTTATGCTTGTCTTGGCATCACTTGCAGTTAATTTAAGCAATGTCCTATTTTGCTGTGTTTAAGCATTTCTAATTAGCCAGAAATTTCTCATGATATTTAAATCATTAAAAGCCTAATTGAAGCATCCTTTTCCTCCAAAGACTGGTGTTTTCTCTTTCTTTAAGCAGCTTTATTAAGGTATAGTTTCCATACCACAAAATTCATCCATTGTAAGCCTACATTTCAATGATTTTTATTAAATTTATAGAGTTGTCCAAACATCGTGACAATTGCATTTTAGGACAGTTCCATCACCCCCAAAATCTCCCTCACGTCCGTTTGCAGTTAATCTCTGCTCCTACCCTTAGCCCTAAGCAACTACTGATCTGCTTTTGTCTCTATAAATTTGCCTTTTCTGGACATTTCGTATGAATGGAATCATGTAATATGTAGTCATTTGTGTCTGGCTTCTTAAAAACATTTAAAGCATATCTATGGAAAGCTTTTTCTTTTTCTTTTGTGTTAGTTTCCAGAAGGAAATAAGATGGAAGCTAAGCATGGAGGTGGAAATCCTCAACCAAAGCCATATCTGGCATCTTCTGGCTTCAGAGACTTATTTGCAGAACAGAGAACTGAGGGAGTTATTGAATCATTATATTGGGACTTGCTTTTTGAGCTCTCTCTATACTTTATCTTGCAAATAATTCCATATATTCCATCTGATCAGCCATGGAAAGTCATTATAAGACAAGTTCCAGAATTCTTCCTCCTGGGAAGACAGTGACTCTTCTCCAAGGCACAGATGCCAGGAGGTTTTCTAAACCTGATAAAAGATTGTCTATTCGGAGCCACCAAAAGCAGCATCGAGATGAAATATGTCGCAAAGATGTGTTCCCAACTTTTATCATATTATAAAAAGAGTATAACTGGTTTTAATTCAATATTTAGGTAAAGAACCAAAATTGGATTTGGCTCAACTTCGAATTCTCGTGATAAACCTTTGACGTACTAAGGAAGTTAATTTTGGTTAGAGCACCAGAGAAAGAATACACAGTGTCGAGTAATTGAACAGTGGTTGAATAGAAACAAAATAAAACAAAACACAAGTCCTTTAGACTAATCTAAGACCTTTAGTACTCAAGTATGTAGATGTGTATCCAGAGTGATGTAGAGCCACAAAGTAAATGTGATACATTTTCTTGAAGTCAATTTTAATCGTTGATTTGGAATAAAAACTTGAATTGAAGCCAAAGTGATATATTATACAGAAGAGTGGAAATAAGCATGAATCTTATTTAATTTATGGATCTTATTCTTATGTTTTACAAAAAAACATAAGAATTTAAAGACATATCATTTTTGTTGTGTATTTTCTCTATTCCATCCCTGGCATTATTGGCACTTGGGTGGAAAAGTTTGAGAAGACTATGCAACTAAATTAGGAGAGAAAGCAGGCACAGATGATTAGACTTTCTAAACCCCTCTTCTCATGGAAGAAGGATGTCAGAGTTCATAGTTCAACCTGTTACAGGATCTCAAGTTGTTTCTGTAACAGGTGTGCACATCCTCCTCTTACCCAGTTTCTCATTGTGAGAGTACAAGAAATAAGGCTGATTTGCAGCCTAAGTTTGAGAGTGAGTGGGTTTTCCTCCTACCCCTCTGCCTTGTCTCCAGCTGTCATTTCAGTAGAAGTCATAGGATGCAATTGCTCTAGTTTCAAAGCAGAGCTTCTTTTTTCCCTTGAAGGGACATATGGAATTAAGCTTTAACCAAGTTTGAATATAAGTTCGTGGACTTGTCCAGTAATTCTGTTTTAAAATGCCTGTCCTCTGGAAAGGCAGGCAGATAAAATACTGAATGACATCCTCTATTTTTTTCCTGTTTATCTGCTGCAAAATGTTGTTTCCAAGAGTTTGTGTGACATTATTTTTAATGGAAAGAAAAACATGAAAAGCAGGATGATCTTCCAATATACGGAGAAAGCATCTGGCCATGATAGAGGGCAGTGATCTTGAGACATAAGCCTCTTCCTTTTGGCTTTGTTGCCAGCCCTTCTGTCAGTGAGTGTGGCCCAGCTCTGTGCAGAGAGTTTCCAAGAAGCAGAAACAATTTTCTAATCAGCTTCTCTGCCTTTCTCTCTTTCTTACCTTCTCTTTTCCAATACTTTGTCTTTCTCCATAGAATCTATGATATACATATCATTACTCATTTCAGATCTTCCTACCCCTACTTTGCAAATCCTCCAAGAATATCAACCATAAATTCTTCTCTGGCCACTATCACCAAACATATATTAGACAGTGTGCAAATCAAAGTCTTTGGTTGAATTGGGGACATTGCTGGATTTGATTCATCTTGTAGTAATATTTAAAAATATATAATAAGAAAATTTCCATCTTGGAACTTAATTTTAAATTACAAAAGAGCAACAGAGTTGGCAGTCATCATGGTGAATTGAACTCCAGGGTGAGCTGGAGCACTGCTAAAGAAAACAGGGCTGCTTTCTGGAGAATTTCTGGAGGAAATCACCTCTTCCTATGGTTGCAGTTCCATGAGGCTGGCAGTATCCTAAGAGGCATGCAGTTCTGAAAACAGGTATAAACTTCATGTTGGTCTCATGGGTGTTTGCTCAAATGAAAGTCTGTAAGATGGTTTGTTGTCTTTTACTTTGTCTCATTGTGACCCTTCCCTATCATTTCCTAGCCCCTACTTCATTCTATCCCATCAAGCTGTGTGCAGTATGGCTTGAATGAATACAGTGAACTCATAGTGATTAAATATGAGTATAGTATGAATGAATATAGTGAACACATATTCATGAATATCAATTTCCCCCTTTTTTCCATCTTTCCCTCCTCTCAAAAGCTAATTCCTCTGTGTGTCGCCATATTCTCAATCTTTCTAAAAAAGGGGCATATATTTCACATTGAAATTCTGAGTCTGTGTATATGCCTGATTATTAGGTATAGGTAGAACCCCTCCTCTAATTACTTTGAACTTGAAGCCTTACTAATTTATCTGTAACAAGGTTCATTTTTTTCTTCTTAGACATAGAGGAGAAAAGAAATAGAGCACCATACAAAAATATACTGACCTTAAAACACCCAAGTGCTACAATGTGGTCATTTGTGTCAGAGAACAGCTTAGGTAGTCTTGTCCACTTCCTATAGACTCTGTTGTCTTGGAATCATCATAGAGATGCACAGTACTATGAGAGCTGTATGAAAATAACATCACAAAGATATATCTCCAAATCCTACCTCCAAAGGCTACTAGTATTTACTAAATATTCCTTCTCTTGCACCTGCTTGCCTAGGGCCTGGTTTTTGCCTTTTGCCTTAGCTTCTCTGCCTTTAGTTTCTAAGCAGACTCAATTTCCAGTGTTTTGGCAAAGTCAACAGCGTATGGGTGATTCTTGCTTAATTTAGGCATAGTTTGCTGAACTTCTGTTTATTACACTAGACTTCTGGTTTTCTTCTCTTTCTTTTTCCCTGTCTTTCCTCTCTGTGGTGCCAGAATATGTGACTTCATCTTTAGGCCTGGTTTATCTAGAAATCCCAGAGCTGAATTTTTTAGTTCATCTCTTTAATTCAGAAACACTTACCTCAAGTCAACCAGGAAGGCTGACTTCTTCACTATTAAAAGTCTTCTGGGAAGGGAATTATAGAACCTTCTTTGGTATCCATTCCAAGATTTAGATACCATTACTGTCAGCCATTTGCCTGACCATATCACTTCTCTTAGCAGAGTTTTAGTGGAGATGGAAAAATCACAAAGCAGGATCTTGTATATAATCATGTATTATCTATCAAGCTATCAACATCATACCTGAGACTTTCTGTTTCCATACTAGATGATTACACTCTTCTTCAACTTTTCTCAAAACCTAATTTTTAAAAGGTAATACATAATTTTGTTTCTCTTTGCCATGTTTCATATTTCTTTTAACATATAAAACACCTCAAGTGTAAGTTTATTTATAGTGTCAATAACAGACAGGTTTGAGTATGATAGTAGAATTCTTTCTGAACATTTAATATTAAACTCTTCTTAATAAATATTAATTCAGAATGGTTTTATTTTTAAATAGTTAAAAAAATTGTACATGGAAGAAAACACATGTATTAATGTATTTAAGGTAGTAAAAATTCTCCCTTTTACCCCTAATCCTAGTCCCCAAATTCTCTTCTCAGAGGCAACCAAATTATCAGTTTTTTGTATATTCTTTCAGAGCTATGAGTCTACAACAGATAGTTATAATCATATTCTCCCCTCCTCTTTTACTTCCTTCTTCTTGACACAATGTTAACACATCTAAATCTTCTGAATCTTGCTTTTATTCCCCTTAAAATGTCTTAGGGATTATTTTATGTAAGAATATCTAGGTCTATTCTTTTTAATAGTCAATAATATTGCATTTTATGGAGATATCATATGGGATTAAATCAGCACCTTGATGATATACATTTAGATTTTTCTCAGCTTTTTACTACTACTGAAAGCAAGAAAATGTGCGTTTTTGTTCATTAGTCTTAGTAAGCATGTACAAGAATATCTGTGGGATAAATCCCTAAAAGTGGAATTGCTAGGTCAACAGATAAATGCCTTACAAATATTGATAGTATTGCCAAATTGCACTCCAAAGAGGCTGTACAGATCTACATTCCTACCAGAAATATGTGAATGTTTCTCCTCACCCTTGCCAAACACACTGTATTATCAAACTTTTTATTCATTTTCTCAAAATAGCTCTTCAAAATGTTGCTGTTACATATTCAGATGTGAGTCCATTATCACCCATAGTCTTTTCCTTCTATCCTTTCACTTCAAGTATATGTAGGGACCATTCAAAACATTGGTGATCACTTATACTAGAAATCTTTTAACAAAAATCTGCTATAGCAGCATTTCATATGTTAATCCTTTTTAGTAAACAGTGGTGTTGTAGAAAAGTGGCAATATGTTATAGTAATTTTGTGTGATATTTCTCTTATATTCCTGTTTATCTATGTTGGAATCCCAGCAGAGAAAGGCATTTTAGTGTAATTACCTAAATTACCTAAAGAGCAAGCAGGACTCTGGAGCCAAATAGCCTGGAACCAACCCTTGTCTATACCACAAATGAGCCATGTGTCTTTGGACAATTTACTTCAACTCTCAATTTCCTCAACTGTAAATGGGCATAATTATTGTATCTACCTCTTTGAGTAAGAACAGAACCTAGAACATATATGCTAAATGTGTGGTGATGATGGTGATGATGATTAATACTATCATAGTATTACAACTAAAAAGATGATCTTTTGAGAACTGTACTTGTTCAAGAATGGATAGCTGTATATTCTTAAAACCATACTTGGTAGCTTAATTATAAAATGAGCATCCCTACTTTCTCCAGTCCATTACTCAGGGCAATAACAAACTCTTTTCAAGGCCATCAGAATTGCATTGGATTCTGCATCAATAACATTACTAATAAGATTGTTGATGAGACCATCTTTGGGTCATGTTGAGGTTTTTTTTTTTTTTCCTTAGTGCATTATGATAAATAAATACCTGATGTTAACCCAGAACTAATGAAAATATTTTGACTTCATGAGTTCTTCTGTCTTTGTTTATGGGACCCTGATATCATTTTAATAAAAGTTTAATAGTGTCCTAAATGAAAATATTATCTTTAAAATGCACAGATCTAATTCAATGATGTAATATTTGTGACTTGAATATCTTTTAATGTCAATTTTGCATAATCCAAATAGGAACTAAGGTAAAATACAGTCATAGAAATAAGAGTTTTTGTGGCAAGGGTATAGATTTCTGGCTGAGAACACTAGAGTCTATTTGGCTTCCTTGGCACATTCTTATTATGGCTTTAGAGGTCACTGATTCATGCAGACCATGGTGAGAAAGGAGCACGGTTAGCCAAGAGGAGAAGAGTTGTCCTCTTGTTAGGAGACCTTGTATTCTGGTTTCAACCAGTTTGTTGAAGCATAGCCTGATGAGTCAATATGTTAAGAGATTCACACTTGGACCTTTGGGTCACTGAAATTATGTATATACCATAAAAAGGCTGTGGTTCAGTGCTTATTGAATCTGTACATAATGCCAAGAGAAGTAGAAAATTAAGGACCATTTAGCAGTTAGAACTACAGTACCATCCATCCCCAACTTTTGGGAATATCCTTTGAGAACAGGTTAAAAGAGACACTAACAGAGGAGGTGGTGTTAGCTATGGCCACTTTTCTGTGATTTCAAAATGGTCCCTGGGCTCTAGGATGCGAATACATCATCATTTATTTGCTTCTCTTATGTACAGTGAGCTCTTGGTATGGAAAAGTCCACTCAGGAAGGTACTTTACCATTTGCAATTCATCTGGTATTTAGAAAGGATAAAGGGATTGGGATCAAGCACCCGGTTAAAGAGTAGATGGGAAGTAAAGATTGAAACATTAGATTATAAATAAGTAGCTTCCCATGGAAAGTGTGTTTGGTCTCATCAAAGGAAGAAGCAGAGGACATAGCAAAGGAGAAGGAGAAAACAGACAAATTAAAAACATAAGACCTCACAAAGTATATAGATGTAAGCAAAGTTAATAGAGTTATTGAATTCTAGGAAAGATTGCCAAATAAAGGAGTAAAATTTCTCTATCTGAACATCTTAAAAATAGGCAAACACCTTGCCAACTTAGGAATGGTCTGTTGTGAGCTATCAGGCAAGAGAGACAATATATAGACTCGTGGAGCTCTTTACCAATCACAGTTCAAGCCACTGTACATAACTGTGTTAAATTGGTGTATGTAACTTTGAGATATATACATACATATAGTGGTATCTTATGTCAGCACAGCCTAAAATTGTTATGCTGATGTCTGCCACTGTGTGATTTTCATGACGTGACGCTACCTTGGATATAGTATATGCTAAATAAATAATTGAGTCACTGAGGTAATGAAATGTACCCATCCATCTACCTTAATTTATTATTTATACAAATACTATCAGTAATTAACACAAGAGGTACAAGCCCAAAAGTTGTAAACCACAACGTTTGGTCTTCTTGTCATTCCAAAAGGAAAAGAATTAACTGAAGAGTGAATTTGTTCTCTTATTCCTAACAATCGGAAAAAAATGTATATTACTTTCTCTGTAAAATAAGAGATTGCAGACAAAATGAAGATTTTCGTGAAGTCTGATTTGGCCAGGTTTTGGTTGAAGTCAGGAAAATTTCATGAAGGAAGATGAATGTGTATCAGTAAATATTACATGTTGTCAGTGTTCCTCATTCTTGATTCACTTATTCCATAAACATTTATTGAGAGGTAACTGGGTTCCAGGTGTTGACGTCAGTTTTAGGGATTTATACTGTGATTTCCAAGGAAAATGTAGAAGGAATCCTCATAGACTGGGCTCTCTCCCCCCGCCTTTTTTTTTTTTTTTTCCATTTTCTGTTTCTCTTAGATAAATTGGAACTCAGATGCATGTATCTCTAAAATCCAGATGAGTTTCCCATAGGTTTTGTTCAGGAATGGTTCGTTTCAACATTCAATTCAACGTAATGGTTTCTTTCTTTCACAATATATATATATTCCTCATGTTGAGGCTCTGAACACTGGTCTGCTTAGCCAGGTCTTTTTTGCTGCCTTCCCTTTTTTTGTTTTGGCTTGCCCTCCATCATCTGACCAACTACTTGGGGCCACGCACACTGTGTTCCTGCTCTCCTTTTGACAGCTGATATTTTAGGCACTGTGATTTTGAGTAAAAATGGTGTTTCTGTTTTTCCTTCTACTTTTTTAAGGTTTCTTTTTGTACTCTGATTCATTTTATTTGTCCAATTGCCACAGTAAGATTTGCAGGGTGACAAGTTCAATAAGTATTAGTGTTAGTCACAGTTTATATTTTGGAAATTAGGAAGGACTACTTTATCCGTGAGGTGTAGGATGTACAGTGACCATTTGGCAAGCTAACATTATCAGCCATAACCCTCCATTCCTGTTTGGTGACAAGATAAATGCATCAATGGATATACTTCCTACATTATATATAAACTTCCCTTTATATATATGTATAAAATACATCATATATATAATACACCATACATATAATATACTATAATATATTGCAGCAAGTTTCACCTATATGTTATAGAGGAGAAGACTTTAATTTGAATTCTAGAGTTTCTGGAACAATTATCCACAAAGTACAGATCTCCCTACTGATTCAGAGCATCTCAACAAACACAGTTTTTCTCAATTTTAGAATCAATTTTGGGAATAAAACTTAGAGACCAGGGGATCTTGATTCTAAAAGAAATGGGGTAATTTTCTGGCTGTTCTATTGACTAAGTGACTAAAATCACAAGGCTTTCTAACTAGGAGTTTTTTAGAAGTTAGGGAAATAAATCTTCAAGGGATGTATACATTTTTCTTCTAAAAATTAAGTTGTTGCAGAGTAAATCTGATTATGTAATATCTGTATACAAAACAATTATGCTATCATCCCCAAAGCCTTGTGCCAACCCTTTGTCAGAAGCAGTGTTTTCAGTGGTACTGGAAGGGCTCTCATTGGGACTGGGAAGCAAGAGGGGGTATCAAGTGGTGGAAGCAAGAGGTGTGATGTTTAGTTATGATGATCTAAGTGTCCATCTTCCTGAGTGGCTGAAATCATATTGCAATAGAAAAATGTTAAAAGGCATATGTGTTCCAAAAGAGAGATGAAATGTAATGGAGATCATTTCCCTTGAAGCAAAGTCTTTGAATGGTTATGAGCTCAGGATCCTCCCAATAGGCCTGTTGACATTTTTTAATATCAACGTATTACAAATGGGGAAACTAAGGCTTGTGGAAGCCAAGTGCATTGCATCAGGTCTCAGGGTGATTAGTGGCAGGCGTGAGTCTTCCTAAGTTTCGTTTTCTGATTCTTAATCAAATGAGTCCTCTTTGTTACCTAAGTCAAGCTATCTTATAATGATGACACAGGACATATTTTGTTTTCTTCAGAATTAGTAAAAAGGAAAAAAATGGGGGGAACCACTGTAGAGGTACCAAATTAGAAAGGATAGTATGACCTAAACTCTTGGATGTGGGATGAAGAGCGATGTGAATAGAATGAAATTTAGTTCTGAAATCTAGGAGATGACAGAGAAATGAAATTGGTGTCATCCACAAGTCTGGGCAGGATAAAATCTAAAGCAATAAACAAAGGACTACTCCTCTGTTCCAGAGATAGTAAAAAGTAAGAAAATTAGAAACACTGAAGGTGGAGGGAGGAGAGCCTGTTTATTTCCTATGAGTGGTTTTCCTGTGACGGTCTGTCAGGAAGCCCCTTTCCTTCCTTCCCTCCCCAGATCCTGAATGGTAGGAACTACCCCACTGACCAAAATGTGGATGCCCGCAGGAGTGGAATGGCGAGAGCCGTAGAGACAGAGGCATGAAAAGAGCAGAAGCAGCAGATGGCAATAACAAATGTGTGCAGGATAGGCAAAGACAAAGAGAAAGGGCACAAATAAGTATTTGTAATAGAGCAGTGTAGGAGTGAGATGTTTTATCATTGTAGAAAAATTCTGTGTCTTTCCAATCTCACAGAGAAAAAGAGAACACAAAGGAAGGTGGATAAAGAAAATACAATGAAGCCATTTAGGGGATTGCTAGAGAAGAATTACTATCTCTTTATGAGAAGAAATTGATATTTAAAATTAAACTCACACTGTATACCTGTCAATAGTTGGAATGTTTAACTTAACTGTTTGATTAATTTATTGTTATTTACAAGCAAACTCCCTTTTGATAAAGGAACCAATTAAAAAAATACTTACTGATTGTCAGAAATAGAAAAGCTGGACATTGTATCACCTTAGTGACTAAGTGCCCAGGTACTTACGCATGTCTGAGTTTATCCACACCCCTACATACCTGGTAGAAAACAGAGGGCTGAGAATCTCATGATTAACATTTAAAAGGCATGAAAATTGAATACCATGTGAAGACACTACCCTATTCTTTCCCCTCTCCGAATTTTCCCTGGACCCTTTTTCTCTTTCATCAAAGCAAAAATGGATGCTGCTAAGTGCATACACAGGACATTTACTATAAAATTTTGAAAACCTTTACTATTATATAAAGTGCATCGACTTCATAGATGGCTACTAATTATAGTAAAAATAATAGCAAAGATGGATTGTTTTCTGCACACCAGTCTCTGAGATGAGCAGTTGCTCGCATTATTTGTTTAATCCTCACCACTGTCTTAAAAGGTAGGAGTTATTATCCTCATTTTAGAAATGGGACTTAGGGGTGTGAAATGCTTTGCCTGGCCTCAGATTCAGGCTGTTTGATCCCAAAGCTCCTGCTCCTCACCACTGCAGATAGAGCTCTTCTGCTCAGAGCTGGAGTGTTGATGCTCAGATGAATGCAGTTCACCACTCCAGGACAAGTGCGTGCTGATGGTCCCCATGAAAGAAGCTACTTTTAGTCACTAATAAATCCCATTTCTTTAAGTTGTCTTTCTATAACCTTGACCTTTCCAGAGTTCCAGAGTGGGGCTTCCTCAGCTCAGCTCTATAGGCATATTAGTGTCCCATTCTTATTCATAGCTAGTCTCTTAGGCACTGTTTAATTCCATGACTGAAAGAAACGTGGCATTAGGGATGCATAGAGGATGAATTAGGAATTATCATACAGGCATAGAGACGACGACTAAGAAGAGGATGCTGATAGAGCCATAACCGATCATTGCTGAGTCAACCTCCATGTGCCTGACGCTTTGTTGGCCTTCTCTTGGTATTGTCTGTCTCTTGTCTCTTTCTATTATACTCTAGTGCTGTAGTCTTAGCAAACAGATTGTGGTTGCCCCAACCCCAAGCTCTTTCATACCTCTCTGCCTGTGTCCATGCTTTATATCATACACTGCATACCCTGCCTCTCTGTATCTGCCTAACCAACTGCTGCTCATTCTTCATGGAGCTCAGCGGTCACCACTTATGTGAAGCCTTCCCTTCTACCCCAGGCAGGTCTAGGTTTGTTCACCTTTAAGGTCCCATAGCACTTTGAATGCCTATCTTTCAGAACTCTCGTCCCATTTGAATTGCTCTGTTTGCTTACGTATATATCTCCTGAACCAATCTCTGGACTGACTCCTCACAGGAAAATGTCCTATTCATCGTTGTATCTTTACTGTGTAGCACAGTGCCAGACATATAGTTGGCATTAGTGCACATTTATTAAATTAACTCATAATTATAAATTGAATGACTTGGAACTTTGGGCCACAAGAGAAATCTGTGTGGATGAATATAGATTTCTTAGTAAGAGGAACATTACTCCATATTTACAAAGAGGGAAATGTCAGCAGATCAGGTGAAAATACCATAGGTTACCAAGTTGAGGACATTTGTCTAATTCCTGAAGAGAAATATGTTTTTAGAAATCCTTGCTAAATACTCCCATGTTAGAAGGCTAACATTTAACATGAGGAAGTGTGCTTTCAAAAACACCTGATCCTTCTTTCACCTAAATGGTAGTGGTTCAAAGAGACATTTAAGGCACAAATTACTTTTGTGCAGTATTGTTCTGTACATGTCCAATTTGTGTAGGTTTTATGTCTCACCTGCCCTGGATAGAAATTTATATTCATTTCTGTATTATTTTTATAGGCTTCTGTAAGCTTCACACTCAACCTAAAGAGAATGAGGAAGATGAGTCAGCGCAGAAAAACAAAACAAAAACAAACAACGCAACAGCGGGAGGGGCAGCGTTACCTGGTAGAAAGAATAGACCTTTCAGGTTCAGTTAAAACTGTTCTGCTATTCATTAGCTCTTGGTCCTGAGGCGCTTTCTCTGGGCCATCGTTATTATTAGTAATAGCTATAATATCATTTGATGAAGAAGAAAAATATCTGAAGAGAATCCTAGCTCCCAAACATGTGGTTTCCGTCTGAGCATTTTAACAAGCACCAAAAACCACAGTTGCTCTTAACGGCCTGGTGTCTCACAGCTTGAATTGCTCGTTGATCATTTGAACTTGTAACAATGGAAACATCAGTTTCCCCAGGCCTCCTGGGTACTTGTCTAACCTTTCTGATTTGTCAAAGGGAATTGCTTCTTTTGTAAAATATTTCATGGGAGACAGGACAGGAATCAGTGTTTGAAGAAGCTGAGTGTACGCAAGATAACGTCCAGGGTTTTAATGGAGGGGTTTTGTGGCAGCTGGTTTAGAATCTGGTGTGAAATGAATTCAGGGCTATTGACTCATTCCAAGTAAGGTCACAGTATTAAGAGTAAGAATTCTCATCTGTCAAAGTCACGGGGCCCAAGGGTTCAGCTGAATCCCAGAAGGGTTAAGCTGTCCTTGGTAAAATTGAATGGTACGAGTGGCATGCATTTATGTGTTTGCCCTTGATGAAATATGTACAGAAGAAATGAAAACAACATGGGCCAACGTCTAATGAGCACTTACTTTGTCCCAGGTAGTAGTTTCATTTTATATATATATTATATCCTTTAATCTCCACAATTATATACAATAGGCAGGACCATCTACATAATTTGTGGGGCCTAGTGCAAAATCAAAATGCTAGCCCTTTGTTCAAAAAGCAGGAAGAAAGCTTTTTCCTTTCTTTTACAGTCTTTCTTTGTCACGTTGACATGTCATGGTGTCTTTTTTTTATTATTTGCTATGTAATGTGCTCCCTCCAGCATGGAGATACTCGTGGGGTGAGTGCAGACCTTCTCAGGCACCTGAGACTCCACCCCATGACCCTGCACGTGGAGACAGAAAGCAGCAGCAGTTGCTGGTGGGGGTGGAAAAATGGGTGGCCAAGGACTCGTCCTGGGGAGGCAAGACCTCTCCGGAACCAAGGCTCCTATGAATGTCACAGATAAAACACAAATCCAAAGATAAAATTCTTAAGAATTTTAAAACAGAGACTGCAAAGTATTGAACCCCAAACTCACAGGGCTCTGTGTCACTAAGTAGTTGCATACCTACAAAGCTGGCCCTGGAAATAGGTAATATTCTTATCTGAATTTTACCGAAAGCAGGTTTTTTTTTTTTTTTTTGGTGGCCTATTTGTCCACCATATAATTGTAGTAGTCCCCTCTTGTCCATGGGGGATATGTTCCGAGACCCCCAGTGGCTGCCTGAAACCATGGATAGTACCGAATCCTATATATACTAGTTTTTTTCCTATACATACATATTTGAGGTGCGACAGCAAAACTAGCATGAAATTCTTTTTTCTTCTTGACAATTTCATGGATAAAAGATTTGTTCTCACCATAGATCTTAACAACCTCAGTATAAGATTTTTATTAGGTCGAGAACGTTGACCTTTTTGCTTAAGGAAGCACTTGACAGCTTCTCTCTGGCATATCTGAATTGCCAGCGTCACTACTCCTGTGCTTTTCCTAACTGAAATAAGGGTGACTTGAACACGAGCACTGTGATACCGCCACCGTCAATCTGGTAACCGAGATGGCTGCTCAGTGAGTAACGGGCGGGTAGTGTATACAGCGTGGATACGCTGGACAAAGGGGTGATTCACACCCCAGGTGGGACAGAGCAGGACGGTGCACACTGCTTCTGACACACTACTCAGAATGGCATGCAATTTATAACTTATAAATTGCTTATCTCTGAAATTTACCATTTAATATTTTCGGACACTGGTTGACTGCAAGTAACTGAAACCACAGGAAAGCGAAATCTCAGATAAGGGGGGGCTACTGTACTAAAACATACTATAGCTATTATATACAACTTAGCTTGGTCTAAATTTTGGTAAACTTTTAATATTGCATTTTTGTAAATTCGTAATTACTTCTGGATGTCTTCCCTCGGGGTCAAAGGTAAATTATGAATCTTATGAACTATCCTTTCCAGAAAGGTTTGTACAATGGCATACAACAATTCACCATTTTCATGGCCAATGGAAACATGCCTTATTTTTGAATGTTGATGTTTAAGAGATTGAAGTCTATAACTAGTATAATTTTGCTAGTAAAACTCAGTTATCCTTGAGTGGATGTGATCAATAGTCACATGTGCCTATGTTACAATGTCTTCATTGCCCTTTCCCAAGGATTATCTTCCTCTGGTGCCCAGTTGTGAATGGAAGGTCAAACTCCTAGTCCATTTTTACCGAACCTCAGCCTTCAAGAGTCTAAATTACCATTTAATTTCTCTAGTGCATTATAAGCAACTAGAAAACAGAATTTGGACGTTATCACACTAATGCACCATTGCTGGAGAAATCCCTTGGATTAAATTAGAGGGGAAAAAAGGAACATTCCAGGAATAATTGACCATTCACCATCTCTAGAACACTGCTGTTTGCAGATTCGGATCCCAGGTGCAGACCTACACACCACTTATCAAGCCATGCTGTGGCAGGCATCCCACATATAAGGTAGCGGAAGATGGGCATGGATATTAGCCCAGGGCCAATCTTCCTTAGCAAAAAGAGGAGGATTGGCAACAGATGTTAGCTCAGGGCTAATCTTCCTCACCAAAAAACTAAAAAAGAAAAAAAAGAACAATGCTATCCAACATCTCAGTTTCTGATTTGTTGTGCTGTATTCACCTTTACCTAATCTAAAGATAATCAAATGAATCTCCTTCAAAGGGAATGAATGATGGGAAAACTATTGGGTCCCATCAGAATACTGTATTTTAAAGGAAAAACTCTGTCCTTTCCCACAAATTCCACAGAATCTTTGGAACAGAATAAGAGCAAATTGGTTTCAAGTTAATAAGTGAAAGTGAAACACTTGTTGTGGCTACAGTGACTGCCAATCTTAAGGGCTGCCAGGCCGTGCCACTTTTCAATGTCTTTCTGGAAAGAATAATTTATGTAGACTTCCACTGAGCAGCTGTTACTGGCTTGCCTTGTCCCTGCGTTCCTTGTGATTTGGAGCACTGCAGCAGGAGCTGACATGCTGAGCTATTTGGCTGTCTCAGCCTCATGGACAGCTCTTACTCAAAGCAATGTCAGGGGAAAATGACAACATCCCTTCAGGGACCTAAGTGAGATTTCATGTAGTGTTTGTATTCATGGAAGGGCATTTCCCATACTGTAAGTTCACTTTCTTCTGTATAACAATAGGCATAGTTGTGTCTGATTTTATTGTCACCATGTTTGAAGGCACATATTTGAAGACTCTCCACTGAAGTAGTACTGTTCTTTTACTCAAATAGTTTTGTACAAAGAATTGGTTTACCTGGACCCTCTGTATCTAGACTGAGAGTTTACGTCACAATTAGGCAGCAAGTGTTTATTAATGAGGATTTCATCACCTTTTTATGTGATTACATGTTGGTTTAGTTTTCTCTTCTAAATCACCACTTAATTTATAGTTCTAACAATTATCATTGATCCAAGTGCAATCAGGGAATTGATGGCAGGTTACATGTTTGGGAGCCAGGTTAACTTTCAGACTCACTCTCTTTTGGAGAGAATGTGGCTTCAACTAAAAATAATGAAGCTCTTTAAAAATTGATCTCACAAGTGAGAGTCATTGACATTGAAAAAACTTCATCACTGAATATTTCCATCAAGACTTGGAGACTAGGGGGTCCACTCTAAAACATCTAGACAGACATTGGCTGACTTTGTCTATAAATGGCCAGATAGTAAATATTTTAGGCTTGTGAACTATATGGTCTGTTACAATAACTCAGTTCTCTGTCACAACTCAATTCTGCCATTGTAGTACAAAAGCAGCCATAGATAATACATGGACTAATGGGCAATGCTGAGGGCCAATAAAACTTTATTTACTAAAACGGGCAGCAGGCCAGATTTGGCCCAAGGGCCATAGTTTTCTGATCCCTAGACTAGGACCAGAAGAGAAGTGCATTTGTAGAAACTATGTTTGGGAAATAGACCAAACTACGTACGATTCCAAAGTATAAGGCAAATGGAAGTTTGAAAAATGATTTATTTAAAGCAATTTTTATTCTAGGTGCTGGGAATGCCCCGCTGAACAAGACCATCACTCTCTCTCTCCTTATGAAGTCTGTGTTCTATTTGGGCTGTTTGTGAACATACCGATACATATGTGCATTAGATAATGCCCAATGCAATAAATAAAACTAAACAGGGTGAAGTAAATGCCTGGAGGTGGGAGGAAGTACAACTTTAATAGGACTGTCCTGGAAGCCTTTCTGAGAAAATGACATTTGAGCTTTGGACATTTGAAACTTGAATGATGAGGAGGATCCAGTCTTGGGAAGGTTTAGGGAACGAGCATTCTGTGCAGAGGCATTTACAAAAGTCAAGGGCTTATGGAAGGAATATACTTGGTGTGTTTGAAGAACAGGAAAACACTAGTGTGGTTATCCCATGGCAGGTGGGGCAGAGGGAAAGGGACTGTTTGTCTTTATCTTGAACTGTCCCCATTAGGCTGACCTATAATCACAATTTTAAGTGAGTTAAGGAACTTGCCTTGTGATTCACAATCATCCTTTGTTTTGTTCTTGTTTATTCCCTTGGGGAGGCAAATTCACAGGTATCTGGAGTAAGTGCTTGATGATGAAATATAATTTTCACAAATTCTAATCCACTATTGTTAAACGGGAAGCAAGCCAGTGTTTCAGTTGAGGGATAGTTAAATCACTATTTGAACCATATTTAAAGAAATGATGAGACCGGGGTATCAGAAGTAAGACTTGTAGGGTTAAGAAAAGCATGTATCAGATCCAGAACCATATCTGCATAATCCAGATTAGCAATACCAAATGTATTGCTAATCATTTGAGCAGTATAGAGGATTTCATAATAGTCAATGATCTTTGATTGCTAAATTGGTTAAAACAGCTGGGCCATTAGTAGTTCCACAATAGATGATGCCAAATGCCCCAAACTCATCAGTTGGTGGGATACTGTAGACTGTAGACTTTATCCTACCCTAAAAAAATCAACTCAGTTTGTTTTACAGAATATATTGCATCTGGTCCTGTATTATATGGTAATTTTATGAAGCTTTAGAAATAAAATTATTTTAAATTCATTGTTGTTTGGGGTTGTGAAAACACTTATCCAAGGAGAATTGCTTGTATCTAAATAAAATGCCTTGAGTTAATTTGACTCAAAATGAAGTCCTTTGCCTCAATTAAGTAGAATTTGAGGAAATGGTTCTAACGGAATTAAGTCCAGCTCAGGGAAGTTAATTTGAATGTCTCACCTTGAAAGATAAGTTAGTTTTCTAGGCAGTGGTGTTTAATAACAATATTTCGGATGAATGCTAGAGAATTCTGTGTTCTGTTAAGAATTACAAGACGAGACTAAAACACTATAAGCAGTAACCTATTATAATTTCAGACAGCCAGAGGGAGAAGTCAATCTGAATTAATGAAAAAATATATCAAGGGTTTTTTTAAAAAATAAAATTGTTTTCAAATACATACAATAAGTAGACCAAGATGTGTGTGTGTGTGTGTGTGTGTGTGTGTGTGTGTGTTGTGTATCTCCATCCTAATAAATGATCTTAGGGAATATATAAGCCTGACTTATTACTACCTTTTAGTTGATTAAAATAAACTATTTCTTTCAAGTTACTTGTGGCATGCTTAAAATTATTTTGTCTTTATAAGCAAGGTAAACAGGCTCAGCAAAACCGGTTTGGTATCTTAATTTGCTTCACATAGTCATTCTTTATGGATGCCATAAAGGTACATACTAACTTAGATTCTGTTACAAATTCTAAATTTGTGTTTGATTCTGAATTAATAAATTTTATTGAAGGTAGAAGTCTAAATGCAGAATCTCTGCTAAAATAATGTAAGATTTCCAAATTTTTATTGTTCAGAAGAATGAAGGTAAGAGATTATATTTTGTAACACAGGGTAATTATTTTTTACCTTGTCTTAGCACAAGATATTATAGGGATTTTTAAAAAAATTCTAAATTTACATGAGGATTATTATATCCACTTTTTCCTGGTGTTTCATATGTGTAACTAGGATAATCCACATGCCAGGGAGTATTAAAGAAAATTATTTAACAATAAAATAGTATTTGATGGCTCCATTTATTTTTTTCCTTTATTTAAGAGGATATAATGTATTCCTTTAAGCGTCCTGAGTCTCTTCCCTGGGAGCTGGCAGCAGCAACTGTTATAAGGGAACGTTTTTGAAATATGGATCTTAATCACATCTAGTGGCGTCTCCATCAGAGTTTCCATTTTCTATGGCACATTCAACTTCAGTCATCTGACAACGGTGAAATAATGTTCCTTCAGATAGCTATGGAAGCTTTATTGAATATCATCAAATAGCAAATATTTAAAACATTTCACATATTCTTACTACCAAAATCACACATTGAAGAGTATTTCCTGGTGTGGGTACTTGGCCTGACCCAGAAGTAGAATAAACTGATAACTTTACTAAGTGGCTTGATACTTATAGAACAAGACAGTAGAAATATTACTTTTCCACTAAACTATTTGCCAGGGACAGGCCATGTGACTTACTCTTGCGTCTAAAGCCACTGATAAAGCTCTCACTTTTGATTTCCAAACTATGGCGTGCAAATCTTAGAGAACCGATGAAGCAAGCTGCAGTTCTCACTACAAATGGATTGGACAATAACACTTATTTGCAATTTTCTCAGAGTTTTCATGCGTGAATATCAACATCTGTTCTTCCATTTCCTGAAAAGTCCTGTGGTCTGGAATGCCAACATCATCACAATTCACTTTCTCTTATGCTTCAGTAATGAGGAGCAAAAAATAATGTAGTTATCATTCACACTTTACATTTGATTGTTTCATGAATAGTGGAACCATCACTTAAGTAGGTAAAATTGTTCTGTTTCATTCTGTGCCTTTGTTCAGAATCAAATATGAAATTGCTCTTCTGCAAGGTAGCTTTCTACTTCCTTTGGCCTTGAAATGAGAAATTCTTGAAAAATATATATTTTGTAATATTGTTTCTAACTCAAAGGATACTTAGCTTGGTCTCCTGGATTAAAAATGGTTATCAAGTTCTCCAGTTGCGTATCATTATACCTGTCAAGCAGTTAATGATGGCTACTTCAAGAAGTCCACACAAGGTATTGACAATCATCTGTTCTGTTTAGTTGTTTTTGCCATGAATAGATGATCCTTCCAGATTCCAGGTGTTACTACTTAGCCGGATGTTTTACTTTGTAAGGAAGCAGCCATTCATGAAAAACAGCTGTAATTGCACAGCATTCAGGTATTTCATAATTAAACTAACAGCTGATTATAAGATGGCACATGGCATGAGAATTTGCAAGTGGGCTAAATAGGAATGAAGCCATAGCCTAGTCTTTGTTTCCTCTTGCTATTTGCTTTGGAAAAGCCCTCTCTGTGCCTTGATGTACAACAGTGGGTATACCAGCCTACTTCTCAGAGGGGAAAAAGAGGAGGATGGAGGATTAATGAATGCATGAAGCACCCAGATTAAAGGCAGGCACTACTGTAAGCAAAAGTCATCTCCTTGGACATTTTCCCCCAACTTTTGAAAACTAATGGATTTCAGTTGTGGTTTAAATAATATGATCCCAATACTGAGATCAGAGAAAACTGGTATGACATCAGTATCCCCACGACTCAGTCATTTTAGTCCTTTAGAGGACTTGTATTGTTATGTAGAACTTTGAAAAGCGGCGCACATATCAGTTGGAAAGTGCTGATTCTGTTGAAGCTGTACCAAGCACTGTGTAAGATACAAGAGTTGTAGAGTCATCTCCAGGTCCTGTCCACATGCAACTTACAATCTAGTTTCACATAGGAAAGAGCACCCTAGGGAAGAGATAAAAATATAGCCGCGGCAAGTTTGTAACTAAGAGGTTGGAAGTGAACCTCTGTGAGGTTGATGCCCGCTCCCACTCCCCTGTTGCAGGAGAGCTGCTCAAGCTGGAAATGGCTGGGTCTCTACTTATTTTGCCCAAGTTCTCCTGTTTCTATTGCTTGATAAATAAAATGGTTTGTTTTCATGCTCTTTAACAAATTATGTAATTAGTACACTATAAATTATGCAATGCTCCTGGTTATCTAATTTTTCGTTTTTGCTAAGACTTCATGTCTTTTTTTTTTTTGGTGAGGAAGATTGGCCCTGAGCTAACATCTGGCCAATCTTCCTCTATTTTGTATATAGGACACTGCCACAGCATGGCTTGATGAGCAGTGTGTAGGTCCATGACCGGGATCCAAACCTGCAAACCCTGGGCCACCAAAGCAGAGCGTGTGAACTGAACCACTATGCCACTGGGCCGGCCCCCAAGACATGGCTTTTGAGTGTCCTCTTCCTTCAGGGACTCTTGGAGCTCCATCTTGCTAACCCATGAATGTCAGGAAGGCTCCAAGTTTTCTAGTTTCATGAAGTTTACAGGACATTCATTTCCATAGTTTCTTATTACCGTTTCTAGGGAAATTGTAGTGTGTCCCTCTACCCATTAGGCATGGCAAGATGGACATTCCTTGGACTAAATGTTTGGCTTTGTCCCATACATAATCTATGAAATTTAAATAGTTCTTTTCACTTGTTGCTTTTCTTAGAGTATTTTAATAAGAAAGTATCAAAGCAGCTTGGTCAAGAGGGGTATCTTGGGACAGGAAAATTTAGAGACATACTTAGAACATTTGAAAAAGATTCAAAGATCTTGAGCTATCAGGGTAGAGGAAAGCTATTTCAGGTGGTTAAAAATAGTAGAAAGTGGCCTTCAAAATCTGAAAAAAATCCAAACATTAAAATACCTACTGTGGTCAACAATTTATGTTCATTTTCTCATTTAGTCCTCTCAACAACCCTGTCAAGGAGGTATTATTATTCCTCTTTGAAGTGAGGAAACAAATTTATATAACAATATTCATCCAATATTTCTTGAGTGCCCGTATTTTCTAAGTGCTGATAATGTGGCTATAAACAAGACTGCTTATATTTTAGAGAAGGGAGACAGGTAATTAGCAAGTCAACAAATAAATAGCATAATTTTCCTGGGGCAATATGTTATGAAGAAAGTAAGGCTGGGTAAAGGCTTTCCTTGTGGATAGGGTTAGGAGGATGGTCAGGAAGCCCTCACAGGAGGGGCTGTTGAGCTGAGACCTGAGTGAAGAGCAGGAGGCCACCTGTGGGTTCCTGGGAGAAGCAATTCAGGCAGAAGGTCCTGTCACTGTGGAGGCGGGAACACAGTAGGTATGCTTGCAGGAAAGAAAGAAAGCATAAGTGGCTGGAGAGTGAACAAGGAGGGGGGTGGTAGGAAAAGAGACAAGGACCAGGCAGGGTCTTGTCAGTCAAGGCAAGGAGTTTAGATCTTATTCTAAGAGCAATAGGAAGCTTTGGGGATGTTTTAAGGAGATGAGTGATGTGGTTCAATTTACATATCCCAACATTCACTTAAGACGTTGAGTAGTTTGTTTAAGGTGAGACAGGCACAAAGAAGAAAGAGCGAGGGGGCCAGCCCCTTGGTGTAGTGGTTAAGTTCAGTGCACTCCACTTTGGCACCCTGGGGTTTGTGGGTTCAGATCCCAGGCACAGACCTACACCACTCATCAAGCCATGCTGTGGTGGCGTCCCACATATGAAATGGAGGAAGATGGGCACAGGTGTTAGCTCAAGGCCAATTTTCCTCAAGCAAAAAGAAGAAGATTGGCAACAGGTGTTAGCTCAGGGCCAATCTTCCTCAAAAAGAACAAAAAAACAAAAGAAGAAAGAGGGAGGTGGTTAAATTGCTCACCTGGGACTCAAACCCAGGTCCCTCTGTCTTCAAACCCTCTCCCACCATCTTGTACTGTTTTACTTAATCACCAGTATTAAAAGATTGGAAAGAAAGAATGTAGACAATAGCAAGAGAGAAAACCAGACTGCAGACTTAAAGCCAAATGTTCCATTATTTTGGGAAAGTTAAACAGGGCAGTTAGTGCTAACTCCTGGGAATCTGGGGGGCAGCTCGCCTTTGAGTGGCGGGCCTGTATGTTCCTTGCTGTGTTGATCTTCAACCCCTGCGACCAGGTCAGGTCACAGTGAGGAGGCTCCTGTCTACACATTCCACTGAGAAGAGCAAAGCTTCGTTTCTGAGTCCTGAGTGCAAAGAGGGCTAGTTAGTTGGGGTCTGCTGAACTCTGTTGCTGATTCTTCTCTTCCCTTTGCTCATAACCTGTCTACCCACTCTTGCACCCACCAGCACATATTGGGTGCAGAAAGCAGCAAGCTTTGGCCGGTGAAGGAGCACGTTGTTCATGAAACACTTTACCCTGCCTTGCTAAATCAAGAACCACATGCAGCATGTGTGGGGGGAAAAAAAGAAAGAGAGAGAGAGAATGCTCCTTAAGAATTTTTTTGTATTGCAGACTCCCCTCCCCTCCCCTCCCTCCTCCCACCCCACCCCCAGTCCATCTGTGAAGCCTGAATTCTTATACAGGCTATCTGTCTACAGACACCCCAGCCTTAATCATGTTCTCTGTATTGTGTGTCACTCCTAAATCTATCTACTTATGTCAGCTGTTTACCAGTTCCTTTGGCTGTCTGTTCCTTATCATGTTATTGATCAGTCACTCCTGGGTGTTTCAGGTTGGGAAAAGGAGAGAGAGAGTGCTGGAAAAGGAAAACAGGAGTAGAGAAGAGCACGGACCATCAGTTAAGATGGTTCCAAAAATAGCTCAGTCAGACTGATCATAGCTCTGCTTGCAGCCACCCCACATGGGATTTAAGCTCTTCGCTAAGCTTCTCTGCTGACATGTATTCCACCAGCTGTTCCTGCAGTTGGTGGTAGCTGGTGGTGGTGGCAGTG
The DNA here is from genome assembly GCF_057802395.1 of Ceratotherium simum simum. NCBI lineage: Eukaryota > Metazoa > Chordata > Mammalia > Perissodactyla > Rhinocerotidae > Ceratotherium > Ceratotherium simum. Next base: position 25,093,989 of record NC_141923.1, on the reverse strand, counting down.
TGCTGGCCACACCTTCAGAGAAGGAATTGGAAGCAATAGGTTTGGGGCATGACAGGCTCCCACACAGGGAGATGAGATTTGTCAGAACCTATTAGAACTCTCCAGGTGTGAGGCATCTATGTTCTTTTTAAACTATGATCTGGGTACTTGGCACCCAGTCTTTTCCCCCTAATCTTTTTTAATGAGGTGGAGGGATGAGTGATGAGAAATGGTTACATTTTCCACCCACTGTATGTCTGTCTGTTATCTTGCTGCTGCTGCTGTTGCTGCTACAGTTTATTGTGTATACACAGACTTTTCTCTCTAGTGCACCTTCTGTTGGGGGATTCAGCTACACAAAGCTCTCAACCTTATATTAACACTTTGGTCTATATCCAGGACCTTCATTTCCCAAGGCACCTCTGCAACGTTGCTGGATCTAATAATGTAGTAAAAATAAGTGCAACTTTATAAAGGGCCCTGCCCCTCAAATATGCTAAGCCTGTGTCATGTAGAAAATGCTGTGTTTCTCACCTCGATCCGATCTAGCAATATGACCCCTTCTCAGCATGAAATGATCTTGTGCAGGCTCTCAGAATTTTGTAATCAAGATTCCCTCCAGCTACTATACCTCTAATTCCAGTTTTTTGCATCTAGATTCTCCGCTGAGGCACTGTGGGGTGCTCCTATAGTTTGCCATACTTGTGATTTTGCCGTGACACACAGCACACGCTGAACCAATTTTTAAGATCTCTTGCAAAATTTGCCTACTTCATCCAAAATCCCTAAGTATTAAAATTGAATGCACTTGAAAAAGTTAAGATATTTGCATTTTCCAGACCAGGGAGTCTTAGGAAACAGGCAAGAAACAAAAGGAAAAAGGGAAAGAGAATCTTACTTATTCTGTTATCTGTCATGATGTGGGGGACAGGGAGGAGAAAAACAACTTTCTTCTTATAAACTCCAGCTTCTTGCCCTGAATATAAATATTGTTATTCAAAACTCCTTCCACCTACTTCTTGGTAGGCTATTCAGTGAGGTATGAGATATGGAGAGCAATTTGTTGCCTAAGTGAAGGGCTGGCTAAAATCATTCTTTTCCTCTGCTCCACGCTCAGAACATCTGATTCACTAGGTCAAGTTGGGGCCGAGAATCTACATTTTGGTAAGCAGCCTCAGTAATTCTGATATAGGTTGTCTGGGGACTACTACTCAAGAATCCCTAGTCTAAATTTTAGTAGAGTTTTTTTCATGAGTGTTGTAATTTGGAACTCTTGAGAAGAGAGGACATGGAGGAAAAATAAAACAGCATCATCTGTGTCTTCCATGATAGTTTGGAGGGCTCCAGTATTAATTTATGTCATGATGTGTATTTTGTTTTGCTTCATTTTGTTTTAATTTGTTGCACAATTACTGCCTTTTTGTGTATAATCCATGTTGAGGTGTGAATGGGACAATTTACATTAGTGGAAAGACTATCAGCATTGGCGAAAAGCAGGGAGAAAGTAGACTATGATGGGGGAAGGTTAGGACTGAAGTCCTACAGTGGGTCAGGGGCAGCCATTTCCTTGTTGCAACCCAGATAAGACCCACATTTCCTTCCTTTATGCAGCAGAGAGCTCTGTTGAACCTGAGTGCCCACGAGGTGTAGTCAGCTGCTCCTTCCCCTTAAGTCTGTCTGGATCCTCAAAGTCATTGTTCAAGTTCACTTAACCTACATTGCCACCTACTGTCCGCCTCTGTCCCTGACTAAGAAACTTCTGCTTGGGGTTGGGTGGAGATGAGGTACGAGAGGCTGCACCATGAATGCAAAGGGCGATGGTGAATGCACCTCTGTGGACCCCTATGTGGGATGCTTGATTTGCAGGGGTTTATTCAGAATTATAGCATTTCCATCCTCGTTTCTAAGGTCTCCCTTTATTTCAATCTAGAAGGGTTAGAAATAGCAACCAAGCTCCAATCTAAATGAAAACAAACCTCTCTCCACCCATGTCTAAGGCCCTCTTTGTTGGCTTTTAAAATTTTATTGCTTTGGGGATTTACTGTTGCATACAACTGTGAATGATGGCCACTTGGGGCCTTTTGAGTGCTTGTGGCGGTTGTCAAAGTAATTTATGGAAGGAAATCAGGAAACGCTTTGCCTCTGTCCTGTGTTTCCTATTTTTGTGTTTTTTTCCTCCTTGAGAATGTTTCCTACTTAGGTTGAGCGGGGAATACTCTCATAGAGCACCCTTCTCTGACTCGGTTAGGAAGAGCAAGTGTCCTTTGTGCTCACTGCTGGCCCCTTGCTCCTGTCCCTGGCATCTCTAGAACTGGAGATTAACCTACAGCTTTCTCTGTTCTCGCGCTTTGACTATTTCTTTCCATGAGTTTGTTCTTCATTTAATCTTGTGTTGAAAGGCATCAGTTATCTGAGCTTCTGTCTTTAGCAAAGACCCACTTTTGCGTGTAGTTATGTCACAGGATAGCATTCCAGAAAACAGATATTTGCAGAGATGTAAAATCTTGCTTTTATAATTTTTAGACTTAGGTTAGGCAGCGTATTTTCAAGTTGATTTCTTGGAACCTAGGGTTGAATATGTTAGAAGCCCAAGGAAGGCTAAATAGAATTTTTACTGAGCGATATTAGATACAGAATGATTTTAGGTACAGGTGAGATATTATTGATATAGATTAGATATTTGATATTTGGTGTCAGATATAGAATGATTGCTAAGGAGAATAAAATAGGACTGGTATATGCCCTTTCTTTTTTTCTCTTTTATCTCTACTATCTAGGGTATATAATGGAGGTTTTACAACCAAAAATGAAGTCTTTAACTCTCTTAACTTTGTTCTTGTAGCAAATTTTCTTCCATTAAAAAAAAGAATTTAAAAAGTTATTTAACTACTTCTTTATTTTAGCAGTTTTTCATAAAGGCTATCTTAAACCATGCTGTGCTTTTAGATCGTCATAAGAATAATTTTTTAAAAATTTTATAGGTTAACAGCCTCGCTTAAAAATAGTACTTCATTCTTGTAACATGAATTCTTATAGACTTTTTTACTGTCTAGGAGAACGTGGATGCATTGATATTCCTGATAACTATATAATATGGAATTGAAATCATACATGTTAAATCATAATATTAATAATTGCTACCATTTGTTAAGCACTCTCTGTCTGCAAGGCTTTTGGCAAATGCTGTTGCATGCATTATTTTATTTAATTCTCAAAATAACTTTTAAAGGTCAGTACTATTCTTTCCATTTAACAGATGAGGAAATTGAGATACATAGAGATTAAGTGACTTCGCCAACGACACACACGTAGTAAGTGGAAGAAAATGAACTTGAATCCGGGCTCAGCCTCCTTCCAAACCTCACGTTCTTAAACACATGGCTCAAATTCATTCATTTGGTATATATATAGCTAAGTGTTTCATTACTGATAAGTAGTAGTGTTATTATCATCTGATTAGTAGATTTATTAATTCCGTGGCTAGAATAATTATTGTTAAATTTATGACAGTCTCACTATTTCACCAATAATCTGGTTTTCCTCCTTCAGGCACATGGTAGGATTGCACTTCCTTGTTCCCTTAGAGTTATGCATCCGCATGTGACTTGCCTGGGCTAATGGAATGTAGGTGGAAGTAAAATGTCACTTCTGGGCAGAAACAGAGAGAGTGCCAAGTCCTTCTTTAATTCATAATTTTGTCTCTGCTCATTTTTGAGAGTTTGTTGTTGTTGTTGTTGTTGTTGAGTCTTTCTTCCTTAAAAGTTTCTGTAGCTAAATAGCTCTGTTCCAAGATTTCAGTCTTGATTTATTCCTTGTTTGGGAAGGATAAGGAACTTACTGCCAGAGTGAACATGATGGGTGAATCGTTGTTGAGGGAAAAGGGTTGTTTCCCTGCTCAATACCCCCTTTATGTTTCCAATTGTGGGCCACCAGTTGCTCTGGTCAGTGTAAGGCATTTGCCTTTTCCTGCAGGAAGGGAATAGTCTGCTCCTTTGTGCATTTCCGTCCAGCCCCTCCCGCACAGTCATAGCTTAATTCAGTAAGACTTAGCTCTCTGGGGTTGGCGTGCCCATAATCACAAGGAAGTCTATATTCCCCACTGTCTTGGCACAGCCCTGTGGCAGTCCTTCTTATGGTTAAGGGTCTGGAAGCCACAGAGCTGGCTACCTTTAGAAATGGAATTGACCTGTGCATTGCTCTTCTCTTTCTAGAAAGAGTTATCACAGTTCTCAAACCTTTAGACCAACCACTTGCAATAGAGGAGCTGTGTTTCTTGAAAATAGTCCCTAACCCAGTTGTTCCTAGACCTGACTTATCATGAAAAACATCTGGAGCATTTTTAGGGGAGACAAAAAGATTGTTAGGATCCAGAAATGTTACTTTTCATAAATGTCTCCAGGAGGATGACAATCAATCCGTGTTAGGATCACACTCCCATCAAATTCCAGTAGTTTTTACCGGAGGAGAGGAGAGGAAAAGTTTGTCTCTCTTGACTGGAAGATTCAAGTTTAAATCCTCTCTGTTTTTAGAACCTCTAGCCAAATTCCAATTCTGGGGACAGTGCCTTTTAAGTGGGTGCTTCCATCTAATGTACTATTCAACTGAGATTCTGGCCAAGAGTTGCCTATGGGCAGGCGGCCAGATCCACACTGGGAAAGGGTTCAGAGAAGCAGCTGCTAGAGGGGAGAAGGAGGTGGCTTTATCCAAAAGATATGAAGCTCATAGGCACACTGTGCTCCATACCCTTTACTAGCTCCATTCATTTAACAGCTATTTGATGAGCACTGTATATAGGTTCAGGAGAGTAGTGGGTGCTAGAGAATCAATGGTGAGTAGACATCGTCTCTTCCTTCATGTAGCTTACGAGTTAGTGCTAGAGACAGACACTAAACAAATAAATATGCTAGTGCAAAGTTAAAAACTTGGCTTCATAAGTGCCCTAAAGGGAAATTTCAGTGTGCAGTGGTGTATGACCAGAAGACCTGTTCTACTCTGGGGTGGCAGTAGAGTGTCTAGGAAGGCTTTCCTGAGCAGGTGACATTTGAGCTGGATTTAGAAGGATGGGTAGGAGTTAGCTGGGCTCAGAGAGGGGTGTGCAAAGGACCTTTAAAGAACTTTAAATGAATGTGGCTGAGGCAAAGAGAGAGATGAGTAGAGTGGCAGCAGATGAGGCTGGAGAGGAGAGGAAGGGTCAGATAATGCAGGCCATAGTCAGTCATGGGAAGTCAGTCATGCTCTTCGTCTTACCAGCAACTGAGCTTGTGTCCTTTCATGTTGATCAACCCAAGTCCTCAGCCTCCTTCTCACCTTTTCTGCTTCTCCTCTGTCCATGCCATTCACCTGAGCCTTTCTCACTGATCTGTAGCACCATCTGGAGCGAAGGAGGTGCTGACAAGCAGTGAGTGCAGACCCCACGATGGGCTGCACACCCACTCGGGGCCGGCTCTACAGACTCCTCTTTGAGTAAACAAAGGGATGCAAGTGAATAGTGTCTCCTCTGCAGGTTGGGCACATGCTTCACCCACTGTCATGCTCACCGCCCTCCCTGCCCACCTTTCTCTTTCCACTGGCACCTGTCCAAGGCATGCTGACCAGCCTTGTCACTCCAGACACTAATTTGCCCAGCTGAAGCAACTACAACTGCACATCTGAGGATGTTGGACAGTTCTGCAGGAATAAAGAGAGACCACCACATTTGCATGCATAGACACTACTCAGCCAGCTCTTGCTTTTCTGAGATGTGCAGATAGTTTCTGTCTTCTACGTATCAGTGCTCCAATAAGGAAGACTTTTATAAAGACTAATTGTTTTTATGCTTTCTTTATAGAATATGAACACATTTGAGTTTCTGTTACTTATTCTGGAGAATTAAGGCAAGGCCCAGGAATATCAGCTTTCCAGATTTGTTTTTCTATTCTCAGAATAGGTTTAAAACAGTTAGCAAGCAAAATGCCTACCTGCATTCTTTCTTGGGTGACAGTTGTTTTCAAAATATCTGTCTTTCTTCTAAAAGAACTATTAAGTAGAGAGAAGTGGGAATAGACATAAGGGATTATCATGCAGATGGTTTTATGATCATCACTGTTATTGCCATTGTTAAAGAGGCATTTATTAAATGCTAAATCCTGTTTAGCATTGCTATAAGTTCTGTTATATAAAGAGAATTATAAAGTCATAGTCTTTGTCCTGGGGAAATTTCAATCTATGAGACAACCTTGGTTTATAAACATTTTTTGAAAAGGCATGAAAGTCACAAGAATCAAAACAAAAGATTGTAAGAGATTGGCTCATTATATAAATGGACTTAAAGTATTTATATTACTTATAAGTTAAAGGTCAGAACAAATCTGAGTTGCTGTTGTATTAGTCAGGATAAGTTAGGTTGTGCTGTGGTAACAAACTCCATACCTCAGTAGCTTAACACAATGGAGTTTCTCTCTCACCCCATACTTCATATCCATCACAGAGTGGCAGGGGGCTCTGCTTTGTGTCATCTTTATTAAGGGACCTAGGCTGATGGACCCTTCACCATCTGGAATGTTGCTGGTCACCCTGGAAGGAGGAAGGGAATATGGAGAATTGTGACTGGCCTTGAAATGTTTCTGCCCAGAAGTGACACTTACTTACACCTACATTCCATTAGCCCAGGTAAGTTACATGGAGATGTGTAACTCCAAGGGAACGAGGAAGCGCAATCCTATCGTGTGCCCTGAAGGAGGAAAAGCAGATTGTTGGTGAAACAGTGAGACACTTCTGATCAAATTCAATAATTATTATTCCAGCCACAGTAACTGATCAATCTAACAATTAAATGATAATAACACTACTACTTATGGTAATGGAACAATTACTATGTACCAAATGCTTTGTTGAACAATTCACATACATTATTACATTTAATTCTTTACCAACCTATGGATGGGTTCTATTATTATCTCTGTTTTTCAATGATGAAATTAAAACTGGGAATCTTTATGTATCCTGCCTAAGGTCGCACAGCTAGTATTTAGCAGAGGTATGATTCAAACCTACTTCCTCCTAAATTTAAGAGTCTGAGCATTTCTGCAATATTCCTACCATGTAACTGAAGTCTATTGACTAATTTTCCATATAGCTAAAAGGAACAGACTAGAGTGATTTCTGACCTGCTTGCTTAGAATCGCTAAGAAACATCTCTAGTTTGCTAAAAATCATCTCTGTCTTTGTTGGTCGTTAGAAACAAATGGATTATTTTTATTTTTGTCTTTAGCTGTTTTCTGCTTAGCCTTTTGTTTTTATTGTTGGTAAGAACATTCTTTCCTTCACATGTGTTCCTGGAGCTCCTTGAGAATTGACTTAAAGGCTCTTTCACATATTTCTGGCACCATCTTAGGTTACTAGGGTTTAGAACATCTTGTGATCATGCCCACTGAAATACAATTAGGAAAGGCTTGTGGTTGAAGAGTTCCTTAAGAAAACTTAGAAACGTTTTTCAAATTTATTTATAATTGTGTTTCCTCAAATCACTTTTTCCAATTGTTTTAGTTTTCTCCATTTGTGAATTCTCTCTGTCTTTTGCTTTAGAACATCTTATTAGTTCTTAATTTTATTTTCCACTATATCTTCAGTGCCTGGCAGAATGCCTGGCATGTATTACGTGTATAACTATATCTTACAAATGAAAGAATAAATCAATGACATGGTGGGTTTCCCGTTCAGAGTTCAGGTTCTCCTTCAACTACTCTACCTGATTATCTCTTTCACCAATGTTTTAACAAATAGTATTGAACTCACCACTTTGCCTCTTAATTACTCCATTTCTTACTGGTTATATGATTTCAATGAGTTTTGTAACCTATTTTCTCACCTGTAAAATGGGGATAATGAAAGGCCCTACCTCTTAGGTTTGTAGTGAGTATTAAATAATTTCATCCTGCAAAGTACTTAAAATATTGCCTGACACAAAGAAAGTACAATTATCTCTTTTTCCTTTGTCTTGGGAATCAAAATTTTCCTTCAAATTTCACTTTTCAGGGTTCTTTCTTACACTGAGTTATACTTAAAATTTCACATGCCTCCTATAAGAATTCATCCCAGGGTGTTTAGTTGCATTATTACCATGGAGTTATGTATTTATTCCTTTTAATCTGATCACTTATAATCTATTCATATTATTGTCCTAGAGTGTGATATTTTGGTAAGACAGTCATTCTTTTTGGCTTAAATATTTGTTATTGAGATACAATGGGGCTTGATTATTTTGGCTGCATGCATAGCAGCATATTCATTCATAGATTTATTCCTTTATTCATTCAACAAATATTTATTGAGAAACAGAAAGATAATTATAGAGACTCTTTGAGCTAGAAAGAATCTTAAAATCTTTTAGGCCAAATCTACCCTCATTTCTATACATTTAATACTAAGCAGGTTAGATTGGTGGTAGAATCAGCTTATTCAATGTCAAGGTTGCCTCAATGAGAGCAGCAAGTGAAGGAGAATTTCATTTATCTTCAGCCTCGTCTTGGGTCATCCCATTCACCCCAGAAAAGAAGGGAGAAACTGCCAGGAAATTAGGAGCTTGTGCTCTTATAGGTTTTCTTTCATACTAATTGAAACATTTTGCTTCAAATATGAAGAATAGTAACTCATATATAGTCTGAAAAAACTGGATTTTAAGTCTGTTATGGCTGATCCCAAGTCTGTATTGACCTAAAGAGAGTCTGGAGTATCATGTCCTGAGTTCTGCAGCTTGGCAGTCTCATGTCAGGGAACTCAAATGGTGTGTAGAAAGGATGCCAAAATACCTAGTGTATCAGTTTCCCGTGGCTACTGTGCATATTGCCACAAACTGGGTGGCTTACAACAACATGTATTTATTCTCTCACAGTTATAGGGGCCAGAATTCTGAAGTCAAGGTACTGACGAGGTCAAGCTCCCTCCAGAGACTCTAAGGGGAGATTCCCTTCCTTGTCTCTTCCAGCTTCTAGTGGCTGTCAGCATCCCTTGGCTTGTGGCTGTCTCACTTCAATCTCTCTCTCCATCTTCACACGGCCTTCTCTGCCGTGTGTGTCTGCTCCTCTTTGTCTGACTTGTAGGGATACATGTGATTGCATTTAGAGCCCACCTGGCTAATCCAGGATAAGCTCCTCCTCTCAAGATGCTTAACTTAATCACATCTTTTGTCGTATTAAGTAATATTTACTCTTTTGCCATATAAGGTAATATTCACATGTCGTGGGGATTATGAGGTGGCCGTATCTTTTGCAGGGCTGTCATTCAATCCACTATACCTGGATTCAAGTCCTTGTTCTTTGACTAACTATCCACAATTGGACAAGTTATCACATCTCTCTGAAATTCAGGTTTCTCACCTGTAAAATGAGAATGACAATAGCCAATGTACAGAGTTATAATGAGAAATAAAATAGGTAAAATATACATGAGATTACCTAACTCAGTTCTTAGCATAATTAGTTGCCATAGTTCCAGGCGCTCAGATGGTAGAACAGATTTTAAACTACTTTACTTTAAAGAAAAAGGTAAGGCTGACATATATTTGGTCAAGAATTTGTTAAAGTTTTATGATTTGGTTGAAAAAATATTATTGAGCAACCACAAAATGGTTTTATATTTAGTTCACCATTATACAGAAAGCAGCCACAAAATGGTTTTATATTCAGATAACCATTATGTGTTGGCTATGCTTCATTTAATAATAATTTCTTTCTGTCTGCTTCTGCTGCTCCCTACCCACTAGCATCTTCCATGACATATTACTATGTGATGTCAAATTCTTTAAATAATAATAAGTGATAGTTAGCATAACAAACTATTGATGTCTTGGTGTCATAGGCCTGCAAAAAATCTGTTGAAGCAATCTTCTTTGGTTGAATGAAAATAAAAGTGCAGTATAGAATTTATCATTTACATTTTATAGAATTCTTGTTTGAGTTATATACTTAAAGGTTCATATTCCGGGCTCTTTCTTAATTGAACTATAATTTCTACATCTGGAAGTGAAAACGCTCGTGGAAAAAAAATATTACTACAAATATAATATCCAAGTTTTGTGGCAATACACGGTGTTGATTTTACTGAGTTGTTTATGATTTGGAATAGCTCTGTCTCTCTAAATTAGGAGACAACTGAAGAAATGTTGCCAACATTCCAAGATACGAATAGCATAATTAAAGCCAAGGCATTTTTCAAAATTTAACCTTTTAATATGTTCTTCTGTAAATTCTTATTTTTAGTAATTTTAATTCCTGCGAAGTAACACTTTTTCTATATCTTCTTGTTTCATTGTCTCTATTTCCTACTCATATACTGTTGCCCCCACTGTCTCAGCTCCTTCTTCTTGCTTAGGGAAAGAATGTTGACCTTGACTATGCGCTGTACTTCATTTAGTGAGCTATAGTCAAGTTGATGTGTATGTGACAATTAGAATAGGCAGGAGGCAAAGTAATGGGCCAGGTTGCTGTCCAGGTATATTCCATGGACTTACACACTTCTGAATATTAGCTTCTAAATTTAAAATCTCACACTCTATAGCTGAATTCTATAACTACCCTGTCTAGCTCCCTTTTTCTCCAATCTAAAGAAACAAAATTTATTATTTCACATCTTTGTTTTCTGGATCACTTTGGGTTGTTAAAAGAAAAATAATAAAGATATTAATCCTAGATTTTCCAGGAGAGTATGAGCATGTTGTGTGTGTGTCTTTGTGTGTGTGTACATGTAAGTGACTGAGACTTTTGTTTTTAGTCAATCAACCCTTTAGAGGTCTTCAAAGTTTCCAGGTAAGTTTATTTCTTTAAGACCTGACTGGGTTCTTTCATACAGCCATTTCACGTCTTCCAAGAAATGACTACAAGAACATCTGTTTCAGTGCTCATAAACATCTTATCTGCTCATCGTTTCCATTCTTTTACAATCCCCCCTTCCAAAGCACTTCCAAAATGGCAAAAAAAATAAAGCCGATATGATTTTAGATGCCAATTGTGTCCTCTCTATGAATGTTTTCCATATTTGAAATGGCTGGGGAATTATCTTGCCTCTACCCACAGTAATTTAGAATGAAAGAAATCAGATAATAGTAGTTTCCTCCATCTCCTGGGATTTCAAAAGCTCTGTTTTCTTTTATACCTGATCGGGTCTGCCAGTTGCAAAGCAATACAATGTAGTGGAGAAGTGCATATGGTTAATTACGACAATTACAATCAGTTCTTTACAATCTTTGCTGCTGTTATGGGATTTAAATACCATAATGTATGTCAAAAGGACAAAATGATGTTTCTGTGTTTTCTGCTTACATCTGCGTGTATGACTGGGTTTTGCTCATAAACAGGTGGTTATAAGCTGCAATCCTTCCATGAATTCATTTATCTTACCTCTCTCCTAACCTGGGTTCCCTGATGTATCATTAAATACAAGTGTTGAGATTCCCAACAACTCCGAGAGAATTTCAGGTCCTGGATAGAGTCTCTTAAACATATTATGATGAATACAAAACCACTTATGGTCACTGCAAATAGAGGAAATGAATTTGTTAGTTCTTAAAATCTCCCTTGCTACTCTCAGCCCTGTCGTCTGCCTTCCCACTCCCTCCTTCACCTTCTCTCCACTATTTTCTATCCTTGCTTGATCCCTATTTTTTCAAATTTGCCTCAATGAAATACTGTGCCTAGTTTCTTCTCACTTGTTTGGTCTCAAGCTCATAGCATGTTGTGAAGACTATTGCATGTGGAAATGAAGTTATGTGCTGTTGATACACGATTGCTTCTTTTCTGATGTTCTAAATTGATCTACACAGTGCATACGTTGCCATCTCATCATTGTTGAGGGCAGCTGAAAAGCAAGTAAGATAATCTTTTTCTTTTAGCACACTTTCCTTCTCTGCAGCTCTCACCTCTGCCTGAAAGGTAGGTATGAAGAGGTTCAGAGCAAATGAAACTGTGTATGACACCCCTTCCCCCTTGAGTGTATCTTGCTTAAACAACACATTTCCAGTTAATGACCATCTGGTAGCGCTGACAGCCTTTAGTCCTCCTAATTCTTAACTGTCTGAAAAAATGTGCCCAACCTGCCATGGCTTATGACTGAATTATAAACCTGGAAGCATAATAAAGTCATTAACTTACAACGTGTCAAATTCAACTTGAATTGCATCTTGCCTAGAATTCGATGGCCTTTCCCCAGCACTTAAGCGAGCAGGCCTATGTACTCTTCACAAAGCACTTAGTCATTTCTCAGGGCACCATTAGCTTTGTGGGGCTATCTGGACATGAGTGTCAGCAGGTGTGGGAGAGGAGGCATGTCTAGTGAAGTGAGGAGCATGGGGGAGCAGGTATGAGGCTCACTAGGGAAAGGCAAAGCCATCTCCTCCCAGGAAAAGAGAAAAGAATGATGTTCTACATTTGGATCTTGCACATTTATCCTGAACATAACGATTCACTTTGCAGTGGGGAAATTTTGGATAAAAGCGTGTGCTTTACAATTCTGATTACCCTTCCTCTTTGTTCCCCACTATCAAAAATAATCATATTCTATAAATGTCTGGAATATGGTTAGAGTGAAGCTACATTTTTGGAGAACCAGGTGTCAGCTCTGTCAGATTTCTATGAATAGGCACATTTATATACACTTTTTCAGAGAAAGAAAGGTCACTCACCACCCTACTTGTAAAACTGTCAGAGGATTTAGGAGAGAACTTCGGTGGGCTGCATTTTCACATGGGAGAGGAAATCTGGTTCTCAAGATATTTGGGGCATTGCAGTGAATAAGGGGTATTAATAGAATTCCACCCCCAGCCTCTCTGGATAAGCACTGATCTGCCTAGAATTCGAGGAGGAAAGGCATCTACAGGGTCGCCCAGTGCTCAGTCCTACTGCAATATGAAGGTGTCATGCTGAATGTGGAGGGGGGAAAATGTGGGATTTGATGCATATTACTAATTTGCTCTTCCTCATACTGCCATCCCTTCTTGCCCCTGAATTCCTATCTATTTAGTGGACATACAGAAGATGAGAGGGTGTTCGGGGATCTACTCTTGTCTAGAGACTAGGATAATGTTGGGCGCTTCATATTATGGCATGGAAGGATGGATGAAGGACTGTCACCCAAGGAACTGTTTTGCAAAGTAGGTTTTTCAGATTTCTGAAGGCTCTGGTTCAGGTGCTGGGTAGCCTTGAAAAAAAAGGAAAGCAAGCCCTCTGGTGGTCAACATGTAGAAATGCACCTGCTAAGCCACCGAGATACACTTCAGGCCATGCTATCAAGTAGAGAAGGAAATGTCAATATTAGTAGGGTGAGTTTCAGAATAATTTATTTATTCCACATTACAAACGAGGTTATTGATGAATCTGTCACCCCCACACATTTTCAAAGGAAGGAAGAGAAAAGAGTCTGTAAGTTATTAGAGATCATCTCCCGAAATTCAACCCATTTATTAAACTCCTTCTATGGGCCTACTGGGCACTACTAGGAACTCAAGCTATAAGATACTTTAGAGGTGAGATTATGATTAAAGTGAGAGCCCAGATATTAAGAATAATTATTTAGCAAGAGTGGGTAAGCTATTTGTTTCTGTTGGCAAAAGGAGGTCAGAAAAGGGAGAATCCCTCCTTGCTGAACTGAGTAGCTGGGAGGAGTCCCTGGAGGTGGTGAAGTTAAGCTGGGCCTTGAAGGATGGGTAAGATAAGAATAAATGAGGGAAATGGAGGTGAACATTCCCACTCTACGGGCCCACAGAGAAGGAATGGGTTTGTTTTTGAAGTCAGTAACTAGTAAGAGTAAAGAATTAGTGGTAAATAATGATACACAGAGAAAACTTGGCAAATGGATAAGAAATGAAGTATGTAGATATTTAAAGTGCTTTAATATAAATTGAATTGAGGGGCATTTTCAATACTCATTATGAAGTGAGAGACAGTATAGCCTCCTTAAGTCATGGGTCTAGGTTCAAATTCCAAGTCTGACACTTATATGAGTCCTTAGGCAAGTTACTTAGCCTCTCTGTTTCCATTTCCCCCATCTGTAAAACTGGGTTAAGAATAGAATGTATCTTTAGGATCAGAGATACACAAACATTGTCTAGATCCAAGATGTAGAAATTGAGTACAAGGAAAGTCTGAATTGTCCCAAAGCTGCCTCTCACTCTAGTGGTGAGTTTCCAACTTCTTGGTGTGCACAAGTGGATGCTGAAGGACCTGTTAGCAGAGATATCATGGAGATTTATGAATTAGATGGGTAATTGGACCAGGTGGCACCCAGGGGCCCTCCAACCTAGAGATGTAGTGATTTTAAAAAGTCTGCGATGACCCACAGAAACCTGAGATGTGCGGATAGTAATGACACTAGTTTACATTTTATGTTAGAAAAGCATTTTAAATTTGGTTCAAAATGTTCTGTTCTATGTAAAAAATACCGTCACTTTAATTAATGCAGCCTATAATTGAAATGACTGTCTCAAGCTGTTCCCCTCCAGCGCGTCAAGGGAAGGAGTGGAATTGAGGAGGGCCGGAGGGTGGAGGGAGGAGGAGGGTCTAGAGCCAATATGTCAGCTCTTCAGAGTTGCTGAAGGAAAACTGAACAAAGAGCCCACCCTGAGCGTGAGAGGGGGCGGAGGCTTTGGGGAACACAAGACTTTAAGTGAAATTAACCCCATTCTAATTATTTGAGAAGCAAAGCGTACAGAAGACATGTTGACAGCAGAGGTTTAGAGGAGAGCAGGCACAGTAATGCCCTGTACCATAGCACCACATTCTTTTATGTACCACATGTGGAGAAAGAGGTGGAATGTGGAGTTCAGAAAGGTTTAAAAGGCAAAATGGAATCACTTCCCTTTAATTAACTCAAACAATGCATGACAGGTTACGTTAATGCGCCTGCGGCTGAAACAGGGGTGGTAGACTACCGCTGAGACCTTAGAGAGAGAGGGACTCCTGGTCTGCCAGAGCAGGAAGGGCCTAGAATCCTTATAGACCAATTTTACAGATGAGAGAACAAGCCTCGCACAATTTACAGAACTCGCCCGAGATTATATGGTCTGTCAGTGACTAAGCTAGTTTACCAGTTTAGTATTCTCTCCAAGAGAATACACTGGGTATGATGGAGTCTATAGTGATTTCAAGTTAGCCCCAGAGGGTCAAACTAACCATAATACATTTGTATAAAGATTAAGATTTGATATATTCTTTTAATAAAATATTTTTTTAAAAAGGTAAAAACTATGGGCTGGCTCCGTGGCTTAGCGGTTAAGTGTGCGCGCTCTGAGGCTGGCGGCCCGGGTTCGGATCCCGGGAGCGCCCCGAGGCACCACTTCTCCATCCAACGTGAGGCCGAGTCCCACGTACAGCAACTAGAAGGATGTGAACCTATGACATACAACTATCTACTGGGGCTTTGGGGGGAAAAAACTGAATAAATAAAATCTTTAAAAAGGTAAAAACTAGAAAGGTATCTACCTGTATTTATTTCAATCAAGCTTTTCTTTTAAAGTTGCTTTAGAATACTATTGTTAATACCGCGGGCTGTTTCCATGCAGCTGTTTTAATTAAAATGTTATATCCTTTTTATAAATAAAGTGATGAAAATTTCCAGTTATAGCCCTGTAGGAGACGGAGCAGGGAAGCCGTCAGAACTGCAGGCAGAGCAGGTACTTTATAATTTAGATCATGTGACTGCAATACCACCACCGCTGTGTAGAATCTGCTACAATTGTAGCTTCAGATTTTTCAGGGGTGAACAAACCTTTCATAAAAAAGGAAGCTATGCATTAAAGTTATAAAGTCACATAAAATATTATAGGGAAGAATGAGAGGAAGTAAAGAAAACTAACGTTCTTCTCACCTTGTACTTATTTCAAGGAAGAGAGTTTTATGAACAATTTCCACAAGAGTTCTTAACTAGTTGTAGATTTTATTTTGCTTTACAAAGTGACAATTCTTCAAGGTTTTGTATTTATTCTCTTTTGCAGCTGAGACATAGGATTAGACAGATACTCATTTTAAAAACCTTTTGTTTCCCTGATGATTGGGAGAAACAGGAAGTAGGATGTCTTTTGGAAATTGTTGGAGATTGGGACAGTGCCGTAGATGGTACCCTCTACTGAGTTCATTATCAATTGAGAGAAACACAGAAGTTAAATGGATGGAGATCAAAATATTGCCTCCCTTCTGTGGTGTACTGATAAATATTTAACATTTGGGGAAGGGGGAGGTGATTTTTAGTGTTTATAGATTTCTGTGGTGTAAATACTCCCACCTTGGTCAAATTCAAGCTACCAACGTGATGTCACTAAATTCAGAGTTGGGCTGACATCCACAGATTTGGCTCCCAGTTCAAACAGTCTTTGGACACCAGTGCTTAAGTCCGTAACTCATAAAGTCTGTGTTAGAGAATGGGGCTTAGATCTCACAGCTAAGCAGGCTTGTTAAAACTGCACTTCAGAATTAGGCAAGTTAATTAGGAACTTAAACCACAGTTCCTTCTTTGAAGGCCTGCACTTACGCAACTTTCAACAAGAAGGAGCAAAGCAGAAAGTGTGCTTGCTGTAGCCCCGTTGGCATCAATGAGAGTCAGTCTTCCCCCAGGCTCTACCAATCTGAGAAGTCAACAATCTGAGTTAAACTGGGGAGAGCGACCGAGAGTGTTACTTGAATGGAAAGTCTCCCCAAATGGACAGAAATAACCAAAATGGGGAACAAATGTCACCCCTTAGCAGAATCAGAATTCAGAATGATTCTTAGGAAATCTTTACAGGATTAGTGTCAGGAAGAAGGTGGGAGACAGAACTTTATTTTAAATCTGTATCATTTTGGTGTATAGATATTCATAGCAAAATCATCTTTGAGGCTGAGAAGCAGCAAGAATTTTGGTTATCAGAAAAAAGTAGGGGTTTTGGGGTGGCATTTAAAAATGGAGACAGTAATATACCATAATGCCGTTCTTTATTTTGTAGGAAGATGCAGAAGAATAGGTTCTCCTATTTAGTATCTTGAAATTAAATTATTTTCCCAGCTGGGTGCAACTGAAGGCAGCAGGACAGACATAGGAATTTTAAGCAACTTTATTGCCTCAGACAAATGATGGGCTATTTGAGTGAATATGTGAAATGGTATCTGGCAAAAGCAGAGTGCTTGATCATCTCACTTCCTTCTAGATGATGTTCAAGAGTCTCTGCAGCCAGATTTATACCTCTTTGCTTACATATCCATCATTGTTAACATGCCAATACTCTAGGACAGTTAGCCTAGAATTGACTGCATGAGTCAGTTTCTTCCTGGTGGAGGATAGTTTATTATCCTTGTTGCTGTTGTGTTGTTATTTAATATGTGACAGTTTTATAATTAACAATGATTATAAATTAGCTTACTGTTATAACAGCTTGGGCCTAAGTGGCCATATTGATAGTTTTTTTTGAGTGTAAAATTCTGGTTATAAGTCAAGTATCTGAAAGCACTTTTTGTTATTATCCTCAGGCCAGGAGGGAAATCCTCAGTTCTGTAAGAACACACTTTCTGATTCTGTTGTCTGTGACATTGTACCGGCATGAATCTCATGTTTGTACGTGTCTACATTTGCTTCCCTTTGTCAGAATGTTTGGCCAGTTGTGGTGATTAAGATCCCAGACTCTGAAGTCAGAGGGAGAGGGATTTCAGTTCTGGCTCTGCCTTTTAACAGACAAGTTACCTAATCCATCCAAACTGGAGCTTTCTCAGATATAAAATGGGAATAACACATCTACCTCATAAGGTTCTAACAAAGATTAAATGTAATAGGGTATGTAACACATTTTGTAAAGGGCCACTTTATTAACATATATTGGCAATTATAACATTCATTATTTTTAAAAATTTTATAATAGCGTATAATATGTATAACTTTATATTTAATGCACGGCTGCTACTAGTCCATGTTTGAGGACTGACTCACTTTCTAGAATTTTGGTGATACTGTGTTTCCCAGGGAAACTCCTACTGATGAAACAAGCAATTTATCTTTCCAACCCACAACTTCTCAGCTTCAAATCTAGTCTTTGCTTTGTCACTACCCTGACTTCTACCCTTCCCTTCTTGTCTCCCTAGTACCCAACGTCCTCATTTATTCCCCATCTTTCCCCATGCAAAAGTCTGATCTAGAAAAAGGATATAATAAACTTTCATAATAAAGAATACATTACTAGTATTCTTAAGGCATTGCAACAGAGACACGTCCAAGAATATAATTTCAGCATTCAGGCTGCGGGTGAGAGAGGTATTTGTTTGGCAGATTCCTTTTGATGCCTCTGAAGTCACAGTCATATTTGTAACTATCTACTCTGTGGTCCATATGGCAGCCTTTAATTATACCTGTTGGAATAATCCACTTAGCCAAGGTCATGCATCCTTTGATTACATGTTCTGTTGCTATTTCCTAGTTGTCATGTATCCGTGGCAGCTGTCATCAGCCAAATTTGGTCTTTCTAATTTTTAGTGGCACTCCTCCTGTCCAAACTTTCCATAACACATGCTTCAGCCTTGTCAAACATGCTTTGCTTCCACTGAGTCATGGTTTTGTGGACCTTATCTTGGCTTGCTAGCAGCCGCATTCTACTATAGATAGTCTCTTCAAGTGACTTCAGCTCCCTCTCCTAGCTTTACTTTTTCTTCAGTTCACAAAATCCTATGCAGCATGTCAATTAATCAGCAAAAACATCTGCTAGCTTCCTCCCCAGAAAGGCCCATATTGGAGGTGAATTCAGTCCAATTCAATCTAACAGTTATGTTTGGAGTGCCAACAATGAATAAGTTAAACTAACATTTTTTGAGCTCTTACAATGTTATAGTCTTATAGTTCTTTGCTTGCTTATTTGATTATATACGTTAGCTCATTTAATTCTCCCAACAATCCTGTGAGCTATGCTATCTTCTTGATCTTTTCAGATGAGGTCTTCGAGACTCAGAGGTTAGATATTCTGTTCAAGGGCTACAACTAGTAAGTGGCAGAGCCAAGAATTAAACTAAAAGTTTTCCCTGGCTTGAAAGTCTCTGCTTTTCTCCCAGAGCAGGTTTTTACTAAGCACGAGGTTAGATAGAGTGGAAAATACAAAAGAAATACATGACTGCAGCCCCTCATCCTCCCATAGTTTATAGTTTCTTAGGATTGAGTGATTTTCATGTGTTCCTAACAGATGATTCAAAGTTCTATGGAGATAAATGTTTATGACATTATTACTTTGGGAAAGATAAGTAAAACAAACAAACAAGACAAAACTAGCTGCTGGAAGTTATCTTCCAAAGATTTGTTAATCTCTTCTGATAAAAGTGCAGTGAGGTATAGGAAGCATCTGGAAATTTTTCAACTTTACTTTTAGAGTGAAAACTAGAATCCCAATGCCTGTTGTGTATGTCATACCTGCTTTCCTGAAATGTCTGTGAACCACTGTTTGCTGCTAGAAATGTAGATCATGAAAAGGAACGGTTTTAGCACAGAAAAAAACAAAGCCCGTTTTCAACCAAATTCTAAGATCCCAGAGCAATGAATGTTGCTGTCAAAAATAATTTGAGTAAAGTGTATTAGGTGCTATTTTTCAAATTTAGCAACAATGTAGGTTTTAGTTTGGGGTATTTCTCCACTAGGGATTCATTCACTGTTATATATCTTCCTAGAATACATGAATTTTTCTTATAGCTCTTCCAAGGACAGCTTGTTATTGAAATGCCACAGGACTTTATAGTCACAGTATTTTATCTGTAATCTTTCTATAGAATAAGGTCCAAAGATTGTCCTGTAAAAAGGGAAGAGTCCAGAGACTGTGTTTCTAGTCATGATTCAGCTACTAAGTAGCTATATGACCTTGATTAAGCCTCTTAACCATCTGAGTCTCATTTTTTCATTGGTCCAAAGAAAGGGTCAGAACGTTTGAACCCTGATGTCTCTTCTTAGTTCCATGCATGTCGCTATGCACAATCCTAACCCATCACTTATGACGGCTGCATAAAATACTCCAACCACGTTGTACCTACACACATTCCTTAGGTGGTTTATTAGGTTTTTCACAGTTGCAAAATAATTTTTCCCCCATGGAAAGTTTGACTTAAATCCCATTTTGGTTCAGCATGTTTTCCCTTATGCTGATAACAAGACTGAAGGCATGAAAAAACAGATGTTCTTTAAGATATCAACCTCAAGAATTTAGAGGATATATCAAAAATAAAACTCCCCTAAAAGAAATAATCATTTATTAAGTGACTATTCATCAATTAATCTAAATACTTCTTGAATCTCTAGTGAATTTATAATGCATATTTTGAGTCCTTGAAATATCAATTATTTTATAAACCCTTTATCAGTCAAAAGTAAGGTAAGATTATTGATGCCTGTTTACTCCTTGTTGTATCTCTTTAACCATCTTGAAAACTATCTTCTCTCAGGTTGTTCCAGAGGGTGAAGTTCAGTATAGTAACAAGACTGTAAATGTATCCGTAGACTTTTAAGGCCTTCCAATATTTATTCCACTCTGTAGAGTGTCTTATGGATAAGTAATAGTATCTCTATAGGGATACTCAAGTCTCATTGTGCTGTATTTGTTTCTTTTTCAGACCCATGGCTACATATGTTATGGAATAAAAAACGTTACCATGCTATATGTTAGGTATAAAATTGTTTAGGCAAGGCTTGTGCTCCTACACAGGATCATGATAACATGAATTGTTTTTTTGTTTTCCCAAAGGAATAGGTTAGGCATATTTGCTGTCTTTGCCAAGCCTTTTCTTACTTTTCAGACTTCTGAATATGTAGATTCCCCCTCTTTTTTAACATTTACATTATAAGAAGCTCATATTTAGGATGAGCCAAAAAAATGAATAAAACAGTACTGAAGGAAATTATTCTGGCAGTTTTAGGGCTAAAAGTCACAATCCATTAGAAGCACGGAGGCTGTAGAGTCTTGAATGAAGCTCTACAAAGATTGGAATTTTTAGAAATTTGACTTGTTCGTACTTTGTAATTACTTTAAGGAAATCCAAGCTCTCTGCAATTAGAAAAGTGTAATTAAAAACTCATTAAGTGTCTGTGTGTGTGTGTTTGTGTAGTTCATATCCACAAATAAGCACCTACTTATTGTGCAAGATGTGTGCAGAACATCTTGGGGGGATATGGATATATACTAAATTAATGCAGCCAGTATGAGGAAGGAGGGAATACTAATTTACATTATTGGGAGAGGACAGTCAGATGGGTATGAATGGGGAAGTACTATTCTCATCAGAGATAATACCTTAAGATCCACAAATAGGAAAATTCAGTGTGTGTATGGAAAGAGTGACTGCATCAGGAGATGCATTAGAGATGGTGGGAAGAAACCAGAGACATGTCAATGTATAGTAGGTAGAAAGTGTGGAAAGGTAGATGGAGGGTAGAAGCAGGAAAGTATAGTATAGGTTATTGAATGCCCAGACAAAGAGAATCAAATTCTTAGGCAATACTAGGTAAAACACTTACCCAAGATTCTGAAGTAGTTTCTCCTACTCAACCTTTTGTTGGATGGTCTGGGCTTCTGCGGGTAGGAGGTGGAATCCTATAAAAAGAAGGTAAGCTTGTGAAGGAAAATGATTTCTGAAAATAAACTAGAAATTTAACTTGCCAGTGGACGTCCTCTGGTGTAGAGAATACATACCATAGGTCCACCTCCCCAGTACAGAAGGTAGATAGGGAATTCCACCTGCAGGAGGCTTGTGACAGGCCAGTAGGGGTGGTAAAGTCTGTGCTGAGGCAATGGGAGAGCAGATGTCAATGACAGGGCAACCTCTGACTGTGGTCCCGACACTCTTCAGGAGGATTTAAACTTTAATGACACTCTTCAACCTGCCATGTACTTGGAGCTATGACACTGGAATATTCCCCTTGGTTGGGAGAAGAAATTGAGAGTTTGAGGGGCAGGGCAGGGGGACTAGGTGGTGGGAAATATGTGTGTGTAGACTTTCAGCCAGGTGGACTAGGTGTTTGAATCACACTCTACCTTCACCAGAACAGTTGAGTCCCTCCCCTTCTGACGAGACGCAGAGATGAAGGTCTCTAGGGAGTAGGCATCTCAGTGTTTCTATTAGGACATTTATAATCTTGAGACCAACAGGACTTAAGTGAAGCTAATTAACAAAGGACACAATCAACTTCATTTGGGGCTTATAAACTCCTCAGCTACTTAGGAATTCTCTCCTTCACCCTGACATTTGATCCTTGTACTGAACGTCTGGTTTTTCACACATTTAAGATCTTGATTGATTCAGGTCTCTGGAGGACTTTTTTTGTTAACTTCTGATTGAGCCTTTATTCTCCTCCACATGACTCCTTAGCCAACACATTTGAAGTGTTTGTCCCCAGGGGAAAGTTCAAGTCAAATATGTGAGCTCATTTTCTCTCCATTAAGGACAATCTTAAGTACTTGGAATTCCAAGTATTCAGTGTTTCATGCCTTCAGTACTCTTTTAGAAATCTATGTATTTTCCTACATTTTTCACAGGCATGGATGATCTAGAGGATCAAATCTGGTTTATGTAAGACTGGAATAAAGAGTAAGAAAACCAAAAAGCTGATAATAATGTTAAGCCACCTCTTTTCTTCCATCTATGATGTGGCTCTCGAGATTTTCCATTCTGATGAGGCACAGGGAGCCCACAGTTTACCTACATCTACCTGATATAAGCCCCATGTGGCTGAGCTCCTGTAGCCAGGGTTGATGACAGAAAGAAGAAAATGGAATACCTGTCACCACCTCCCCCCAGACTTTATAGCTCTTCTCTGTTTACCACTTTAAGTTATTTGTTTACATAATTATTAATACTTCTCCCTCAACAACATCATAAGCTTGTTTGGGGACTGTGATCTTGTCATACATATGTCATCTCCCAGAGTACAAGGATAGCTTAAGTACCCAGTCATTGTTGAGTAAATACCTGTTTACCGTGGGATTTTCTTGAAAAAGAGTATAGAATGTTTTCCTTTTCTTCCCACTTTGGTCTGTAAAGAGTGTGAAGAAGTGAAGAAGACACAGGGCCATTTTGGACATGTTTCCTCCCCCACTCTCGTCCCTTCCCATCATCAGTTAAGTCACCCATTTGTCATCTTTCCTCTAAGGATCTTGAGTCGCTGAGAAGCAGGAACTACTGAAGATCCTGTACTAACATTAAGATCCTAAAACTCAGAACTTTCTGGCAGGAAAGAACGTGTGTGCTTAATTCCTTTCTCTTTGACAGTCTGACCCAATTGGATGCTCAGGAGTAAGAAACAATTATTAGCCCCAAGATGAAAAGCTAAGGGACAAAATAATATTATTAGAAAAGCATTTAACGTTTGTTAAATGTTTTATGTATAAACTGTTTTATGTGTAAATGTTTTATGTGCAAAGTATTGCACTGAGTGTTTTACATGCATTGTCACATTTAATTTTCATTACAACTACTCATTAGCTATTTTGTAGGCTATTACTATCATCCGCATTATATCCATGAGGAATGAGCTTAAAGAGATCAGGTAACTTCCAGTGTCCTCTAGCTCCTAGATAGTGAATTCGGGATTCAAATTCATGCTTAATTTTTACTCTATATTACCGCAATCTTCTATAACCCTTAACCCTAGTAAAAATTAACCTGTTAAAAATTAACAGTTAATACATGTAGTAACTGCCATATATTTGATCATTGAGGCAAAGAGATATTTTTTCAATCACATTTCTTCCAGTATCCTGTGGGGATAAATTTCAGGGGTTGGAGTTTCTATCCACCAACTGCACACTAATCTCTTAGAATTGTCATTTCGGATTACGATAATTATGATGCATGTCTTTTCATAAAAGAAGTATAACCGGGTAATAACATTACCACCACTAGCATTTTCTGAATTGGTGTTGTGAATGACATTGTTCTAGGTGATCATTATATATGCGTGTCTTGTACATTATCAGGTATTTTCTTGTCAATAGTTCCCACTTATTTGCATAAAAGTTCCCACAAAGTTAAAGCAGGATTGAGAGTTATATTAACTGTAATTATGGAAGGGAATCACAGCAGAAAATACAATTATATCATATGGAATATAACTTTTACAAGTTATTTCATAGATTATGTTATATGGAATAACAGAAGTACAGGCTTCGTTGTTGTGAATATTAATTTTCATAAGCCAAACAGAAGATTTATGCTAGGAATTTTGGTATCTTTATACTGTTTCAATTTATTGTTTGTATATATCTGTAAACACTGATGAATATTTAAGCATTATAATTTGGGGCCTTAACTGAATGAAGCTTTCAAAGATTCTGTTTTTTTCTTTGAATCATTCTGAATCTTCTTGAGAAATAGACCTCATGCAATCTTAAAGTTTGCTGTGAGTTGTTTTGATAGCATTAATGTGAATATCAAAATAATACAAACTCAGAAAACAGATACAATGACTTACCAGCTCATTTCTAAGAACGCTGTCACATACACCTTTCTGACTTCATGCTCATGTTGCAAGTAGAAGTGCATGACCCTGTTGTTGTCATGGAGAAACAGCCTAAGTGTTGATTGCCTAAAGGAATCCAGTGTGTGTGTATGTGTGTGTGTGTGTAGTCTGTAATAACCACTCTATGAATTAAATTCTGTTTTAAACATGCACTCACAGCCGATGATCAGTAAAACCAAGTATCTAGTTACTCCCATGAATAACCAATGTCTCTCTCAAATTTCCTATTAATTCAACTAGCTTCCCATTTCCTATTTCCTCTAGGTGCTAAACTTGCTTTTCAATCTGTAAAACCAGTATAGGGTATTTTTAATTATTCGTTTTTTTGACAAATATTTTTTGATAGGCACTGTTCTAGGCATTGAAGATACAGCAATGAACAAGACAGATAAGTCCTTGTTTCCATGCAAACTAGAGTTTACATTCTAATTAAAATAGTAAACAACTTAAAGTCACTAAATAGGGTAGTTCAAGATGATGAATGCCGTAAGGAAAATAAATCAGAGCAATGTGGTACGAGGGTGGGATGGGCACACTGTTTTATATTGGCTACTTAGAGAGACCTCTCTAGTTGGTAACATTGAACTTTGACCCAAATGAGAAATAACCATCCATGAGAATATCTATAACAAGATTGTTCAAAACCAAGAGCACACATAGTGAGGTATGAACAGTTTGGCATATTTGAAGAAGAGATTGTCCAGAGATATTTAGAGAGGGGGTATTTGCAGACAAAGATTTACTAATGATGATAGTTCTGTAAATGTCCACAGAGCTTTAGGGGAGCAGTGAATTAAACTTAGGGGAGTAAAATGTTCTGTGCCAGCAGTATGCCCCTGGGGGATTCTTTAGGATTGTAGAACTTGGATAAATGGTATATTGGAACAACAGGCATGCCAATTAACTTTTGTCATATGGTTTATTTGATTACATCTCTAATCTTTTTTTATATAATGTGCTTTTATACCTTACTGGTTATACAGAATGTTCATCTATTCAACAACCATTTACCAATGTCCTGCTATAAGCCAAGGAGAGTATTAGGTTCTGTGTATAAAAAGATAAGACCTTGCTGTCAGGAAAACATATACAAAAATGGAGGTGACAGGATTCTGAGTGTATTTACTGGGGAATACATTTTCTCAATTTAAAAGTATAAAAAATAGTAAAAGGAACTTCAGACATGAGAGGCATTTATTGATATAGGTGGCCAAAGCTGATGTGTAGGAAGTTAAAACATAATGTTGCAGGTCTAAAAGGCTTTTTGACATCTACTTATAAGACTAGATTAAGGCCTATATGATCTCTGTTATAGTGGAGAAGTTTATAATTTTATAATTTTATTTATTTATTTATTTTCCCCCCAAAGCCCCAGTAGATAGTTGTATGTCATAGCTGCACGTCTTTCTAGTTGCTGTATGTGCGACGCGGCCTCAGCATGGCTAGAGAAGTGGCCCGTCGATGCACGCCCAGGATCCGAACCCAGGCTGCCAGCATTGGAGCACAAGCACTTAACCGCTAGGCCACCGGCCGGCCCTATAATTTTAAATCAATGAACATCACTGGTAATGCACCTCTCTGCATGATAGTACACTTGTGATTTGCATGTAGGGTCCCAGACCTAAGATAAACTCCTGTTCAAGATGCAAGATGATGAAGTCCTTTACTTGGCTCTCCAGACCTGTTGAAACCATGGGCATCCCCATGAGTCTCCAAGTCAGGCTAGAAAACAACGTCTTGCAGTCTGCCAAGGAAATTAACTGATCTCCTGAATTTATATGAACTAATATGGTTTAAAATAGGTTATGTACTCATAATGGCCCAAAAGAAAACGTTCCAAAAGGAAAACAAAGTCTGGATTAATCCGCGATTTTGAGATTAGAAGTCGACACTTTAAATGGCAACTCAGCCCACAAAGAGCTATCCAAGGTGCTGAACATCTCTTGAAGGCTCAGCGCCCCTAGTCTCTGTGCTTGACCTACTGTCTCCTACCTTTGCCCACCCAAGCTACCTGCCCTGCTTACTCTTTATATGGTCTCAGCAACCATATGTGACAGATTATTGTCCTGACTCCTGCTTGTCCTACCTTCTAACTAGTATATTCTTCAACTCACGTTTAACCAGATAATTAAACTTTATACCTAGAACCTCCCACACAAGTACCTTGGCTCACAATTTTGTTTGCTGAAACAATGTTATCATTGATTTTACCTTCAATTATAAAGTAGTTTGAAAAAATTTTATTTGTCTATAAAAATATAGGTCTAAAAATAGCCTTTAAATCATTAATTCATTTAATAATTCATAAAAATAATTGAAAAAATAAGCATAGATTTCCCCTCCTCCTCTTCCTCTTCCTCCTCCCTTCCTCCACCTCCTCTTCTTCTCCTTCATCTTCTTTTCGTCACCTTTTTCTCTTTCTTATCATCATCATCATCATTATTATAAATGCAATAAGTAAACATTTTAACTGATAAAATATTTACATAAAATGTAGGATCTTGGTAAAAAGTAGGTTTAAAAACAATTATATGATAGTTTATGCTATCATATAGCATAGTTGACACCTAGAAAAGATTTAAACACAAGTAGTTTCCCGTGAATATATTGTCTTAGAACTTGATAAAGTAATTTAATTATTATCGTAATCAAAACGGACACCAGTGCTTAGTAGATATCTCTAACTTATTTTAGGATGGATCCCTTCCTTGCTAATTGGAAAACTCAAAATACATTTAGTTAGAGCGTTGGGGTTGATGTTGTCAGTTAATGATTAGGACAGCGGTTTTATATTATATCCCACCTATACATTATTCTATAATTTCATCCATTGTAATTTAAGAAGAATGGCATGACTAGACTGGTTAAGAATGTGAGCTTCAAACGGTCTAGATTGTTATTTTTGATCTAACAGTCCTTAGGCATGTGATCATGGGTAAATCTTCAACTTATAAATCTATGTTTTTTCACCTGTAAACTAGAGATGATAAAACATCCTCACACTGAAGATTGCTGTCAGGATTACACGAGATAGTGTATAATCAAAGTTTAGTATAGAAACTGATATCTAGTAAGCATTCGATAAAAGTGAATTATCATCATCATCATCATAAATCATTAACCTACCCTTTCTGTGCTTTACCTGACCTTAAAATATATGGAAAGTTTAAAGTACTCTGTTCCCTATGAGTATTTGACGTTTGGTGAGAGTAAGTTGGTAGCAGTTCCATACATGGCACCCACTTAATGTCTCTACTTGAAACATTGTGAGCTATGAGGAAAGACAGGGAAAGTAATGGCTACCCACTCATGAACAGCCATTCTTAACTCACAATCAACCAGTTGATTATAATTGATCTGTTGCCCATGCTATCATAGTGACATTTGTAATATATTATATTACCATTTCTCTTAATATGGTGGTTAAAATTCAGTAGGCAGATAATGTAATATTGACATAATGAGTAAAACAATGATTGATAGAGAAATTGTAAAAGTAAGAAGGTTCAATGTGTTTGAAAGTCACAGAACTTTGAAAAGTGCAAGACATAAGGAATAATGATAAATAAAATGTGACAACTTGACACTGGCTATGCACATAGAAATGAGCCAAGGAATCTATTAAACTAGTTGTTCTTAAAGAGTACAGCCTATAGAAATGTAAATATAGCTAATAAAAGTACCTTCTAAGTTTAAGTATCTATCAAAGCTTCTGTTGGAAGAAAATTCGATTTATACTTTATGACTTGCTCAAAATCATTGACTTTCCTAGTATCGGATCCAGTAAAATAGTTCTAGTTTAAAATATAATTAAAGTGGGTACTTCTAAAATTAACTTCTTTTGGAATTAAACAAAAAGACTATGTTTTTCCAGGGACTGCTGTAGATGTCACTTTATAACAAGACAGATAAAACTGGTCAATATATAAATGTTTTGTTTTATGGCCAGAACTAACGTTTATTCAGTCAGTGAGAGATGTCAATTAGACCAGCATTACTTAGGCAGTGGAGAAATTTCAGAGCCCCTAACCTGGAATAATTGTGTTATATTGTCAGATACGTTGCAGTTGTTGCTTCCATAATGACCCTTGCTCTTTAATGCGAGTGTGCAATGTCAGAATCAGGGGAGAGAAAAAGCCCAATGGCAACTAATTTATCTCCAGATTTATAGCTAGATTACGAAAAGATTGGAACTAGTCCAGTCTGTTTTTCAAAGTGAATAATGACATTCAGAGCCTCTTTGGTTATACAGATGTGTAGATTGGGGATGTCCTAAGAATTCTATAGCCTGTGCTGGCTTTAAAGTTGAGATCAGATTATTCTTGTGTGCCCAGGGTAGCATAGCTCTAAGGGGAAGATGTTCTTGGGAAAGAAAAGGAAAAAGAGCATTTTACATCATCATACTGCAAAAGTCATTGCGCTGAAAAAGTGCCAACAAACCGTAAATAATTTTGTGTTGATTATACTAAATTAGAATAGTGATAGCTATAATCATTAGATCCCCAAGGCGTTAATGAAAATTCAGCATTTTTTTGTGTGGAATATGTATCGTTACCCTTGAGCTTAGGAATGATTATTGGTAAGTCTGATTAAATCTGGAAGCAGTGACACAAGCTATCTTTAACCCACTAATGACAGGGCCATATTGTAATTTTATGATGAATGAACACAATTTAGCATTTTTAGCACTTGGTGGGGAAAATAAGAAGTCTGCATTCATTTTCTTGATTAGACTGCAAAGTAGTACAGAGAAGCTCATAAGGAATGCTACTTAATGAAATAGTGTTCCTGCTGATTGATTAACCTATCAAAGCTTCCAAAACCCACAGGACTGGTTATCTTTGTATGATCAAATATATTATTAAACAACATTCTAGAGATCATGAATTGCTAGATGCAGGAATACAAAAAATAAAAATACTACCACTTCCCATGTATATTTTGTCATCATCTTTTCAAAAGCTTTCACATGTATTTTATAGTTTTACTATCATAGTAACTGTTAGAGTGAGTTAGACTTTTTACCACTTCTTTTATGAGTAAGAACACTAAAGCACAATACAGTTTAGGTATTTGCCTAAAGTCCCATAGATTGTCAGAAAAATCTAGCATGGGAACCCCAATGTTTTTGCTCCAAGTGTAATATATTTTTTGGCCTCTGTAGAAAATTTATTTTATAATCATAACAAATTATTTATTATCATTGTCTTGAATTCTCTCTTTTAAAAAAAGATATCTATTCTGTATGCATAGACAATATTAGAGATTCTTATTGATCAAATGGGTCACAGTCCTGATTTAATTTTTAGTGGTAGGCAAAACTGTTCCTAAAATCCCTAGGCAATTTAGGACAAGTTCTCATCCCAGCATAGCATCTGACACTCAGTAGTAGCTTGGTAAGTGTTAGTTCCTTTTCTCCTAATTCCCATCCCAATGTTGTAACTCTCTGTGGTCTAAAGAAGGAAATTGTCAGATTCTCAGTTGCCCTAAAAGCAATATTGATGACCTACATGATTTTATCATTAAAACTCTGTTCACAGGTGACTACGCAGTAACAAAGCAACAAAGCATAAAAATTAGTGACAGTGAGCCAAACCCTGTTTTAAAATGCATGGCTAGAGGGACTTAGTATTTCGTTTCCATCAAAGCCACAGTATTTCTACTTGAAACACAGCTTTGCAAATGAATGACATCCAATGCTCCAAGCATTAGCATCATAATGGCATTCTGTTGAATAGCTTGAATTTAGAGCAATCAGAGCCAAAGATTTAAAGTTACAGAAATCCTACAGGTCCTACTTGACATATAACAGATCAGGTTTTGGGGGGAAGATAAATGGAGAAATGAATCATTGTAATACAGTGAAATACATGGTAAAAAGAGTATGCATAAGGAGCAATGATAGTTCCTAGGATAGAGTGAAAAACTATCTTGGGAGTGGGTGGGAGGCGCAGAAAACACTCTCTGAAAGAAGCATTTGAACACCAACTAAACAAAGCCAGAAACCTTGGAATTATCCCTGGCATTTCTCCCTTACCCTGCAAATATCCAATCAATTACCAAATGA
This sequence comes from Ceratotherium simum simum, assembly GCF_057802395.1. Taxonomy (NCBI): domain Eukaryota; kingdom Metazoa; phylum Chordata; class Mammalia; order Perissodactyla; family Rhinocerotidae; genus Ceratotherium; species Ceratotherium simum. Next base: position 25,063,478 of record NC_141923.1, on the reverse strand, counting down.
TTGCCAATCTTAGCCCTAGTCATTTCTCTGGTCCATATCCTTCTCTTCACCCATCACTGACCTACATGGAGTTCTTATCATATCTATTTAAAATAGGCTGACTTACTTGCTTTTCCCATTTCCAGGCATATCACCCTTAAAACCTTCATCCATACTACTTAAAACCTTAAATCTTAGCACCTCTTCCCCTTGCTTGAAACCCTTCAAGGCTTACTCTTGCCTATAGAATAATGTCTAAGCCCTGATTCTCTGTGGTCTGGCTTCTCCCACCTCTGCAGCCTCGTCTCATGATGGTGTTTGTGCTGCAGAATTATTTGTCGTTTCAAGAACATCATAGGGGCCGACCCCGTGGCTTAGCGGTTAAGTGCGCGCACTCTGCTACTGGTGGCCCGGGTTCGGATCCCGGGCGCGCACCGACGCACCGCTTCTCCGGCCAGGCTGAGGCCACGTCCCACATACGGCAACTAGAAGGATGTGCAACTATGACATACAACTATCTACCGGGGCTTTGGGGGAAAAAGAAAAGGAGGATTGGCAATAGATGTTAGCTCAGAGCCGGTCTTCCTCAGCAAAAAAGAGGAGGGTTAGCATGGGTGTTAGCTCAGGGCTAATCTTCCCCACAAAAAAAAAAAAAAAGAAAAAGAACATGACACTCCATTTCATGCCTCCAAGCCTTTTCCTCTTTTTGTAATGGCTTTTCGTAGCCTTCTCCAACAGGATAAGTTCTATACATCGTTCAGTGTCCCTTATCCAGTATGATGTTGCAGTTCTTTTCCCATCACAAATCTCCACTGGATCAGGTGCACTTCTCTGTTTTAGGAGCACCTGTGCATACAGCAGCTCATTAATCCTTATATTTCTCATTAAGCACAATGCTTGGCACATAATGCTTGCTCAACAAATGATGGTTGATCTGATCATAAGAATAACAAGAATGGATAAGTAGGTAGTTGCTAAGACAATAAGTGTAGAAATGAC